>NC_086284.1:135972792-136661569 GCF_963924245.1 Chroicocephalus ridibundus | reverse complement strand
CAGAAAAGAGGAGCCAGGAGTTTGCGTCTCACTATCAATTACCATATATTTCCTTATTTTGCAGCACAGGGTGGTTTTGATCTGTGCGGCATTCTCCATACTTATACCTCTGATAAAGAAAACCAACGCGCTTTCAGGTAGCTTTAGGAAGTGGTTTAACTTACCTCTGAATTTTCTGCAGAAATTTTCTACTCTAAAAGGATGGGGTCAGGTTTTAAAAAGATTTACTGAGGCTTTACAAACCAGGAGGTTCACAACACGACAGGAATTTTTTTAATTTTTTTTTTTTTTTTAAGAACTTATTAACCCCTAGGATGCAATAAAACATTACCAGCTGCTTCACTTCTATAGATGGGATTTCCTAACCGCCACCCCCTAGAAAAAGTTTTATGGCTTGGGACAGACAGATCCAAAAGGAAAAAGGTGCCAGACCTCACCCAGACTATGGAAAAGGGGTCGGCTGTATTTCCTGCAATGTCAAGCAGGTTCTAGCCACCAGTTGATAAAAGGTCCACATTTCGAATTGCACAATGAATGTAACTGCACATGGGACTGTGGAGGAAGGCTGCTTGCTTTGAGGCCAAAATTTGGACAAAAGAATTATAATCACTACAAGTATAGGCACATGAAACTGTGTGTACCTTATTTCTATGGTAAACTGAAGGTAATTTTTTTTCATTTCTTATACCCTTGTTCTGTTGTTAATAGCTGCTTTGTTGTGCTTATGTGATCTTTTAAGGTAATGACCTATATACTGGATTGCAGCTGGGTTAAAATACCTTCCACAGAAAAGCAGTGATTTCTTTAATACAGACCATATATTAAAATTTAAAAGACCTGGTTTTCAAAGCACACAAGCGCTTAAAGAGTTGCATCAGCCATAGTGATAGGAAAGCGAAGCGCCATGCAGGGATTGAAAAGACTGCTGAGGAACAGAAGAAACTCAAACTGGCTTTCAGAAGGAAACCTCTCACAGGGTATATAACCCCTCCGAATATTATGGAGCTGCTCTCTCAGACCTGGTTTGAGCCACCAGAACATCCGATCCCCTGATGAGTATGGAAAAGTCCGAGCTTGGCCAACAGCGACACTAGCTGTTTGTGTCCATATCAGATGTAGATCTATACTGCATCATGTGTGCGCACAGAGGCTTTCCACCCAGTGGCAGATTAAAAGTTTCAGTGTGAGCCAGTAAGGGATTTTTTCCCCCGTTGTTTGGTGGGATGCTGAGATTTGGACTGACCAGATTTGTTTTGATAAGAAGCATCTGGGTTCTGAGGGAATCACAGTTCTGTGTAAAAACATGAATGCCCAGTCCTCAAAATATTGAGACTGAAGTAGCAATGTTCAGTTTCCGGTACTCTACCACAACATCATTGAGACAACAGAGTTTGTGTCCTTTCCCATCATGAACCACTTCCCAATTTTGGGGGAAGGCTTGTTATTGCGAGACTGGTAGAAGGACCTCAGCTATTCTGGAAGAAGGAATATCCAGTTTCTCTCTCCCTGGGGAACCACAATGTCATTTCCAAAGAGATATATTTCAAACAAAACTCATTCAAAACCTGAATCATTGAAATCAATTATTTGAATTATTAAATTTGAAAATCTAAAGCCTTTTAAAGAAAGAAGTGATGAACTCAAGAATTGTTATAACGTGATAGATCAGAGGTCTGTCTTGCTCCATTACCCCATCTCTGGCAGCAGCCAATACTGGGTACTTGGGGCAAGCACGTAGTGATTCTTCCAAAGGACACTTTCTAATCCTCCAGCAATTCACAGCTCAGAGTTCCCGACACACAGGAAAAGTCTTTGAAGAAAATATCCCTCCATTAATTTCACTTCTGAGAATCTGCAGCCACTGTTGTAGCCTTGTGAAGTTTTAGCGTCTACAATATTCTGTAGCAAGGAACCCCGCAGCTTACCCATTGTGTGAAGAACCACCTCCTCGTTTATTTTCAGTCTAACCTCTGCTAATTATGCACCTACTAAATAAACATCATCTAATCTTTGCTTGCATATTGTCAAGTTAATGCTGAAATAAAATATGCTATCACATCTACTATCATTATCATAGTAGCTAAACAGGCCACACATAAATGAATCTCGTATGGCAATATCCCTATGAGACAGCAAAAGGTTCATCTGCACCTTAGTGCACTTCTGAAATTAATCTCCTGGTTGTACCCCACCTTCTGTGCTTTGTTTAGACTGTGGAGAGGTTGGAGAGCAACAGCTGGATTCACCCTGGATGAAACTAAATCAAGATGCGTACCAAGAGGGCTCCTAAGGTGCTCCAGCGTCATGGATGTTCGGTACTAAAGATCAGACTAGACATTTTTTGGAAAAACTCCCCTGTAGGGTTTGTGTGTTTGCAGTGTGAACATCACCTCCTTACCTTCAACCTTTTCAGTGTCCAGATCTGATCCTTTTATGCTTCACTGCTTGCTAGTGTAGACAAAGCCTATATGCTCAAGGCAGTAGAGAACATCACGGGCAGAGTGAAGATAAAGCTCAGCCATCCTGAGCTGCTTCTGACCTCTTCGAGACGTGTAACACAATTAAGTGTGCAGTTATAACCTATTGCTTCTGAACATCTCAGGCTACATATAACCTCATACCGGGATGCGCATCTGATCTCTCACCAGCTGCAGTCAGACAAGATGCTCCCCCCATTCCATGGGCCTGTCCCTCTCTGCTGGCTTGCTTTCCCACAGAAAAGTGCTTTTATTTCCATCAGTGAGCTCCACAACGACCTGGGACAATTCCACCCACCAGCTTCTGACAAACCAACTTAGACATGGGTGATGATATAACTTGACTAATAATAGGTCAGCGGTGCAAATACCGTGAGGCCAGAAATAGTATGGCATGGTGATGACAGTCTGCTGGTGCTGAAAGGCTAAGCGGGCAGTATTGCTTTTCAAATAAGATTTATTGACCGTAAACTGAAGGTGAAGTGGCTGCAAGTCATTCCATCAGTAGACTTTCTTCCACTGTTTAACAAGTGATTATTTGCTCTGCTGCGTAGGTGGTTTACCGTCAGTGGTATCTTACAGAATACCAGCATTGCTGTTCCTCAGTCTCAGTTGAAGGGCCAACACCATTGTCAATCTTATGTATATAATCTCTGGTTTAAATTTAAGGGTGGGCAGTGGGAAAGTGCCACGTGACTTTCCAGCAAGTCCACTATGTTTTATTTTCATGTTCTAGTCAGGAAAGAATGGTATTTTAAAAAAATGCCTTTCTATGAATACCTTAGCACATACTTTCTAATTTGTTATACAGCCAAATATTGAGGAGATTAAGGACTAGATTTAAAAAGCATTGACATACCTAAATATCACAGATAGCTAATCTGTCTTGACTCTTATGACAATCTCAGTAGGGATCTGCAGATCTTCAGAAATCTGACCACGTGGAAAATGGGTTTGGATCCACAGAGCCTATCAAATATTTATTGGGGACTTTTCCCCCTGCCAAGAGTTTCCGTTCTGGTAAATAAAATAAGATTCATGTGTTATAGAGGGCATAATGCATTTAGGTAGAAGAATCAAACAAAAAGAAAACAGGGGTCGGGGAGAGAGAGACAGAGAAAGAGGTTCAATGAGTAATGAAATTCTCTGGTCAAAACCAATGGCAATTGACTTCAGGAAAACAAATTCAGGCCATGAACTCTAATCCGAAGAAGAGAATAAAAGCATGTTGCCTGAACAAGACATATGTGTAGTGTAAGTTCAGAGACGGATGCTACTCAGTTATTTTGGCATGTTGCATTTATGAGCCAAAGCCTAAGCGCTCCTTATTCGAGTGCGAATTCAGGTTTATATAGCTTTTACTAGCTGCAGAGCAGAGCAGGGCTTGTTTACATTGACGCCGTAGCTTAGACGATATTCCAAAGAAATACCAAAGAGCGTGGCAGGTACTAAAGAGCCGTGGAAGGCAAGGAGGAAGGCGACTTGTGTATGCAATTAGACTTGCAGAGGAAATTAAGTAAGCAGAACATAATTGCCAGGTTGGTATTTAGCCTGTAAACAGGCTATAATATACCTGCTTTTACAAACTCCTCCTTCAAAAAAATCTGATGTAAACTCTTTAACATACTGCAAATAATTGCACTCTTGGATTTCCTTTAATCTCACATGTGTGGGACTTAAAACTTTGAGTGAGGCATCTGTGGTTTGAAGCTGATCTGTTGAACTTATCTGTATCTGATAGTCACTGACACAGCGTTGTAAATTAGTCGTGGCTAATTTTGTTATAACTATGTTTTATCTCTTTTTTTTTTTCATTATGACATCCTCCGTCTCAGAATGAGCACTATCCTCATTGCACTTACCTCATCTGTGTTTACTTTTCCAAGAGTTCATGATCTAGAGCAGAAGTGAACCCTGTTCCCTTCACCTGAGCTGTGAGCACAGAGAACCATTTAGACTTCCAGCCATTTCCCAACCACTATTAACAACGACAAGAAAACAGGTATTTTTAACTCTTCCCCCCCCCCCCCACCACCCTGTCAAATCAAGCCTGCAGCCTCCCTCCCAGTCTGGGGATCCGTCAATAGAATAACATTATTTTTTCAGAATGAAGTCCTCAAATTCCAGCCAAATGGAGCAGAATAGGGTATTTTAAAGTCTTGCATTTAGAGATCACACCAGTTTTTGCAAGGACACTTTGATATTGAAGTGAATTCAGTTCAACAGCCTTTTTAAGAGGATTCAGTTACAGACCCTTGCTGGCCCTCTGGTAAGATGCACTGGACAACAGAGATTAGAGATAGAGTTGAGATTCTTCAATGACAATTTCCTCTGACAAGACATTGATGGTCTTTATTTATTTACGGCATACAGTTTATGTGGTTTCCTATATGGTTCTATTCATTATACCTTATTTTCGTAAAATGTACCTATGTTATTTTTTATGCATATTTAAAATAATGTTATTTTAATGAAGACGTGCAGGTTAATTGAGACTAATAGAGAATGACTTAAAAGAAGATGGAGATTTGTTTAATTCCGGCTTCATCGATAAATCGTCCCGAACCATAATCTCTCTGTGCTTTCTGTGTAATGGTGGTGGGAAAATATAGTAACTTAACTCTGCTTTTTCATACATAACAGAAAAACAATAGGATTTAAACTTCCTAGCCTGCTGTTAGTAGTTCCTACTGATAGATCCACAAAGATGGATCCCACGAGACCCTCAGAGGTACTTTAGACAGAGGTCTCCCTGGGTACAGCTCTTTGCAGACCAGGAGGTCTCTCTGGTTTTTTTATGACAAGAATCAGCCAAGTGATAGCACCTCTCATTCATACACTGGAGTTTGTGGTCTATAAATAACTCGTTATCTGATTTACATACAGGTAGCTATCAAATGCTCTTCTCTCATCCGAGCAGTGCACTGATATTATCTGGCAGCCACTGAACCACTTCGATGTAAACCCACTGGGCTGAAATTACTTTAATCAGATGAAAAAGGGAAAAGTAAACCCATAGACTCCCATCTCTTCCCAGCTCCTTGTTCAATCTTTCTTTCTGCCTATGTTGTTCTTCCATTTTGGACAGTTCTTGGTTGAACATTTTCCACTTCTTTGCCCAGTCACTTCACGGTCTGCAGTTTTCATCCTCCAGCTAAGTAAGATAATACTGAAAAATCTTCCCCTCCAGATTTGCTCCATTGCTTATAGACACCTTCCTCTACTAGTAGCATATGCTTTTGCTTATCCTCTCTGAAGAGCATGGTGAGATGACGGAAAACAGATTATTATTTTTTTTTGTCTACACAATTCTGTATTCTCATGTTATCTCTGTCAGATTAAACCTCATTTTCCCTTTTACAGTGGCTTGTAAACAAATGGTTATGAAAGCCCATCAGCATGAAGCTGTGCTGGCTTTTATTCTGCTGAATTCAGTGGTGAAATTCCTGTTGACACAAACGACTGGATCCAGTCCTGCATAAGTAAAGCCAGCTCTTGCCTATTGGAGACTGAGAAGAGCACCACCAGTTTAGATGTGGCCATACCAGCTGTGCCCACCTTGTGTCTCCCCACCAGGGCAGGCCCCAGGAAGGCTCAGTGCTTTAGGATGCCCTGGACCTGGCACTGGGGGGGTTCAGGTGCTGAAATCCAGGCAGTTAGTGACAGCCTTGGTGCCCCCTGGTCTCCATCCTCTTCCAGAAGGGTGCAGGTCTCCTGGAAGTCCTCTGTCGTATCCCAAGCCACACACAGATGTCTTGGACGCTATGAGACATCTAAAAATAGCACTAGGAGCCCATGATGAAAGCAACTGAATCCCACCTGTCAGGTCTTTGCTGACAGTGGTATTTCTGACTGGACATCCACCTTCACAACATGTGGCCTTGTAGCAGGACAAATGCAAACAAGACTCTCTTGCTTACCGGTGTGCCTGGGGTCATCATGACAGAACTGGGTGGGCTAGCTGAAGGCCACAGGGGGCTAATGTACAGGGACTGGTATGTTGGGGAAGAGCCTCTGCAGCTGGGCACCATGAGTGACCAACTCACCAAATTGTCTAGAGACCCCAGACCACTCCTTACAGATTAACAGCCCTGTCTTACTTTTACTTCAGACAGTTGCATTTCAGGTAGACCTGCACCTTCATCAGTAGGTGTTTTCAGACTGAAGAGAGGTGGCTGTTCCAGGGAGCCGTTGTTTCTTTAGGAGGTGATTTGACAACATGCTCTCTGGTCTCCCAGGCTGTCGCTGCCTCTCCTCCCTCCTGCCTTCACACTCCACCAAACCAGCTCTGCTGCTTGGTAGACCTTTGCTTCACAACCTGTTCACAAGAAGAAAACTACCTCTCCCACCCCAAAAGCAGGTGTTTATGTCATTTTAAAAGCTTCAGTCAGTTCCAGGAAAGAGGGACCAAGAGCACAACACTACAGGGCATTGTGCCATTAGATGGGCTCTGCAGGATCAAACCACCCCCTCGGGACCCTTCCAGCTCAGCATGTCCCACTGCAGACCACAGGAGCCCACATCAGCCACCCATTAGCACATGTTGATGAGCACCCCTCAGCAACATGAGTGCAGAGCTGTGGTCTCTACACAGAGCTCAGAACTGCAGAAGATACTTCTCTTTTTGGCCTCCCCAATTACTGTTACCACCTTGCAGTGGTCCCAGGCAGCCTTTCCACTGTTTCTGCGAAGTTTCCGCTTATGAATTTAAAATATTTCCACAAGCTGTCTTAAGGTTCCTTTTTTTTATATATAGCTAAAGCTACATATTAAGATAAACCAATTAATAAAATTTTCTTGTTCTGTGGAGTCTCTGCCACCCAAGGGTTCAGTACCACTTGCATTTATTAAAAAGACAACGAAATGTGGATTTTTTGAGGTACCCATCTACATAGTCTCCACAGACAGAAGAAGTGGGTGAAACATGGTGCAGGACAGCGTCAAATGCTTTGCGTAAGTCCAGGTAGATGACAACAGTTGCTCTTCCCTTCTCCACCAATGCTGTAACACTGTCATAGCAGGCCACCAAATTTGTCAGGCATGATTTGCCCTTAGTGAAGCCATGTTGGCTGTCGCCAGTCATCTCCTTATTTTCCACGGGCCTCAGCATAGTTTCCAGGAGGATCTGCTCCATGATCTTGCTGGGCACAGGGGTATAGTTCCCCAGGTCTTCCTTTTTAGAAACGGGAGTTATGTTTCCCCTTTTCCAGTCAGTGTGAATTTCACTGGACTGCCACAACTTCTCAAACATGGTGAATAGTGGCTTAGCGACTTCATCCACCAGTTCCTTCAGGACCTGTGGATGAATCTCAGCAGGTCCCCTGGACTTGTGTCCAGGGTTTCCTTAGATGGTCTCAAACCTGGTCTTCTCCAACAGTGGGCAGTTTGTCATTCTCCCAGTCCCTGTCTTTGCCTTCTGTGACTTGGGTGGAGTGGCTGGAGCACTTGCCAGTGAAGACTGAGGCAAAAAATGTCATTGAGTACCCCAGCCTTCTCCATAGCCCAGGTGTCCAGGTTTCCTTACAGAGCGGGCTCACATTTTCCCTAGTCCTTCTTTTAACACCAACATACCCGTAGAAGCTATTCTTGTTGCCCTTTTTCCTCCTCCTTTCTTCAGTAGGAGTGTTTTCCCATTTCACTAGAACACAACTGACTACCATGCAAGAGAGGCTGAAGCAGGTGCTTCCCAGTCTGTCTTGCCAACCCAATGCCTCCATGTTTCAGAGGAGACGGGGGGCGAGTTTTACTGCAGAGATATTGGAGATAACCTGCTGACCAAACTGCTCTTTGGACTGCTCATTTTCCCTCCTGTATCCTTACAGAAAGGCTCCTGCAGAAGCAGCCTCTAGACCAAGCATCAAGGACAAAGCCACCAGTGAAGCGCAGATATTTGGATCCAACCTCAGTTGACGTGTTGTGCCAGTTCAGAGTCCTTCTACTGCTGCCTAGGTAAGCCCACCTCCAGCCTAGACATGGACCTCTGCTTTAGCTCCTTTCTAATGCTGTCTCAGTAAGCTGTTCATCTGCAAATCTGGGAAATCTTGTGGGTTTAGAAAAAAAAAACAAACTCATTTTGTCAGTGCCCTTCAATGAGAGCAATCTTTCAGCCACCCACGCCTATCAGCTAACTGTGCTTGGCCAGACATCAAAAACACAGTCAAGCCTGAACCACCAATGATTTCAGTCTAACCTTCGCCTTAGGAGGAGTTCAGGGAAGCCCACATGTTTTCAGACTGCATTAATACCCACTTCTTGGCTTGCTAAGATGGATGCTTTCCTGTGTCTATCTGCTGGTCTCATCCACGTAACCTTCTTCCCTGGGTCTCTGTCTGACACACAGCCAGAAGCTCTACAAACACATTGGCTTATGGGGGCAGAACATCTCGTTTCAGTTTTACCAACACAGACATTGGCAGCTGAAATACTCTTTCCATGTTCCCAGCTGTTCCACATCTGAGAAACCTAAGGAGAGGGAGGTGGAATAAGGAGGAAGGTGGGAAGCTTACTCTGGGTAGGGGTAAAAAGGAATTATAGTCATAAACATTTATAAAGAGATCAGTAGCCAAAAGTATGAATTGGAAAGAAGGGAGTTGCCTGCATGAAGAGACATCACCAAAATAAGCCTCACAAGTATAATTCAAGACAAAATGAATCTCACTGTCATTAAAGAAAGTGAAGTTTACCATGACCTGTGAACTGATGGGGTCTGATTAAAAAAAATGTATGAAATTTAGTAGCTGCAAATGAGGCCTCTAATCCATAAGAAGTGAAGCACATAAATTGAAGGCTACAAAGTCCATTTTTCCTTAGGTTTTGTGCAGTTGTTTTACACAGAACTTTGCCATCTGTCAATACCACAGATAACCTGATGCTTCCTGGTAGAGCTGGACGAATGGTCACCAGCTCAATATGTACAAATGTACAGCAATTTTTCCACTTTGGAAGGGAAAAAACATTCTTTTCTAATTTCTAAATACTAGACAGCTGGCCACAGTTAAAGCACCATCTAGTACTTTCTGGTTAGCTTACTTAAACACATATTTGTAATTTTCAAAACCTAAACTGTAGTTACGGAGTTATGATGGTATCCATTACACTGGTGCTTTTTTATCATTATTACAACTTCTGCCCAAAATGTTGGCAGTATTAAGACGATTCGGCAGCATGTAATTTAACTTACCTCGCATCCAGAGTTGAGGGTGGTCCCTCTGATCAGGTCCGAGGTCACTGATGGGGCAGGTTCAGAGAAAGTGGCTCCTGCCTTTGCCAGGGTCAGTCTGAGCAGGGGAACCCAAAAGCATTTCTCTTTCATCAGCTCTCTCCCACCACCACTGTGTGACCTGCACCGCACCTCGCTCATGTGAGAGCCATCAGCTAACGGCAAAACAAAAGAGCTAATCACCATCTCCGTCAGCAACCTGCAAAGGTCATTCTCCGAGAAGTGCCAGGCCAAGATATTTGTCACCCATGGTGTCGGACACAACCGCTTTTCTTTCTTTTTTTTTTTTTTTTTTATTAAATTTAAATGGGGTGAGGGAGTCCATTTCCATCAGAGCAGTACCAACGCCAGACTTAAGCTGTCTTAAGTCTAAAATAAAATAACAGCGTGTTGCCCTCATGGGATCCCAAACACTTTGCGTACTGTTAAAGCCCACATTGCACCTTGGTGCCACGTGAATCGTCACGTGCTGGACTGGTGACCTGCTCCTCTCACCGCAGAGCGGAGGAACTCCTCTAGCCCAGTCACCACTGATGAAGCAAAGGGGAGCGAGTTGTGACTCCTGTCTCCTTGCTCCTCGTGGTCGGTGGCCCAGTGAAGTTACGAGCTTACTTGAGCCACTAGCAGTGAAGGCATGGAGGGGCTGGATATGATATACCCAGTTACCAGAAGAGCATCAAACAGCCCAGAACCTTAATCCTCACTTTTTATCACTGCCAAACATCTCTTCAGCATGAGACGGGGCATAACTTAATGATATAATCATAAAAATTCCAAGTGGTTCATAGTTACCTCCACGACGTTAGTTAACCCAGTTCAGTGATGAAGTGCAGTTCCAGAGAAGAGCCATCCCTGTGCTTCTGGACCCCTGTCTACCCAGCGAGCGATCAGCACGGGTTGCAGGAGGGGAGGGAACGTCCCGCCTTGCTGTTGTTCAAAGTCCCAGGCCTTCTGATGGGACAAGCCAGCTCTGCCAGTTGTCTTTTAACACAGGCAGACCCTGAATGTTTTCTAAGAACCCGATCGTAGCGTGAGTTAATGGAGAGGCCATGCCATTTGGTGGCAAGTAAGAACACGCTATCAGTCGGACATGGGAATTAGTGCAGGGAACCTGTGTCGGCAAGTGGTCCAGCCTCCATGGGGTGGCTCCCCACACCCCTGACCCACTGCCTCTTGCTGCAATTCATTACTCTGGGCCCAGTCTCCTCTGTTGCCCCATGCTTCACATTGGCTCTTGCACCTTGAAGTAATGAGGTACATGGACTTAACTGTTAGAAGTAAATTTAAAAGCGGGTGGCCATTAACTGTCCCATGCAGGTGTCCACCTGGGCATAATCTAGATGTGGTACAGAGTGCCACGGTAAAACATCTTGGGTACGAAAGCACGGCGTGCCTGCCTCTGTCTGCAGTGACCCCAGGAAAGGTCTTCTTTCTGTAGCTCTTCAAGATCTCCCTTCGGGGTCTGGTGGACATGTTTAACTTCGGTTGCTCAGTTACAAGTAAACACTCAGTGCTAGAAGAAAAAGAGGAAGATGGATGCAGGGAGTGAAAATACGGAGAGGGAGAAGAGAACCCAATAAAGGGAAATGGAGAGGAAAAAAAAAGATGAAATAGGATAAGGTGAAAGCAAAAAAAAAGGCTCATTACAGAACAGATAGCGCATTCTTAGCTGCAGCAAGAATGAAAAATCTTTCATCAGATCAATGACTTTGGAGACTTGGTGGGTGTACTTTATGCCTCTCTTGTCTAGCAGCAGCAATTTCCACGCAGCCTCACACCTCCTGCGCTCACCGCAGGCAGCAGGGAACAAAAGGCGCTCAGAAAGCAGAAGTGATGTTGGGAAGGGCTCTGGCATTCCTTGCCGTTGCAGAGCCGGGAGGACGGTCCAGCATCAGACCAGACGGGTAATTTGAGGGAAGGGCGTCCTCCACAGGCACGCGGGGCCGCCCGGGGAGCCCCGGCCATGACCATGGGCAGGAGCTGAGGTGGGCAGGGGGCAAGGGAGGGTGCGGGGCTGCCGGCAGGCAGGTTCGAAACCTCAGCCAACCTCGGGACCCCGAGATATAAATCAGGTTGTGGTCCATCTCGTTCTTTCTCCTTAGGAGAAAGGGTGTTTCTTAACTCATGGCTAAGCGCATGCTGGCCAACCAGAAGTGGCTCTGGCACTTTTCTCAAAACTGTGCTCGCTTCAGACTCGGCCAAGAGAGAACAATCAAGCGCTATTTTCGAGGGTGACTGACTGCACGCCCTTGGAATGAGCATCTTTGCGAGACCTCAGCTGACATCTTTTAAAGAGCTAGCAAAAATCCCAGCTTAGGGGAAGAGAAGGATTTTTATATTATTTTTTTTCCCTTTCAGAGAGAATGGCCTTTTCCACAAATCTAAAGAAGTATGTTTAATTAGTTCTGACTGGGTGTTAAATGTACTAAAAAACAAAAGCAAAGCAGCAGCCAATGGACCCAAACTCGAACCTTGCTATGGAAAACAAATAGAGAAGACATAATATCAAGACAGTAGGTATGGCCACAGTAGAAAAAAATTGCAGAATGCTTTTATAAGCAGTTTTTGATTTTCTCAAAAAGACAAAAGAAAATAATATTAAGGAGCACATTTATTTATTTTGATTCTACTGAATTCCAACAGCTATGTCTTAAATTCTGCTTGGAACTACCTCGGATCCATTTTGAACCCCCAAAAATAAATTCCTCTGCTGTCCTTAGCATCGTTTACTTATTTTGAGATGCACTACATCGTTATACACAAAGTAGACAAAAGTACAGTTTTTCCACTGCATGAATATTTTTCCTGCCGTTCTTAAAAATAGTATCCTCAAAATTCACTAGCAAAAAAAGTTACATGAAACGGATTGGGGCAGGGTGGGGGGGGAAGGAGGCGGGGGGAGCAACTAAACAATTTCCTACATTAATTCTTACTTTTGTACTGATCTAATGCAGCACACGGATCATATACGAAAGCCGAGATAATTTTCCAGATGCTTTACAATCTCATGTAGACAAAGACACAATGCAGACAAGGCACGCGCTTGCAGCATCCCGCGGCCATTTGGCCATTTCCGTAGAGGAAGAGCGAGCCGTATTTAACATTCACAAAAGCTCCCTGAAAGAAGTCACGGGGACATGACGGCAGGGGAATTACTACTTGAGAGGATGCGGAGGAATCTGTGCTCACCTGACATGCGTGGCAAGGTGGGGCCCCGAGCCCCGGGACATACACGGGCTGTTGCGGGCCG
Source organism: Chroicocephalus ridibundus (assembly GCF_963924245.1). Lineage (NCBI taxonomy): Eukaryota > Metazoa > Chordata > Aves > Charadriiformes > Laridae > Chroicocephalus > Chroicocephalus ridibundus. Next base: position 136,648,623 of record NC_086284.1, on the reverse strand, counting down.
TGGGTTGCGAGCCCTGGGGACTTCCCACAGAGGCAGCCTGCGGAGAGCTGGTCCTCCCCACCGCCTGGGCTCGGCCTTGGCGCTTCCAACAGCAGCAATACGGGGTTTTCCAGGCCAGGCTTTAATGTCTTGGATTCCGCTGGCCAGTAAATGCATCAAGCTGTCAACTAAGATTATTGTCATGTTCAAAAAAAGATAATAATCTGGCAGTATATTTAACAGGGACAGCACTAAGTGTGCCACGCTCACTTCTGATGAAAGGAATTTTTATGTAAGTGCCTCTAAGCCTGGAATGTAACAGGAAAAACTCAGAATGAGCTTCCCCCAGCTCATCTGTTAATAGCAGTTACTCCCGACTGGACACAACCTAGACTTTGCTGTAATTTCATGGGAAGTTTGGGATATACACGACATCATTAAAACGGCTCTGTATGTAACACACCTGATTGCAAAGGGAGCCGATCCTTTGTTTAACTTCCATGAAGGACTACCTACATAGCCCACAGGCAGCATCCCTGGGGTGGGTTTCTCCTCCCGGGGCGTTAGTGATCTCAGTAGTGTCAAGAACAAGAGACCTGGGAGATGAGCCGTCAAGCTCAAACAGGTAATACAAAGCCAATGTGGTCACGGCACGAACATCTTCTCCGTTCCAGCAGCTGTGAATTGCTCTTCAGGCGTCAGGATTTCTTGTTCTAAAGAGCCTATCTAGCAAGCTACACCTAATATATATACATATACGCAATTTTCCTATGCAATATGGATTAACACCACCACAAAATACAGAAAAGTCATATGTCAGCATCCCTGTAAAAGTCTGTTATGGAATACTAAATCCAAGCTGCTGAAACATTGCAAGAGAATCGCTAGAGGCTATCGTTCACAGAAAATGTTTCTAAGAACCCATGCTCTTTTTTTTTCTGCCACAGCTGGCACCTACTATTTTCTGCATCGATAAAATTTTCACAAACAGGGCAAAAATACAAATGCTCATTTAAAAAATAAAGGTAGCAAGATCACATTAACTGATGAGCAGAGCACGTTCTCTGTGTTCGGCGAAACAAACAGTGTATTTAAACATCTTCTGACACTCGCTGCTGGAAGGAGTTGTCTTCACAGCAGTACCTACGTACTACCTGCTATAAGGCAGCTGGTGTTGAATTGGTGGCCTTGTGCCACTCTTCAGAATTACATTTTAAATAATAATTGCATTCACTTCAGTTACCAGTATGCATGTTTTTAAGTGCCTTGAAATATGGGCTGTCATCCACATCCACTTGCTAATTCAACTACAGATCGTTACAAAGAGTTATTGTATTTAATCTGGCAGCTCCCTCTGTTTTAATTCCTTTACACCAGCACGGATGTAAGAACACAGCTGCATCGAACCTGCTTCCGTAAAAGGCGCAGTCTGTCATGTGTTGGTCACGCTGGCTGGTGTAACTCGCTCTGCTCCAGAAGTCACCTTGTGCCACGCTTTTCACGCCACCCGGCGTTGCACGAGGCAGGAGACTTCACCAGGGCCACGTTGGCAGCACGGATTGACTGCGTGTGTGGAGGCACCGACGCGGTCACGAACTGGATGGGCGAAGCGGAGACCATAATATTTCTCGTGGGCCAAACTCAGGCGCAGTGTGATTTTGTGGTGGAGACAAGAACACATTAATGCTGCACGAGCTCCAAATAATGGGGGTATCCACAGTGCTGAGAAGCAATTTGCCGTGTTGGAGCGCTGCAGTCAGTCAGCGGCGGCTTCCAAGAGTTACTTGGAAGTTAAGTCACTGTAGTTAGGACAGCTACCCTGGAAAGGCACACGGTATTTCTCTCCACGAAATAACTTTTGTCATCGCTGCACAAGCTTACCCAGCTATCAAATGTGGAAGGTACTGATTTGAAGACTGTTACGAAACTTGTTTGTTCTTCATTGCCATTGTCCTTGGCTGTCGTGCCCTTCTTCTGTAACAGGAGTAACTACGCTAGGATTACCTGCACTATGCTATTTTGCCTTCTCTATCTGCTGATAAATTACAGATCCATCAGGAAGCGATTTTTAAACTGAAGAGGAAGAAAGTAGATCAGTCTATCAGCAAATTTATCTGAAATATTCCTGGCGTGTTATTATTTTATTTGACTAAGGCTATGGCCCCAATTACTCAGAACCGTCTACGTACACTGAATGCTTACTCAGGCAAAACTGTGCTAATCCCACTAGAAATCACTCTTGAGGCAATTTTTCCTGCCATAAGGCTCATCCTAGCAGCAGTCCCTGTAGCATACAAGAAGTCGTGCAATCTATGGAGGATGCCTCACTCAGCAGAACAACCCGAGCCCGGCTGCTCCTCCCGTCGGGAATCTGGCTGGCACCTGTGAGCCTTCGCTCATTCAAGTGATTTTTGCCTCTCCGTACTCATCTAGTGTCAAATGAGATAGTTTATCAGGTAATTTGATCCTGTGTAGTATCCGTAATTGCCTGTTATCATTACTCATTCTTTTAATGGTGTGTGATTGTTTTTCCGAGGCACGTGACATCATTCTGTGTGTGACTGAGCAGATGACTTAAAAAAAGCAGACTAATGGGCACTCGGCAGTCTGTACTCGTTCTCGTCGTTTTCTTCTAAATGCTCATTTACTTGTGATTCTGTTTCCCCACAATTAAAATGACTTGAACTTAGATCTAATCATTCCAAAGAAAGCACAGCAAAAGCAAAGCCCGCAAAGTGAGCGGATCTCGGCGACAATTTCAGCAGCACATTCTCCCACTTGAACAGCTTTAATGATTTGCCAGTAAAAATTACAAATAGTTTTACTTTGCCCCATTTGCAACAAATGAAACTTCATTGTCACAGGTTTGGATGAGAGAAATATTTAATCTTTCCTATCATTACTGAATTATCTAGTTTTTCTATGCTGATCTATTAAAAGTTAAGACACGTCACAGTGACCATGGCATTAAGCGCTCTTTAATTTTATTATACACAAAACATAAAATCATCTACTGGATCAACGTTCTCATATGACATCAGGACTATTTAAAAAGCTGCTTGCAATTTTCGAAGATTATTTGGGACAATGTAGGAAAACAGTTTTCCAGGAAGTAGTGGTAATCCTTCTTCTGTCCTATTTTTACTCAAAAATGCAGACAGAAGAAGGGGACAGGGGTGTGTGTGTGGTGGTGTGTGGTTTCTCCTTTACAGAAAAAAAGTTTGTAAATTAGTTTGTTCATCAGTTTGATCCTAAAATTAGATTTCTGCTGTCCCAACGTTCTTTCCAGTGCAACTAAATGCCACTTACAGAGGAAATAAAAGATCAAAAATGACAGTCTAGAAAATCAGATGGAAACAGTTTTTGTATTTTTGGTACTAAGGCTAATTACTTTTCCTACACTGGCAAGGAAAAGAACTTGACGTTTAAGTAGAGTCTTCTGTCCTCCTTTTCTTGGACTTTGTTGACATAATAAAATGTTTTACTTTCCAATCTGAATCGGAGTTACATAGGCCAGTAATCCCTGAAGTCAACAGTATCTCTTGTACTTTCGAGTTTTCCAACATCTCCGTTAGTTGAATGACGAAGGTCACCTGCTATAAGTATTACCTGCTTGATAGCATTTTTCTACGCCAATATGTAAATATTTATTGAAAAGATAAAGACCATAGAGGCAGCCACTGACAACACTGAACATGTTTTAAGCTGATGGCATCCTGAAAACCTGGCTACGTACGGTGTTGGGATGCTCTGTGCGGGGGGAACAAACACCGACAAGAGGCTATCCTTTAGTCAAATTCTAGTCATGAGAATATCATAAAACTTTCATTTAAGGAGTGAGAATGCTGCAGGCAGAGAAGCTTCCCTGCCACAGAGAATGGAATGAAGACTTCTGTATGTACCCAGTAAAGTTGTTATGGTCTTTTATTTGCAAGGAGCAGAGAGGCGGATCTTTATTAGTCTTATTCAAAGATCGTTCAGGTCAATGGAAAGATTTCCTTAAGCTTCAGCGGCTTTTGTGTAAAAGGAAGCAACAAATGCCTAGCGCCAATAATGACCAACGAAACAGCAGGCTGTTTTGAGTGGGGAATGTGTGATATATCCATAGAATTAATTTGCTTGCAGGAGACGTATTTTTGTATATTATACAATTTTTCTGGTAAGCAGAAACCATAGCATGTGTTTGAGTATTTCCCATCTGACTTTCTTTATTTCCTCACATCTTAACAAACACAACAAACTGAAACATGGAGCTAGTTATTTTCCGTTCCGTAATAAAAAAGATAGGTTACTTTGATGCCCAGAAGATACATTAAAACATTCATTTATTTGTGAGAGTTTTTGTGATATTATTACATATACCTTGGTTTGGTGCATAGGAAGCGTGCAGTTTAACATGCTGATTTTATTACCCATTTTAAAAAGGTACGGAGCTTTACTCTGTTACAGAGAGGTGATACAGGTCTGAGTTTCCTGTATATCGCTGAGTAGGGATGAGACTGGAATTTAAGCAATATGCCTTATCCTTGTACGAGGTTAATTTCAATGAGAGGTATTTATTTAATTAGAATCAAACATAATCTTACAATCAAATAATAAGTACAAAAAAGGAGTATTTTCTTAATGTGTGCAATAGCTTGCTGCTCTCTTACTATTTCTAATTCCTTTTGCACTTCCTCTTGGAGCCGTAGCTGAATGGTGCTTTTTAAATACCTAGGCTAAACTTCTCAGAAATGATTAGCAATTCTGGGCGCCTATTCAGAGTTACGCTACTGGGGCCCGAAAGCAAATATTTGGCACTTTCTGACACTCTGACTCCTTCAAGGTAGTTAATATTGAGGTGAAATTACTAATTCTTACCAAACTTCTTCCATCCAAAGATACCATATATTCATCCCAATCAACTCCGACATCTACTTTGTTCCACATCCTCAGTCGCTCTGGTTATCTGGCCAAGGAGCAATAGTTAAGATCTGCCTAAACATTTAGAAAAGTTTTAAATTTCACTAGGCAGCTGAGCACTTTTACACGCTACTTATTTATACAGACAACTACTACATCAGGCTCACTTAATTTGCTCCACCCTATGTCTCTAATCAACATAATAGCTTGTTATTTGTCTTAAACTATAAACCAAATATTTAAAAATAAAACAAACAAACAAAAAAACACTATTGGGTTTTACAAACAAGTATATGACATAATAGCTTGTGGTAATGATTTAGGTTGGAGTGGCTCGCTTGCCTGGGATTTTAAACACTTTCTCAGAACCAGTACTCAGAGACAAAGATGTGAACGTTGACAATGTTACGATGAGATACCACTCCACCCATGACGTAGTTCATCTCCAGTTTCAGGATGGCATGGAAAGGTCCAACGATGGGCCTCACCTGGCGAACTACACCTGTTGGGGTAGAAATAGGTTGCTGAGACTAATAGGGGAATCAGAAGGGCTTGGATGCACTCCACCCTGCTCCACCTCAGCAAGAGAAAAATTGCCCTTCATTTTCAGTATTGCTGATGGAAAGTTATTTCATCTACTGGACCTGTAAATGGCATAAAGAAAGTTCACAGAATAAGAATAAAATAAAACTTTTGAATCAAAATATTTTGCGGAAGATCTAGAAAGAGCACTAAAATGTTGCCAATGGCAGAAAAGATATATATTCTGAAACGAGAAATTTTTTTTTTACCTTGTATTCAGAGCGATAAACTCTTCTAGGCCTGCGACATTGCTTTTTACATAGGACGTAAGGAGACTTTGCCTAGCTAAGCCAGCACACACACTGCCCTGAGGAGTACATAAGCACGCGCACCTGGGAATGCCATGCAATTTCTGGTACCGTGTTGAAAACCACTTTTCATTTGGAACAGTAGAAACTATTTGTAACAGCAATTACGATGCAGCAATAAAATCAGCACCTTCCCTATAAATATCTCGTAACACTAATTTGTAAATTGACAGTGTGTTGCATCGTGGGCGGATAACCCCACTAAAAGCAATCGGAATAAAAGCAGGCGAGTTTAACGAGGGAAGGGGGACTATCACACTGTCTGTCCCTGTGTCATTCCTCACACGGGTGGTGGCCATTCCCTCCCCACCAGCAGGGGCTGATAATGAGGAAAGAAGAGGTAAAGGCAAAGCGAGCCGTGTCTTTTAGGGCTCCGGTCCTTCAGTTTGTTTTACACAGAGGAGACCCAGTGCTGGGGCGCAGCAGGACGGGGACTGCTGGGGGCTGAGTGGTGAGGTCCTCAGGGGGGCTGCAGGGCAGGGCTTCTTCAGCCAGGGCATGTCCCACCACCCCAGCCAGGCAGCAGGGCAGGCCAGGGGACAGCCGGGTTCAAGCAAGGGTCCAGATCACTGGGCAAGTTCATGGTGATGACACAGGGATGAAGTCAAACTAGGAAGGCGGCATATGGGCCAGGTCCAGAATAAGAGGACCCACAGCTGTGATGGAGCCAGAGACCAGCTCTCTTCCAGCACAGCTCAGGCAGCGACTGCAGCTGACTGAAATGGGGCTCGTGGCCGCTGGGCAGAGTGTGGGGGAGGACCCTGGGGAAGCCCATCTGGGCCATATAGGTTTTGTCGGCACCTTGACACGATGTGGCTAAACCAAATAGTGTTACAGCTTCAGACCTACACAAAAGAAAGTCAACGGGAGCTTTGCCGCTGACTCCAAAGGCTTGGGATCAGCCCATAAATGTGTTCTCGCTTCACAGTTATTTCCTAGGCCCGGTGTAATTAGAGTAGGGGGCTACCAAATGGCTGACATCTGAAAGGATGTATCCAAAAGGTCAAAATCACGTAAACCTGGGGTCAGCCAGCAGGCATCGGGGGTCTGGCAGAGACCCCTCCTCAGACCCCTCCTTCTGACAACTGACTTATCTGGCAAGGCGTTTGATTCGGAGGGAAATACTCAGTTTAAGAAAGGATTCTTTAAGACGTATCCCTTCTGCATGCTGGGGGTTATGTTTCACAAGCAGGCAGCACACCAGCGCCTTCCCAGAGCTCCAGCCGAACTCCTACAGCAGTCCCCTACGAACACGTTGGCTTGAGATCTGATGGGAGAGATAAACGTTTGCTTATGCAGGCTGTCAGCACCTTTTTCTAGGGCAGTGATGACATTACAGTTTTGTTCTGTTTAAATACCAACTAATATCTTCAGCATGCACTAAAATTGCAAACTTTTCACCACATTCACTTTGCTTGCCATATTTGATGAATACACTTTTTAAGCATCCTTCCCCCTACAATTTATATGTACATACATACATATATATATATATATACACACACACACACATATTTTTTTTTTAGTTTTCTTGGCTACTCTCCTGCACCTTGTAAAAATGACTGGGCTTGGCAGATGATATATTGAAAAAGAAAAGCCTTGCTAAAATTGCCCTCCCTTTAGGGTAGCATTTAAAGCATTTTGGGAACAACACATCACATTATTGCAGGCAGTGCTTTAACTGACAACCACGGAAACACGCAGCATTGGAATCATTCAGTATTGGCAAGCTGTTTAACCCACCCTGTTAGCGGCTCCTGCAGCGATCACCAAGCCTCAGATGGCAAAGGTTCCTGTTTCCATTTAGCAACCTTTCACAGTGTTCTACGCTTTCTTCCTCTGCTCCAGTGGAGTCTGCTCTAGTCTAGAAGTGGGGTTGCAAATTGTGTTTTTTTCTGACGTGACGCAATTCCCCTCAAGATGGCTTATGCCACAGTATGGCGTCTAACCATACATTATTGATGTCGCATTCAAAGCAATTAGTGACTTTCTCATTCTTGTTTGGATGCATTCTGCTAATAGGCAGAAAAAATGGAACACTTACTTATTTTCAAGGTGGAACGGGCGAATACACTGCGATCCATGTGGCAGTACTTTTCCACACAGTTCTTTTGCTGCAGTTTTAAAATCAAGCCTAATAATGGTCTGAGAAGCGAAAGCTGCACACGTTAAGACAGCTACACTGAAGCAAGAAATTGCAGGAATGTGCAAAGAAACACAATACTCCCACAACATTTCTTTATCCAGTTTGTTGTGGCAATGTCCTAGATGGTCCTGAAATGACCACCAGTGCAAAAGAACTATTTCCCTTCCTCTCCTATTAAATAAACAGGATGTTGCAGCCAGATGGGTTCGCACTACAGCATGCGTATAAGGATGCAGTCATTCTAAATGGGCAGAAGAAAAAAAAAAAGAAAAAAAAGACAAAACCCTTGAAATGTTCTACTGGACAAAAGCACAGGACAGGTTTTCAGCTCTTGGCAGACATACTCATCGAGAGCTCTCCCATTTTTTTTGTGAAAAGTGCTAAAATGGAAAACCTGAGCATTTTTATCCACCAGCCTCAGGGACAAATGTTGGTGGAAACCATGCAATAGCAAAGCTGCTCAGACCCTGAAACCTGGCTACACATTTACTCACTTCCCAGTGATGCTGTTGCAGTGGTCCTAGGACTTGTCTCAGAAATGCTGTCAAAGACTACCTGCTATAACCTGTCACTGCCTTCTGACGCTACCTGTGCCTGATTCTCTAATGTCTTGTGCCTGTCATGTCAGGTACGCGGGAGGCACAGCTATTCTGTACCCAAACAAGGCCAGCAGTGCCTTGTGCCTACTCTCACAAATGGATGTCTACAGAAAAAGCTTCAGATTTGGGCCTGGCACGTGTAATTCACATACACGGCTCAACGAATCAGGCGGCATCTTGAGAGCCTTTAGCACAGGACACATTTGAAGATGCCATGTGTGATAATTCTGGATGTTTTTAAGCGACGTGGCTTTATCAGTTACTGCAACATTTGCATAAACATGTTGTTCCACTATGCCTTTTGGCAGACTGGCTGGGTCCAGATTTGTGGTCTGGCATCCTTCAGCACTTATAGATGAATATTGAGTACAAAAATGTACTTTTATAGTAACAGGAAGGTTACAATTTTTAAATGTACTTAAAAGTCAGGAAATGTAGAAATTAGGCAGCTGCTTTTTGATCTCTTTTTTACCAGTCTAAATCCAAAGTAGCTGGATGGAGCCACTCCAATTTGACACGGGGGTAAGTGAAGCCTGGGACTTGGTCCTGGATCACTGTAGCAGTACACACTGTCCTGTGAGTTACCCTCCAGAGGATGCCAGAAGAACAATGGTGTTGCTCATTAAGTGACCTGAAAACGGAGTGCTCTCCAATACCACCATCAACTGGTGCTCTCTGGGACCAAAGCTGCAGACTCTACAGTTGGTAGGTGGGGTGAGTTTATTTAAGCAAGTTCATCCAAACCCTTTTCCAACAAAATTAGATTTCAGCTAGGTTAGCACAAACAAATAAGCCAGGAGAATATTTGCCTATACTAAAACAGGGTGAATCACCGATAAAGGACATTTGCGCTGCTGCTGAATCCCATGTGCCAGGCAATCTCGAGCATCTGTGTTGTCTTGCCTACAGGCACACCTATGCAAGCGCGCGATACTACCCTCCACTCCGATGTGCTGCTGTTGCTGCTGTTTGTACTCTTCAGTTCACAATCTGTGACCCAAACACAGACTCAACCTACATAAAACCCTACATGTCACAGGCCAGGCAGACTACTTTCCATCAGCTCGCCTTTGTTTGGTTTTGCTTTGTTGTTAACTGAGCAGAGATGTTATGGCAGGTCCCAAATCTGCTTGGGTATCTTCATGGTTTGCTGACCTTCTCCTTTTAGAAAACATTTATAAGACTTCTTGCACACTTTGCCCTTATTGTAAACAGGATCTACGCCAATCCTTTCCACCTGCTGATCTGTGTAAGCAAACAGCCCTGGCTTGAGAGGCAGTAAGTTTTTGGATGTCACAGTTATTTCTGCAGTGATTGTCTGACCATGGCCCAGAACTTTTAAAGCTCTGTAATTAATACACTAAGCTGCTCCCTTGCCCTCTTTCTTCTTCTTTTGTGTTTCGTATTTCCATTTTGTCTAAGGTAAAAGTATGTCACCATGTGAAGGCATTAACCTAAATAATATAGAACGCATATTTTCAAGAATAAGAATAATGACAACAAGCAGTATTTTAGAGCCACTGTCATTGGATTACTGATGCTTTGCTTATCAAAGAAGATGGGATAAATAAGACAGCAAGGTTAATATTGTTAATCTTCCTAAGCCTTTCAGCAGAATTTCTATTATTGTAATCAGATGCCACAGGTATTCCTTGGCTTGTCTATACCTCTTTAAGATATCATTACATTTCTCTGCTTTGAAATATGTGAGACCCTCAGGCAATTCACCTCTGTGTCTGGTTTCTGCTTGTATTTTTGCATTATGCAGCTGATTTGCTAAGAAGCTCCATTTCGAACTTAGGAGAAACACTGCTGTTTTGTCAGCACGTTAACCCATTCTGGATGACAAGTCCCCATGCTATCGTGTATTAACATTTTGTCTCCAGAAATCCAGACTCCTCATTCTGACTTCTGTGCTAAGCTCACTGCCCGGTATGCCGAAAAAGCACTTGCAAAACTCTTTAAACCACTTTTTTTAAAAAAAACCCCTTCTCTTCTTTTTTTTCCACTACTAACTACAAAATCTGCAGCAATTACACTTGCAATGAATCTGGGTTATTGCGCTCCTTACACCTGTTGCTGAACACGGCATTTGCATTTTCTCTAGAGAGAGTTCCTCTAACAGAGACCTCCACAGTTTGCCAGAAAGCAGAACCAACAAAGCTTATTTTCACACTGCCATTAGAAATGGCTGGTTTGGGTTGGTGGAGACATGCATTATGTTATGTTTTCTGTTCCAGAGGTGAAGGTCGCAAGATTTTCCACAGGGATTGATTCTGGAGTCTAGACAAATGTTTAAATCTATATCATCGTAAGAACTCGGCGCAGACGTAAGTTGCACCCATGCCTCAAAAAGAGAGCCGCAGATAACCTAAACTTTTGAGGACCCCCCCAAAATCGAGCTGGGAAGTGTTAGTGGAGCAGGCAAGGAATCAGGGGCTGAAGGGAGAGGCAAGAGGGACTGCTGATTACTGGGGAGCTGTATCTGCTGACTGCTGGAAGAAGAGGGGATGTGCTGAAGTAAACCTCCTCTTGCCTTACCTGCATATGCATACGCAGGCATATGTGTTTGTGTATATATAAACAACCAAAACTACTGCCAAATCAAGAGTTGTTCTTCCAAATAACCTGTGGGCTATGCTCAGGAAAATACAATAAACACAGTTATCAAAAACGTGATCAATCCCCTCAACCGCATTTCAAGCTCTGTGTTAAGTAACAAGCAGAAGAGCTCTTTTCCTCTTACCACTTTCCCATCTTTTCCCCCGTGCACGGGGTTACAGCTGTATTGTTTTGTTCTGGTCACCACATGCCAAAGGATAGTAACAAAACTACCTTGGGGTTTTTTTTCCCCTTTGGGCTCACAGCGAGCACACTGTCTCCTTTCTGTGATTCTCCTCAGGTGGCAAGTTAACAGAGAGACATGTGGCTTTTTACTCTCAGTCGAATCCAACAGTATTGCCCCTTTTTCATTAGTGCAAGACATAACCCTTGACAATATGGGCAGGCACCAATTTAGCCCCTTTTTTCTGGGAACAAACGATTTATTTAGGAAAATTTGCTGAATTTTTTTTTTTTTTACATTGTTTAATTGTATGATCTGTGGTCAGCTCAAAACTGACCACAAACTGGCTAAACTTGGGACGGATGGTGTGGAGTTACTGGGAGAGCATGAAGTGGTAAAAAGAAGAACAATCCACTTTTCCGAATCATTAATCTATAGTAAACGTATTAATCCGGTCCTAAATAGAACAAAACACACCTTTTTATTCATTCTGAGATCTATTTTAAATTTAATACTCTGTAAAAAGTACCTAAAATAATAAGAATGGGATATACATTCGAAATACCAAAGGCAGTCAGACAAGTCTGAGCATAGCTCATTGTTTGCTTTTCCTTCAAAATATGCACACACTGCTATTAATTATTTTTCTTTCGTGTTTGCGTCCTGGTCATGCATTATTAAAATTAACTTTCACAAATCAGAAACTAACAGGACAACTGAGAATTAGTTTTCATTCACTTGACTGCAAGTGGAACTACCGACCATATAAATATATATATATATATAAAAAGAATATTTTCCACTAGCTAGAATTAACAGAAACTTGCTATAAGAAATATGATTTGAATTATTGTGTGGAATAAGGCTCCGTAAGAATGTTATTATCAGGTCCATTGGGAAATACAGTCATAGACAGCAAAAAGTCTGGGAATGAGGAGAACTTAAGAATCTCCTGGGATCTTCTTGGTAGTTCTTATGTGTGATGATGTTTCTTTGCCCCCGATGCACAGCCTGTTCCACTGGCTGCCTAGCTCTGTTGCCCCAGGCAACTTCTGATCAAGTACACGCCAGCAAGGCAGGCAGGAGAGCAGGGCCGAAAAGCTGAGGAGGGTATGAGGCTTAGCAGGTGAGAGGCAGGAATACATACTAGGGCTGAAAAATGCGGACTGTTTTCATGCAGCATGTATGACATATTGGTAGCAATACACTCATTTCTGTTCCTTATGAGATAAATAAAATCCCATGCGAGATGCGTAAGAGCGCAAGCAAATGCGTTTTCCCCCTCAGTTTCCTAATCCTCAATCTATGAGTCTAGCTGTAAGTGAAAGCTAAAATCCATCGTTAAACGTGCCCCCTTTGAAAAGGATCACAGGAAGGCTCGCCCAGAGGATGTGCTGTTACACAGTGAGAGGCAGTGCTGTCTGTTTTCACAGACAGGGAATTTTTGGGATGAGCTGCTAGTGACACCTACAAGAAAGAGATTTCAATGACATAAAACCCACCTAATAATTTTTCCTCTACCTCTTTTCCTTGTGCTCTAAATGGATACTTGGAACGTGAAATGATTAATTTGGAAAAATTCAAGTACCAGGGAATGCGATGAGAGCTGTGGAGCTGGAGCCTAAACTCAATTGAAACTCAGGTAATTCATTGGGGTTTATATTAACTTCCAAGTAATCTCAGCCTGTGTTCTGCAGTCCTACATCTGGCTCCTCCTGGATCTCTGTTCCATCACAAAACCCACTCTGGTCCCTTTTACAGCCTTGTCAGAGACGAGCAGTCCTAGCTGCCACGACGCAACAGTAACTACCCTTTTTTAAGCGGTGGATCTTTGGGAATCAGAAAAATAGCCTTTAAATAGCCTGCTAGGCTGTGCCAGGCCATGGGTATGTATGACTATGTGCAAAGGACGGACACAGGCTCTCCCCTAATGTTGGCAAACTTCTTTAATCCCATGTGCGTGCTGCAGTAGTGAAGCCGAGAGGTGATCTCGGCCTCCTGGGACCTAAAGCCATTGCATGGCTATTAAAAGGAAAGTAGCCCGAAACACCAGCACGCCAGCGGTAATGTGTGGTGAACAACTTTTTGTAGGGGAAAGGCATGTTTATGAGTTTCCCTTAAGCAATGCAAGAAGACTGATCTCCTCATGTTAATGCAAGATCCTGGACTATAATTTCAAGTTTGCTTTTCTCCTCAAGGCCTCTTGCTTTATACTGCTGGCCAAGATTTTCAAAATTAAGAGTAAACATCTCAGATGCATCGGTGTTACTTAAGAGCCTAGTCACAGTTTCAAAAGAGATGTTCAGGCAATTAGGAAGTTTAGGACTAGGGAAATGATCATTGCAGTGGCTATTTTAAAAGGCAAAGCTGATAGGATCATTCCAGAAATGAGCAAGAGAAAAAAAAAATCCAGCCATGAATAAATGCTTCCTTGGATCAAACCATAGACAATGAGTTGCAGGTTAAGCTTGAATACCAGACTATCTCAGTCTACAACATGTAAATACATATCTATAGTGTGAAGCCAAAACTATGTAGCCAAAATGTTTTTTGGCTCTGTAGACCTCAACTCAAAGAAGTCATGTTAAGATTTGTAAGAAAAAAGTTATTTCTTATTCAGGATTCATTACAAATATAAAAAGTTCATCAGTAAGGTTAAAAAATAATTCACATCCTGGTCACAAGTAGAAAACATATATTTTAGGCTATTTTATCCAATTATTTTTTTTCTGTAGAAAGCTTTGGGGCTCTGCATACGTTAAAATTTAATTACATTCCTTTCCTAAAGGCTGCTCTGTATTCCAAAACATTATGCCAAAGTAATGATTTTCGGTACTTAAATGGCTCTGCCAACATAGTTACTAGAGCACTTACTGACCGATACCATGCCAGGGGAGAAGGGAAGTGAATCAACTGTTTGGTAATTGCCTACTGTATCCCTAGCTTTGAAAATATAATGCGTCAAACATTGCACATTAGGGAGTGTCTTACTGCATTTGGTAGAGTGAAAGCAGAAAAGTTTTTCCTTTTGTGGCAATCCAGTCCCCAACATCGCCACCATCCAGAATCAGAATCACAGGAACAGTTGAGGCAGGAAGCAGCTCTGAAGACCATCTATACAACTTCTTGCTCAAAGCAGAGTCACACAGAGCATGTTGCTCTGGGCTGTGTTCAGTCTGGTTTGCATAGCAAGGTTTTGTAGTGGGGGGAGGCTACAGGGGTGGCTTCTGTGAGAAGATGCTAGAAGCTTCCCCCGTGTCCAATAGAGCCAATGCTAGACAGTTCCAAGATGGACCCACCACTGGCCAAAGCTGAGCCCATCAGCAACGGTGGTAGCACCTCTGTAATAACATATTTAAGAAGGGACGGAGAAAAAATTGCTGTGAAACAGCAGCCAGAGGAGCAGAGTGAGAAAATATGAGAGGAATAACTCTGCAGACATCAAGGTCAGTGAAGAAGTAGGGGGAGGAGGTGCTCCAGGCACTGGAACAGAGATTCCCCTGCAGCCCATGGTGGAGGCCATGGTGAGGCAGGCTGTGCCCCTGCAGCCCATGGAGGTTAACAGTGGAGCAAATATCTACCTGCAGTGCACGGAGGACCCCACGCCAGAGCAGGCGGACGCCTGAAGGAGGCTGTGACCCCCTGGAGAGCCTATGCTGGAGCAGGTTTGCTGGCAGGACTTGTGATCCCACTCCATGGAAAGGACCCATGCTGGAGCAGTTTGTGAAGAACTGCAGCCTGTGGGGAGGACTGTCTCCCATGGGAGGGACTTCATGCTGGAGCAGGGGAAGGTTGTGAGGAGGAAGGAGTGCGAGAGACAACATGTGATGAACTGACCACAAGCCCCATTCCCCATCTCCCTGTGCCACTCAGGGGGTGGAGGCAAAAAAAATCAGGAGTGAAGTTGAGCCCAGGAAGAAGGGAGGGGTGGGGGAAGGTGTTTTAAGATTTGGTTTTATTTCTCATTAGCCCACACTGATTTGATTGGTAATAAATTAAACTAATTTACCCATGTCAAGTCTGTTTTGCCCATGTCGGTAATTGGTAAGTCATCTCTCCCTGCCCTTATCTCGACCCACGAGCCTTTCATCGTATTTTTGTCCCCCTGTCCAGCTGAAGAGGGGGAATCACAGAGCGGCTTGGTGGACACGTGGTGTCCAGCCAGAGTCAACCCACCACAGAATATCTCTAAGTATGGAGACTCCACAGCTCTAGACAACCTGTTCCAGTGTTCAACCACCATTCCAATAAAGAAAAGATGTTTTTTCACATGTTTAAATGGAATGTCCTGTATTTCAATTTGTGCCCATTGTCTCTTGTCCTTTCCACACCACTGAGAAGAGTCTGTCTCTGTCGTCTTTACTCCCTCCCATTACATTGATCAGATTTCCCCTGGGCCTCCTCTTCTCCAGGCTGAACAGTCCCAACTCTCTCAGTCTCTCCTCATATGACAGATACTCCAGTGCCTTAATCATCTTCATTACCCTCTTCTGGACTCTCTCCACTATGTCCATGTCTTTCTTGTACCAGGAAGCCTAGAACTGGACATAGCACTCCAGTGGTGACCTCACCAGTGCTGAGGAGAGGGGAAGGATGACCTCCTTCAGCCTGCTGGCAGTGCTCTTCCTAATGCAGCCCATTAGCTGCTTCTGGCACAAGGAAACATCATTGGCTCATGATCAACCTGCTGTCCACCAGGAACCCTAGGTCTTTCCCTGTAGAGCTGATTTCCAGCTGGTAAGCCACCAGTGTGTACTGGCACATAGGGTTACAGCTCCCCTGGGGCTGGGATTTGCATTTCCCTTTGCTGAACTTCATGAGGTTCCTGTCAGACCATTACTCCAGCCTGTTGAGGTCCCTCTGAATGGCAGCACAACCCTCTGGTGTATCAACCACTCATCATGGTTTTGTTTCCTCTTCAAACCTGTTAAGGTGCAGTCTGTCCCATCATCTAGGTAATTAATGAAGAAATCGGACCCGGTATTGATCCTTCACGTACATCACTGGTGACTGGCTGCTAGCCGTGCTGCTGATCACAACCCTTTGAACCTGTCCATTCAGCTGTTTTTCAATCCACCTCACTGTCCACTTATCTAGTGTACATTTCCTCAGATTGCCTATGAGGATATTAAGGGAGACAGTGGTGAAAGCCTTACTAAAGTCAAGTAAGCAACATCCACTCTTCTTCTCTCAACCACTAATCCAGTCATCTCTTTGTAGAAGGCTGGCAGGTTGGTCAGACCTGATTTCCCCTTCATAAATCCTTGCTAACTACTCCCAGTCACTTTCATGTCCTTAATATGTTTGGAAATGTTTCCCTGGTGGATTTACTCCATCACCTTCCCAGGAATTGATGTGAGGCTTAACAGCCTGTAGTTCCCCAGATCCTCCTTCCTGGCCTTCTTGAAGGTTGGATTGACATCTGCCTTCTTCCAGTCCACAGGAACTTCCAATCACCACAGTCTTTCAAAGATAATTGAGAGTGGCCTCACAATGACATCAGCCAGTTCTCTCAGCACTTGTAGGGGCACCCCATCAGGTCCCATGGACTTGGGTATGTGCAGTTTGTTTAAATGTTCCCTAACCTGATCCTTTTCCACCAAGGGTGAGTATTTCTTGCTCCAGACCTTCCTATTGCTCTGAGGGCCCCGGGACTCCTGAAGACCAGTCTTACCAGTAAAGAATGACGTAAAGGAGGCACTAAGCACTTCAGCTTTCTCCATGTCTTTTGTCACCAGGTCTCCTGCCCCATTCAGAAGCAGGCCTACATTTTTCCCAGTCTTCCTTTTGCTGTTGATGCAATTCTAGAAGCCCTTCCTGTTGCCCTTCACAGCAGGGGGCTGTGCCTCCATAGGTAGCCTCACAGGCATTATGTTCTTCCAGTCCTCTCTAGTTCATGACTGTGCCTAAAGGCATAATCTAGCTGTCAAATTGCAGGCATTTCCCAGACCACCAGATGTCTGCTGACTTCAGAAAGTTAATGTACACCTTAGATTCTTCCATCTCTCAAAAGCTAAATAGTCCTTTTCATTTTCTCCTTTTTTTTTTTTTTTTGTGAAAGCTATCTATATTTCTCTCAATTATTTGTGACAATAACAATGTAGGCTCCTGCTATGTAGTGTTCTATAGTTTCTGATATAATCTGTTTTATTAATAAGTGGCTGCTCTTTGGAAAATGAAATATTTCTTGGTAATCATCACTGCAGGCATCAAATCATATACAGAAAAATAGCTCTGAAGATATCATTAATCCTTGAGCTGCCACACCTGACAAACATAAATATGGTTAAAGGATTCAGAAAACTCATTAATCAAAATACAAGTACTGAAATAGATTTCCTCTTGCTTTGAAGTGTATTGCCCTCATAACATTGTGAATTAGACCTTCATTCAAGTTTGATGGTGAACACTTCACAAAATAATAGATTTGGAGAATCAAGTTAGAGTTGGATGTTAACAAGGTTTCCATGCTGATGGAGAACTGCTTCACAGGAATGTGGCTGGCTATACATATCTTCGCTGAAGTACCTGGGGACAAGATTTTCAAAACCATGTACTTTTCAAACATGGACCTCACAGATCTTTATTCAAATTCTAAGAAAATGGCCTAATTTTCAACTGTTGAGCAACCGAGTGCTTATAAAATGCCTTAGAAGTCAAGTTTGGACACATAAAATCGCACTTTCATAAGCTACATGACACTCAGGGCAATTTCACTGTTGGTTTAAGCTGATCAAAAATAGTTGTCCTGCTATATCCTCCACCCCTTCCCTTGGATTAACACCCAAAAGAAAAACAAACAAACAAACAAACAAACAAAAAATGTAGCTTGCCACACAAGCACTAATGCTGGCAACAGGGAAAGGGCTGGAGCGTTTTTTCAGAGGTAGGCAGGAGAGGGGGATTTCCCTTTTGAGCACCAACAAAGCTCCTGATCCCTTAATACAATCCCAATGCTCCCTATTAGGGAACAGAAAGGCAACGGTGATTTAGGTACTGTAACAGTGAGTATTGCACCAGTGGCATAAACGGGACTCCCAGCGACCTGGGCCAGTTGGTGCAGTGCTGGCCCCCGTGGCACGTTACCTCAGGAAGGGGCAAAAATGCCTGCATCCCCAGAGCAATTCAATAACTGCTTCCCAACAGTGCAGCTCAGAGCGGTACTCTGTCCTTTACTGAGAGGTGTAAAAGGGGATCAGAGGTAGGGTACGACACGTCTCCGAAAAAAAGAGGGGGGCCTGCGCCTGCGACCGTAAGCAACAGCTCAGATCTCCTCCATGCTCACAATATCTGTTGCCCACAGTAATCATTTACAAATCACATAGAGACAAAGCTCTCATTTAAAGACTGTCCAAACAACTACATCTAAAAATCTCCAGCCCTTGAAGTTTTCACCTAGGGTATAAGTCTCAGTTTAAGTTTAGCTAAAACTGTTTGAATCTACTTCTTTTTTTGCCTTTCACTTCACCTCTGAAGAAAAAAGAAAAAGGAAACTACAGTACAGGAGTTACATTTCAGCATGAGAAAGGACCTTTCTGATTAGCCTTATTCAACGGATCAGAAATTTGGGATTCAATTTATTATAAATGCTGTCCTTCAACCACTCAACAAAGTTTAATTTCATTAACACTTAGGCTTCTCTAGAAAGCTTTGATTGCTGAAATGCATCAAATAAAGAGGCAATAAAGAGGCCTCATGGTATTAATACATTTTTTGGCCAGAAACAAATGGTAAATATTTTCAAAGCTATTATCTGTCATGTTGGATCATATGGAGCCTTGGTATTATTAAAGAATTAAAAACAACCTTTGATTTTACTGAGGTTTGGCTAGTTTACAAATACTATGATCTTTATTAAGGATACCAAATAACTTCAGAGAGATGTGCTCTTATCTTGGTTTGGCAAACTTGAAGTGCTTTTAGATCTCTGGTTTGCCTTCCAGCCAAACCTCGCAATGGGTTTTAATGTTGACAATGCTGCGAAATCACTCATGCCTAAAATGCAATAACTGTACTTGAAGTAGCCTCATTAAAAAATAGTTTCCACCATATATTTTTTAATCCTTCCTGTTCCACCTTTGAGAACGTGACATGCTTTATGTAGTATAAGAATCTTACATACTACAAAAACAGGTGGAAAAACTTCAAAGGCTGAATGTCCAACATGTGCAAAATCACATATATCAGCCTCCTGAGACTTTATTCCCACTATCTTATTTACAGGGGTTTAGCGTCCATCAGGGCACATCATCACTTACACGCAATCTCTCCATTTAGTGAGAGTGCTTTAGTTTACCCTACCTGTCCCACAACCACATTATTCGGTTTCAGCCAAGCTTTGATACAGTAGCATATCCATGACACCTGGGCAATTAATTATTGTGACCTTAAGCATTTCTTGGCAAAGAGCCACATTATGGCACCCAGCACGATATGGCTCTGTGATTCAATTCACCATGGAAGAAAAAGTACCTAATCCTGAGGATTTGACATGAAAGCCCTTATATAGCCGCTCAGTCATCACCTAGAGGCGACAGCTCTGCTGGTATTGTTAGCAGAACTTCTGACGAGGAAAGCTTTCTGAATTTTAATGTGCGTTAATCCCTGACCAAATTCTCAAAACAAGGCTGAAATAAGGGGTCACTTCACCACATTTGACCCCTTTAAAAAGAAAATTTAGGGTGGTTGTTTTTTAAGTGAGCCATGCATCTGTGCATCGTACTGGGAAAGATTTATGGTATGCCTTCAGTCTCTTATCTTCCGTTTCCAGTTTTATAGGGTGTGCAGGCGCTACTGCAGGAATGAGAAGCCTGCCACCAACACATAAACTCAGGAGCAGCAGCAGAAGCCGCTGAATGAGTGGCACAAATATTTCACACTTGGAGGTCCTCAGAAAAGCAGGTCTCTGACTACTCTAAACCAGGGCAAAGCACCTCAGAGGACTGAATTCAGACAGACGTCTTTCAGGGGAATTGCTACAGTATGTTTCTCAGTGTACTGCATTCCAAATCTGGCTTTATTTGCTCATTTATGTAATATCTCAGCCCACAGTTTAAAATTAATACCAGAAAATGCATACTACATAATGTGAACCAAGGACCTTCGGCGGTCCCCTTAGCTGTTCCCTGACTCATTCCATTTCTTTCCCAAGTTTAGGTTTTACACTTCACGCCACAGTTCACAAAACTTCAGCAGAGTGGCAGTGTGATTTATTTGTCTGCTGGCTTTATGGAAACTGTAACCGAAGGTGGTCTCGATGAATGTTTTAGTCACACGTTACACCTTCCCATCGAAGGGGCGAGATGAACATTGATCAAGGAGGAGCGTCTGATTAACCAGATACTTGCGATGTGCTACAGTGAAATTTGGCATGAGGAAGGTTGTTCCACTCGAGCACGAGACTCATTCTCACCAGAAAAGCACCTTCAGCATTTCTCACCTATGAAATGAAAATTCACCTCCTGCTCGAGTTGCTTGTTTGCCTCCAGAAGAGCTCTCCAGCCTGACATTTTTTTCTGGAGGGGAGGGAGGGTGTTGAGAGATTTGACTACTGAACAGCGCAGTCATCAGCACCCCGAAAGGGCAGGTTCAGGCAATAAATCCAGGATCCCGTTTACCATATGGCTTCTGGGCACCCTCGTCTCAAATGTGGAGCTACTAATTTCGACAGGGCAAGCTGGCATAGAGAAAAAACTCCCAAAATACTCTTCGCTGAGGGGCTCCTCCTGTGAAAGGGGCAAGCCTAGATGAAACCAGAACAAAGATACTGAAAGGGACTGTGCCTTTTTTAATGTAAGGCTGCAAGAGCCTGTCGAAAAACCTGCTGAATTATGTCCCTGCTCTGTGTGCTCACTGTGAATGACTGGACAGCATCGGTTTTGTATTGCCAGACACTATTGTCGTTTCATGCTAATGACATTATAGTCACGACAAAAGGTGGCTATTGTTGCTTACTTTCGAGTAAGAGCGTCCACAAGGGGAGATAACGTTTGTGCTGAAATCCTCACCCCTGTGAACAGCGGAGCTCTCCTGGATGCCTACACCTAGACTCCATTTCCCCACAGAAAAGCAAGTGTAGGTGAACTGCTACTTTCAGCATCACAGCCGTGCCAGGAAGCCCAAATCAGTCCAGGGATCTCATTATGCTAAACACCGTAACAAATGCACGGTAAGAGCCAGCCAGCCTCTGGCCCAAAGATAAAGACTCTAGAGCAACAGAGGATAAGGCAGAAGCAGAGAGGAATGTGAAGGTACTTGCCCAGCCAGGGACAAAGTTCAGAACCAAATCTTCTGCAATGCAGTGACTCTGAATTTAATGTCAGAGCACACAAACATTTGTGTAGCGGACTGTGAAAAGACTTTGGCACACTGGGAATGGCCACACTTAGGAGATGCAGAACTACTACCCCTGCACTAAGGACAGGTTTCCCAAAAAGCCAAATAAATTTCCAGTCTCCTTCTGCTGCCCCCAACCAATATGGCATCCCACAAGCACACTTTCTTACGGTATCTGTTTTTGTTAACCTTCCGACCATTTTTTAAAAGTCTCTTCCCAGCTTCTGGAACATACTAAACAATCATGATACCATAGTAGAAATTAGACTACCAATAAATCCAGTGTTGCGCTATCAGTAGTTGAGACACTTTCTGTAAAGGTGCAAAGGTAACATCATGAAGACATGTGGAAGAGGCTGGAAATTCAGGACAGAGATAGCAGTGAAATCCTTGCAAATAATAATGGACAACAGTAGTACATATCTGTAAAATTAAAAGCAACCAGCACCAGCACAACACCCCCGAGAATCTCTACAGGTCCAAGTAAAATTTTATAACTGTAATGGCTCTGGATGTTTTTGATAAGAATAGTACCATTCTGCTTAATAGGCAAGAATATATGCTCAGGTTAGTACCAAATGCAATATGGAAGATTTCAGCCTATCAAAACTACTTGTAGCTGCATTAAGAAATTTTAAAACCTTCCTGAAGTTTGCCAGACTACAAGGTGGTATTGCAGTCACCTAAGGAAATGAATGTATAGCTGAGGGGGAAAATGTTTTATAGTATCTGATAATACCTTAGGCATTGATAGGACATTTTTGTACAGGTTGAAAATGCATTCTTCATTTTTCACTGACAGCTGGTTAACGGAGGAATGCAGTGAAAAGTCTATAAAAGCTTTTAAAAAACCCCCTGGATAGGTCTGCACTTCTGTTTTTCTCCCGCCCATGCTAATAAGTGATGTGCAGTTGTTAACAGTATCTTTTGGATTCGGTGCCACCTTGGCCTGTAACCACACTAGGCAACAGAGAGTCTACAGCACTTCTTGAACCAGGAAAGAATGGGAGTTGGCATCTCTTTTTAAGACGATAGGGTAGAAAAATTGGAGGCAACTTTTTGAACAATTCTTTTTCTTCAGCTTGCACAAGCCTACACACTGCCACTCCAGCAGGCTGGCTTTTGTTCCTTCTCTTCCACTGGAAGATACTTTCTGTTGGGCAGCCTCGCTAGTTTTGGAGTCTGTTCTTATTTCTTTTGGCTCCTCCATGACTGATACTGCTGATCATTGATTCCCATTTCATATATTTTCTTTCCTTGATTTTGCAATACTGTCCTTGCCTCTTTCTTCTCCTACCTTTGTGGCTGCTTCTCCTACATCTCCTTTGAGAGACCATGTTCTTTCTTTTTCTAACATTCCCTGGGGCAGCTCTTTCCTCTGTTTCTAGTGTCTTTTACTTTCCTCACAACCTGCTCCTACACACTCTCATCTCCTCCTATGACCTCAGCTGCTATTTCTCCATCAACAAATCACAAACCAGCCTGATCAGCCACTCTCCATCCAATCCTACATATTTCTCACCTTCACCAACACCTTCTCCTTGATGTCTCAGTGTCTACTTAAAGGGATAGGGGCTAAAGCAGATGACGTGACTCTCTTCAGTCCACAATTCTCTGATAGTGTTGAAGTCCTTACTTTCCTTCTGTAACTCCATCTCTAACCGCTCCTCCCACTCTCTAAACCTTTACCAAAAGAAATCTGTACCTTTTCACTTTTTTTTAATGTCACACTTTTGAGAGCATCTTGTTCCTTTGCATTCACACAAACACAGTTTAGATGCAGGTCCCTTCTTAAGGCATCATCTCTCTTCTTGTTTGTGACAACCTAGCATAAAACTGTTTTACCACCTCCTGTAGAGGTTTTCTGTATTTTCTTTTGGAGAGAAAATTTGTCTTGTAGAGAAAATATTTTTGGTGATTTAATTTCCATCCACAGAGAAAATAGCTTTAATACTCTGATCATTTCTCCTGAAATATTACAACAGAATAAAATGTGCTTATTATTCCTTTTACCCATGCATCTATGATTTATGATCAGATTTATTATTTCCTCTACAATATAGGCAGCAAAAAAGACTTGAAAAAAGATTATACAGATTCGAGAGTCGTATGTCCATCAGTGGTCATCAAGCATGACAGTCCAGGTGTGCTTTCCCAGAAATGTATAAACTGATGATTGCAGCAGGTTGAAACATTATAT
Source organism: Chroicocephalus ridibundus (assembly GCF_963924245.1). Classification (NCBI taxonomy): domain Eukaryota; kingdom Metazoa; phylum Chordata; class Aves; order Charadriiformes; family Laridae; genus Chroicocephalus; species Chroicocephalus ridibundus. Next base: position 136,624,787 of record NC_086284.1, on the reverse strand, counting down.
TTGGAGAACGACTCCTGTATACCTGTCTGTTACTGGCCCGTATGTTGGACACTGGTTACTGGGCTAGTTGGGCATTTACTCTGCTAAAGTCCCTGTGTTACATCCCTAAAGTTCTTATGTTCCTATGACTTAATGGAATAACCAATACATCTTTCTGATGACCCACAAATCTTAAAATCACAGAATCATAGAATGGTTAAAGACCATCTAGTTCCACCCCCCTGCCATGGCCAGGGACACCTCCCACTAGACCAGGTTACTCAATGCCTCATCCAGCCTGGCCTTGAACATTTCTAGGGATGGGGCATCCACATCTTTCTAATATTGTCTATGCCCTTTGTCTTTTTCCACCCTCATACAAACTCTTCCCCTTTCTTTACAAGAGGGACTCACTTTGTGAACTCCTGTGGACTAGGATCCCATCTTATTTATTTGTGTTGAAAACTTCCCAGCACTTTTATGGGAACACCTAACATTCTGATTATTAATAACAAGAAAAATGATATTATGATGAGAGCAGCAGAACAGCTGCTGGCAGAATTATTTGCAATCCTAATTTCACGCATACAACATGCTGTCCTGAACCTCTTCCCTCCAGGTAATATCAGCTGGGGTTTTGTTTTGTTTTTCCTTTTCCAATTCTGCTGCAGGCAGTTTACTTTGCAGCTTCCATCCATTAATCTCAAAGTACTTTTACATAGAGGAATTAATTAAGACTCTTACATACAAGAATTAATTAAGACAGTAGTAGGCATGTTTTATCATCTCCATGTTGCGCATGGGGGAACTGAGGTGAAGAAAGAGCTGCCCAATTCTTTTGCAGAGCTGGAAATGTACTTAGGCATATATCATATCCTCTCAACCTGGCGTATAAGAATATCCTTTCTCTCCTAATATTGTGAGGCAGATATCCAGTTTACCAAGTAAAATACCATTGACACGCAGTCCTATTATTCAAAATGGAAATGCTTCCCTCAGGCGAATAACTTGGCCAGTCAAATTTCTAAACACATCCTTCTTTCTTATTTCAGACAGAAAGAAGAACACAGCAGGAAAAGCAAGCTACTGTAACTACTGTGGGATCTGATAACATTTATACTCTTCTAAAGAATCAACCCAATACCTGAAATCTGTAATCTTATCATCCTGCTTTAACAGACTCTCCCTCTTTCTCAGTATTCACATGTATACTTGTTTGATAAAGAAAGAAATATAAACCTAATGACTTATGATTTTTATCTACAGTTCATAGAACCTTTGCACAGCTGACGCTGTACTATCATGCTTCTGAAATGCAACAGTGCCACCTTCAGATCATGCTAAATATGACTTTTTCACAAACCATCTGTATGAAAGAAGCACAGCAGTGATTTTTCTTTTCATCCAGACAAGTCCTGCTAGAAAGCCCAGAAGCACATGTATAAACCTGAGCAGAACCTGCACATTCACATTCTGAAGCACAAATGCTCACTGGGAACAGCAGTCCTTTATTTTCATAAATAAACATTAATAAAGAGCAATCAAATACTACTTTTTAATACCTGGCATATTCATTCTCTAAGCATGAGAATCACTGCATGTTCCCCTGACACTGCACTAGCAACTCATATTGGGCAGAGCAGCACATCAGTTGGGATCTGCTCCTGCTCTGCAACCTTCACATAATTTGCCAGCTACTCCTGGGTATGCCGGGTCCCCGAGTGAGAGCCAAGCCACTGTATACGCTGGAAATGTGTACCCGTATGCATCTATGTATAGATAGTATGTGCACTATATGCATTACATACTGGATAGTCTGTGTGATATCCGCCCAAAGGGCCCTGCTCTGAAAGAAACCTACCAGAAAGTATGACCCCAGGCTGTGTTGCAGCCCCTCCCTGCTATACGAGGAGATGAAGGTCTAGTGTATAACCTGTATACACAGGTATATCTCCTTCCATGTCTCCTCCCTGCCAAGTTGAGACCATGATCCATTCTGAAGTTTCTTCTAACCCACAGCATTTGACAGATCCCTTTTACTCTCAACAGAGGTATTTATTTAAAACTGAACCAGCCTCTCGTTAAATATTGAAACAGGTAACAGTTTTAGTATATTCAGTCCTGCTTTAAAAATTTGATTATTATCCAAAAATTGGTGCAATGCTGTTTAAACAAGAAAGAACAGTTAATTAAATTTACGGTCTCTTTGCTGACATACTACATATTTCATATTTGGTTTGATTATAATGGGCAAACCTCATCATTTTAAAGCTAAGCCATTTGCATTTGTAATTAGACCTAGTTCTGAAAAAAGTTAAAATACTTCTCAAATTAAAGTTTAGGCCTCTGGTATTTTGACTAAAAAATTATTTGTGATATTAGTTCAGATTACACATGTTGGACTGGAGAATATTAAATCAATAGAGGCTTGAAAATCAAGGTGGGAATTAATTACTTGAGTTAATTTCTTTGACCTTGTTCAAAAATATTATTGAGAGAAGAAAGTACGGAGAACACTCTTACTCACCCACTGTCATACCATCCATGTAACGCTTGATGATATCAAAGGAATCTCTTAAATTTCCTTCTGTTATGTCAAATATGATATCTGCCTGGTTGGCTGGATATGTAGGTGTGATGGCACGAAGAAAAATAATCTCTGCAAACAAAGAGTATTGCAGAATGTACTGAGAAGTATTTGAAAAAATCACTGAAGAACCTGACAGAATTTGACAAAATTACTTGTCCCCAAAGCTGGTGGAGGACACCACCCCACTCCGAGTTTGTCTTTTAAAAGGGAAAGAAAGAACATTTTGGGGAAGGGAGGATTTGGATTTATTTTCTCCTCCTGCACCATCCAAGCAGCCCTGAAGCCAAACACTATTACTTTGAGAGTCCAGAAAGACCACTGTTAGAAACCAGCAGGATTTCCAGCAGGTACCTAGAGGATCACACTGAGGATCCACAGGGTGGGCAGTGGAGGGGCACCAAGCAGGTAAACCCCTGAACTCTGACTCCCTTAGGCAGATACACAAAGTATTGCTATTACAAATTACAGAGCCCTTTTGAGCATCGGAGAAGGGTTTTAGGTTAAAAAAAAAAAGAAGAAAAAAAAAAGTGAGACTATTTTTCAAGCCTCTTGTGAGGGAGGTAAGTATTATTATTCTCATTATTATCCGTGCTCTACAGATGATGAAACTAAACCATGAGGCTGTAAGAATTCACCCAAGGCCATGCGCTGAATTACAGTTTAGGAACGTCTTCTGGGCTTCAGCAGTACTCTCAGATTGCTAGGTCTCATCTCTTTTTATTAAATCATGAGGATGGACTAATGAGGGAACGGTTTGGGAAGCATCCTGGGCCAAATACTTAGCTCTGCTGCCAGTACACCTGGTGAAGCTGAAGGGGTGTGTATGGCAGCAGAAGTGGCTATGGGGCATTCTTCCGTTCCCTGTGAAGTAGGGCCAGCCAAGGCCTGAAACAGGCCTGACGCAATCTACAGCAGCTCTATGCATCTAAGTTATTGGCGTTTAAATTGTTCCTATATGAACAAGACTTGGGATGTCTCTTGCCCTACTTGTATGGCCTGGTGCAGAAGTGAAGAATCAGCTTTGGCTTTCATTTGGGACAACTTTCTGAGGTCACAAGGCTGAGACTCTGGGTGCCTCAGAAACTGGGATTTAAGATCTTCAAAAACCCCTCCAAAATGATCTTCCTTTCCTCTGTCCCCTTCTTCTCTCTCTGTGTCTGTGCCACGCAGCAAGTTGCTGAGTGGCCCATCCTTCAGCGAAGCAGGGCTGAAGGCAGCCATCCCACCTCTGGATGTGTAGGCAATCCCCAGTGAAGCTGCCAGAAAACAAGTACAAACGCCAAGGAGCAAAAATTGGCTCTTGATCAGTAAATTTATCTGTGAACTAAGGAAAGTGAGCACAATCCTTGTGAAACTGCAGGATTAAAAACTCACAGGTACTACAGAGGCTGAAGGAACTAAAGAAATGCAGGAATGCCCATGGGAGTGCAGCATCTGGGGCTGGAAAACTCAGTTTGGATGACTGGACAGCCACTCACTTGGATGCTTTTTGAAGATCTTAGCTTAAAAGCTTTCTGGACAGTCCTTGGAATGTCCCTTCCTTTATTCTATACTTTAAAAAAAACAACACTTATTGTTTTCATAGGGCAAAAAATAGGCAAACTGCAGTACTAGATGGTGTACTCAATATAATCTATTTTGTGATTAACATCTGCATGTAGATAAAGGCCATATTCTTGGAACGAGCCACCTGTCAATAGCGAACAACAGACCATAAACAGATGAGAGAAATATAATGAGCACCTACTTCCTATGGCAAAATCTGCAAAAAAGGGAAGAAAAATGTCATGTGGCACACAGCTATTATGTGGGTAAATGTGGTAAATGGGAATTCAGACTCAGTACTTCCTTAGACCAGGAAGCTGTGTAAGTTAGAGCTCAGAATGACTTTCTTTGCCCCATAAAATTAAAACTCATGGATATTGAAGGTTTTAATTAAATGAATAGTACACTATAATTTGGAACTGTGCAAACATTTTACTGCAACTGGTAGCTAGTCTGGCTTTAGGCAAGGATTTCCGGTGGAGGTTTTATATGTTGTAGTCTATTAAATGGAACAAGGAACAAACCACTTACCTTCAGGTCTTGTAAATTCTCTGAACGTGGGCAGTGAAATGACAGTGTGGGAAATTGTGTGGACTGGATCCAACACACAGTTGACATCATTTGGTCGACAAGACTTAATGCAACGGATCGTATCTGTCTTTTCGAGTCTGACACTAAGAAGAGAAACGAGAGAGAGATGCATATATATCCTGGAAGTTAATTACTTTGTGTTTTCCAATCTGGGGAGCTAGCAACTATAAGTGATGTAAGTGTTCATTCTTTGCCTCAAAAACTTAGACAAAGGCAGATCATCAGACCTGCTGAACCACTGAAAAATTTGGGTTGGCTAAAAGTTGCAGTCAAAACCCCCTCAAAGCCAGGCATGTAAAAAATAGAGAGAACTGTAGTGCATAAGATGCCATGTAAAGTCACTTTCCAAGTACAAACAGGATCAAAAGGCTGTCTGGACCAGATCCTCAGCTGCAGTGCACTGGCGTGGTCTCACCAATTTCAGTGGAGCTACGCTTATTTGCACAAGCCTTTTTGTACTCCATGTGATGATATCAGTCATATAAAGCAGAAGCAATTGTTTCCATTCTGGAAATCTGGCAGGAAATATCCTAAGGGACAACTTTCTTTCAAGAGTTTCAGTGCAGCAAGAGCCAGAAGAGCCTGTCTTAAGTCTTTTTTTTTCACACACCCCCTTTCCATCTAAACTGAGAAAACAGAGAGGAATGGAAACCAGGGGAGGAAAAAAGTTAACCACACTATTTAAAACCTCAAAGATTGAATTCTGAGTTTGGGGAAATGGTAAGGGTCATTTCATATTCCATCTCAACCAGCTGCTCATTCGTCCTTGAAAGTCTATTAAAAGTTAAATGACTTCTTCTCACCCTTGTCCACTAGAGTGAATTTAAAGTCACTTACAGTTCAAGAACTTCACACAATACCCGGTCTGTGCTCATGAGAGATGAAAGGGCTATGCTGGGACTTACAATGTGACTAAGCCCCACAAATGGTCTCAACTTTGACCTGCCCATTTCTTCATATTTCTAAGTGGGAAAAAGAAAAGACTGCAGTGTCAGAGGGGGGCAATTAAAAGATTAAAAGGAAGAAAAATTCACTGAGTAAAAGGGAAACAAAAATGGAAGCTTTACTTTGTCAGATACTTCTAGAAACAAATGGTTCTTGCTCTTTTCAAAATGTGTTACCCAAGTCCACACCTACAAGCCATCTTTTTTTAGATGTTCAAAGGGACTTTATGGCTCTATTAATAATAAATACATCAGTAACTTCTTATTATATGCTATCCACATTTGCTCATCAAAGAAAACAAAGCCAAACACGCTGATATTGTATGAAGCTAAAATAAAGATAAAAGAGAAAACATGAATCAACATTAAGGAAATCATGCTTCAACAGATGTGAACTGGCATAGTCCACGGGAAGGCAATGAAGCTGGGCTAATTTACACCAGCTGAGTCTGGCTTGTTATTCTCACTCTGTAGTTGACGTTTTGAGACTGGCCAGGAGATACAGGCCAGGAGAGCCCTTTTACTTCCCACCATTATCTGGGTACAAAATCTCGTCATTTCCTAGACATCTCACAGGGAACAGAATAGGGCTTTCTACTGAAATGCCTCATGCTGGTCATTTTAGAACAAATTAATTCTGGTTATATTTGGATATATTCTGACCTACAATAACAGATTCCATCCCCTTATTTTAAACCTCAGATGCCAAATTAAGAAAGGACTTCCAGCTAGCTGACCCTCACGTCTGTGCAACAAGGATCAGCTAAATTACGCAGTCTAGTTCCAGTGTAAAATATGCTATTTCAAAATAGATAACAAATACAATTGAAGCAAAATGCACATAGTTTGTGTTTGTTTGCTGCTCTCCTTTTTTTTCCTTATTCTGTATAGAGGAGTTTAGTAGACGTTTACATCTATGCAGCCACTAAACAAACACTACACCTTTCCTCCGGATCCTGCTGAGACAGGGTCACAACAGCCAAGTCAGGCTGGTTTTACTTCCAATGACGTGTTTACAAATTCTGAAAAAGTTCTTCAAAAGCTTTTCCTCTTTGCCTTATATAATACATAAATAATAACGATAGCATCATCTAAAGGCTTTAGGGACACCTAAAGTAGCTTGCATAACTCATTTTGGGACATTATTACAAATGAAGTACTGACAGAATACATACAGCATCCTAAATTTTCATAGCTGAATTTAGGTAATAGAATTTGCATGCAAAAAACATTGTGGTGGGAGCATCTGAAGTGTTCAATATTGGTCTGTCTTCGCCCCTTCCTTGGAAGAAAAGAGAGCTTTACTCCCGATTTCAGCTGGAACAAAATTTGGCGAATACAAACATTTCTGAAATTCTCATCCAATAAAGCCATTAATTTGTTTCAGATGCAAGTCCTAGGTAAGATTTGCATTCATAACTCTCACTTCCAATTCCGTGGAGTAAAGCATTCTGACATGAATTGGGTACCCTGCCTACAGAAACGGAGGACCACAATGATCACAGGTGATTTGTGTTAGTTCCTAACTAAAATTAGTTTCTAGATCCATCCAGCCTGCACCCATACATGTGACAGATGCATGTTTGCGTCAGCTCGGTTTCTTTGCGTCGTTTCTCTCTCCTCTTATAAATCCCACAACCTTTTATTCTTTTTGCATGTTCTATCCACTGCTAAAGTTGAGTTTGTGCTTTCATTTTACCCTGTGTAAATATTCATTTTCTGATCTCCTTTCTTTTGATATCCCTGCTAATTGCTTCAGCATATTCAAAGTGCAGCTGGTCACACTTTGTTCTCTCATTGCTTCGATGGCACATCTTTAGACATCTTCTGCAGTAATTTCTTTGACAACTAGTATCTATTTCAAATCCTGGTACTTGTTATTAATGATGTGCTCTGACCTCAAAATACTTCTTAATTTTATCCATACCATCATCTTTGCATTTGATCTTCCAATTAGCTGAGGTTTTCCTTTTTGCTCCTGTCTTCCTATAGTGCGGACTCTGACTGACAAAAGTTTCTTCCTAAGTACCGAGAACTTCCTTTATTCAAATCTTTCCTTCAAGTTTTCCTGCTCTAACAAAAATTACAGCTTTGGAGCTGGTACCTCCTCCAGGCCTTTTTCATTTAAAAGAGAAAAAAGTTAAGAAACAGCTCAGTTGCTCTAAATATTTTGCAAATAATCCTTTCCTGAATGTAATTTTTTCTTTCTTCTTGGGTCCTGGTGTCATTCCTTTTCCTATTCTCTGTTGGATTCAATTAGTAAGTTCTTTGGACCAGGAGCCATGATTTCATTTTCATTTGGAAAGAACCACGCACTTAAATGGCGCTACATAATTACATACATTGAACTTGAAAGTTCAAGCTACGCTGCAGCAATAAAGCTTCTAATAGAGGAGAATCTGAGCTCCGTGTTCTTGAATTACTTGCTGAAAATGCAATTAATATGGTAGCATTTTACAATACTGAGGGCCAAATTCTCACGCTCCCTTCTTTTCCTGCCAAACAAATATATATTAATGCTTGCAAAAATGAAGTTTATTTTTGAATCTTTATCCTACTTAATTATGGCCTCATAATGAACTGGTAGCCAGAGGGCATTTATATACAAGCATCTTCTGTGGTGGTAAGAAACCCCATTAGCTCAAGTAGCATGGGCTTGTGCTTTCAATATTTAAAGCTGGGACTCTATCCCCACTGGCAACTTCTGGCAGCTTTATAAGTATGTGTCAACAGACTTATTAAACATTGGCATTCCTCACGAGACTTGAACTCCTGTCAGCCAGCTGGGATAAACTTTGCCTTAGGGAACATGTAATACTCTGGCAGAGTGCTGCGATCATGCCACAATCTAGTCCTTGGCTGATGATGAGCCCGAGAGCCCGCAGCTTACAGCTAATAGAGTAATTCCTTATGTTCAGGTGATTAAGGCTTGTGATCTCCATTTAGAAGTTTCCCAGTTTCTAACCTTGTATCTTGCCTGTGCTGTCTGTATTTATATGGTAAAGCATGTTTTTTATACGTGCATTCACATGGATTATTCCTCATTCATCTATGGACTGATTATTCTGCCTATGTAACGGGCAGCAGAGATATCTGAGCCCAGAATGGTGTAAACATTAATTTTTAGATCATACCTCTGGGACTGAGCTTTTAATATGTATCAATACAAGGACTGAAAAGTAAGATAAATCCTGTTCCAGCTCACAAAACAAAATTATTCCAAAGAATTTCCAGTTTTATTGTCTACATTGTTCTTGACAGCATAAAAGTAAAGGAAGAAAGTCATAGAAGTAAAGGAAGAAAGATCTGGATATTGGAATTGTGGCTGACTTTTCAGGGCTGCTAGGGTTTGATTGGGGTTTTTTGGGTGGTGGTCGTGGGTAAAGTCTTTACAGTTAAAAACATATCACCTTTGATATGGAAGTTGGAGAGACAAAAATGTTATAAGACCAATTAAATATCTTTCTCAAATGTTCTTGTATACACATCTCAGGATATAGCCTGTGAAACAGAAAGGAGCTCTCTGCTACTAGCTGAATGCTGTTAGGAAGTTCATTGATGTTTTCCCATCATTAGTGGAAATTCCACTGAAAGGAAGATCAAAAGTCTCTAAAATAAATGTTCTTTAGACAAGATTCTCTTTTCTACCATCCTTAAAGGCTAGAACTGGGATCTGTACCTGGTGGAAATCAGCACAAGCTCACTGGCTACAGCAGTGCAATGACAACTAGCACAGCCTGGAAATCTGGTTCCACACTTCCAAAGTGCATTGTGTTCTGGGGCACCTCTGAGGTCCTAAGGGCCTACGTTGTGCCCTTTTAACAGATTTTCAGAAAATGCATAGTATTTGCCCCGTAAGTGATGAAACTCCCTAAAGATGCATCTGTTGAGACCACTCAAATTAGGTACCTCTTCTGTTTTGAAAATTTAGACCTAAACATATGCAACTGTGTATCATCAAATGAGACCAGCTCCACTACTGTGTGAAGTAAATTAATAGCTTTCGGTCCTCAGTATGTTCAGGTAATAAGCTCTTGGACATCAGTTTCTGCTTTTTATAATGATGCAAGGTACACATAAGGATCTCCCCAAATTGAGCCGTTCAGTGACAGGGGAAAGCAGAGAACTGTAATGATGATGGTAAATAAAATGCAAGTGCAGCGTGCAACCGATGAACTAAAACTTTATTGAAATTGGGAAAAAAAAGCTACTCTTAGAAGAGAAAGAGTAGCCAATGATGCCTGTAAGTTAGGGATCAAAGCTGTGCAGAGACAAAGATAAAAAGTTTGGCAATAAACGTGTTGACAGTTCCATGGCGGGAAAGTTGCATTTGAATTGTCAGAAGAAGGTCTCTGGGCTCTGTGATTTGCCGCTGCATGACCACAATGCCACTGTGGTTGTTCACTTTTTTTGTGGTGAAAAAACCCTCCTGGTTCCCGCTGATGATGGACAGCAGAATTTTATCCCCAGGGACAGCATTGGAAGGGCCCATGCGGAAAATGTCGGTGGGTACTTGAATGTTGGTGGGAAAAGAGAGGTGATAGTAGGTTATTCTCAGAGGCAGGCTCTGGCACTCCTTATTTTCATTACAAGGCAAGCGCTCACAGCGACTGCAAGAAAAGTGAGAACACAAGACAAGAGGAAGATTAGCGTACATTTAGCAAGCGTGATAGGAGAGCAAGGGCAGTGGGGGTGGGAAAAGATACGTTGACTTGCATACTCTATCCACTCTTCAGCCTGGCACCTCAGTCATATTGCAAAGGGACATTTATTAAATAAGGATGAATTTGTCTGTAGTTGGTGCTTTTGGAGAAGCGTTGCCGTTTTCAGAAGTGCTGCCCTTTCTTTGCACGCACAGATGGATTGAGTCTGGCACCTCACTGTGGCTGAGAGTTTATTTGCATTTAGATGAGCTAAGCTCTTCCTAGGGAGAGCCAAGTTTTATTCTTGTGTTGTTTTTATGCCCCCCAAGTGTTATTCTTTTGTTGATTGGACACATGTTAAATAAAGGAAGAGATCCTAAGTGGTTAGTGAGTTGACTGTGTCCTATATGGGATGTCTGGCTGGATTTTAAGACTGAGCAAAGTATTCTGAAAATCACAAATGTACAAGGAGCTGGTCTTTCTGAGAAAGAAGAGGCACTCTAGATACTGCACTATGTATGTTCATCATCTGACAGCATACAGAGGAATGTAAAGCTTATTTTCAATACTGCCTGTATGTTAAGGTTTATTTGCTTTGAAGACAAACCTTCTTCCTCCTCATGTGGCACAGTAGTTCCCTGTGCCACCAGGAGAATCAACCTGAGTAGGACTAACACCCATCTAGGCGAGCACTGAACACAAGATCCAATGGCCTGATGTCTCCAGCATGTGCCCTACACATTCAGTCCACTCTTACGCAGCCTTGAGCCACAGGAATGATGCTGGTAAGTTGCTCTCTGCTGTTCCCTTCCCTTATCACTAGGCACCTATTACAGCGTCAAATCCAGAGAACTAGGAAAAGATCATCCATACAGGCCAAAAGTGAACAATGAACATCAGCACTAGAAATCATGATCTGCATGGAGGAAACAAGCTCCTCCCTTTCTGTTACTGAGAGAAGTGAAGTTTGTCCAGTAAAATATGGCACAGACAGGTACGGGCATTAAAGTCACTGCTATTAAAGAATGGTGTAGTTTACCAGCACATTAATGAAGATCTGACATGTCATGATACCTGGTGGGTTTGAGAAGTGTTTAAAGAATTGCATACAAGAAAAGTTTATGTGACTTTCAGATTAAAGATATGCCCAAATCACCACATTCAATTTGGTATCCAAACATCCTCTCAGACAGGTGCAAAGAAGTGGAGGTAGACATGACGATCTCAGATGGATGTTGACTTTGCAAAATTTGGGCTTGATCAGGTTGTGCATTTAGCTCCAAACTTGCTTCATGTGCAACTAGGAATCAATTAAGTTACATACAAGAGCCTTTCCACTTAAAAGCAATATTCAGTCCACAGTCTGAGGTTTGCGAACCTAAACTATTTATTCGTTTCTTTACCAAGAAATGCTCCAGCATGAAAACACGGTTTGATTCTTACTACCTCAAGGAAACTTGAGTGCCCATCCCATTTATTTTTTTTTGGCATATAAAACTGAGCTCCTATCAGGAGTATCTGGTATCAACAGAACTCTGGCTCATAAGCAAGCCCCACGTTGTTTCCAGTGCATAGTGACCTGAATTCCAGGAACTTCTCATTATATGCAAAATAAGTATTTTCAAAAAGAGTAGTTAAAAGCACCCTCAGTTCTTCAGTTAATGTGTTCTATGTTTTCTTTTAATACCACTTGCAAACGAAAGTACAAAGCAATTCTTTGAAGACTTAAATGCGTTCTTAATTTTATTCATGTGCGTAAAGAGCACGCACAAGTCTTCACAGGATGGCCGGCTAATTAGGTGTGGATACTCTTGGAATATTTTCAGGTATAGTGAGTTCTGCATTCTTTTCTGAAATGTCATCAATAACTACTCTAAAGAGAATTACTTGGTTTTGCTGCAATCATGAGGCTACTTAGTTTTGCTGCAATCATGAAGCAAGTCAAGACAGTTAATTTCTTAGTTGGAAATGTTTTCTTCACGTAAATCTTTCTGGAAGCACATACACACTCATGAGCACTCACATGCTCAGAAAGATATCCTGATTTATTCTTTTATAAAAGATACATTTTATAATAATAGCCAGATTTTTTTAAGAGAACAAAAAGCCAAAGCTCCCAGCTTCCTAAGATTTGAAAAAGGACATTCTGCTGATTCAGAAAGTTATTTGTGGAGACAGGTGTGCCTGCGGCTAGGAGCTAGAATTATTCAAAATTCATCATCTTTTATCTTATTCTTTGGTGGTGCACACTTCACACTGCACACTTCACTACAGGTTTAGTTAATATGCACTAATTGTTCCATCAAATAACCACAAAGGAGAGATAGCAAGTATTATTGCTTTCAAGAACCAGAGTTCATTCTGGGGTCATGCACCACAAAGGCAATAAGCAATGAGCTTTTAAATCCCAGTGTACTCTCTAAACCTTCTTTAAGTGCTTCTCTTCAATGGGCAGCAGAAAATTATACAACGGGGGAATCCGACAATCTACTCCTAGTGAGTGAGCAGCCCAAGACCCCAGGTGCTGCTCCAGCTTGGTGGCATCTCAGGAGGGATGAGCTGGCCGTAGGGCTACCGCGCCCTGCCACCACGCCGTGTCGCTGTGGGAGAGAGCACGGGGGACCCGGCGGGAGAAGGGCAGCGCTGAGGAGGCAGCGAGCGGCTACCAGAGAAACCCAACCCAGAGCCCAAGTAAAACACGCACTGCTTTGCAGTGAGGCAGTTTTACAGGCATCTTTGCAAACCTCTAAAATTAGGCACATGGGCTAGAAAAATAAGCATGTACTGCTGCTAAATGCTTATTCCTGAATTTGTTCCTCAATATTTTACCTTGCTCACTACCCTGTTCTCTTAGGTTTACTTATGTGGCTGAAATACTGGTTTCAAAGAATTACTCATAGTTTGAATTTCATGCACCAAACCCTGGTTACTCATAAAGGAAACGAACACTACCAAAACTAGTGCAATTCCATTTTAGATAATGAATACAGCATTTCCTAACAGAGAAATGAGGGTAAAATATCTTCTGCCTTCCCTCCTGTTGATTTCTGAGCCTGGTTTTCACTCCATTGTGCCCAAAGGCATTGAGTGGTATACAACAATCCTCATGCGATGAAGGGAAAAGAACTTTTTATTAGCAGGATTTATGGCTTTGTAGTTTATTTCATACAGGTAAACCATCTCGATATGCTGAACAACTGACCAAGTGTTATTACCAAACTCTAAATTACACTTCTCTGAAATTTGACCCAGTAGATTTCCAGAACAATATTCCAGACCTCCTAAAATATACTCCACTACAAAGGCACTTGCTCATGCTGTCATTGGTGTGTATTTCTTTTCAGCAGGTTGCACCACACCTTGAGACCCAGATGAGCGATCAGCCGGGCTGTACCACCACATCATGGATCTCTACATTTATGTTAACAGAGCAGCTGTGTAGGAAAGGTGGTTTTTGTCTTAAACAGATGAGACTTAAAGGGAATGAAACCAACTGATGGTTTTCACAGATATTTCTTAACCAGAGTAGAATCTGGAGTCCCATTTCGGGCTCAGGTGGGAATACAGTACACAGCAGTACAGTAGACAGGATGGAGCTGGAAAGTCTCAAGGAGTTTTCAAGCTATAGAAAAGACAGACCCACCTTCATATTGCCCTCAGCACTGAGCCTGTATGTCCTGTCCTTGTCTCCTTCATCTGCCTTCCCCAACCTGGCTCCTTCTTCCTATCCCCTTTCCTTGCCTACTGCCTTTCCTCCTCAAACATTTGGCATCAGGACTGCCCACTCAGCCAGTGCCAATGCTTCTCTTCTTGCTCCATCCTCTCCTGGCTGACACTTGGTTCTCTCCGTTGCTACCTTACAGCCCTAGTCCCAAAGCATACACCCCTTCCGTCAGTATCTTTGTGCAGCCATCCCAAATTATTCCTTGCTCTGATGGTCTTCACCCAAATCTGGCATCAATCACCCTTAACCATAAGCTTCTGATGCCTGTGGTTGGTTTCCCCCTTACCTCTAAATTCTTTTAGCCAATTTTACTTCCTACCCCTCAAGCGTCTCCCATATTCATTCTCCTCACCTGCTTATACCTTCAGATCCTCCCCTTGCTACATTCAGCCTCCTTATCCCTATGTACGCCTTTCCTTCTTACCGAGTCGGCTTTTATCTCACCCATGCTAGGAACAGCTTTCTTACCCATGGCATGTGGGTAGTCCTTGAAATCACAGAAGAAACATGCTCTGGGGTTGTCAGGGCCAGCAGAACCTGGCCCAGGACAAATCAGAGCTAACATTATGGGTAAGATCGGGCTTCTTTCCTGTGGCCATATGTGAGAGTGGGGTCAAGCAGGCTGTGGAGTCGGTACCTGCACATTTCAGACTGCTTTAAAGAGCTGGAAGAAGCTCAGGTCTGCTAAATCAGAAGAGGATTTTTTGTTGCTAAAAAAGAAAGACCTCTCTACTTTCTATGAAGAATTAAATTGCACTGAGGAAGATAGTCAAACACAAAGACAGATTGACACTGAGGCTATGAAATCCTTATTCAAGGACTTGAAGCAAAAGTTAAACAACTCAGAAATACTCCAGGTAGACCTGATTCTGTTTTGGCATACAGGAGTGGATTAAGATTACCCATCAAGGTCCTAATTTCCTACAGTTTATGAAAAAAGGCAAAATACAATTTTACAAAGTTCATAATTTCAAAAGTTTCAGAGGGTTTTGGAAAGGATGACAAAAAGCGCAAAAGTAATCTAACGAATTTCAGATCTCTACTGCAAAACATGACAGACAACTGTTAAAAGAAAAAAAAAAATCATCAAAATGTCTTAAACACACACTTGGAAATGAGTAAACTGCTTTGGCTGAAATTTGCCAACACTTAAGCCTGAGTCAGACACCTGGCATGTAAAATTTCAGCCGTTGGTTATGTTTTGGCAAAATTCTAAGCAGTTAAAAACAGGTCCTTATAACGAGAAGCGACAGGCAATCTTAATAATACGCAGACATGTCTAGAATATAAAAATATTTCCCAGTCTGGCTCAGTGCAGCACACATTTCTGACACACCGCCATAACCACTTCTTTATCTTTTCTACTATTTTTCTTGGCTTAAATATTACAAATGTTTGACTTCAGTGTCGCATAAAGAGAATTTAATTGTTATGCAATTTGAAAACAAAAAGTGTTTGGCAAGGCAGTACAGCAAGTTAAGTCCTATTGTGAGCAGCAGTAGATCTTAATTATCCTTGGAAAAATACCAAGCCTATAGGCTGATCAAGTTTTAAAAAAATGCAGAATTTAAGCAAAAGAGATAAGACCTTCAATAAAATTGTTACCATTAAGGATCAGACCATGCCAGGCACTTTGCTGGTCTTTGGGGAAGGTTACACAGGCTGTTTGCTCCTGAAGCTCAGAGTATCTATACAGCGCCCTGAGCTTTCAGCCTGTAGCATGGGACGATCCTGCGATTATTTCACCTGATGACAATCACCACTGCAACAGCCACGCAAAAATCTTTCCTTCAAAGGTATTAGGTAAGGAAGCTTCTGGGTCACTGAGGGCTCTTGCTTGTACGTAAGGATTTTAAGGAAAAATAAGAATGAACAAACTTGGATTTGCAGGAATGAGGCCTATGAAATTATAGCTGTTCCAAAGAAAATATTGGAGAATAGGGTAAAAAAAATCCCATAAAGTGCCAACTTGATGAGAATGGAAAATGTGTTGTCTTTCTTATGACGTGCCAAGTTGGTGAAACTGGAACGTGTTTTGAATAAAAAGGAGAGGAAAATGGTATCTGTAATAGATACGATGTTATGAGAAGCCAACTGTTTTGATTTTAGAGTCCTGGCACAAGGTTGGGTGAAATAGTGATTTAATGTCATTATCATGCAAAAGCTAATGAAGATATGCTAGCTATCAGCTATGATGGGTTATATACACCAAAAATAAGTGATTCAAGAACGTGTAAATTAGTTTGGATATCAAAAGGCTGCTAAAGAGTTGTCTTATGGAACTGTTCCCCAATGGCCACAAGGTAACCCACTACCTAAACTCTGATACCGGCATGTTGGTATAATACTTGTATACTGGCTAAGTATGAGTACCTATCTCCCTATTGAACTAACTTGGACTTTTTGCAATAAAGACAATGAACTCATATTCTCTGTTTTATGCAAACGCATTTTCGACAATAAATTTAGTAACTGTGTCTGTAGCTGTTGAGAGGGGAAAACCTAATAAATCCAACAAGATAATAACTCAAGGAATTAAAATAATTAGAACTTCGCTGAGCAGCTGCAGGATTTGTGTCTGACTCATAGCCTAATTATAGCCCTAGCACATCAGAAGAATCTCTCCCTATGAGTCTGTTCAAGTTAGGCAGAGTAAGCCATTACAAGGCCCCAACAACCCAGACACAGAAAAACTATTCAGACATTCTACTCCTTCCCCAAAAGATCCCTTACATCTCAAATAGCCATTAATTTCAACACATGCATAGAAATATAGATAAGAAAGAATATGAAGGGGAATGCGTGTGTGCGATGCATATTTTATAAACTGAACTTTGCAACTCAGGGATGTCCATAAAAGTAGAAATCTGCTAATTCTGCTTAGTGTCCCATTGCAAATGACTTTTTTGAATTAGGATGCAAATGAACCCACAATATTACAAATAAAGAGAACATCTGCATCCCAAGGCACTGCTTGTTTATTGATGTGACAAATATAATTTGAGGTTTAATTATTATTGACACTTCTCAGAATACAAGCGTATTTTATAAATATCTGGTTTTATACCATGAACTCCCTCTACAGCATTCTCATCAAATACTTCTGCTGTGCCACTTATATGGCGTTTCACAGCTAAAGGTTTAAATGGAGACTAACTAATCCCCACAGAGTCCCTCCGATGAAGATCAGCGTTAGCTTCATTGTACGGAGGAGGCACAGAGTACTCAATTTTATCTAAAAGATGGTGGGTATATGAACACTGGCTGTGAAAAGCAATAGCAGGCTGATGACAAATGTGGACCGTACACCTACCTGGGTATGGGGTACATGGCGGGGGACCATGGAGCAGCCTTTGGAAGAATCGCGGGAGTACAGGGTGGCCATAAAGCCACAGGGCGGGAGGAAAAAGCACTCATCCGCATCAGCCATAAACTCCAGCTACGCGACTGAAATTTTGCAACAACTTCTGCACTTTTCTACCACCATTTGATGGGCATAAATGAGCTGCCAGCTGCCCCTCTCCCATACTGTATTTTCAACACCTGAATGCACAAACTTTCTCTGAGCTAGGTACATGGGCAGCAGCTAATGTATCACCCTTGCTAGGATTCCCAGCTTTTTTAACAGAGGTGGAATTGGGGAAGACATTCTAAGTAGTAAGACATTCTTGCAATGCTTTGCAACAGCACTGGTAAGACTTCAGAGAGGGAGCTAAAAATAACCCTTCCGTTGGAGTATAATAGTAAGGAAAGACTACGTGTGAAAGGAAGTGAAAGTCAGAACTTTGAAGCTGAATGTGACCCTCCTAACAGGATGCCTGCAAGGTAGCCCAAGAGAGAACGTCAGCTTATGGCTCTAGAGATCATTAGGATGCAAACCACTGACATGTGGCATTTTTTAAGGGAATACTTTTTCCTTAGACTGAAACAGGAGCATGAGAAAGGGACCAGACCTGTGTGTGCAAAATACAGGGTAGGCCTACCAACGAAGTATATGTTTGCCAGAATCCATTATGTATTCATTCGGCAGTGGCATGACATAAAGGAGATCACGCCACCAAAAACCTGTTCAACCTTGAAAAAGAAAGTACTTACGTATCTCCCGACTTGCGGTAATTTTCTGGACATTCCAAAGACAGACAGCGAAAGCCCCCCTGGATGTTGAAGCAGGTCTCATTGAAAGAGCAGTTGTGGCTTTCTGCAACACACTCATCGATATCTGCCAAATGGAAAAAGGTGAGTGGATTAAACACATGCCTTTTCTCTACTTGCAGGTGCCAGATGATGAAAGTATCATATTAGGTACTACAGAACATGGGATGCAATTAAACATTGTTACAGCATTGGAAGGGGAGGGCAGGAGAACAAAAAAGACGAAAACTAACCCAAACAGGCAAGAATAGGATAAGGAAGAGCAGCAGTGCCACTAAGTGGACAAGACCTAAATATTTGCTGAAATGTTTATAGCATGATATTTCATTTTAATGGCTAAACTAACTCATGCCATTTCGCAGTGGGAATCTTCAGAATTTGGTAGAATTCTTTAATAATGTTATAAAAAAATATTCTCCACTGCATTCTATAGATTATAAGAGAAATTTCCTGTATATTTATTATAAAATACTGGTTTCTTCAGATTTCAAGCTGATGTTTACTGCTTTACCTATATTGTTGTAGGAAAGACAGATTCTTAAACATAAAAACTTGCTAGAAATTTTTTACAAGTCCACAATCCAGTCAAGTCTCCCTACAGTTATTGAACTCACCTTGGCAGTTGCGTGCATTGGGTGCCAACCTGTAACCAGTGGAGGGACAAGTACATTGAAAGCTCCCAGGAATATTAACACATCGAAAGGAACAGATATGCCCTCCAGTAGGTAAAGCACATTCATCGATATCTGCAAGAAGAAAACACCACTGATTTACTATATGTTCATGACATTCAAACAAGTGCACACATACGGTGCTCCCACTGCGAGCTTCAAATACAATTTCATGATTCTAATTGCTGGCCAAGGAAAAGGTGCATCAGATAGGGGTGGCTCTAGTCAATAAAGGCTGCCAGGAATAAATGGAGGTGTGAAGAAAACAAAAAGCAATACAAGGGCCCAAGAGATAAAGTAAATGGATAAGAGCAAACACTTTACAGTGACATGTATCGTAGTACTTTACGAAAGGGAGAGGAATAGTTTTATCCCTGTTCTTTCAAAAAGGAAACCGAGATGAAGTGTTCTGCCTAAGGCCTTACGGTCTAGTAAGTCCTTGAAACCTAAGTCAAAATTCAAGATCTTGTCCACGAGATCACACCCACGTCCTCCTACTTACACATTAGTTCAGAACCAGCCACAAAAAGAGGATATATAAAATACTACCTAGCAATATTATATCTTACATATGTAACATATAAATGTGTTTGTATTTTCACTTGCTGAAGACTAGAAATTCTGTTAGCTCCTCAGAAAAAAAAAAAACAAACCCAAAACATTTCTGGCAAGTTACAGAAGTATGCCAAGCTACAATTCAGTGTAAACAGCAAAACTGACACCACACAAGTAGAGCTATTTCTAGCCTAGGACATGGGTGGAGACCTTCATTAAATACAGTTTCATAGTTTCACAGGAAAATACCAAAGAGACTCACATGTTAAAAGGAAACAATTACAGGTCCATGGAACTGTTCATGCATGTTACAGTGAGAATAAGAAGTGCTCACTCATCCTCCAGCTGCAAATCGATTATGCTTACCTTCACATGAAATCCCATCTATGTCACTGAGTTGAAAGCCACGGCGGCAGTAACACTGATAGGAGCCATACACGTTGGCACACTCTTGACTACAGGGGCTGCTCTCACACTCATTTAAATCTGAAACACAAAATTATACACCTGAATCCCCAATTTCTTGCTATGTTCGTCACTCCTATTACAGGAATAAGGCAAAAGTTTGGAAGACAATTTTTTTTTATTAAAAAAGGATGGTATGCATGTCACTGAGTAAGCTGGAAAATAGGGGGGCTTTGGGTGTGTTACTCTCAACAAAGTCTGGCAGTGTAGGTTAATCGGCAGTGTGCTATTATTTCCCATTGTCCTTCAAGGTGTGTGACTTGGAGGAAGTCCTTAGGACCACACTTGCATTTTTATATCTGGATACCAGCAAGGCTGGTTTTGAAGGCCTTGAACCTGATGTACCTGAATCACCCTTCAAAATACAGCAAATGCAGAACCATACACTTCTGTGTGATTCCACCAAAGGGCAATATACTGGAACTGTGGGCTACCATGGTCTTGATTAATCATAACAGCTTTCATGTAATCAGAGAGACCACACTGGGTTGATTTCTCATGCCGTTCCAGTGCAGTCTTACAAGCTAAAATCAAACAGAAATAGCTAAATAGCAACAAGCTGTATCTCACACTTTATGACCAAAGCATATGACAGACATACCTTCACACGACCTGCCATCAGTTGAAAGTTTGAATCCCATGGTACACGTGCAGTAATAGGAGCCAGGAGTATTCTCACACTTGTGAGCACAAAGGCGGCCTGGATAGCGTCTGCATTCATTGATATCTGCAATGATAAATATATACAGAGGTCTACATATTTGCTGGCTTCACTGCAGTAGTAGTCTGGACAAGAATGTGGTCATAAAAGTTTTATTTTTCAGATCTAAATTTCATACTAGAGAGGAAAGGACTTGCTCAAAATGCTCATTTAGAAGCACCCCGTGCATAATTGAATTAGATCTATAAAGAAGAAAGTTGCTTTGATCTTCCAAAGGAATGTTTTGCTGTAGGTGCATATAAAAATATCACAGAAAACAATTACACACACTCTCATAATCTTACCTTTTAACAGGATAACAGATAACACGTTGACAATACTAATACAGCTTCCTTTGAAGTACCAGCAGCTCTTTAATATGGTATTAGATTTATACAAATAACATAGTAGTCAATTTTACATTCAGATGAAAGAGGTTATGCAGAGAGCAATAACATTATTTACACAGGATCATTTTTCACAATGCCATGGCTGCATGTATTTAAGTCGATAGGTGCAACTTACCGATACAAGTTCTACTGATGACATCAAAAGAATAGCCAGATTTGCACTCACAACGGTAATTGCCTGGGGCATTTATACAAACATGTCCTTCTCCACAAGGCTGATTAGAGGATGAGCACTCATCCACATCTAAAAAAAAGGAGAGAAATGAAATGATTGAAAGTACACTTCTGAGCATGCCAGTTGAGAGAAGAGCAACATCTTAACATATTTCTATGACCCCTAGTAGTTATAAAGTGTTTTGAAACAGAAAGCAAGATTTTGATCTAGCTCTCAGCTTCCATAAGATCAGAGTCATAAATCCAAGCTGAAACAGGTTATCTTGGGTGTCCTGTTAATCTTGATGGACTTGGGAGGGAAAAGGAATCAGGAAATCAGTCTCTGGAGGAAATCAGGTGCAAAATTGTTTTATGATGCACACCCCATATTTATGGATCAGATCTTCAGCTAGGGTAAGATGCCAGAGACCCACAGTCTGTAGTGCTTTGATAAGCCATTTACAAAAATTGAAAACACGTGCAAAAATACCTCTCTTTGCAAAAGCCACCTTAGCTAAAAGCCAGCCAATGGCATATATGCCTTTCAACACTTGAATGGCTTCTGTGGAACATTATGTGGGCCTTGTGTTATACCTCTGTATTGGGGAGGTTTGAGACCACACAGTATTATTCCAATACAATAATATAGTCACAGACAATGGTATTTTTGGGGGATGATTATAATATCTCCTCTTCTTAGAATACAGGGTTTCATGAGTTATATGAAGGGCAAAGAGTGGATCCTTGTCATTCTTCACTTGTTGGGACTGCCATGAGGGAAAGAACAGGATCAGGAATTGACTGTGGGAATGAGAAAAACTTAGGCAAAGTGCAAGAAATTGGTCTACGTAAACAATAGATGTGACTTATTTTCTTCCAACTGTTTTTTAATTCCAAACTTACTTACCTACGCATCTTGTTCCATCTTCATTGAGATGATAACCTCGGCCACAGCTGGGTGAGATTCGCTGGCAGGTGTACGAGCCATCAGTGTTAATACATATCTGTCCAGCTGGGCATGGCATGTTGGTGCTCAGGCATTCATTGATATCTACAAGGGCACAAGAAGTCAGTGTAACCATCTGCTGCCTGAAGATGTTTAAGGTAAGATGCTTTCCTTGTGTAATCCTTCAGAGGATTACATCCTGACATAATCCTTCAGAGACTGAAAAGTTCTGCCCATGGGAGAATACAACTATTTGTGCCATTTAGCTTTACCGATATAAGGTGAAGGGTGTAAGGGTGAAGATCTAAGGGTGAAGATCGGGAGAGGTATGAGACGCCCAGATCCCACTGAAAAGCAGAGGAGATCGGGTATAGAACTTGCATTTGTTTAAAGCCCTTTAAAAGTCTTCCCTAAACCTACAAAGAGATGATCAACAATTCAGTTCACCAGCTCAACCAGTTATGCTGCAGTCTGACTCCATTTTTACAGAGAGATAAACTGCTTCTCACAGGTATTCGCCATGAATACCTTACCTTGTCTTTCGGTAAGTGGTCCATGTAAACACATAAGAATCTGAATTATATATTGACAAGACTATACAGCCCTCTATCATCCATGTGTCTGTTTTTTTACAAACCGGACATCATATCACTTTGTGACAAAGATATTCTTTGCCTAGTAAGAACCCGCTGTAAAATAAAATCTCAGAAAATGTAATGATGAGACGAAGCTGTATGAGCTGGTACGGTGTATCTAGCCAAGAAGGTAAGGAGCTCACTGTTATGCAAGGTTATCATGTGCTATTAGTTTGAGGGAAAGGAGCTTCAGAGTTGGGAATCGGTAGCTACTGAGGCAGCCTTGGCTACCTGGAAATGTTAATGTAACTAAAATCTGACAGTTTGCAGGAGCAGCAGGGTTTGAATGTATGGGCTTGCGTCCCATAAGCTTCAGCAAAGCCCAGCTTCACATCAGTACTTCTCTGCCTAAAATTTTCCCAACTGTTTCACTGGGATATTATCATCATTTTACACAGTGGTACTGTTAACTGTTGAAGAGTTACTGTTTTCCAGTTGGTACGGTATGGTATGGTATTAAGTAGAGCATCCAGCTTGCAAAATGTTGTCTGCCTGAAGATGGGGAAGGGAACATAGTATAACGTGAAACATTTCAGTCAGGCCTATCCCAGCTCACTAAAGTGTAAAATTTTCTACTTACAAAGACACTGGAAAGACAGGAAAGTTTTCATACTTCTTCCCCTCAACCCAAAGGGCAGCATTTTGTTCAGTGTGTAAAATCAGCCTGTGAAATTGTTTTGGTAAATATTTTGAGCAAATGCATTTTAGGGGACATAACTATTGCTGCTGCAAATTGATGGGACTTTACTAATGTCAGTGAAGACAAGCTAGCTACTAACTGCCACGGACCTGATAGTAGCTATGGCAGATAGAAGTCTTCAAAGCGTTTGTTGTGTGCAAGCGCTGCCCCCCTTCATTTTAAAAGCTGCAAATTTTTTTTTCAGTCTCAGTGTTTCCAGTGTCAGATTTCGGCACTACAGGGTATGATATGGTCAGGAGATCGAGGGGTTGACAGTGAGCCAGACTTGGCAGCTGCTGCCGCTCAGCCAGTTCCACAAGTCCAAGACACGCTATGCCGATGGGGAAATTCAAAGTTAAGTTGAGACTTGAAAACACTACTCAAGGGAATAACTGATAGATTTGTAGGTCACATTAGACAATTCCATTTAGAGTCTGCTGGAAACCAGTAATTCTAACATATTTATATAAAGGTTATAATTCTGTTTTGTAGGAGTCTTGGAAACAAGGCATTAGCCCGACAGATTGTAATCAGCCTTTAAAATAAAACTCCCCTCCACAGTGTGTTATAACTGGCCCATCATTCTCATAAATATAAGATTCTTGATAGGCTATAACTAACGGGAGACAGGTCTGGAAAGACCTACATACCTGTAAACCCACGTATACTAACAACAACAAAGCGTGTTACACAGGATGTCATAAATTACAGCTTTTTATACTAACCTTTAGCTAAAACCTTTTGGATAGAGGGAGATAAAACACATCACAAATTTTTTGCAAATTTTGTTTCCGATAAAATGCCCAAAGACTTAGGGGAAATGTTCAAATGCAGCTAAGTGCCTTAGGTAACCAAATCTCATTAAAAATAGAGATCTAGTATTTAAGTCTTTTATTTAAATGGTTTTTCATCTGTAAATCTTACCTGCAGGACCAAGCCTGCCTTTAAAGGAGCAGAAAAAACACATAGCAGAACAATGCATACATGCAAAAGGAATAACTTGAGAAGCTCAGAAATCACCCAGTGAAACTACAACTTATCTCACTTAAGCATTCACTGAGATAAGAATATGTCTTACCAATACAGTTGCCTAGCGCATCTTGTATAAACCCATTCATGCACTGTAGCTTGGGTCGGCAACGGAAAGATCCTGGAGTATTCTGACAGATAAAATCGGGGGGGCAGTTATGAGTACCAGTCTCACATTCGTCAATATCTGGTACATCACAAAAAAAAAAAAAATCATTAGCAGGAGTTTGACAGAAGCTTTTACATCACACCTAAAACATAAGACATAGTTTAAAAAGTCACACAGATTAATCCTCCGCATACCTTCATGCAATTCAATGCAGGACCCAGGATCAACCTGACTTACTACCTCAGAATCTCAGTAAAAGCAGGTAGAATAAGTTAAGGTTTTTTTATTATTTCATCATGAACATTATATATAGGGGAGAGTATGACTATTACGCTTTACAAGTTTAGCTCTCACAACTAAATGATTCCAAATTATAGAGCACTTGAAGCATCATGTTCAGCAGTGTTCAGCCTTGATTCAGCAGTGTGCTCGTACGTGGGCTCAGCTTTGAAGTCAGCAAGATTTAATTACATGTCCAAGTGCAACTTTAATCTTAGCCTTAGATCCAATGCAGACATTGTTCATTTCTTTCATAAGGGAATTAATGGGCCTTGATTCTCATCCATATTAAGGCTTGCAATATCCTTGCATTATTGTGCTTTAAAATGCACATAAATATGATTTCTGCTCATTTTAATATTCCGTTCCAGTTCAGAATAGACAATAAGTATTTGTGAATATATTATGTTTCAGATAAAGCAGACAAGGGCTAACGGAGCTTCATACATGAATGTAGCCCTGTCCACGTAAAAGCAACTAAAATTTAATGTTTGACACCTTGCGATGGGATTAAATCTCCTAAAGCTATTAAAATACAGGAACTTTCTAGCAATAGGATGCCTCAGCTTTTCCATTTATGCAGCTGACACAATAGTAGATGCAACTGCTTATCCCTTGAGCTTTGTGAGACTTAAATAATGATTGTGGAGCCCGTTTTAATTTTAGGATGGGTTAATACTGCATTGGGTTCAGCTGGGTTCTACATGTTGCACAACTCAGTCATTTTACTTGGCATTTAAAAATCATACATGAAGAGTACTCATTTTCTATTTTCATCACTATGAACATAACATTAATAATTAACATTATTAACATATCTTATCCAAATAAGAAATTTCTAACATTAACGGCATGCATAATTTACTGTCTGTACTCCTTTTTTTCCACCAGAGAAAGATTGTTAATACTTGCTGGTAAGCTATTTGTTTGTTGGCCTAAATCTGATGTCATTCAAATCAGCAGAAACTTTACTTCAAAGAAATCAAAGTTAGGCCATGATACTTTGAAAAACATTGTCTGCATGTTCTACAGGTTTTGCGTTGGAGTTGGTTTGTCAGCTTTTTCATTCAATCTGTTATTCATCACTGATCAGTTCCTACAATAAAACCTTACCCAGAATTTTGCTGAAGTTAATTTGCTCAGTGGAATGAAATCAGTCTGTTTATAAACAACTCTAAGGTCTGAGGGAACAGACTTTCTCATAGTGGAAACCAATTCCACATTCAAATGGAGTTTGATGCTAATCTCTGTCTCTGTGAAGGTAGCATGTCAGGTGAAGTTATGGATGCACATAACAGCATACTTTGAGCTAGATGCAACTTGAAATCAGTCATTGCTTTAGTAAAAAAAAAAAAAAAAAAGACTATTAACTTTGTGTTCAAACATAGTCAAGGACACTGGTTTTAATCCTTTTCCATTTTTAAATCCTTAAGAATGAAATTAATCCCTTTGTAACAAATTTAAACCTCCTGAGGATAAAGGCTTACTTTTTTAAATGATGCATCTACCTTAGCATTTTCAAATTGAATCACTTGGTCACTCCACTTGCAACACTTCATTTCACACTCCAGAATGCGCAAACTTGATTCTTTCAGGTGAAACTAAACCATTAGACATGCTCCAGGAGCAGGACTTAAACACTCTACTCACTAACAAGCGACCAATTCACAGGATCAGACTAGAGCTAGCCAGAAGTAAACACCAGGAAAATGTGTATAGCGTGAGTGCTAGGCCTTCAAAATCAGCTGCTTCAGTCCCCAGACCAGATCCTACCACACAACACAAATTGCTAGTGTAAAATAAACTTAGTTATCTCTCCTGGAAGTCTTTGTAGCAGTCCATAGACAGTCTGATCTGGTATCTGCAAGGTGACAGGTGGGAAACTACGGTCTCGGAAGAACTAGCACTGTCTGTGCGTCCCTGTGTAACTACAGCTTACACGTGTATTTACCAAAAGTAAAAGAGTATGACATGACAATGTACTTATTTTTTTTACTTAAGTCCGGAAGACTTCAGTTTCTCTGCACAAGACATACCTTTGCAACGACTGTCATCCGTTAGTTCATAACCAGTTCCACAGCTCGTGTCCCGCTGACAACGAAAGGATCCTAATGTATTGACACAGGTTTGTCCAATCCCACAGCTGTGTGTCCCAGTGATACACTCATTAATATCTAGAATATGCAAAATGATTTGGGGGGAAAAAAAAAAAAAAGAGTAAATAAGAAACATGAAATCACTGAAAAGAGATGAGGTCAAAGGCTAGCTGTGGGCACACCTCCAACCAGTCATTACTTTGAGCATCAGCATAGAATGAACAGTGTGGATTTGGCCTCACACTCACTCACCCACCCACAATGTGGCTACTCATCTCTGTTGTCAGAGCATCAACCAGTAAAGACATTTTGACCCCGTTGGTAACATGGCTTATGACTGCTGATTCACCTTACATAAGAAAGGAAGAAGTTGTGCTGAGTGACAGCAAAGGGCCAATGTCATCTGATTGAGACCAGCAGCAGATGATTATAGTGACTATATTAATGAGGGAAACTTTCAGAAATCCTTCCCTTGCTTCTGCCTCCCACCAACATATGGCTTAGGCACTCCCCAAGCCACAAGTTGCAACTTTCTACTTTACAGCTACTGATAGACATTTCTTTTGTGATTGTTTTCATTTTCTCTTTGAATGCATACGAAAATTTGGCATCCATGTGTATCAAATGTAAAAGTTCTTTCTTTTTATATTTCACACTAGGTTGGTGTTAGTCTGTCCAATCATCAATATTTAATTTATATTGTGAAGTTTGTATCCGAGATACTTACCTAGACTCCCTTTTCAGTCAACGACAGAAAAAGGCACTCCTGAAGAGTAATGTTTTTCATCCTAGAATAGCTACGCAGAACAGGCAAGATGAACTGTGCCCTGGAAGTGCTTGTTTCTCTCAGTTAACAACAAAAGGAGCCCAGGCTGACTAGCTCAAAAGCAAATATCTACATTGCACATGTCTGAAGCCAAGGGTGATGAAAAAGCAAATATCTACATTGCACATGTCTGAAGCCAAGGGTGATGAGCTCTATTCCAGACCATTTCATTTTATGTTCCTTTAGTTCTTCTTCTGGGAGAAACTTAACAGCTCTTCCCCCTTGACTCACCATATCCAAAACTTTCATGCTTTCTGTCAGTTGTCTCCTTAACAAGCTGAAGAATCTTATTCTACTTCATCTGCCTTATCAATTACTACCTACTATTATAAAAGAGAATAGGTATTTTATTTTGGTTTTATTCACAACAATAAATTCAAGAACTTCTGTCTCTTCTCCACTCTAAATCAGTCTCTTCTACTAATTCTTTCTTAACTCCATCTTCCCACAACTCTTATTCCAAGACACCATTTAAATCAACTTTTTTATTATCTCAACTCTTTCCCCAGCTGGCCTAAGCTTATTCTGATCTCTTCTGTCTCCATCTTTTTTTATCTCTTCTTGCTCTTTCAAAACAAGGATGTAGATAACCAAGGCAATGGTTTTCTTTCTTTTACCTTCACAGTTGACACCATCTGGTTGAAGCTGATACCCAACAAAGCAGGAGCAGACGTAACTGGATCCTGTGTCTCTGCACTGCTGAGAGCAGGGACCACCACCTAATTGGATATTTTAACAAGTCTTATACAATAAAGAGGCTCTTCACAGGAACTGAAACAAACCATTCATTTACAGGATGTTTACTGATTTATTTAGAAAAGCAGATAACTAAACACACACATACAGAAAAGAAGGAAAGGACTAAATACTGAAAGAAGTGTTTAGAATCACTGGATTCTTTTAGCTCTAAAAATGAATACAAGAAGGAAGTAAATTAAGGAGTCAGTCATAGCTCATCATTGTTAGAAGTTGAAGGGAAAATGCTGATGAGCTCAGACATTTTGGCTAGGAAGTTAAAACTTTGTATGGTGATTACTATAAAATAAGGAAGACAAGATGCATCACCATAAGTTAATGAAACGTTTTCACTATTAACTGCATTAGGCTTTATTTCTAGCCCATCATTGTTAGGACCATACTCCTGAATTAGCTATAGCATGTGCTCTTTTCCTACTTAGGAGGCAGGAAACACAAAAGGGAGAAGAGGGTATTGTGGGTGACAAAGGCTTCAGAGAACCTAAAGGAACCAAGACTTACTACTGGGATACTAAAGAGCTAGTGAGGTGTGTGCAGGAGTCACAAAGGATGTGAAAGAGAGCTGGGGTTAGTCTGGCAGACAGAAAGAGAGGATACTATAGGAAATTTACAAAAAATTTGGCTCATCATTAAGAAAACTTAGTTTTTCTAATCCTATTGAAAATAATATTAAAAACATTTAATATTCTCACAATAGAGAAAAAGTTATATACTTCCCACTATTTGTTGTAAGACCATTGATATTAGTACAAAAGAGTACTGATATTAGTACAAATAGAACCTGTCTTCTTCCACTTTTCAGAATGGCTGGATAGGCATTAGAAAAAAAAAGGTTTGAGATAAGCACAATCTCCAGGAAATGCAGCTGTAATACTTTTGAGTGAATTAAAATAACTTTTTGAAGTGCAACAACTTCTAATGAGGACAGAGCCATTAATACACAACAGAAAATCAGGTCTGTACACAGTACCGGGAAAGGAAATGACATTAGAAGGAACCATAGTCTTGCGGTTGAGATGAACAGCTAACACTTTCCGAACATCTACTAATACTGCGAGCTCCTGTCAGCCGCAGTGAATCCTATTG
The DNA here is from genome assembly GCF_963924245.1 of Chroicocephalus ridibundus. Taxonomy (NCBI): domain Eukaryota; kingdom Metazoa; phylum Chordata; class Aves; order Charadriiformes; family Laridae; genus Chroicocephalus; species Chroicocephalus ridibundus. Next base: position 136,595,224 of record NC_086284.1, on the reverse strand, counting down.
TGGAGGTGTTGGAACAACAGAATTAATTTCCCCATACACCATGAAGGTGCTCCGTAACAAACTGCTGGAAGTTCCACTGCCTAGGAAATGTAAGTTTCCCCTTGTGAAGACTGTAAAATCACAAGTAATTCTGGCATGCCAAGTTTATCAGAAAATATACTGTAGACAGAAACTCTAATTTGTAATTAGTCATACCAATCCATCTCTTGCAGGCAGCTGATTAACTGATGAATGCAACAACTGATTACATAAAGAAATAATGCTAGGAAAATATATAACACATTTTTCGATGTCATCTCTTGTAATTAGCAGCTGGAGACAAGGAGGAGAGCCAGTGTTGGCTTTGACTAGCTAATGACCTAGCAGACATTTCCATCCTCTCTAGAGTGTAATAGCTATACAACATGCAGCACAGTAAATCATCTCTCAACTGGAATATAAGTCTATTAAATTGATTTTATCCTAAATACATTACTTAGTTATGAAATGCTTGTAGAAAATAATAAATCACTGCTGTTTTAAGTTTATAGACATGTAAATCACATGTGACAAGCAATAAATCAGAACAATATTCCAGTAACACATTCTTCCCAGGAGGCAGAACAGCCTGACTAATGAGGACAATAGCCACTTTTCTTCCTTTTTTTCAGGTGATGCATCTCAAAAGGAAACAAGTTTCATTTCATATTTAATCACCCTGATCACCCCAAGAGGAGAATAAAAGAATGCACATATTTAATATAGGATCCCCATCTTCTGAAGAATCTGGAGTACTCCACGGGTTCAATGGGTAACACCTCTGAGGTATTACCCACTGGAAGTTAAATGGAAGTTAAATGTATAGTCTAAGCTTCAGCTGAGTAAGACAAACTCCTCTATAGGAGACAATACCTCCCTTGTATTTAAGAACTATTGAGGCATCATATAATGGCCCATTATTTCTTAGAAAGGATCTTCATTCTGTTATTTTTACCCATAACTAGCCTAGGCAAAAGTTTTTGGCTAATCTCTAGATCTAAGTTTGCTTCGCTTTTATTGGAGGCAATCACAAAAGAGCTGGCTAACAGGACTAGTCACCTGACTTACCTCTGCAGCCATCATGCAGATAAGGATCTTCTTGGTCTAGTTCCTCCTTTGAAATTTCAACTAAAAAGAGGAGAGATAGGCATTAGAGGAGAAAGCACTTTTCTTCTCACAGTAAAAAGCTGCCTGCTTGCAATGGGACTCAGACCAGGGTTTTGGATAAACCAGGACAAAATTAAAGAGCATTATTTACATATTTTACAGCTATTTCATGCTTAAATTTGACATTCAAATGCACATGGCCATGGGGCAATTTCCATCTGACTGATTCAATATGAAAATCACACTGTGATCATAGATTACATATGGGCTGAGATTTTCAAATGCAGGTTCTTAACATTAGGCTTTTAAACAGAGCTTAACCTCATTTTCATAAGACATGTTGTTGAGGCATGCTTGGCTTCCACTGACTTTATAGTAGCTTGGGGTACTCCTAGTTTTAATGAAAATCAGATTAACCTCAGTTATTTGTTTAGACTTCATTCCAAAAAGAACTCCACACCCAACTTTTGGGCATCTTCTTATGGCATTCTTTCAAATGTACTTCATATACCTTAACTTGCAGAGATTTGATCAGCGGTACTTCTGCTACATGCATGTGTCCTGAGAGTTCTTTCTCTCCACATGGAGGACATATAAAGGCTGAATATATACACTGCCTGAAGCCATTGCTTGCCCAAAGGACTAGCTAATGGACTTCCTCCAATCCCACCACAATCTCAAAACACTCTGGTTATTAAATAGGAAGCTTAGCCTTATTTCAGTGACCGTCCATAAGCCTATTCAACCGGTGGTCACTTACAAGCAAATAATACATCACAGATGGGAATGCAAGTTTTTGTGCAATGGCACAAGGCTGGGTTGGTGCACTGAGTTCTAGGGGTACATGTTGGTCACACAGAAGCTAATGAAATCATTTTGCCCAAGCCTGGCCTGATTTTGTAGGTCTCTGGGGTCACAGTACCAGAGATTACACTTTACGTGACTAAGAAAGCGCTACACAGGGAGTCAGCTTGCCTTACCCTCTGCAGCAGAATGCCTTGCTATTGCATAACACAAACACAGGGTGCTAGTCCAAGAAGCTGCCTCACGAAAGGGAGACTGATCTCCCCTTCACGACTAACACAGCTGTCCCTTCATGTTGCTTACCTTGCCTTTCTACAGGCAATTTTTATTGTCAATAGTGATATTTCATAGAATCATAGAATGTGTTGGGTTGGACTAGATGACATTTAAAGGTCATCTAGTCCAATCCCCCTGCAGTAAGCAGGGACATCTTCAACTAGATTAGGTTGCTCAGAGCCTCATCAAGCCTGGCCTTGAATGTCTCCAGGGATGGGGCCTCCACCACCTCTCTGGGCAACCTGTTCCAGTGTCTCACCACCCCCATTGTAAAGGACTTCTTCCTAATGCCTAATCTAAACCCACCCTGCTCTAGTTTAAAGCCATTGCCCCTCGTCCTGTCGCTTCATGCCCTTGCAAACAGCCCCTCCCCAGCTTTCTTGTAGGCCCCCTTCAGGTACTGGAAGGCTGCTATAAGGTCTCCCCGGAGCCTTCTCTTCTCCGGGCTGAACAACCCCATATATGCATAATGGTTATTATGCGTGCCACTTGCCCACAAGGGTAAGTGGGGAAATACTGTATGCTGTGCTCACAATTCTGGATTTTCAGGTGTTGCTAGATTTCTCATGCCATGCACGAGCCTGCAAATTTTGCTATTAGCAGAGTGGTCTACATACAAAATATATACCAGTCCAGTCACTTCAGCCAGTGCTAATGGAGAAGGGGAATTCCCCTGCTGAGACAGTGGTACGCGAAGAAACTGGCAGGGCATTTCTAAACATTACTTGGCTGACATAAGTTATTAGAAACAAGTCTGATAACACACTGGCTCATGCAGACCAATGCAAGCTCTTGTGGTGGGGTTTGGGTTTGAGTTTAAGTGATTCATTAGGATTAAGTCTCCCAAAGTCTGTCCATGGTGATCTGCAAGTCAGACTGCGTGTTTTCAGTGCTCAACTGCCCATGAAGGAGGCAACACTATACAGCGTGACTTTTCTGCAGTTTCAGGTCTGTCTGCTAAGTGAAAAAGTCAAAAAAATCCAACACCTGGATCTGTAAGGGTCAGCGTGTCCACACTCATCCTCTTCAGCTCCATGGACTAGGTATGGAGAAGGGTGTCAGGAGCTGCTGCAATCTAGATTCACCTCTCTTCCAAAAATGTTGAAAGAAATGCAGATACCATGTTTCCCTGAAATGTTCCCAGACGGTCCAGGCATTTCAAACGCCCCCAGTTTGTGCGCATTTGCCTCTCACACAAAAGGCAACATTTGAATTCTGCAGAGCTAGCAAAGGCCATCTGGTTTTTAAATCTAATTAAAAGAATCAGTTTTCGATTTTCTTTTTAATTAAGAATTTATCAGTGGGCAAAATGCTATGAAACATTAATAGCTTATACTCAAATTTCCAAGATCAGATCATTAGCGGCCAAAATAATCTGTCTTATAGTTAAGTTCTCACACCAGGAACTGAGTGACCACTTTCCAGCTCTTTTAGCCTTCTTTTGTGGTATACAACATATCAGCTATCACCAGCCAAAAAAAATGGGCTCCAAAACATGCATCATTATATTACTCAGAGGAGATCTCAAGTTAGAAGAATTCCAACAGAAATAATTTAAAGTACAGGCACTCCTTCTATCCCATATCATTTTGTGTCTCACTCTTTTATAACTGGCAACATAAATTACCTTGTTCCTTTTTAGGAGCATCATCGCTGATGGACACATCAATGCCTTCCTGACCCTTCACACAGCAATCTCTGAAGACAATTCCACACTGGTATCCTACCTTTGGGTTGGGTTCACAACTCTGTCCTTGAACTTGGGCAGCTTTTCCCAGCAAACAACAGTAACAACATACCTGTTAAAAAAAAAAGAAAAGAAAAAAAGAAAAAAAGGTCAAATCCTAACCCTGAACACTTCAATGCAAATTTTGTCAGTAGCGTCAATACTGTTATCTCACCTTGGCAAACTGATGAAATATTTTCTGCAAACTCCTTAAGAACTCATGTTTTTTTAAAGACATTTTAATCTGCAGTTGAGTTCAGTGAGCTCTGCATCTGACCTACATAGAGCCAAGCACAGAACCTGGATCCATTTCTCACAAATCTTGTGTATGCGTGAATGCGTGTGCAGGGTGATGTGGAGAACCAGAATGGTCCACGTATGTATATGGAGTTTCACGGCTCTCATGCTGGGCTGCCTGCATAGCCCTGTTTCAAACACCAGCGAGCAGTGGGAACTCTTAACACCTCTGCTTCCCTTTTGTGTCCAGTTCAATTAAACTGGGACACGATCAATGAAGTCCATGACTCGGTTGATAAGTAACTGCCTACTCAACTTCCCAGCAAAAAATACCCCTCTCTGAACTAACAGACAAACAAGTGAATAAACATGATTCATCCAAGGTTAGTGTTAACAGGTCATAAAGAGAAGGTATTCTGCTCTGAAAAAGAGACTATAAAGTCAATCACTATTTAAAACCATCACAGTCTGGACATGGCTTCCAGCAATGAAACATGATCCGCGTTTTCCAGACCTTCTGAACTACAGCCCCAGAATACACCACAGAAGCGAACACAGGACAAGTTAATCCCATGGAGGTTTCCTTTTAATTTCAAATTGAGGGGACACTATGATTTATTCCGTTTTCCTTTCTTGTGGTTAGAAAGCAGTGAAGATGTTTGGTTCTGTGGAGCTGGTGCCTGCCAATTGCTACTGACATGTAAAAGCAGATTTAAGCTTTTATTGTTCATTTTGCTTGAAGAAAATAGCATGCGCCATTAAACAGAGCAGATGGAATATAAAATAACTAAACATTGAACTACATTTCTGTAATTTGGTGCTTTAAACACCACACCTATTGAAAAGAAGGCAACTATTACATTTCTTTCACTACTGGGAGATGCATACCCCTGCCTATATTATAAGCTTTCCCTTATAAGGTATTCTTTATGTTTCTCTCTCCACACTGCAATGAAAGGTTCTTTTAAAACCTAGAGCAGTGTGGAAGTAAAATAATAAAATCCTTTTTCCTTGTTTCTTCAATCTCGTTTTACTTTATAGCATTTTGAAGTACGCAAGCATGATATTTTGTACTTTGTCTTTAAATACACAACTGAATCCTCTCCCTGCTGCAGAATGCTGTATGGCAGGAACTCTTCCCTCCTGGCCAGTGCTGGGGTGTTGTTTTCATGCCCACCATAATGTTAAGATACACGTTTTTCCTTATTAACTGATGTTTGGTGGGATGGTTCCTCACTACCACCTTTTTTTCCGTGGCTCTCCAACTACTTCCATACAGTGGCGGATGCTCTGATTTCATCACTAGTATGTCTGTGATATTTCCATCTTTTCTGGCTTTTCTGGATCACTTTAGAAATCTCTTCCAAGAATTGCAACATTTCTGAATATTTATTCTGTCTAACACGTCTAACATTTTCCTGAGGCATCTTTCTCAAAGCTTTTAACATCTGTCTATAATTTTGTTAGATTTCCAATTTTCACAACCATAAACTACAAGACAGAAATGAAAACTGAGCTGAAGATTCATTGTTTGACTTAAGCTTGTGTATTTTTGATAACCAGACCTTATTTAAGTTACTGAAGACAGCTGATGCCTTGCCAAATTTTGTCATTATATACTTCTGGATATCCTCACTGGCTTCTACTGTTAGGCATGTGAATTGACTCAATCTGTTTCATTGTCTTGTCACACAATGCTCAAAATGGGAGTTACAGACTTTCTCTGGATTTTTTTTTTTTTAAAGAGCGATCATCAATCTTGCTGTTCTCGAAGTGCTGAATAACCTTATGTTCTTTATTTCTTCCAGGTTCAGCCAAAACTTGAAAGACCTCTGTCTCCCGCTAATGTGAATCTTCAAGTACAGAGCTTGCTAAGTCTTGCAATGCCTGTAAGAAACTGTATCTTCATTTAACATAATTGAATGCATTGAACCATTTGTTCCAACCTGTATTTACTCTACCTGTGCATGATGCATCCTGATTTAACATCTTGATAATAATTTATGTTGCTATACCACAGCCAAAATGATCCAGAGATGGAAAGTGTCAAATGTTTTCTTAACTGATATTTATGGTAAGTGGCTTTAAGATTGACCCTGGAAGATTCTGCACTGGCAGTCCTAAAGGCTAACATTTCCTGTTCAACTAAAGAAAAAAGACGGCGAAGCTGATGAATGGCCTTGTGCTCAGAGCACACCAAGGACTCTCTAGACCTGCATACATCTCCACATACCTCACCTGTGAACTTGTAAAGTCACCTTTTCTTCCAGTTCTCCCACTGTGGAATGGTATAAGGCTAGTTTAACTCATGTTCACGGAGCACTCTGGCATTCTGAGACATAAAGCAGTATGTCATTACATCAATATCCTGGTAAGATTAATCTCAACATTTCCTTTTTCATGCTAATTTTTTCAGGGTTAGCCTATTCTGAAAGACTTTGATCCTTTAGTCTGGAGTGCAGTCTAGACTCCATATTAGTTCTTGATGTGTTTGTAGCCATTTTCCAAAGGTTGCCAGCTTCCCGGAAGCATGCTGCGATGACCATTCGCCCATTTACTAGAACCATCGCTGCCCTCATGGATGGTACAACCTAATGATTGAGTTGTTATTACACACTTTCACTGCCTGGAAACCTTTGCTTCTTAAGTGATCCCGATAATGATCTCAAACATTTTTTCCTTCGCCTCTCCCCTGTTATTAGCAAAAGCCCATGCAGCTTCAAAACCATGCCTTGATCTTTGCTTTTGGATAGAAAGTTGTGTCCTGCTTGAAGTCCTATGATCCCCTGACTACTCTTATACCGTGCCTCCTCACAGAAAGGAATAAAGATGTAAGGAATAAAGGAATAAATCATTACATGTGAGAAAGTGTTGAAGATCTATCTTTGGTGTGATTAGGAAGCACCTGAAATTCCTTTAATCAATAAGCTCTCCTAATTAGTTAGATTTTATAATAGTTCTTTATTATTTATGCCTCCGTTTAAGTTACCGGATCTGGAAGGGTGAACCGTGTATTAACATTGCTTTTGTGTATCTGTCCACAAGAGGTCTCTCACTTGCTGAAATCCAGACTAACTAGCACAAGCTAGAAAAATTGACTGAAAAAAATACAAATAGCAGAATTTTTCTGAACTTTTGAAGATCTGAATAAAAATAAAGAATATTTCAACAGTTCAAAGCAACAAAACTTTGTGCTCACCTAATATACACAACCAAAGTATTCTTGAAAAAACTGGGGAGATAAGGCCGTATCTCGATCTTTGGGAAAAAAAAGCACCTATGACAAATTTTGGGGAAAAAGTCCAAGCACCTTAAAGAAGGCCAAATTTCTAGAAGCTGCACTCCCTTCTGCAGGGCTGTTGTGGTAGAAAGTTTAATAAAACCATTTCAACGTCTCCTGTATCAGGAACAAATCTGGAAATTGATTACTGTCTTTTGACAAACATTTTAAAGATTAATGATTAATTTTGCATCCTTTTTTTCAAGGCAAGAAAATCTGTGCTTCCAAGAAAACAGAGGAGTAAAATTATGTTGATTATTACCTATGCCTATTGCCTTTAAGCGTAAAAGCTAAGGCAAGTGTTTTCAAAATATGCTCTTTTTATCTTCTTTCCAATCGCAAGTTTTGGATTCAGAAGCAAGATTAGCTGCCTCATTTGCTGCGAAGTGCTGTGATTAATCCTACTAATTGAATTACTAAATCATTCTTTCTGCTTCCTTGAAGGAGACAAAGAGGATCCAAAAGATTTCCCATGCTACCTAAGCTAAAATAAAATGAACCAACTTAGGCAAAATGAGATTCAAGCCCATGTGAAATGGGGCTGGTGTGAATGTAAAAGTTTACCACACCAGGAGAAAATTGCCAGATAAACTGTATGTCTCAAGGTCATCGGATTAAAAATGTATTCAACAAAAGAAATTATACTTGTTCACTGATATTAGATCATAAATCCTCTGTGTCCACCATGGATCAAAGAGGTTATCTACAAAGATACTCCTACAGGTACCTCAGTACAGTTATTAGGTGTAGGATATTTCTATGAGGGAGTGGAGGGGCAGAACGTGGCTCACAAAGATGAAATAACACTGACTGTGTTTATACCAGTAAATTAAACAGGGACAGAATATGCGGTCAGGCATTGTCCCGCAATCGTCTCTAATGTTTAAATATTAGCAAGCTCTAATGGCAACTAACATCCCTCAGACAATGCTGAAGCATATTTTGGGGTTAGCACAGGCCAGCGAGTGTTCCCAACTGCCCTCATGCACTGTGTTTTGCAGGGGAAAGACGTCAGTTGCGTGACATGAGCTGTGCTGAGCCATTTATTCTCAGGGCCAGAGATCAAGGCCTAGTCCACTTTGTTTAATGATACAGCTGTCACCATGAAAACCTGCCATCTTTGAAGAAATCTGGCCATTTTAAAAAACAACACCATTAACTCTTCTTCTTCCTCATACTGACAGGCGCACATAGGGAAACATTAGTCAATCGATGAGAAAGTGGGTTTCCTTGAACAGTTGCATTCTGTTTAAAAGGTGTCCCATGGCACGTGTTTAAAATAGCGCTGCTGTTATAAACCTGATGTCAGAGTACTCGCCATCTCGGTCCTTGTTCATCTGTTCACAGCCCTTCACAAAGTATTGACACAAAGGGCTAAATATTTTTTCACGCCACATCCAGATTGGGGTGGACATGCTTCTAGTGCTACAGGCTGCAGAGAGGAATCTCCATGCCAAGAGAGGGCACACCCTGGACGTGGTCGAGCGGGGAGGTATGTCCCCTCTATGGAACATGCTCCACCGTGGGACAAAATCACGCTGCACATGCAGACAAGTTTGTGACAACCCAACAACGCCAGCCTCATCATCATGTTACTTTTCTTCTACTCACAGCGAGAACGTGGATCACTTCACAGCCCTGGCATCAGCAACACCCTACTGCCAGGAACGTGATCAAGCCAGCATTTTGAAGACATATAAAACCTGTGAGTCAGACATCGTCTGCCATCTTCTATATAGTAGATAGTTTTTTAACTCAATGAACTGGAGCATTCAGCATCTTTAAGCAATGGGAAGAATTAAAATCATTGTCACCTATTTTCATCACCACTGAAAGAAATCTGTAATAGGACCAGAGCCGTTCATGCCTGGGTCATGGTCAAGGTCATGATCTTACTGGTGGAACTTTCATCCAAAAGCACTCTGTGGACTGGTATGAATATGCTCCCTTTCAAGAAATGAGAGACAAAGGCAGTAATAAAGGTGGAGGGCAGGGCACAGATTAATTAAAGATGCCAACAACAGGCATTTTTATTCTAATATCAAATGCTATTATCACGAGCTTATAGACGTCTCCATTCAATTGTAAATCAAAGCCATGTTAACTAAGGACACATACACAAGCTGGAATTATAAGTACACTGAGAGGATTAACTACAGTCCTATGTTTTTGGACCACCAATACTGAAAACCACTGAGTTTGACCTTAGGCCATGAGGGTATAATGAAAGCTAAAGTCTGAAACGCATCTGAGTTTCTCACCCATCCCTTCCTACGGCGTTGATGTCTTCTCTTCATGCCAAAGTAGTTTCCTAGCCAATTACCCGTTCAAGACTTCTTCACCCCTTTGCATTCTACCCTCTACCTCTGCTAAAATATAATGAGACAGTCTGCTTCACTCAATGAGGAACTGTTTCTCTCAAAGAAGCACAAAGTGGCGAGCCTTAACAGAGACACGAGGTGTAGGTGGGAAAAAAACTGTCTGTGTGCAACAAACTGAGTACAGCAACCTTCAGGGTCAACCCTTAACACCAATCCAGACAGTCAATACCATTTCTTAAAAGATGAACAGGAATAGCTCTGATGGCTCACCTTGAAGTGTTCAGCTTCGCAGGTGGAATTTTGACCAATATTTGAGTCACACTCCTCACGCACATTGGCAAATTCAATCCCATCTGAACAGTACTGCTTCTCCAACTGGCTGCGACAGCACTGTACCTGAGTCATGCTGACAAAAGGATGGAAGCAATAGAAGAATGTCATATGTGGGGTGAGAACAGATAATCCAAGTTTTGACAATTAGTACTTGTACTAGCGCCATGGAAAGAAGTTCCTGTGGGCACCCATTTTAGTTACACAGTAAAAAAACATTCTCTAGAAGTAGGCAGAATGTCTAGGTTTAATACAGTTTAACTACCTGTCTACCTTGTAGTCTGTCCTAACAATTTTTTTAAGCAAATGGCTAACTTCAACCACGTTTGCCACAGGGCCCAAGGTCTCCAGGACTTGCATTCTTGCATATTTTGTGACAGCTGGTGGCTGCAGAGAGGATGGCAAGAACCAAATCGGTGCTCTGACTGACGGAAGGGAGAAGCCAGTCCTGAGGCATTGTGAGAATCTGCAATCCCATGGCCAGCCTACCCTGGCAGGTACAGCATGTTGAAGGAAGCTCAGATTGTTGCTCTGTGGGACAACCAGAGATACAGGGAGAACTGAAGATACCAAGGAAAGTCACAGCGAGAAATAGAGTGTATTGCAAGCAAGAGACAAAGAAAGACAAGGGAGAGAAGAGTATTACAGGGCAGGAAGATGCAGAGAGGAGACAGGATCAAAATCTGCAGGAAACTCAGCTTTGTTAGTTCCACTGCTCATAAAATAATTCTGGTTTATCTCTGTTTCGGTGAATAAATTTAAAACTCCTTCCCATGGGAAAAAAAAAAAAAATCTGTGAAAGGAGGCTTTAAAATCCTCCATTCCTGTTGCTACTGTTGCTTGCATGCAAAGCCCACTGAAGAGGGTATCTCCCCTCTCTCCACTGTTTCTACATGCAGCTCTGCCTTGTTGGGTAGCATCGTGGGCGGAGCTTGCAGTTTACGGCTCTTCCACAACTACCACCTGTAAGAGACACTGGGAAACAGAGGGAAAAAAGTTCGAGTAACAAATCAGATTGCACATACAAGGATGTGAACATATCCATGTGTTTTGCGATAATTTCACTAGGAATAATGTTACCCAAGTTGCTAGGGCGAAAGGAAACTATCCCAAAGGCAATCCAAGCTGATAAAGTCTATTTATAGTATAACAGGCGCACCTAAAAGGCATAGACCAATATATTAGAGCCCTATGAAATGCACAGAAAAAACCCTATAAATGCGTTTTTATACCCATCACCACAGGAAATCTTACGCATCTTACACACCAATAATATTGAACACATTCTCTTTGCTCTTAAGAGTATTCACCTATGTTTTTTCCTCAACTCCAGTTCTTTGAACTGATGACTCAAATCTTTTCAAAGGTTACCTAGAAATACATAAAAATACGCAAAGATACTCAGCAAACCCATACCCTTTACTCTTAAAAATCCTTTATTTACACTGTTGGATATTTTGCAAGTATAAGGAAGAGGGGTGGGTTAGTTGCACTCCTGAGCTACAGGCGTCTCCTGCTGCCATCTGAGATAAGTGGATTCCCATGCATCACCTCCGGAGGAGCTTCCCTGCTCTCGATGACCGTAGGATGAGCTTTCAGCTCCCAGGCAGCGTGAGGGACTCCCTCAGCTTTAAGGCCAGGCCATCCAGTCCAGCCCACTAAAAGCAGGGGACACTTGGGTACCGGGCTGAGATTCTGTGCGTATTGGCGAGGCAAGGCTGTCAAGCTACACTCCTGAAGATTCTCGGTTCTTATTTACTGGATTTTGTAATGGTCTGACTGTGCAGTTTACACTTGGACAAAAACAGCCATGGGATTTCAATGCATAGGAACAAAACCCAGGTACATTCATGAACAGATTATTCAAAAATAGACTCTAAAGTCATAGCAAGAAGTTAAGCCCAGGACAGTAACTTTATTTGGCTGAATATTTGAAGTTTTTGATATTTGAGTCAGTTCCAGTTTGGAAGAATACGTAGCTTTTTTGTTGCTGAAATTTGCTCTGAAGCAGAATTTCCATTCCCTGCCCAGCTCTGGGGTGGTCTGACTGTCAGGACTTTGGAAGCCTATAAAACCTGAACTTCAAGCCCAAGTGTGTGGGAGTTGAGACTTTCCAGCTCCTTTAGCCCTCCATGTCCTGCGGAGGAGCTAGATATGTTAGCCACAGACAAACAAACAAACAACAGCAGTCTTTCAGTAAATCTGTTTGATTTCCAGTGTGGCTTTTTTTTTTTTTTTTGCAAATACAAGTCATGTCTTTGAAATCTCTGGCAAATTGGCAATTTCAACCAAAACAAAAAAGTTTCTTAAAATGTTTCTCACAGCTGTATTCATAAGTCATGTGGGCCACCCCAACTGTAATAAGGAATTAAACGTCAATTGAATACTAGATTAAAATACCATTTGTTCATTCTCAGAACAACAACAATAAAATCACACTTCATTGCCCAAATCCTACAGTGAAGTTGCACTGGTAGCAAATACCGCTTGAGCCTGTAAACACCGGTGCGGCTGTGGCAGAGGTAGAAATCCTTGAAATATGGTGGAGAAAAATGGTAGAAAAATCCACACAGTACTGGTCTTCAGCTGCAGCTTAGCCTGCCCAGCTGACCATCAAAACTTTTCCCTTTGCACACCAGCCCACATGCTGATGGTCGCTAGAACATGCCACCTCAAACTCCTCAGACTCCAAGACTTTGGAGATGAAGAGTATCTCTCCCTGCCTTTGCTAAGTTATGCGTGTCTCCCTGGCTCAGACTCCAATACATTCCCACTCTCTACTTCATAGCAGAGTAAAGGAGCCATCTCTAATGGCTCATAAGCCAGCTAGAGTTGTCTCTTCGCATAAAACCTTTCAACTCTTCCTGTGTAGCATTCCTATTAACTTCATTTCTACGGACAGCTTACAAAAGAGAGAAAGTAGAGGAGTACTTTCCTGTGGTTTTTTGTTTTGGGTTTTTTTTTTTTTTAATTACTCCTAGTAATTAAAAAGCCATATTCTTCCTTATCTGTCACATTCTGATTTTCAGTTAAAACAGTGCAACAGAAGTTTATTGAATAGGTATTTACAATTTGACTGAAATCTTACAACACTAAATACAGAATCTCTAGGAGCATAAGGCCTCATAACTGAAGTTCACTCGGATATTTTGGGTAAAATCATGCATTTTCTGGTTTCTCTGAAAGTAGTTTTATTCATGGCTCGCTAGTGAACAGAAATCACTCAGACATTTAAAAAAAAACCTTATTCTTTGTTGCACTTGCTGGTCTAAAAATGAAAGTTATTTCATTACTACGTAATTTGATTGTAAATCAAGTTAAGAAACCATGGTTTATATTCTCACTTTTACTTTCTGTTAAAATTTACCCAATGTTTTCATGGAATAAATTTCCAGCTGAAAAGCTACACGTCCATTTACCTCCACAATCCTTTCACATTTATTATTCTCCTTCCCAGACAATACACTCCTAAACCAGCACAGATTTCATAATTACCAATTTTTCATTTCTTTCCATAAAAGCATTAACATTTAACTTTGCTCTGAAAACAGTGTATTTGTTGTCAGCCTAATTTCATTACCCTCTGCCTCTCTCCTTCTGCTTATTAGCCTGTCTTCAAACTATGTCAGTGCTATTCATGAGCACAGCAGAAGACTTTTTCGCAAAAAATACTAAAATTAAAAAGTGGATGATTCCACTTCAGAATTATTTTGCAAAAAAGAAGCTGGGCCTTCCACCCTTAGTCCTTTCAGTTTGCAGTTTAACATGCAACAGAAATGAACTTAGGAAAATTAAGAGCAAGATCTGGTATTATGAGTGACACAATATGACAATATGAAAACAATAAAGCGTGCCTCAGCAATGAAAAACATGTATTTGAACGAGCATTATAAATTAGCAAGGGACTCAAGTAAAAACAATTGATTCAAACCTCAAAATTAATCAGCTGCAATCCATAAACAACTTTGTTGTTTACTTAAAAAAAAAATTTCTTGAAGGTCAAGAGTAAAATTATATTGAGATCATATATTATGTAGAGGAACAATACTGATAACATTGCGGCAGAGAAAGAACTGAGTTTGACAATATTCACAAAGCGAAGTAAGCAAGTTATCCTAAATGAGTGGCAATAAAACCCTGACAACATAGCAGACTGTTCTTCTGTCCCTCTGACTGGGAAGCCAAAAATCTTAAGTGACTGTGAGGCACACTCAGCGGGCTGCAGAGAAGAGATAATAATTAATAAAGACAACTTCTCCAAAAATAACTTCAAACAGCTTTTTCACACAGAAAACTGTCACAACTTCGATGTCCAAAATCTCAGGCTCTTCCAGACTTACAATGGCATAAATCAATAAACATCTATCAGCAGTTAAGCATCTGGTGCCTATCACTCCACACACTCTTGTCTTATTACTTCCTTGTGTTCCCTCCTGAATCTGTATCCAAGTGCTGCCACTTGTCTCTGCTTGGGAACACAGATCATCTTTTTGTTCTGTTTTTGCACAGCACCTAGCAGAGCGTTCTGTAGCTTCTTCTTTTATGCATTTTTGCAACACTAATAATAAATAATGTTATTTCCAATGCAGCTCCAGAAAGACTTTACACAGTGCTAAAGGCATGCAGTTCTCATATGGAGATACGCTGCTTCTGGCCCAGGAATTAAGTTCACTTGCTAAGAGCTCTGGGCAGGGGAAACTCTTCATTTTGAATGGAAGAAGATTTACTGGGCAGGTTGAGTTCCAAAAATAAACAGCAGCTGTTTCCAGCTGCTGTGAGTTTAACCGCATCACAAGAAAATGGATGAATGGGCAAAAAGCTGCTGTTATGACAGCCAAAGATATTATTCATTAAAATGCTACGCTTGTATTTACTGAGTCATGAAGACACAGAGAAAAATACTGTCATTGTCCTGAGTGATAATATAAAATCCCACTTATTTGTGGGACAAGCAACCACAATAAGAGATTGCAGAAGTGACTGGAGGTTGAGCCAGGAGCCTTGTTTCAACTTAAACGCAACTGAGTAACAGTAGCCAGATAGACTTTCCAAATTCATGTGAACTTCAGACAGAGGGCTGGCTCACCTGTGGAGCAGGACAAAAAAGCGAACACATCTGTAACATATTCAGCATATTTTTGCCAAGAAAGGTTGGACCAGATGATCCTTGAGGTCCCTTCCAACCTGGTATTCTATGATTCTACGACAAGTGATGCTCACGCAGATGGCAAGTCCCTCAAGAACCACAAGAGACTTGGGGGAAGGATCCCCTTTTGGGAGGGGATGTTGAAACCCATAACTGTCAGCTTGTTTCTAGGACGCACAATACATATGAGAATGTCAGTGCTTGCATGGAAGCCCTTCTTGATTACCATGAATGTGCTTTAAATGTTTGGGAAGAGGCCAAGGGGGTGCAATTCTAATTCAATAAGGCAGCTTGTTTCTCACATGAACAAAAGAAAAGCAAAAGAAACTCTCTAGCAGTGGGCTTGCTTTGAGGGAAGGACTGAATCTGAGATGCTGTTCTTGTTATTACTATTCTAAGCAGAGGATTCAACAGCAGCATGTAAATTCTTGTAAAGCGTGTTGGGTAAAGTACTCACATCCAATCTGTTCTGTGTTGCACAGTCCTTGCAATGTAACTGCACAAAATCATTTTTACTTCAGCAACTTCATCAAATCTGCTCACTTCACAATGTATTTTTCCCTTGCATCCCACTGCTAACCTTGCAAATACAAGCTGAAATACGCGGGGCAAACAGCTCCATCTGGCATGAAGTAATATGGGCTTGTACACTCAAGAGGCTATGTTTTTTTGGAGCACTCAAGTCTACACTGCCCAACACTGTGCTGCCGTGGACAGCCAAAAGATCCCAGCTGGGGTTTAAACAACCACGTAAATGATAAATATCTGTCCCCCAGCAGCTCCCACTGCATGTAGGTGTCTAAATAGGAAGCAAGTTCTCTTGAGAGTCCATCACCAATAAGGCATCCTGTGCCATATTCTCACCTGCTTAGACCTGAGCAAGTGCAAGGAACCTGGTTTTGCTCGCATCTCTCTGCAGCAGGAAAAAATGCAGAAAACCAGCGTCATTACCCTCATGTGCTTGCAAAGGGAAGCATGCTCCCTCACTATTCATTCTGGCGCCAGTTACACCAGCCGTTAGGAGTAGAGTTTGATCCTTACTTTTGTGTCTAAAACAGCATCATAAAGTGAGTTTTCTGTACCTCTCACAGATATGCCAGTTTTCAATCATAACTGGAGTAAAAGTAATATTGCCATTAAAGAAAGCAGTCAAGGGTGCCAATTTTACTTAGTCATTTTTAGAGTGAAGGCAAGCTTCAGGGGGAGCTATGTTTATATATCGTACAGTCATGAATACATGCCGCTGAACTGCATTTATCCACTTCTTTTTTTGTCAATAAGTACTCATGCCTCTCACAGAATGTGCGCCTTTACCCATTTCTTATTTACCATTACATCACTATAATTTTCTAAATTACTATCAGTTATGCACAAAAGCTAGATGAAGTATTAGTAAGCTTTTTTTCATTTCCTATGAAGTCGTAAAGACTCTCTAAAATGGCAATCTTTAAAAGGATAAATTATATTTACAGCAGAATCACAACTCACATTAATCAAATGATCATTAAATCATCAAGATTCTCACTCCCAGGTTGTTCAATAACCTTGGTTTCCTGTTTTTCCTGCCTCTGTTTTGTCTGTAACTCTTCTGAGACTCTCCAAGTATTTCCTAAATTGGGATTCAAGTTCTATCTGTCAATTCTTCTGCGTAAGAGAGTGCTTTCAATGCCAATATAAATGCCAAAGTCAGAAAACATGGACAGACTTGCCTGCAAGACACATTCTTTCCGTAATAAAGATCAATCCAACACTTCTACAATTACCAAGTTTAAATCATTTTGCAATCCATTTGAAAAGACAGAAAGGAGCAATGTAATGTATTTTAAATACAAAGTCCCGTATAAAACTGCCCCTAAACTACCAATCACAAATTGTTAGCTCCACAAATTAAATTTAACAAGTGCACTTAACAGCAAAATAACACAAATTGACATAAATCTACGAATGCCCCAACCATACAAGAGATTCAGTATAACCAAAGTATCACTGTGCAAATGATTTATCATTTAACTTCATTATTTCATTTTCTAGATTACGTAACAGACATTAGTATCCTATTAAGTGTCAGTAGAATTAAGAAATGTATTTATTAACCAAAGATTACTATTTTCTATGGTCAAATACATTTGACAGAGGTCAGATATTCTACATAACTAGGAATCTCCTTGACTTAAGCTTTAAATTCTACCCCCCAGCAATTCAACTAAGAATTGCAGGACAATTTCTGGGTGGCACCCCACAGGAGAAACAGTTTTAAAAGGCTGTCTTCCATACACACATATGTACATATTTAATCCAAAGATTATTCACGTACAGGATCTGTTCTGTTTCCTGATAAACTTTTGCCCAAGAATTTTGATCATCACTGGGCTAGATTCATAACCAGCATAAAATGAAGAAGCTTTGCTGATATCAGTGGAGCCACGCTGAGGTACACTGACTGTAGGCAGAGTCCAAGCCTTACGAGTAGAGTACAGTAGAAAAACTTCTGAGTAAGAGACAGTACATGTCAAGCAGATTAAAGCTGGGTGACTCTACACCAGACCAACAGGAAGCATTTAAAGGACTTAATGGAAGAAAAGTAGGTAGTCAGTAGGTACTCCCCAAGGCTAGATATGGATCTGAAAGACTTGGATTTAAAAGCTGGGTGCTTCACCTTCTAAATCAGCTCTCATACCTGCCATTCCTGTGGTTTTACATGAACATATAAACTCTAGTTTAATATATAATACACAACTATATACCTGCATTCTCTGGACTCAGATATTAACGGTAGAGAAGTACATATTCTGTTTTTATTTGCCCATTCAATACCCTTGTCACAGCATTCTTCCATTGAAGGATCTGCAGAAATCAGGGAAGAAAGAAAAACACAACAATATATTTAATACAACCTTAGTAAATGGTATGGCATCTGCCAGTTAAAAAAAAAAAAAAAAAAAAACCAAAACAACAAACAACAAAACAAAACAGAGTCAGTTTGTTTACCCCTCCCTAATCTACACACGGAATAGTGCACCCATCCAAAAGGCCGCCATGGCCAAATGACGCATCCGTTCGTTAGCACCTTGCAATCAGCCCACATGCTGGAGGTATTCCTTCCTCAGTGAAGCAAACTGCAGTCTCCCTTAACCTTCCACATAAAGACACAGCCTAGGGACTGATACTCCAGCAGAACACAGTTCAGATGATAGACAGTCCTGCACAATAAAGGGATCTGTCAGATTGCACTCCTTTATTATTGAAAGCGTCAGCAGCAACAAGCAACCTTTTAAAATCATGAAGAATACAGGATAAATCAAATAACTGTCTGATACGAAAACCAGATGAATCTCATTACAAGTTAATTTGCAGAACTATTTTTTCCAACATCATCCAATCAATCTGTTTTACTCAAAAGTACGTCTGCAAATGCAAAAGTATTGTACAGAGAGACAGAAAGGCATACGGTATTTTGATCACTTAACGTATGAAAGAAAAATTAATACAGATAGCAACTGATACCAACCCTGAAACTAAAGGGAAAAGCATACTGAAGGTAATCATTTGCGCAGAGTATGATTTTGGCAAAAGTCTCTAATTTAATAAAACTAAATACTGCTAATGAACTGACAAGCACTACTTGATACTCCAAGTGCAAAAGTTCACTGCACAGCAGGTGTATCAGAACTTGGAATAAAACATGAGTCACATTTTCTTATTAATTATCTCGTAGTCTGGACACTGAACAGCTCCTTGTATAACAAATATGCAATCTGTGTAAAACCCATCTGATTATCAAGGGAGACAGCTTTCTAATGTTTTCTCTTTGTTTCCTAAGTTTTTTGACTGATGGCCCTGACAGGCTGCACCCATGAGTGCTGAGGGGCTGTGAGCTGACTACTCACAATTATCTTTGAGAGGTCATGGCGAATGAGAGAAGTTCCTAAAGAATGGAAGAGAACAAATGCCCCCCCTGTCTTCAAGAAGGATAAGAGGGAAGATCTGGGAAACTACAAGGCTGGTCAACCTCTTCTGTCTGGTAAGATGACAGCGAAAATCCTCCTGGGAACAATGTCCAAACACATGAAGGACAGGAAGGTGATCAGGAGAAGTCAGACTGGATTTATGAAGGGGACATCATGCTTAACCAACCCCATAGCCTTCTACAATGAGGTGGCTAGCATGGTGGATGAGGGGAGAGCAGTGGGTGTCATTTACCTTGACTTCATTAAGGCTTTTTACACTGTCTGCTGTAACACCCTCACAGACAAGCTGACAGCGTACAGGTTAGGTACGTGGACAGCGAAAGGGACTGAAAACAGGCGGAACAGCCAGGCCCAGAGGGGTGTGATCAGTGGCACAAAGTCCAGTTGGAGGCAAATCACTAGTAGCATACCTCAGGGGGTCAAAACTGGTTCCAACGCTGTTCAGCATTTTCATTGATGACCTGGACACTGGGAAAGAGTGCATCCTCAACACGTTCACAGATACAACACTGGGAGGAGTTGCTGATGCACCACATGGTTGTGCTGCCATCCAGACAGATCTCAACAGGCTGGAGAAATGGGCAGTGAGAAACCTTGTGAAATTCAGCAAAGGGAAACGCAAAGTCCTTCATCTGGGGAGGAATAAGCCCTACACATCAGTACATACTGGGGGCTTACCAGCTAGAAAGCAGGTCTGCAGAGAAGGACCTGAGTGTCCTGGGGGACACCAAGCTAATCATAATCCAGAAATGCACCTTCGCAGCAACAAAGACCAACGCCATCTCAGGCTGCAATAGACAGCACCACATTGAACGAGGTGATCCTTCCCCTCTGCTCAGCACCAATGAAGTCCCACCTGGAGTGCTATGTCCGGTCCTGGGCTCCCCAGTTCAAGAAAGATACGGACTTACTGGAGTGAGTCCAGTGCGGGGCCACCAAGACAATTTATGTACTGGAGTATGTTTCATATGAGGAGAGACTGAGAGCTGGGACTGTTTAGCCTGCAGAAGAGAAGGCTCAGAGGGAATCTGATTGATGTTTATAAATGCCTGATGGGAGGGGATGAAAAAGAGGGAGCCAGACTCCTCTCAATACTGTCCACTGACAGGACAAGAGGCAATTGGCATAAATTAGACCATACGATGTTCCATCTGAACAGAAGAAAACACCACTTTACTGTGAGAGTGTTCAAACACTGGATGATCTCAAGAGGTCCCTTCCAACCTAAACGATTCTGTGACTGATTACTTAATCAAAAATAAGTAAGACCCTTTCAACTGTAGGTCTGTGTTGCACAGGAAAAGGCAAATCTCATTTACTTCTTTTTGATGGGGAAGCTGAAGCATAGAAGGATGAAATGACTTGCCCAATTTACAAAGCAAGCTGATGGTAGAACAGGGAGCGCATACAGTTATTCCCAGACCATCTCTCTCCACTGGATCATAAAATGCCTCACATAATTCTCATTCTTAGTTTTGCTCCAAGCACATCTAGAGGGAGCAAACTTCAATAAGCAGCAGCATTATATTCAATACTATCCATCTTCGCAAATCACTTCCTGCAGAGTCTAGTAAGGATAGGCATCTGTCTCCTCTGGCTCTACCTATACCAGTTACAACCCCATCATTCCCCAGGTGCTCCTGATGTATGAGGGTTACAGCCTCCTTCTATCTGTCCATGTATCTACCTCCTAACCTGTTCCGTTCATAATCACACTTACTTTGACATGCATCAGACAGAGTTTACAGGAGTACCTCAACTGGCAGATCTTCGTATGCGGGAAAGTAAAAAGCAGCTGAAAGCAAGTAGAGAAGACAGCCCCCCTCCTCTAACTCAGTTGTTTGCAGGGAACAACCTATATTCCTGACTAGTGATTATAACTCAAAAATTCAAAGCAAAAAGGAAAGAGTTAAAGGAGATTTTAGGATGTATCAATCATCTTAATGTAGGCACTCTTAAGGTAGTTATCAATTCTAAAGCGCTAAGCTCGGCAGTACTGAGCATAATTCTGGCTATGTCTCTTTAGGAACTATTACATCAAAATGGAAAATGCGTAAAGAAAGGCAGGGCAACCAAAGCCCTATTATATGAGGAGAAACTGGAAGAAATAGACCATTCTAAGGCTAGATAAGTAAAGCTTGTGAAAGGATGTGGTTTCTGTCAACAAATGCTACAGCAGTAAACAATAATCAAAATTATGGGATCAAGTAAGCCAAACATTTTTTAATAAGAAAATCATTACACTTATAAACGGAATGACATTAAATGTTAGTTTATAACAGAGCTTTGTACTCTATGACCCAGGTCACCCTTCTAGTCTTACTTACATACCCAAAACAATGGTCAAAATTCTGTCATTATGAAGTCAAGGCAATATTTCTCTTGAATTCCTCAGTGTGTCCAGAATTCATGCCAGTGTCTGAAAGCTAATTGTAGTTTATAATGCTACAGAGAAAATCAGTCTTGTAAATAAATATCTGTCTGTGGTGAAAGACATGAATTTGTGCCTGATCTCTTCTTTGGGAATAGGGACCCTGTCTGGTGCTCTCTGTCTGCCAGTGTACTGCTAACAAACATTATATCCATCAAATTTCATACAATGTGTTACAAATAACTATATTTTTAGTGCTGTTGTCTGCAATTAATCTTAACCGTGTTGAAAAATGATACACGTTTAACTGAAGTGCAGAGCTGGCTGCAGGTTTTTGCAGGGCTTTGTACAAATGGGTCTTTAGCCAAGTTCCTCCCCAGAAGGACAATCCCTGGCTCTGGACACCAGTTCTTCCCTCCCAGCTCTGGCAACACACCTCTACTCCAACCAAATAACTCAAGAATTCAAAGCAGGCCAAGCTAAGCAAGCTCGTCTGTAGGAGTGTATCCAGACAAAGAAGGATTTCGGATAGTTCGCTGAGGGAGAACTGTGGTCCAGGCTCATTTTTTTGGTGACATCACAATTCATATCCTCCAAAGATCCTGCCAAAAACCTCTTGAGAATAGAGGGAAGTGAAAAACAAGCAGTAAAAAAAGGACTCCACCCTCAAGGCCATTCTTCTAAAATATAACAATAAAACAGTGAAAAACATTTTCTCTAGCTTGGCTTTGCAGTTTGCTTTCAAAAATGGTCGTTCGTTGACAAACCTCTGCTCTTTCAAAATCTCAGAAAGTACACGTCTCACACTTCGGGTGTCAACTCCCGATTGCACTGGAATCAATTCTGACTATTTTGGCATCAAGAGTTGTTAACGAGTATTTAGAAGCAGGACAGACTTACCGTCTCATAACCGTATTTTTCCAGTGTTGTGGATTCAACTGTACATGTGCATATTCATGTGGTTCCCAGTTGGAAATCTTTGGGCAAGCAGTTCATGCTGAGGCCATTTGTGCCTCCTCACACCCTCCTCAGGGGACCAACAGCATGGGGGGAGGCCGTGGCCTCTCCTCAGTTTCTCATAACTAGAAGCCTGTAATGCAGGGCATCTGAAACGACGGGGTAGTGGAAAGCAGATGGTAGAAACTACTCGGATTACAACATCTTGAAGAATCTCACTTACTGGGCAGAAAGCAATCGTTCCTTTTTTCTCTGAATGTGACCATGTGCCTTTTACTGCAGTTGATGGGCTCGTAGCACCCCTCAGAGCTGAGTTCCAAAGATAATCAAATAGGAATTACAGTACTGCTCTTCTGAACCTGATGCTCCTTCAACTGTTTTGCCAAGTGCATAATGTTTCATGCAGATCAGCCAGAGAAATATCAGGCATCTGACAGACAAAACACTTTTGGGAAAGGCTGATTATATTGTCTTTGTTCAGCTGAAATGTCACTTTTTTATTTGGAGGGAGAAACGCTAGAGGAAAGCTGTAACATCAGGAATACACTGCCTGGTCCTTTTTGTAAGTTTGTGAAGCATTTGTTCAGCTTTTTGGTATCGTGAGACAGAAAAATATGAAGATAAATCTGAGATCTGTTAAGATGGTAGCGTGTTTAATTCCTTTTCACTCAGATAAAGTATTTTTGCATGCTAATTGACTAATTGAGAAAATCCAAGTCTATTTTGGATAAGATAAATGCAACTTCATCACTACTTTGTCCCTGTAAAAAAGTATGTGCAGCAGGGCATCCAAAAGAACTTGAGTCGCGTTAATATGGTAACAGCAAGGATGCCTGTCCTGATGTTAAGGTGGTATATGCGGTATTCTGAGAGTGATTTCAGAAGAGGACAGTAGAAAGACACCTAGAACTCAGAACTCTAATTTTACAAAAGCTGTCACGAAGAAGACCTATCAGATAAGATGTGATTAAAGGTCACGCAAATGAAAACATTTTTTGCACATGACGCATTCATGTGCTAGCTATGAACTATGCTTACGTAGACAAAATGTGTACGAGCATATGGTTGTTTTTAAAAAAAAAAAAAAAAAGGTAGTTTGCTAATCTTAACAGGATTGCCATACTGTGTGGGAGTTCAAAGCGAGAAATGTGGTTGAAATCTGTATAACCTTAGACTTCTATGATGTAATAATTGCTTATTCAGCTGCTACAGTGAATATTTTCTGCAAAAGAAAGATAAGCTTAAGAATGTTACCCAAAAGTATGATTCCTGGAATGAGAAACCCTGAATTGTTTCTGGGAATTGTGCAAAAAATAAGCAAAAGTAAAAAGGACTGGATAATTTTCATGGCAGTAGCATTCCAGCTAGATCAAAAAGGAACAGATTTTTTTTAAGTAACAATCTACAATGGCAGGCATTGTGTACAGCTGCTGATGATGGAAGAGCCTATGTACAATCCCGGATGAGACAGCTGTTCATTACTCAGTGCTGATCTATGGAACAGTTACAAAGCTGATGATAATACCAAACCAAAGCCACGTCGAAGCCTAGGTGGGCTTATCTAGCTAGTGCTAGTAAAGCTTTTGAGTTCTTCAGTGCAATATGTGATGTGACCATCTAATTCACCAACTTCCCAGCCCACATAACCAGCTATAGTTGGTTATGGATTTGGAAGGGAGTCCAGGTCAAGGGGTCAAAGTCACACCTCCTTATTACGATGTTTTCAATCTTTTAAGCACATTAATTCATTAAGTTTGGAAAATGTGGTGCAGGTCTTGCCCTTCACTCAATTTACTCTGTACTCAGCACTATGGAATGTGAGAAAACAGAACATGATTATCACTTCTCGGCATATGCAGATACAGGCAGCAGATAGACTCTGTGAAAGCTCAGCACTAGTCCAACACGTTTCAATAACAGTACGTCATCCAGAATTTTGGAACCCATGCTTACAACAGACATGCACTAGTTTAGGTTTCCAGTAAGGAAAATACTATCAACTATCACAGCTACCTTTCTGACGAAATCTTTCCTGTCCTGTCAAGAAAACTATCTTACTAGTGATGCTCATCCATCTAACCGTTGGCTGAAAAAAAACAACCCACCAAGTCTACATACAGAATTTGATCTTCAAAATGACAGACTGGCCATCCGTATTATTCAGAGTCATATTCTTTGTCTTCCAACCTCCCTTTCCATCCACACTCTCCTGAGACAAAACCAGAGCAACTGCATACCCCTTTGGCCAAGACTCCACCGCGCCATAGGTTCAGGGCAGATAAAGTATGCCTGGCCTGCTACGCCAAACCAACTGTTCTTGAAACAATGACACCTGGCTAATTTTAGGTGGACGAGTTAGCTGCCTTTGTAGCAGAGAAGTGGGTCAAGTGCTGGCAGCTGGGATTTGTAGTCTTGGTTTTTTGGCTGTCCTTACAACAAACTGTTGAAATGCTGTTTCCTGGCAATGCAAATACACTCTGGACAGCCAATTAAGGCATTAAACAGACCCAGAGACGCGTTTAGACAAGAGGGAAGCCAGCTGACTTCAAAGGTCCAGTGGGTAATAGACTAACGTAAGTACAGCCTTGTTGCATCTTGATCTCATGTCTCAGCCTAGGGATTAGGCACACAGAGTAGAGGAAAGGGTGAAGGACACCTGAAACTACGAGAGAGAAAGACATACAACAGAAAACCTGGCTTCATGATTCCCTGAAAAAAATACTTTGAATTGGGAGTAACGGAGGGATGCAGGAAAGCATTACATTCTCCAGCTGAGATGACGTGAGTATTTGCTGGATCTCTTCAGGCTGGAGTTGGAATGAAGATGCCCATCCTCCATTTTATATGCAAAGAAAGAAGTAAAGCGAACAGGAGCTTTTCTTTTTCTGCAGAGATGTTCTTGTTTACCTCAAGACCGTGCATCAAATATGCCAATGTACTGATGGGGTAAGATGAATAGACACAGATGAGCTGTAGCATTGGTCGCCTTTGGACAGTAAGCTGTTCTTAGTCATTCCACTAGGTCATTCTTATAGATTCCCTTAAAGAAAAGACCAGTTTGAACTTCGTAACAAATGCATGAAACTTGGAGCCAGAACGCTCTCTCTTGTCTTCCCCACAACTGCACAAGCCAGGAGGCAGTCTCCAATGCATCTGTTGCAGCCTGCAAGGCTGTGTTCATCACCAGCTGCCCCTCTCCAGTACTGCTCTAGACTACTCTTTGCCCTCAGAGAGGGCCTATGACAATGGTGCTTCTCTCTCCCACGTGTGGAGGTCATACTGGACCTTTATGGACTGACAATCACTCACAGTTCACGTGCTGCTACGAAATACAATATTCTCCCTAAACAGGCTTAAAGGGTTTGAACCTTTACCTTCAGATGAATTCTCAGCTGAGTGTGGCTATTTCAGCATAGCTGAAACCACTGAAGAAAACCAGTTAGCACTCTCACTAAAGTAGCAGCACCCTAAAGGAAATGCCTGGTATGTTACTGTGCTTTGTGGTTGGTTTTAAAACAGCCAGCATTTTACTGGAAATTTTCTTTGGTCTGGAGAACACTCATTTATGGGGAATGCGGCTCTGGTGGCACCAGCAGTGGCCATCGCACAATTAGGGGGATTTTTCAGATATGGCCAAACCTCATTTTATGAGGTGTCTGTTTGCAGTTAATAAAAGAAGCTCTTAAAAATCGTTCATGGCAATAGGTGCTGATGAGGTAGCTGCTGTGTTTGGTGATAAGGACAGGCCTAAGGGAGGCAATGGTCTGTTGCAACATGTCTTATTTTCCCTGGTGGGGAAAGCAAGTGCTTCACTGTGGGGGTTTTTATTCTGCCTAATAGAAAGAAATCTTCAAAAAAGGCAACTGGCTATTGAAAAATTAGAAAAGAAGACTCCACCTATTGCAGGAAGACTATAAGGCATCCTATATACGGGCCAAAATACCACAGAAGATAGGGATGTAGGAGCCCTCAAGAGGTTATCTTGTCCTACCCACTACTCTCAGGCAGAGTTATTCATAACGATATCAAGTGAGGCTGATTTCACAACCTCTCTAGACAATGTGCTCTTGTGCTCCAATGTCCCTAACGACAGAGAATTTTTAATAATGTATTACCTCGCTGTCTGCTCCAGAAGCCCATTTAAGCCCGTTCCTTTGTTGCTACCTTTTACACACTTCACAACCTGTATCTGAGGACTGCTACTTCACGTGAATGTCTTTCCTGTCTTTCCAAATTAACTTGAATTTTTTCATCTTTCTGGATAGGTTATTTTCCGGACTTCTATGAGGAGGCTGGAGATTGAAAGATACTAAGACTAGAAGACTGAAGACTGTCCTGATGATTTCTAGAAGACATGAAGAAATTGAGAGAAATTTAATACTGGAGTCCACTGAGTCAGCGTCATAGAAACAGCTTAGTATAAGTAAGGCTGTCCTCGACTTTGTATATTCACAAGAACATGAAAAAGCTCTGATGGACACGGGTGGTCTAAAGAACCCAGTCCCACCAAGATGACACGGGTGGACCTATAAAAAAGACTAATAATTGGAAGAAGAACGGGAACTGCTCTTTCTGACATGCACATGCTAAATTTTGTCCTTCGCTCCCCACTGTACGAAAAAATCATGCAAATAAAGAAATTACTTTACAGGGTACTGATAGCCTCCAGTGGCACATTTAAGAACAAGTTTTTGTCTTCTCTTGACTTCACATTTCAAATCTTTAAAAAAATGTGTGATTAGAAAGTTTTATATAGGGTGTTACAATTAATCTATTGTTAGTCCTGTTCATTTGTATGAAGGCTGTGATCCAAAAAGTACTGTAGTAAACAACAGTCCTTAGATAGCCCTTAAAGAGCTTTGGATCAAGTCCAAAAATATGTATGTATTTAAACTAAAGCAATCAAAATAGGAAGAATACAAGAATATGACAGAGCAGCATGTCTCATAGTATCAACCATACATACGCTCAAGCATTTCTAAACTTTCCCGTGTGAAATGGTTACAGGAAAAACATTTTCACACTAGGATTTCTCCATTTTCATCTGACCAGAAAATTAGCAAGAATAACTATGCTTTTATATACTGCTTAAGCAACGCATATCTACTGTGTAGGCATATTTATTGCTGAATTAGAAAAAAAAATATATGGACAATGACGAAAGATTCTGATACTCTACTGTAGGTTTAGACTGGACATTAGGGAAAAATTCTTCACAGAAAGAGCAGTCAGACACTGGAATAGGCTGCCCAGGGAGGTGGTGGAGTCACCATCCCCAAATGTGTTTAAGAGTCATTTAGATGTGGTGTTGGGGCATGTGGTGTAGGGGAGAACTTTGTAGAGTGGGGTTGATGGTTGGACTCGATGATCCCAAGGGTCTTTTCCAACCCAGATGATTCTATGATTCTACTGCCACATTGAAAGAACAGTCCGGAAACACTATGTATATGGGATAAAATTATAGCACAACGGGACAAGGTTCCAGTAACTAATGAACATAGAAGGAACTGCAGACTTTACAAAGCAGGGAGGAAATAAAGATCCTTTTTTTGCACATATTTATATAATAATGATTTAGGAAAGGTTTTCTTTTGGAGAAACTGTTACTAAAACTCTTCCAGGAGATTTTCCTCATTATTGAAATTGTGTATACTGAGTTGCAAATTGATATCTATCTCTTACAGATCTTCTGCCAAAGTATTCATATTAGAAGTACTCAGTACTCCGAGCTTGGAATTTAGTCAGTGATACGAACTTCAAACCTGGGAGATGGTAGTATTTCAAATGGATGTATAGCTGGTAGCTTTTGTAGAGGATATCCTTCCAGTGCTTACTAAATTCTAGTAAACAGCCTAAAAAGCTGGAATATACCAGACAAAGTATTTCTATATCCATACACATACGTCAGCATCATACAAAAGACTTTTTTAGACATTACTTTCTTTATTACTATGCTTAAGGTCTCAATCCAGATTTTGACAGTACTAGACCCAAAAGTGAACCCTTTAGCAGGGAACATCTTACATGCTTGTTCAGTGTGGGTCATTTGTGGGTGCTACCATAACCCAGAAAATAATGTACTTCCTACACTTGTGCGGCAAGCACCCAAAACTTCACCAGAGATATCATTCAGCTTTCTTTTAATGAGAATTTCAAATTAATTTGGTTAATTTGAATGAGAATGCCTGAGAATATAGAAATCCAGTTCCATTTTGCAACCCAACAGCACATATCTGAAATCCAAAGGGAAATTTCTCAAAACTTTTAAGCCTAACGTAGATTGTACTAAGTACAAAGCAAAGACAAAGTAGTCATGAGTGCTGGGGGAAAAAAAAGTGTTACTTGTTTAAAAAACGTGAAGGCAAGAAGCTTCATTAACTGTGTGAGCCAAAGATGTGCCAGTGTATTCAGGAAAGCATTAGCACTGGAGATCCTTCTTTAGAACTGCTGCATCCTGTTCATCAGAGATGACTTTTACTGGACTGTCCCAGTGGCTTGCCAGAGACAATTTCAGCAGGACAAGAATCATCTCCCAGTCTGATAGGCAGGCTACTGTCACAACTGCCACCATTTCTCCCTTACTGTACACACTCTCCCTGTCACTGCAAATTACCCAGGACATCACCTCTGTAGATACTACTTTGATTGCTCCCTCTCCGCTTTACCTGGCATTGCTCTGAGCGTTTCTAAACTGATTTTTACTCATAAAATATTACGGCCAGTAATATCGCTTCATGTGCCTTCTTCCACTGTTTTCCCTCTTGCTCTTGACAACTCCTTCATTGACTTTTTTGTGAACAATTTTTCTACTCTTTCTCACCGTGAAGCCTTCTCAATCTTCTGCCTCCACTTCTACATTTTATCTTCGAGCAATGTTGTCCACGCTCCCAGTTTAATTATATGTGATGACTTAACTATTAAAATCTTAACACGTGGCCTACTTCCTTCCATCAAATCTACACGTAAACACATATGCCTGACATTTCCTGAATGCTTTATAAAAACTTTTGCCTGTTCTGGCTAAAATGCTCTGCTTATTTCGGTCTTTCTTAACTTTGCTCATTTTCCTCATTCTGTGACTGTCAACCCTCACTTTTTACAACCTTTTTCACAAAAGCTTTTGTTCATTTATCTCTTTCATATGAAACCACTCGATGCTACCATTAACATTCTTGCCTGTGCCTTGATTCTTTTTTAATTTGTATTTCAGCTTGCTCTTTCTTGACCTTCAAAGTCTCTTCCCCTTTTATTCTCTACAGATATTTTACTACATCTAGTAAACCCATACTGTCTGTTTACTGAATTGATTTTGCAACTAACTTCTTTAGATCTATCCAGAACTCACAAAACCAAACTTAAATTCTTTTATGGTCACAGGTAACTCTATTTCTGTCAAGTCACAGATGTCTAAGGCTCATCTCTCATTTCAGAAAACGTTAACAAAAGTATTGTAGAACAAGTTGGTCTTAACACAACTATTTATTAAAAACACCTGTAAAGTTGGTATGAAACTTGTAGAATGGGCTAAAGTGCAATAATAAATAAATAACTTTAGAAAATGCATTGACCTGCTATCAGATAATGCCTGCAATGTGACAGAGCAGTATAAATATACTGCAGTAACTTGATAAGCTAGTTTATGGATTTTCATCTTGGATTTCACTAACATGTCTGCTTTCAATTACACAGATGAAAAACAAGAGTTTAACATCTTGCTCTTCCCTGATTGCAATAAAATGTCACATCTGAAAATGTACTGTTAAAAAGAAACTCAACTGAAAACCAATTTAGAGACAGCACTCGTATTTGAGAATTGTATTTTTTGGTAGTATGTGATTTTTGAGGAGATTTTATCTATGATAGTGGGCAAAAGAAAGCACAGATTTAGCCTTTTATAAGTCCTACCTCCACCCATATACTCCTTATAAATTTACTGCTATAAAAGCACATGTAAAAATCATAATCTTAAAATAAAACTCATTCCACAAAGTCAGTGGAACATTTTTTTTTATTACGAACTATAAGCTCACCCTGAAAAGACATGTTTCCAGATGTTTAGTGAGTTAAACTCTCTGTGCCTGTAGTACCAAGACATGCCAAAGACGCAGCGAGGGGATGAACTATTCATACACTCACTGGACATAATGATGTGTGTAATTCATCTTCTGCAGTAGATGGTAGTTTACATCATAAGCAAAAAAAAGTTTTTTAAAGAAGAAATGCTTACAATAAAGCCAAGCTACATTATAAAATTTAGAAGTTTTTTTTAAGACCTTTACTTTTGCAGAGAATGAAGCGCATATCTATATTCACATGGCAGTTCCAGTGGAGC
Organism: Chroicocephalus ridibundus; assembly: GCF_963924245.1. Lineage (NCBI taxonomy): Eukaryota > Metazoa > Chordata > Aves > Charadriiformes > Laridae > Chroicocephalus > Chroicocephalus ridibundus. The sequence goes on along the minus strand of NC_086284.1, from coordinate 136,564,351 downwards.
CAGTCCCTTCTGTTTTTTCAGAATGCGGACTTTTAATTAATAGCTACTGATGATTTCGTGATTCATTAATAAGGAAAAGCAATTAAGAAAACTGACGGTAACAAGCTTAGGGGGTAGCTGTATTTCAGAAATATATTTCCTAGTAAGTTGGCAACTGTATCGCTAAAGCCCCTTGGGAGCTCCTCTTTGCCCCAAGCCCCTTTAGACAAGTCACACAGCGGAACACCAGCTCTGCCCCAAAGAGCCTGCACTTAAGTAACATGATCTCACAAAGTAATTACTTCATTTGCCTGCAAAACACAGATGGCCATGTGAAATAACGCACATTTCTTACAGCAATTTCTTACAGCAATTACAATTACTAGTAATTATTAATTACTAGTAATGATTTCACCTGAGCAGTCTACTCTTCAAGAGGCAGTGTCCTAAGCAAGGATCCTCATTCTGCTTTTAGACATTTAAATCTACTTTTATCCAATGTACTGTTTTCACAATTCTAGAGATGTAAAAATTCTAGGTGAAATTAAGGGTATGGATTTTTATTTATGAATAAAAATCTGATATACCTTTTATTGCCAAATTTGGCTATAGTTTGTGTTAACAAAAAGCTTTGAAAACCTGAACTTATATATCTAATTACTTACCAGTTTTCTAACAGGTAGTCCAGTAGTTAAGGTTAAATGTACACTGAGATTATAAAATGGAATTACTCAGTGTTTTATAATAATGTTGAATGCTTAAAATTACGATGTCTGTTCACTGTGATACATCAAAGCCAGAGTTTTGCTGATGTACCCTGTTGTCTGAGAGAAAGCAGGAGTTACCTTAGGATTCTGGCACTAAATGTTGCTTTCCTAACCTTCTTTATTCTGTCCCTCCTTCTTTAAAAGGAGTGGCTAACATCTCTCTATCAAAAGCAAGTATTTTAAAGGATATCTGTGACAAGTGCTTTGCTACGTGAAAATCTAAGAGCCAGAATACTGTGATAGTAACAAATAATTTACTTCAAAGGCTTTTGTCTGCCATTGTTAGGCCTAGGCCAGAGACCATAGTTTGTAAATGTTTGCCTGGAGCATGGCATAATCAAGCCTTAACTCTGAATGGCTCCCTTGGGGTTACTCTAATAGAAAAAGTCACTTACCTGTTAGCAATGATAAATTCATTACCATCACATGAAAAGTAGTTTCTTTGTCATATCTTACCAGTTATATTTGCACTGGATTACTACACTGCATTAAATCAAATTAATATCGTCTTTTTATACAGTATGAAGAGAAAAGGGGGGGGGGGGGGGGGGGGGGGAAAAGCACAGTTACGGCAAGGGAGTCATGGCCCGAATCCAGATCCCTGCTTCCAAAAGCAACCGCATCGCACAACACCATTCATAAACGTTTCACGTTTGCTCTTTAAAAAGCCTGCATGCCTTTGCTTCGCTATTCTTCCTGCTCCACTGAGATTCCAAGTTAACTGCTGATCCCGTTTCCCGTTTGTTTTTGTTTTTTTTTTTTTTGGGGGGGGGGGGGGGTAGTGTAATTTGGTCCCCAGCAGATCAGACCCGACACCGTTCCCGACCGCCGCTCTCGGGACACACCACCTCCACGCTCTGCCATTTAACCCACCCCCGGCCGCCTTTCGTCGCGGGGCTGGGGGGGGGGAAGGGGACACCGTGCGACAGCCCCAACATGTCGCAACTCCCGGGACGCCGAGCTGCAGAAACCCCGCAGCCGCCCCCGCGGGTCCGTCCGGCCCTGCCGCCAGGAGCCCGGGGGGGGGGGTGTCGGTGCCGGGAAGGGATACAGGGGCGGTGGGGGGACCACCGGACAGAAAGCGCGCTCCGACTCACCAACTTCCAGCGGCAAAGTCCGTCCCGGCGGAGCCTCATATCGACCCTCCGGGTCAGAGTTAATCTGCTCGGGTAGCAGCGGCCCCGGGGAGCGGAGTCCGGGGGGGGGACGAGATGGGAACCGGCGGTGGCAGCGGAGGCTGCAGCGGAGCCGGTGCACGCCACGCCTTTCTGCTCACTTGAACGTGGCAGCGGCGCTTTAAAGCCTGCCCGGGACGTCCAAGGGCACGGGGAAACGGGGGACACACACCCCACACACCAGGGGACCCCGGGATCCCACGCCGCCTGCCCCGGGGGTACAGCCGGTCCCGCGGGCGGCGGCGCCGGGCTGGGCTCGGCGCCTCTCCCCGCACTTACCTTGGCCCCGGAGCGAAGGCATCAGCGCCAGGAGCAAGAGCAGCCGCAGCGGCCGGGCCCCGCGGAGGTTGTCCATCGGCCGCCCGCAGCTCCCCGCCGGCGGGAGCACTCGCACCGAGCGGGGGCTTGGCTCTCCTGCGGCGTCCAGTGGGCTCCCCCCTTTTTTTTTTTTTTTTTCCCCTCGCTGCTGCTGCTTCTGATGTTATCCCAGCCGCCTAAGACCGGTTGGAAAAAAAAGAGCTTGCAGGAACCCCCCCCCCCCCCCGACTCAGTGGGCTTTACAAAGATTTAATTCACTGCCTACCCAGTTAATTACACAGCCTGCAAGTGCTTAGCAGAACTGCGGAGCCGCCGCCGCAGCTTGGAGGCAGGGACCCTGTTGCTTCTGATGCCCCTACCTCTTCTTCTCCCCGCCACCCCCACACACGCTGGAAAAGTGACTCCCTTTCGCTCGGAAAACTTTACAGATCTGCTCAGCGTGAACCTAGGGACGGCGTGACTTGATTCCTGTGAGGGAGAAATGCAGCGACTTCTCTTCGCTGCCAAGTAGGAGAAAGCCACAAACAAAGGCAAAGCAAAGGAAAACAAAACAAAAGAAACCACCTAGCAGGGAAGGAAAGGTTTAACCTCCGGAGGGGAGATTTATTTTTCAACCCCTGTTCTTGGGTCTTTCCGTGGATTTCACTCCAACACAACTTTTGTAAATAAAAAGAATTTTTCAAAGGAGAGCTATTTTAGAATCTTTCAATTAAATTCACTGGAAAAAGAATTCCCTTCTTTCCTCCCCCTCCTCTTAAAAAGTCAGGATGAGAATTTAAACCCAAATGAGGCAGTCAGCTCTGCTCTATCTCTTCCCTCCCTTCTTTTTTTTAAACTTATTTATCTTATTTAAACAGGAACACAAACACTGATAGCGGTCAAAGGAAGAGCTGGAGTTGAAAGCACCCAGTTGGCTATGCTGTTGCCAAGATGTTTAAGATAAAGCAGGGGGATAATATTTGCAGGCAAATGCGCATGGAAACAAATGGAGAGTTCATCACCCTTCTATACTTTGCCCTCGGTTTAACTCAGAAAAACAGCTGGAAGTTAGTTTGTGTTTACTCGGTAGTTGTGCCACATGGACCCTGATTGGACTATCCCTCTTGTAACTACTCGATAACTCAGTGTTTGAATATCTCTCGTCAAAATGTCCAACTGGAAAAAAGTATTTAAGGCAGTAAGAGTTGAACATGTGCATGTTTTGTTCTGCATCAGGTTACTTGCTCTTTTCTTTTCTTACACGAGAACGTAACAATGGCCATACAGCCAAGGGTCCAACTAGTCCAATAGTCTGTTTTCAGCAATGATCCTAAGTGGTCACCAAAGGAAGAGTATGAACAAGGAAAACACATGTGATAATACTCCCAGCCTCCAGCTGCTTTGAGTTTGGAGCATTTCCTCAGTGGAATGTGGTTTCTGTGCGCTTAGTAGCCCCCAATGAATTTCTGTTCCAGGTATTTATCCCGTCTCCGCATGAGTTCTTGTAAACCTTTATCATCCACAATATCGTTTGGCAACAGGTTTCACGGATCTACCACTGACTGTATGAAGGGCCATTTCCTTTTGTTCCTTTTGAACCTGGCTCCACCAACCTTGTCATGGTGCCTCCTAACTCTACTGCAGGAAGAAACATCAAAGAACTGACCCTATCCCCACTCTTAATGCCTTTATCATATCCTGCCCAGGTCACCTTTTTTTGACTGCTGTTTCTTTTTTGTTTGTTTGGGGTTGTTTTTTTTCCCTATTTTATTGGGAAGGGGCAGCTAGAAAAGGGGAAGAAGGATAGAAGGGTGACTTCATTTAGAGGTATTTCTTTCTTCCTTTTTCTACACATGCACATCTATTTCTGTCTCTTCTTTAAATGCCCTAACTCAGTTTACAAGGATCTTACATCAGTGATAGTGGGACCTTGGCAGTGTTTCATCACAGCCTCCAAGCTACTGTTTTTCACCTATCAGTCAGCTGCAGGAGGCAACTCTTAAAGATCACATCTTGTCTAAAGTTTCTACCAGCTTAACTGAACTGGTGGAAATCCCTCTATAGAAACCCCGGATTCAGTTCAATATTTCACTTATTTTGCTTTACTTTAAGCCCCCTCCTGATTGATTAAAGGCGGGTAGAAAGAAGTTCACCAGTTTGACTAAACCAGTGTAGAGTCATACACAACAGCCTGTCCACACATGGAGTTACCCTGATTAACACCATGTGTGGACATTCTTACTCCAGAGTAAGAATTCCTTGTTGCTGTTTAGTTTGCCACCACAAACTGTTTACCAGAAATGAGGCAAATTCAAGTAACAGCTTAAGAAATATTTCTAGAAACTGTCACGGCTCTGGTCATCTGCAGATCTGATAATAGGTTTTTCCTTGGTTTGGGGTGGGTTTTTTTGCATAACGTTAATACACATTTCCAGAATAAATCAGCACTCTCACCTACAATCAGATTCAGTGGCCTCGAGTACATGTGATTCTAATTACTGACCCCAAGCTTTGTAGTGAGCTAAGCCATGCACTTTGGGCTCAATTCAAAGCTCCTGGAAGTCAATGGAAAGTAAAGGCTTATGAGAGGGAACATTTTGCATAACCACATTTTTTCTTACATCTGTTTGCAAAGGCCCTGTAATCCTTTGTGTAGCTTTTAAAACAAACAAATTCTTTAATGAGGATTTTATTTTTACTTCAGAAGAAAAAAAATCATTTGCAGAAGCTCAGATTAATGAGTAATGACAGCGTAACAAATCATTGCGCAAGTAATTTCCAAGGGTCTTGTTGAGAGTAGATACACGCAAGTAGACTGACAAAGAATTTAGAATTACTCTAACAAATCCATTACCATCTATGGCAGCAGGTTCACAGTTGTCATTCGGCTACTTAGTTTTCATGGGAACAGAAATTCTTGAGATGGCCTGAATAAGCCTATGTAAGGACATCAGCCTCTGCCTAGTGAACAAAGCTGCCCCAAAGTCCCAGCTGTTGTGCCTCCCAGCTCCTCTGTTTTACTGCAGCTCCCAAATCCTGATTTATTTTTTTTTCCTCCACCCATCCATCCCAGAAGTTGAGCAAAAGAGAGGGGAAAGAAATTGCTATGTTTTCCTTGTTTTCAGGAAGGATGTTGCAAGTAAGAAAATAGATTAATCTAGAAATGAAATCTACCCATAGTTACTGAAGGGAAACTCCTTGGCCCCTATGGCAAAAAATGAAGCTACTTTTTGGCTCTTATGATGGTAATGTTCCACACTAAAGATGCATAAAAAGGCCTTTTCCTTCTTAGTGGAAAGAAGACTTCACTGACTGCTATGGACGCACAGGGATTAAGAAAAGCCTGTGTGGATCTTGCCATCTCCCACCATAAAAATAAGACCCCAAACTCTACAGTGGGTGAATCCATAGCCATTGGAGTACAAATGATCCACTCAGCTTAGCTCCAGACACTAGTATGTGCAAAGTACAATTGGCATTTGGCTTCTTTCCTGGAGAAATACTATCTGAATCTTTTATGAATTAAAAAATAATTAGAATAATAAGGAAGGCGTTTGTCAACTCTGTCCCATAATCATTTTAATATTGGAAGTTTTGAAATTTTTTGGTTTTAGCATTTTAGTGTTGGAAATGGATTTTTAAGGTTTATGGACACCATTGTGACTATCTTGCCCATCTTTCTGAATAGTATAGGCAGGTTTTCTGATTGAACTAGAACACACAAAAAAACTTGTCAGAGTTTTCAGGGATGGATGCACCATAATCCTTGGTTATTTTTTGAAACTGTTAATGGCATTACAGATAACAATTCATGGCTTATTTTGAGTCTAAATCAATCTGGTTTAGTTTTCAGTAGATCTCTGGACTTCTATTCATGTTGAAGTTACTGCCACTATGTACTCAGTGCTTTGTGCGTCATCAGTCACCATCAAAGCACCTTAGGGTAGTGTAGCTTGTGGACACTTCATAGGCACCTAACACATCCTTGTTAGGGTTTCGCTTGGAATAAAACCTACCCTTAGATAAGTCAGTTTGTCCCTCATGCCACAGGCCCATCTTCATTCTCAGATCCCAAACTACCGCCTATCCACACCAAATGGATACCAGCCTTAACGGTGCCAGGCCCTAGCTAAGCAAGGGAAGACGGGTGGATTGAGAGCCTCCTCTGTTCCCTAGTGTGTATGAAACTGTGCCTCCAAGACTAGTCAAGAAGGCTGACCTAGCCACCACCTTTATGCCATCTGGCTGATGATGGCATCTTGTAGCTAAAGTCAGGCAGAGAAGCTGGCTCAGAACTCCTTCCAGAATAATTACAGTGTCAGATTAAATGTATAACCATCCTAAATTTGGACTGCTCTTTATATAAATAATATTACTATATATATAAAAGTACTTATATAAGTAACATTACATATATGCATATATATAATTATGTGGATGCCAATAGCCCAAGCTGCTTATACCATATGGGTAGCAATACAGATACTTGTATCCAAACCAGGGAATCTACCTGGGCTCTATGTTTCAAATACTTAAGGACTCTTAGAACAGGTTTGGCTTACTTTATAGAGCTTTCCTTGTACAGACAAACCATTTCACTGCTAGATTAATCTCTGAACATTTTTTTCCTCTTTGCATGGATCAGTTAAATATTCCAGACTGGGACTCTGAGCCCTTTTCAAAATCATTGCTGCTAAGCATTTTGAGTTTTTGCCCGGTTTGGAGTTTGTATCCGTTTTGTGAGCCTTGCCTACATTTTCTTTTCTTTCCTGTCTGATTAAGAAAAATATATATAGCTATCCCGGACACTCAAAACACACACTGGTTTTCTATTAATATGTATAGGGTCTGCTTCTAAGACAAGGAGGAGTTTATTTGGGCATAAAGGAATGCTTTGATGATCCATGTAATTTCCCTTGTGGCATTACTTGTAGAATTCAGGAATAACTCAATCTGACATTCATGGGGTATTTCCTGCCTCTCCTTCTAGAGATGCATCCTCCCAGTGTTTCAGATCTCCCCCTTCCCATAAATTTCCTTTCTCCTCCTAGAGTCTCTCATGTCACTGCAGGCAGAGCTAGTCTTATGTGTGAAGAGGCAAGGTGTTTTCCAGGACCTGAGACCTTAGGAGGGCTGGGCTTCATTTGGATAAGTTGGAGGGCAGCATGAGTCATGCTCACATGGGTTGGAGGGGACAATGGTATCTGCCTTAGGCTCTGCCTGGAGCCTTCAACAACAGCAAGGATCAGTCATTATTTTAGCTGCCATCTCTCAGAGGGTGACTCTTAAATTTGTCAGTCAGCATCTGTACCAATAGTTATTTTCACTGTTCAAACAAAAATAAAATCTCATTATAAAGGGTGGGGAAGAGCCATCAATAAAGTAAATGGCTATTCTGGCAAAAAGCCATTTCCCTTCCTGACATCCCTGAAAACTCTGAGCTCCATCCCTGTCAAACGAAAATAATATCCAAATATGTGACCAAATGATCTTTGGAAAAGAGAAAATACACAAGTGAATCTAAGACATTTCAGGTTTGCATAAACAAAATTCCAGAGTTTGTTGTATCTAATAGCTTAAAATCAGGAGCACACAGTTTTCTATATTTCCTCATGGTCACTTACAATCTGCATTCATTCATTATAGTTTTATGAATTTGCTGTATTATTTACAAATGTTTTTCCATAAGCCTATTAAAGAAAGAAGCAGTCCTATCCATCTGCAAACAGTCCCAGCCTGCCAGAAAACTTTTATCTTACCAGTAGAAATTCCTATTTAAACTCAGTATAATGTAAGCAGACAGTCAGCGGAAAGAGTATGAACACTAATAAAGCTCTACAACAAATTCATGTATACTGGGTTTCATCCTTTTCCCTCAGCCTCACAGACAGCCTCTGTTTCTTTTCCTCAGTCTCAGTTTCTTTAACAGAGTTTCCCAAACTTTATTTACTCATGTACCACATCTTTTAGACTTTCCAGCCTTGGGCTGTAATATATTTGCCCCAGGAACCCAAGATCATCCTTGGTGGCCTGATTCTACAAACACATGTTAATAATATTGTACACAGGGAGTGGGGCTTGCATTTACACAATGCTTACACAATTCGGAGTGGTGGCTATGGGAGGGCACCTTAATACAAATTAATTTAAAAGTCGTAGTGTAGCAAACTGTTTGGAAGAAAAATATTATAAACTTACCATATTTGCTGGCATGACTCTGCAGAAACTGGCTGACATCTGGGATATGCGAAGTTGGTGGACTCTGGCTCTTAATTGGAAGGATGGATGGATCATAATATCTTTGGACAGCTGCAAAAAGAAAATGAAACAAATTAGCCCTATTAAATGAACCTAATGGGTTAAGTTGTTCCATGCTGCATGTGCCCTGTGGCTCCCAAGTCTCAGAGCAGACAGTTTCATTTCATTTCATTAGCCACAACCCATGCAGATGAGGAGACTGGCTCAGAGGTTTTGGAGAAGAGCTGTAGCATAATTTAAGTTTTTCATAAAAGTTGAGTTATCTGTCTGTCAGGGACTACTCTGACATTCCTTTCTTAGCTCCTGATTGAACTCTGGAAGCAGAGCTAGCAACAGAATTTAGGTTCCATCTAAAAAATCCTCAAACCAGCCAGCCCTGTACTACCCTTTTTATTCCAGAAAACCCTTTACTTCCACTCTTCCTTTCAACTGTGATCTCACAACTGTTCTTACAACTAGTCATAGAGTTTGGGACTGGGTCAGTGGGATATTCCCACTGATATGAGAGGGAAGACCAGTCCCCAGCGAAATGTATAAAAAAGAGGATGTGACATACAGACAGCAGCAACTTGCACCAAAGGGAGGCAGAGAAAACATGCTCAGTCACCTCTCAAAAATGACCTCCTGTCCCCCGCAAGTCCTAACTATTTAGAAATTAATTATCAGGGAGAAATGTGGCCTGCTAAACAGCAAGTTTGAGCAGACTTGAACAGAGGGTCTGTTTCCAGCTCTCTCTCTGGCTTATGAGATGTCTTTTGGCAAGATACTTTACCTCTCTGTACCTCATTTTATCTATGGGAATAACCTGATTTGTAAAATGTTTTGAGCTCCATAAAATTAAACAAGCTGCATAAGAGTTAGCTGTTATAAACTAGCAACCTTGAGCCATCAACTTCCCACGAATGTGGTATGAAGTAATTTAGGCCAATTTTAGCTTAACTTCTATTTCCCGTGTTTAAAAGCAGCATCCTATATAGTCGTCTATATTAGAATAATGTTAGTGTTCAGAATACCTCTTGTATTCTTTTCTCTAGACTTAGAAATGTACAGGCAGCCAAATTTCCAGATGACTAGCAGATATATACATTTGCTTTGATAGTTATTCCATAATTTGTACTTTGCTTTTGAAATGTTCCTCAAACATACAGACGAGTCATTATGAGAAGCTAACTCGTGCATGTAAGTAATAGCTTCATTGCAAGTCAGAAAACGGGATTCTTTCAAAGTTTTAGATTTCCCATTAAATAGGTGTATTCAGGAGTAATATAAATTGTGTCTTAACTCTCATAAAGCAGATAGCTAGTAAGAAAAGCATTTGCAGAATCATTAACATGAATCCAGCAAAAGAAGTTTCTTTATTTGTAGCTTTCACTTTTTCCCTCAGTTTATGCAATATACTGTATTTAATAGCTCTGCTAAAGACGAGTGAAATCTTGGCTCTACGGAAATCATTGGCAAAATTCCCACTGACTTCAGTGGGGCCAATACTGCTGTTAACTCTTCCCTACAAGGAAAATCCAGATTGCCTACAAAACTGACCTGCCTCTGTTAAGACCACAATCCAGACTGCTTACAAGTTGAACTGACCTTGTACCATTACTGAGGCTGTTATTCTTGAGAATTTGCCAAATCCTTAAGACAAAACTAGCATCATAAATTATCCCCAAACTTTTACCCTGGAGTAAAACAAACCTTCTCACTTTATAAGCGAAAGCACCTATGCAGACTTACATCTTCCAATGGTTTCACTGGCAGTTTTGCTTTCATAGAAATAAAAAAGTTCGTTCCCAGCTTCAGAAAGAAACTCATGTTCCTTAAATGAACACTGATGAAATGTTTTGCCCTCGGGACCAACATTTCATTATAAATACACTAAAATATACAAAATTTGGTGAAATATTAGTATATTATTTTGTATCTCCTGAAGCTATCAGAATTAAGGCTGATTGAAATATATGTTTACACCAGACCATTCATTACTATGCTTGGGATCTTTCAGCTTGCTTGTTCCCATCCAAATATAAAGACGACTTTGTGAACAGAAAAAAAAGCACTTAAAGGACATACATGCATAAAGTATGGAGACACACAGATAACACTTCCACACCTTCCATCGAACACTTCAAATGTGCTTCAGTAATCTACTGAAATTTCTGTAGTCATTTACTTACAATGTACCTTGCTCCTCAGATATGTTCCACATAGCAGCAGCCACACCAAAAGCCAACACTGGTTTGTTTGCTTCATATACTGAAGCCAGGGCATTAGTATCAATTATAACTGGGCTTTATACTGCATATTCTGCTACTTAGCTGTACATTACAAACATCACTGGTCCGGTCACATTATGTTTTATATGATACATTGTGTGCAACTTAATTCTGCCCATTTTCTGACCACTACAAAAGGATTGAAAGCCAGGTCCCTGAACTGTCACCAGGTAACAAGAAACTCTGCATTCAACATGTAGCAGAAAATTCAGCAACATTGTCATCGTCCGACAAAATCTCTAAAAATCCAACCATGAAGAATTCTCTGTAATAATGTACTGAGGATCTTCCATATTTAAAGTGCTTTGCTAAATGTGCTGTATGCAAATACATGCTATTGGTCATGGAATAAATCTCTGTGTTCCCTTGATAAGTCTTTCTAGACACTTAGATGCATTTTTCTTTCAAACTCTAGGAAGTTTTACAATAGATGTTAAAGTACTGTCGTTCTGTTCCTAGGTGAAAGAAATCTGACTGTGTGCACCGAACCAGCAAAGCTAAGAATAGCTTTAACTTTGCAAATAACTGCCACTGAAGTAAACGGTAATATTTCTATTGGAGGGCTGTTAAGACTTGTTCCCATGAGATGGTATGTAGTCTGATTTCAATATAGCAAAACACTTCATCATTTTTTAATAGTCTTATTAACTACAGTGGGATTACTCATACACCTTAATTTATATATGCCCTTAAATTCTTTACTGAACTGGGTTATATAAAGTATCCTCAACAGAAAAGCTCGCTCATGCTTTTTATTTTCCAAAGTACATGTTGGGAATTGTAGTCTTTCACTACTGTTTCACGAGTGCTATTTAAAAGCTAGCATTTGCCAGACCCCATCATGGGTCAAAAGAATCTTTTTTCTCATGCTACTCCTGCCTTCTTCTGTATTTTCTGACAGCTCACACAATTTGAGGTCTTTTTGACTTCATTTGTTGTTACAGTGATCTATTTCCTTTTTTAGAAAAGCCAGCCTTCCTAGAAATGTCTGTAAATTCTCTCCTGTTTTGCTGTTCTGTTTCTAGTAACAAAATCCATGCTGGAGCTCCTGAAGTTTTCATTGCTAGATTTCTATTCAGCTCAGTATTGGGGAAGAGGACATGAATAATAATGTCAGCATTGCTTTTATATGTCTAAAACTGACCTTGGGTTTTGAAAAGGTGGAACAGTCTGCTTCTCTGGTATTCTGGGTTTATTTCTTCTGTGAAGGCATCAATGACTGTTCTCCTTTTTAAAGAACTAGCTAGCTTGTCATTGAACTTCACTTTCTTGGAGAGCAGACACAAGAGTATGTTTGTATCTCAGGAGAGTGTATCCCCTATTCACTTAATCAGGAGTGAAGACACACTAGCAGGGACTTTCAGTAGACTACAGGCAAACAGACTGTCACATGACCATGGCTATTGTTCATTGTGTTTGCCAAACGTAGGCTGTTTCAGGCACAGTTACACATGGCAGAATCGCTCCTTTATTTGATTACGCAGACATTAGTTGTATGCTGCTAATGGCATCTGGCACTGTGGCATCCCATTTGCAAGACAGATCCCTAGATATTGTCTTGATATAAACAGTAACTAATAATATTAATAATGGTATATGTACTCTCAATAAAAAACAAGGGGAAACCCTTTTTGATGATAGCCTAAAGAATTCTTTTCATCTGTTCTCTCTTCCTACATTACATAGCTCCTCCTTATACAATATACTTAATATTTGCCTTAGATGCCAGTTAAAATACTTGAGCTTTAACCCATCAAACTTGCTAAGAGCTTCTCATCCGATTGAGGGCTTTTGAGATGGAAGATTACCTAGAGATCTTTCTAGCTGGAAGGACAAGTCTGCTCCTAAGAGCACAGCCAGGATGGACACGAGACTAAATTGTGTATGTGACCGTATACAGTCCTCACTTCTATGCTAGCAGGATAGCAAGGTCAAAAAGTACTTACCAGAAAGACTTTATCAGCCTTTATACTGCTTTCATCATGGGCTCTTTCAAGCTTATTGTGAGCGTTCACAGTATTTTCTAAATGTTTTCCTACTGTATTATGTCCTATATGGCCTTTACCTCCAGACATATGATGACAGGGAAACCTCAAAATACCTCTTCCTAAAATTTATTTTTTTTAACCAATATAGGTCCTAGAGAAAGCTTCTGTCATATGTATGAACAACCATCTATAAAGCTTTAATTTAAGAATACAGCCAAAGAACGACAAGTCATTTGTACTTTTCTCCATCTCAGGCTGTTGTTTTAATTATTTCATACCTGGTATTCTTTGGGTTTTTGCTATTTTTTTTTCTTTACAGTCATTTTGATGATTGCTTTGGCTGTCGTGTGCCACAGTTACTCTCTGCCTTTGTGACACACTGATTTAATAAAGTCACTTTAAAGCTCCTTTGTTCTGTTCAGAGTAATGCAAAAGGGTTTTGTTTACAATCTCTTTCTTATTAACAGACACAGTTGAGCAACACATACAACAGCCTGCAGCAATTTTGAGTTATATATTATGCCTGGAAAGGCCTTACGCTGCTTGAGAACCAGGATACGCACATAATGATTTCTGTCTATCTCTGTCTGTCCCATGTGACACTGTTCAAAATTTATACTTTTTTTTTTTAGAATATGAGTGAGTTTGTCTGCCTCACATTTTACTCAGTCTGTACCACTTTTGGCTTTGGCATTCCCATTTACCACCCAGGTTGTATTTTGTTTGAAGGCATTTTCATGGTGCTCCTCTCTTACTTTTATGTGAGTCCTCTGAAGCAAAGGAATAGCTGCTTTCCATTGTACGTAGGAGACAGTGGATTGACATTTCCTTTGCAATGTGGGATTGGAGCTGTCACTATAGTACGTATGATTACATTTATACAATGAATTGTTTAAGCACTCTTAGTTATCACAATAGCAGGATATGTATTTTCTGGGACATACACACAAAAGTACTTAAATTAACTTAAATAACCATGTTCTCGTTTGACACTAATACATATGAAAAGCACCCATAATTGTTCGTGAAACAGCACAAAAATGCTAAGTTTGAGCATGTATTTCTTTGCTTGTTTGTGTATTTATGTATATATGCATGCATTTTTATGCTGGCCTGTTTTTTGGATCAACGCATCCCCAGTTCCTGCTGAAATGCACAGGAGGTTAACATTCAGTGTCTCTGAAAATGAAGAATTCTTGTTTAAAAGACTGTTTGTACATTTCAGCAAGTTAGATGTTTTTGCCTCAGGACTCCTGCACTCCATCCATAATTTCAGGTAAAGACTGAACAGATACATAGTCTAAAAAGTCATCCATGGCATGACGAAAAACAGAAGTGATATCATAACCAAAAATGCAAAGGAAGTATAAATATATATGTGTCAAGATTCTCAAATGTGTAAATCCTCATGGCTCCACTCATTTCAACAAAACTGTGCCAATTTACAGCAGAAAAGGATTTCCAAACCTTGGGAAAAAAGGTGTAGTATCCTACATATTTCTGTATGTCTATATGTAGGATAGGAAGTTTACTAGTGTCTCTTCAAAGATATTCTAGTTCATCTCTCTATTATTAAAGAAAAAAGAAAAAGAAAAGCCTTTCAAGAGATCCTAGTTTTGAAACTTAGACTTGGAAAAATACCAGTCACTGTAAAATCAGACCTTTAACACATCATGGTATAAAGCACTACACTTAGCTGTAATACTTAAAAATATTCTGACACTCCTTGTAAAATCATATATAGGACTTGGATTTAAAGTTCTCTCTGTTATTACATTTCCCGTCTCCTTTTTTTATGTCTTTTTTTTCCAGAGTCAAAACTTCTTAAAGCCCCTGCTTCAAATAAAAGAAAATCTGGTCCCAGATGTCACTAATTGGGAACAGGTTAGCAGAGAGATTTAAACAGAGATGCCTGAAGTTACAATTCATCATGTGGGATCTGACAACTGCCTATTTCACGAGGCTCTTTCATTTAGTTTGTATCATAATAAGCTTTAACTAGTACCATGCAAAACACAGAGGATACATTTAAGCAGAAAAATTGCATTAATACAGGTCTTTTTAAATGCTGTTAGTATTTGCAATATGCAATATACTGTGTAAACATCTCCTTTCTATCCATAGGTTTGGCATATGCGCAGATCAAAAAACAAATCCATTAATCAAAGTACTTTGTTTCTCCTGTCAAGCAACCTGTTTCTTAACTTCTGACATTTAAAAAGTAAATTTAAATTGAAAGTTAAATGTCTTTCAGCAGATCATTAGTTAAAGAACATTTAAAAATTAATTTTCTGTAATAAACAAGATATTTGGAGAGGGAAGGAGAAGTAGAGGGAATTGTGGTTAGTTATGATGCAGACTTGGTTTTGCTGCTGGAATCAGCAGGAATTTTGCCATTAATTTCAAGGGTATGGTAGAAGGATCAAGCTAACTACATTACAGTTGCACTAAACAAATCAATGGAAATACTCACTGCCCACAGGGTTAAAATAAACCGTACTTAATTTGAAATCTCGTCTTTAAAAAAATAAATGCATCTAACTACAAAATCAAGACAGTTTTGTACATTTACATGCAAGCTTGGTCCAAAGACTGCTGAAGTCAACTAATGATTTTTAATACATTTCATCTAGTTGACATTGCCTGATATGGCTTACTATCTGCTAATTATTTAATTGAGTAAGATACTAGCACTTATGCTCAATTAAAAATGTTGAATTAATATTTATAATGCTTTTTCCTACAATACAATGTAATTGAACATATAAATTCTGGCATGCTCCAAGTTACAGTATTTTGTGCGCCTTATTATCCATTGTCCTGTGTCTCATGTTAGTCATTAACACTGGTGCTAATTGTGAGTAAGACGGAATAACAGTGGGGTTTTTCTTTCATTTTCTTTGCTTTGTCCCAAATGACTATATAAGCATCTGGGCAAGAGTTAGGTCCATTGAAGTCTATGGCAAAATTCTCCTTGACTTCATAGGAAATAGGATCCAATCCAAGTTATGTAAGACATTTTGTATTGTGGAGATGACTTCAGCCATACTCTGTCTTTCAAAGAAAATGAAAAGTAGCAGGCAGTTGGTATGTACACATATATTAATCAACCATATAGTTATTATTCTAGGATGTCATTATGAATGTATAAATTCTTTTTACTCCTAATTTCATGGTCTTCTGAATATTAAGATCTGCATTTGAGATACAGCTGAGTTGCAGTTGAGATACACTGGTTCTGAAAAGATGGGTTTTAAGTAGCGAGATCCCATTTTCTTTTGCAAGATCAGTCTTTATTGCTGGATCTGTAGCTTATTATAATTATTCTCATATGCAAGACTAGAAAGTCTGACTCTTTTTCCTGTTATAGTAGTCTTTGCTCTCGCTGACATACTGTGATGTATTGTGGGAAACAGACAACCACTGAATATTGAGGAAGGTGTATCCCCTTTGAAAGCCTCAGCTCAGGAAAAGGGGAGACGGAACTTAAAATTGAATTTCAACAAAAATTGAGTTTTTCATTTAAAATAAAATTGATGTAAATTTTTCACTTAGTCTAACTGGCTGCACCTGAATTCTAATATGGAGTCATCTTCCTGTTGGTTTAAAAAGATTCTGTAGTTTTCTCTATTCATTTCATCCCTGGTTTCTTTAACGGGTTCATATAAAATCTCCAAACAGCAGAGCTCAGAAGGCTTAACAATGTAGGCGAAATGTAGGAGAAAACCAAACTGCCATCTTCTTAAAACAATTGTGCAAAACAGGCAAGTAAGGCCACAAGTAAGTTTTCAGCAATTCGTCTTACGGAATATTTCAAGATCTTGAAGGAAGTGTCCAAAGTACTCTTTCAAGCTCAGAATGTCTTATCTTCAACATTTAGCGTGGAAATAAAATGGTATCCACCCTGAACAGTGGCAGAAGTGGCAACTTTGGCTTGTGGAGGCAAGAAAAGGAAGAAGATAGGAATCACCGTATGTGCCTTATATTATGTTATGTAGCCATACATCTCCACACCAGACTGGGGCAGAAGCAGGCACAGCCATAGACATTTTCAGTGCATGCAACAAGCTCGCATGAAGACCTAAAGCAGATCCTCATGAGACAAAACACTGAGGTGGCAACATCGTTACAGAGTGCAGTAATGTTTTTTCCCCCATGGACTGGAGCAGGCAAACACCAACATATGCTACTCAGCTCCCATCACGTTGTAACTATATACATGCAATGTGACCAAACACTGGAAATCCATGAAGTAATAGCCAGACGTATCCAGCATAACCAAAGGCTGATGTCTCATAACTAGTAATGCAGGTATACAAAGGGATAGGAGCAACTCACTGAAGTACTTGCTCTGCTGCACTGGAATTTGAGGCCTTCCCTTCCAGCTCTCTGACTGACTGGATCAAGTCCGTAAGGGTCTAAGAGACAGTATCAGAAGTGGAACATGATTTCATCATGGACCTTGGAGGGGTCAGAATGAAAAATGTTAGTTGGAAGCAAAAGGTACAAATGCTATTTCTGGTTTTATGACATCCAAAAGGTACAAATGCTATTTCTGGTTTTATGACATCCATAGTGTGCTCAAAGCATTACTGGTAGTTACTGTTAGTTATGAGCTGTACATTAAACTCATTATGGAAATTAAATACAAACACTGAGATTACAATGAGAATGAAAATCAACATTATAGCATTTTTACAGTTTTCTCAATCTTCTAGAAGTACTAAGAGAAGAAGAGAGAGGCTGTAACATCCCAAAATAATTTAGGAGCAAATCTTTTTGTTTGTGCCTGCTGTGTCTCCTTTCAAACAGCCAGTTCGGCTTCCTGGTGAGCAACAGGAAAAATAAATCTACTACGCTGATCAGAATTATAATTTTCAGACTACATTCAGTTCATATTAAAAGATATCCACACAGGCAGAGGTCTCAAGTCTGTCCTACAGGGCTAAAGAAAAGAAGGCAATGCAACTTCTGCAAATTATGATCTACACTGCTTCTATTTTTAGACTTGAGTCTTGGATGCACTGATGTTGGTAGCAACTTTCTCAGCGAGTTTTCCCTTCTTCATTCAAAACTTAAAAAATACTCTTATTCAAACTCAAAAATTTTAAGTTTTTTGCACTTTATTATTTACTAGATGTGCAGACCAAGAAACAGGCTGTTGTCTACTTCCTGGTATTTTATTGCACATTAATCTGACATTAAGAACTAAAGTCATGTGCTAACCTTACAGAAGACTATGATTATTGAGGGTTAATACACACTGCAAGCAACAAGTAATACAAGCAAAAGCCTTAATGTAGTAGGAAAATTCCTGATTTTATCAGAATTCTTGTACTAGATTGCTAGATACACTATATACATGTATATATATAAAATAATATATTAATTTTCTAATCAGTCAGCAGGAGTCTTCAGGTCAAATTTAGAGTCCTCCTGTGCTAACTAGAAAACTTAACTGAGAACTGAGTAAGCATATTAATGATGGAGAGCATGGTAACACCTTGATAGACAGTGAATTTTCACTGGATAGACAGTGAATAGTGATTTCACTATTATTCATTCATTAGTAGTTTTATGCTAATATAACAACATTCTTTTCAAAATCCTAGACTTGCCTAAATCTCATGAAGTTGACCAAAAAGGAGGATTAACTGCTGTTAATAGCATTAAACTGAAGTTAATAATGTAAAAGATACTTAAATCCCTGGAATTCATTAAAGAAAATGCTATGCATTGTAGCTGTGGTGGACTGAATGTTAATCTAATGCATATGCTTTGGGAATGTCCATTCATACATAAATTCTCAGATGCAATATTTGAAAGCATTAATATAATCTTGGACAGAAATATTCTTCTAGATCTTAAACTGTTTAGTTTGAGGTTTTAAGAAATATATGCATTAAGGAACCACATAATTTTTGTTGAGTCTTAGCTGAAAAAAACCAAACCCATTTGATTCTTCAGAAAAAGATGTTCCAAGGGGTTACACATTCTGGAGTGTTACAGGAGCCTCAGTGAATCAGCAAATGCAGAGAGCACTATTCTTCTTGAATGAACTACAGAATACACTTATGGAACCGTCATGTTTCCTGGAAAATCACAATTAACACCAGCTTGGTTTTGAACTCTGGTTTTTTTGTCTTTTTAGGCTTTGCGGATGAAAATTTAAAACAGAAATATGAGTTTCTACTCACCCTGCATTGACAGTCTGTATGGCATCTTAATAATCTTAAAGAATATGAGAAGAGATGGATCCCTAATTAAAGTGCAAACGTCAATACAATTTTATCCATAATCATTACTCTCTAATATTGCCTATATGTTATTTTATGTCCCAGTTTTCAAGGACAACATATACAATGAAATATCTAAACCTGTCTGCAATTCCATCAGATTTGGAAGCCAGGCTCCCTTGATGTTTTATGAAAATAACAGCTCTAAATTCTTACTTGGATATCTAAATAGCCTAATAACACAGAATACCGAATGCTCAACATTCGGTCTAACTCAAAGACTGAATGAAGACTTCAGCCTTTATTGTTTTTAAAAAAGAAACACATTATTTGCACTTATATTCTCAGCATGAGTGCTCAGCGTCTGCAGCGGAGCAAAACAAATAAGGCTCATATAAGATCAGAAATGCATCTATGGATTCAAACCAGGGGTCCATTTAGCCTAGCATCTTTTTTCTAAAAGCAGCCATAAGTGCGTGTTCAGTGAAGAGCAACAGAGAAAAAAACAGACTTTCCCTTCAATAGTCCCTCCGTCTCCAATTATATTCAGGTCATGCAATTTCCTGAGCTTAATGGAGTTTTTCTGCTTAGTAACTTTCAGTAGATTTCTTTTGTAAGCGCTTGTCCACTCTCCCCTAAAATACACATAAATATGAGCATCTACAATGCCTTTTGGCAAGCAGTTCCATGGGCCTACTGCACGTTGCATAAAGAACTACCATATTATATTTGTTTTGAAGTTGGTTTAGCCAGCTTCATTTGATGGTTCTTAATTTCTCTATGAGAAGAGACAGTGAACAGCTGATCTGCATCAACATGAAAGCCAGGATTCTGTGCATCTGTCATCAGCCCTCTAAACTACCCTTTTCCAAGTTAAAAATGCCTAGCCTGCTAACCCATCCCTTCTATAGAAACTCCACATCTTCCTTGCCTTTTTTGCCTTCTCTGAACATTTTTCAGTTTTAATATACTCCTTTCTGAGATGAAGGGATCTGAACTTGCACAGTATTCAAAACACGAACTATAAATGTACATGGTGGCATAATGGTGTGACATAATGGCGCTCCCTGTTTTGTTTTCAATCCTGAAAATGCCTAACAGATGATTTGTTTTTTTGACTGTCATTGAGCAATGAATCAATGTTTTATGAAACTAAAGATCATAACCTCAGAATCTTGCTCTTGAGTGGTAACAGCTGGTTCAATTTTACATATAACTCTAGAGTTGTTTTCACCACGTGAATCACTTCACATCGATCTGCAATCAATTTCAACTGCCATTTCATTGTGCAGTCACTCAGTTCTACAAGTTCTTCTTCACAGTCTTCTCTCCTCCTTTCCATCCTGAATAACCTAGTATCTTCCACAAACTTTTAATCTCAATGTTCACCTCTGCTTCCAGGTTATTTATGAGTACGTTGAATAGAGTAGATCCTAGTGCAGACCAGTGCATTATAAAACTCTTTAGTGGATATTTTAGTCAACTGTTTAGCTATGTAAGGACCTTCCTATTTATTCCACGGCTGACTAATTTTCTTAAAAGCTTTCAGTGAGGGACTTCAGTAAATGCATTACATGTCTACACAGACTATATTGCTTGGAACAATATTGTCCACAAATGTGTTTACCGTCTGAAAGATCACCCACAGGTCTGTAAGAAAGAACTTTCCTTTATAGAAGCCATATTGGGTCTGTTATGTAGATCGTATTTAGTTAGGTTTCCACTCATTTGAATCTTTATCATGAATTTATAGCAGAATTCTGCATGGAACAGATGACTGCACATTATAAACACTAACAAATTAGTATTTCCAAACCCAAACATGAAATGTTTTTACAAATATGGGGGCAATAAGGCAAAAAAAGAAAGGCAGTGACTTAAGGAGAGTCAGACAATGCATCCTTGCCATGGTTCCAGTGGCCCAATGTATAAAGGATGGGGTAATACCTTATTGTCCTGCTAGATTGCTGGGGAAGTAATTATGGTTCAGAAAATCAGATATTCTTGCCATCTTTGCACATCTGAGGAATACAAACTGACCTACGGGCTGCGCTAGCTGTAAATTTGCACTATCATGTGCATAGTGGCTGAGCTCAGCAAGCAGCTCACCAAAGTTATGTTTAATCCTCCTCATTTATGTTCAGGCTGCGTGGTCTGGAAGGGGAACAAAAGAGTACGTTGCACCTTTTACTTTTGCATGTTAGATCCCAAAGCTGAGAAAGATCTAGAATGGTGTTACTACTTTTAACTTCTTTGCTCAGACGTGCAGCTGAATTGTTATCTTCTAAACTTGCATCCAAGTTTGAGAATACATGAAAGAGGCCTTGTTACTCGGTGAGTGAGGTTCACAAAGTGGAATCTGTCATTCTGCGCTTCTGAAACATGCAGAGTCAGCTCAAACAGAAGACACTAACATCTTTCAGGGTGGAGAAACGGCTCTGCTATCTTCAGTCTATACTACTGTAGCCTTAGCAGTGGACATAGCCATGCTATTTCTAGTCTTTAAGCTCCTAAAATATTAGGTTTGTTTGTGTGCCAAAGCGGCAGCTGATGAAGCTGTATTGATTTACATCAACGGTAAATCAGATTGCTTGGCTTTTACTTTCATCGGAATGTACCATTCTGTAAGGTAAAATGACAGGTTTTACCAAAAATGTAAAGTCATATGAGTCATTCTTTTTCTGTAATTCATGAGAAAGAACAGAACTAAGCAATTAATTGTGAAAACCTAGAAACCAGGAAAGCTAAAGTTGTCTGGGAAGCAATCTCATATAGTTATTATTTAAACCCTTTCTAGCTAGACGAAAGGTGACTTAAAGTACCTAGGAAAATGTTCAAAGAAAAATACAGCAGTTAACTGTATTTTCCTTCCCTATGATAGCATTTGATTTAAAAATAACTGCATGAACTAAAGTTTCATTAGTTCTTTTAAGAATAGTGTGATTTTAAGTGATATCCACGGACAGCTGCAATACTCTGTAGCATCTGTATATGGCATTGGCTCATAATCCCTAGAAAGCTCTAACTTAACAGAAATATTTTCTTTTTCTACTGTCTGGAAGAAGACTAGTCTTCTAGGCCCACCCCTGAAAACTCCCTATGGTGCAAAATCAAAGATGAGTGAAAAAACGTTGTCTGGATCATAGCATTCCCACTGTAGTAGACACGTATCTAATTAGTATTTGTAAAGATATCTGTCAAGGCATTTAATTATCTGAATTCAACATGAATTAGCACCTAAACATATTTAAAACTCTACCACGCATGACAAAGTGGGAAACAGAATTCTTTTTAGAGGGCAAACAAAAGCCCATGTGTGCCAAAATGTTCCTTATTAAAATTTAGGGCGGAAAACTACAGTGAGAGGTGAGCACACAAATGGAGGACAAGCTAATAAAAGAATGGCGGTGCTCACATAAATTAGTTGTCTTGTTTGTCATAATAGCTGAGCTGCTTAGTAACCTCTTAGTGAGGATTTTCAGCTTTTTTTCTTTTATCAGTAATAAGTAAGTCATTCGTCAAAGTAACTATAAAGTAAATTCAAGAGGTGTACAAAGACAAACAGCGCTAATAGAGCAGCCACAAATTAGTGTCCTGTGTGTGGTCAGCAGCTTAACATATATAGAACAATGGATTTCAGTTTCTCCTGTTTTAATGAAGACTAGTTTATTACAGATCTTTTGCAAAAATGAACTGATGGAAGGAGTAAAGAACATGAGTTTCTGAAGAAGTGTTGTTCGTGTCTGTTGGTAATAGCCAGAGTCTGGTCAGCACTGAAGTGTGGAAACCATATGGTAAGCTTCACAAACACTCTGAAAATACTGCTGTGAAAACTGCTTAAGACAGCAAGGAGCATGTTACAATTACAGCATTCTTACCGTAAGCTTCGTCAGCATGGATGAAAGAGGCAGCTATAGCAACAAGATGAAAATTAGAATATTTTAGGGTCAATTGCAGGGTCCTTTGGCAATAGAGGCTGTGCACGTGAGTGAAGAACTTTTTGGCCTTTAGTGGTTATAATAATAATAGTTACAATTAAACACTATTGCATACAAAAAAAGTGTGGGCTTGTTTGGGTTTTTTGAACTTACAATGTACTGTAATCATTTGAGACTGTAATGAGTTGAAGGCTTGGTTTGTTTGTAGGGCATCTCAAACAAAAAACATCTTAAAAATACATTTTCTTTTCTCTACAATAGTAGCAAATCCCAACATCAATTCCACTTCATTCAAATAATTCAAATAGCCAGGGCAATGTCTGTTCCCCACACAATCTGATGTAGAGCAAGTAGACATTCAGTACCCCATAACCTTTTTATACCTAGATTTAAGAACTGTGTGGTGGAAAGGAAATCATTTGCTTTTAACACCCTCGTGAGCACAAAACCTAAACTACAATTCTGCACCTATAGTTATCCTTCTAGCAAAACAGAACTGTTAGGAATACTTAGCTGTCTCTAATAAGGGAGGCTTATCTCCAATGCAAGTTTGAAATTTAATTTACCTGCCTCTTCAGTGCACCATATAATGTGAGATTCAAGAATTTTCCAAAAAAGAAGAATCTCCTTAAGAGGAAACTTCTTAACAGTGAAGAATCCCATTAGAAATCCCTCCTTTCTCTATCCAAACACTGTAACTCGAAGTACATATACTGCACCACAGCATCAGATAAAGACTATTCTCTACACAATAGAAACCCCATAGGTAAATGATCATGTCTTGCCTTACCAATGAATGGCAAATACTTCCCACTGCGAACTGCTCCTTCCCTGGGTACACTTAGGTTGTGTCACATCTTAGGGAGTTAATGTAAGGGGACAAGGTATCAGACCAGTCTATTCAGCACACTGGCAAATTTGCAAAACAGTTCTTACCTCAGCATGTTAAAATTTCCTGCCTGCAGCTGATTCTTCCTCTGTTTTACTCCAACTGCATTACTGTGATTTCCTTTTACATTTAGCTCTCCTGCGTGATATCTAGCTGAGCTACTATAACCTTTGTAGATAAAAAGTCTTCTAGGGCAAACATTAAAGGCTAAAAAAAATAAAGAAACAGAGGCAAAAAGCAGGTTAGATTGTCTAAAATACTTTTTAAAAACTAAATTAAATTGCTTTTTTGTTTTTCTAGTGCATTCATGCTTCCATCTCTTGTACATTATTTTCACAGCCTGGGCCAAATTCTATAGATAATAAACTTTCACACATTTATGTAACTTCCAATAAGGCTTGTGACAACATGTACTTGGATAAAGAATGACCTTATGTGATGCCAGCTCACTACTTAATTAGATGCCAAGAATTAATACATGAGAGGTAGCAGGTGAGAGAAAGAACACACAAATTTCTCAACCTTGGCAAAGTTAAATTAGCAGCTAGAACTTCCTAGACTCCAAATTTGAGACACAAATACATATGAAGCAAGCATCATTAGTTGTTATTTTGGACATACTTTTACAAAAAATATTAGTGATAAATTAGTAACTGGCATAGCAAGCTGCAAAATGATCATACGCGGTTGCCTCAGAGATTCTCAGAAATAGAAGAAATAATCCAGACAGAATCACTGAATTTCAGGTTTATATGAGGAAGATTGCATTACAGATGATAAAGAGATTTTTGTATCATGCAGTAGGAAAGCTTATTAATTCCTAATGACTGGAAGTGGGCCTGTGAACTGGAATGTGATGTTGGCAAATATACATTTTTGTATGGAATAGGCCTACTATAAAAACTAAAAATAAGCAACCATATCTTGGATTCTGTCACTAAGTAAGAAAAAACATGTGATTTGAAAAGGTAGAAGAAAGACGCATTTTTTTCTTTCACAATTTTAAATGGTGAGTTGTGTGGCATCTACACAACTCCATGGCTGCCTCAAATTGTAAGTGATATGGTTGCCATATTCCTGAGAATGCAAGAATCCACTGAGTCATAGATTTGCTCTTCATATTCCAAAATAACCTGGAATATTGTACTTCAACAGGGAGAGAGCAATGTCTCACAGCAGCAGAGGACAAAGAACCACCTTCCCTGTCTCCCAAACATTTCTTTCTCTGTCCCATAGGAATGTGTCAATTGCAGTCTATTGGTACTATTTCTGCACCTTGGGCTGCTTTTTCTTATTTAAATGACAGAAAAATATGGGTTCTGCTTCCCTGCAACTATCAAGAATGTGCAATTTGTGAGTCTTTGCAAAACCTACACTTCATATATATATGGGTGGATTCATTATAAACGTAGAACGATTAACTCTGTCCACAAAAACACTACCAAATAAATTTTGAAAACACTACTGAGTAAGTTTTGGAACCCTAAACTCTTCCCAGAAGGGATTAAAACTTCCTGGTTTTGCATAGAAGAATTTTACTACATCGGAGTTTTTTGTTCTCAATGGATAGCTGTTACTTATATTACGGTATTCGTTTAACCTTTGTTTTTTCCTTTTTCTTTCATTTTACTTCCTTTTTTTCTTCCTCCTTTTTTGTTATTTTATGTTTTTCCTTTCTCTTTTCTCTTTCCAAGACCTCTTGAGACTAATTTAATAACATGGAAGGAAAAATGAAAGCAATGAGAAACTAACAATCTATTTTGCTTGTACATTACTTCAGAAATGGCTTACAATGTCTCACTTGCCATTCTAATTATACATTTTCCAAATGGTCCGGAGGTTGCGCTTTACAATGGTATGGTATGTAGCTGACATACAGATGTTCCTTTTTAGTTCCACTGACTGTCACAGTGATATTGAGATGAAAAGATGTTTAGATACATAGATGAACATTTTAAATGAAGAAAAAAAAAAAATCTACTTCATATAGCTCCCATTTCTTTTCTTTTCTCCTCTTCCTTTCTTGTTTTCTTCTCATTTTTCCTGGACATTAGGTAAATATTAAGACAAGTCACACTAAAATATCAATACTAACACTTAGTTCCTGACAGTATTTTTCCTGTCATTATTTGAAACAGATGTTTAAAAAGATACAAACTCCAGTTGAAGTGTTTCCTGTGGCTGAAGAAATTAACATTTTTTTTCTCCCATGCAGTTTTTTTGGCAAAGCTGCAGGCTTTTCTTCAACTAGACCTATAATGAATCCTTCTCTGTTACCTATATTCAGACTCATGGGAACTTCTCGCTGAGACCTTTCCCTTTTGGTGAAATGTGATTGAAATTGGCTAAGGAATGCCAATTTATTAGGGGAGCCATACAGATAAAATGACACACAGAACAGTCATATACACTTTTCCCCAAAAGGAGACCTGTAAATTATTTTCTCTATTCTTCTTATTCTCACTTGCAAAATCTTTGCCTGGCTAGAATATCCTACTGTCTATTTGGTTGCACTCACCAATTAGAAGAAGTAAGGCTGTTCCTCTGTTCTTTCACTCAGTCCTTATCAGGTCCCAACTATAGACACATCGAGTACAGTAGAGTCATTTGCCTCCTCCCCCCCGAACAACTAATAGGTAGAGAAGAACTGAAGGACAATGAAGAAAATTGAGAACCATATTAACTTTTCTACATTGGAAACTTTAAAAGCTTTTTGCTGTCACATGCTGAGTACCTTCACAAAGATAGCTCTGAATGCTACTATAAACAAAATTCTTCATCTACACACCAACACGTATATTCCCTTCTTTTTGTAGAGGCAAAAAATGAAATCACAGAATCACAGAATGATTAGGGTCTGAAGGGACCTCTGGAGACCATCTGGAGACTCCCTAATTGAAGCATGGACACCTACAGCTTGTTGCCCAGGACCATGTCCAGACAGCTTTTGAATGTCTCCAAGGATATACTCAACAACTGCTCTGGGCAACCTGTTCCAGTTGTTTGTCATCTTCATGGGAATGACTTCCATCCCAAGTACAAATGGGCATGCCCATGCAAAAATGGCACTATATGCTGTTTTATAATGAAATGTAAATGTTTAGATAAAACCAGAAAAGCTAAAACTGAACATTCGTGTTGGCAGTCAAGTAAATCATCACAAGAATACACTGCTTATTCAACTTTATATCTATTTGTATATTCGTATCTACTATTAGGGATACTATTCTCAAATAAAAAGTTTCAGTCCTTGGTTATTCACTCTAAAATGAATATGAAGATTATACATTCACACTCGGTACCATCATATCCTTTGATAAAATTATAAGAACTCATCAGAAAATAGAGGATACCAAAAGCACTGAGATCCCACTATTGAATTTACTGATTTTGGATGTGGACATTAACCACTTTGAACCAAAACTCACAATGTCTCTTCAAAGTACATCTTTTTCAAGATTGCAGAAAAGAAAGACATCAGTTTAATCAGATTAGTAACCTTGTATGTTGATGCAGCATAATGATTATTGTATGTATTATACATATATTTTCTCTAGACATTCAAGAAAACACGTCTAAAACTTAGAAACACAGATATACTTTCCATGGAAAGTATTAATCAAAAAAGACTTCTATGGTATCTAATTTGTGCACAACTTACTCAGGGCCTCAGGCTTCAGCATTCAAATCTTCTCTTTCTCTTGCACAAAGTCCTAATTCAGATCACAGTATGATGGTGCTATTTAGTCAGATGATCAGATTTTAACTATTCTGTACATCTAGGACCTCGCGTTTTAGCATATTAAAACTATTAACATGGCTCCATTCTAAAGATAAACAATGGTTTCTAGACACAACAACAGCTTTTGTTTGCATAAATGCTTTTTACTGAATCTGAGCAGCATTTAAAAACCATACATTCTTTGTTTAATGTTACTTGCCAAGAATGAGAGCAGGATTTGGGCTACAAGCTTAGTGACATCATTGCTGAAGAATGAAATGATTTTCCCATCTACTTAAAAAACCTGGATGCTATATAATGTTTAAAAAAGGTAATCTCCGTTATCTGTTCCTAGTATGTACATTTCTAATAATTTACATTTTCTAGTGGGTACTCCTCTTCTATTTTTAGAGAGGTCAGATAGGTCATGCAGAAGACAAGGCTCATAATTCTTTTTTTCCACTATGCATCACAGAAGGAGGAAAACAAAAACAACCCTAGCATTAAAAAATTGCTTGTTACAGGAAAATAAGAACATGAACTAACTATTGGATCAGACCATCTATCAGTCTCTCTGTCCTAAGATCCTGCCTTTGGCAGTAACCTATACTATTTGTTTTAGGGGAAAGTAAAAGAAAGACATAACAGGCACCTTTAAAAGAACGTGCCCATAGTTGTATTATCTTTCTAACAATGAACTACTAGCTCCTGAGCCAGTAAAGCACTGAAGTGCACACCATCTCTAAGCATGAATGCCATTGCCTCAAATTAAACCATACATGTTCTTAACATGCTTTAGTGATTTATCAAGTGGTGGTCTCAATAATTGGCTTAAGCCCTGAAACATGACTGTTTACACAACAATTTTCATACCCCAGAGTAGTTCAATAGATTCTCATTACCATATAAACAAATTATTTTAGATTTTATTAAACTGTCTCAAAGAATGTATTTCCTTACATTATGTGTTGCTTTCAGACATTTCCTTCTACAATTTTAAGCATATTGCCTTCCAGTTTCATTGTCCTTTGTTATCAGAAAATAAATAAAGTGGCCCATTCACTTTGTCTATGTCCTGAGCTAGCCCAAACCAGGACTGATTTAAATGGCAGTTCTACATGAATGCAACTGCTCTACTTTCAAGGTTGGCTGCATTTCAGAAGCAGTTCGTGTCACCACATGGCATAGAAGTCAGGTAAATAAGTCTCTTATTTAAGAGCTTTATTATAAGCAAACCTGAGAAGATGCCCACAAGAACTACAAAACTAGTAAGTCCAAGAATACGAGACCTGTAATTGACTGGATGTATTAGCTGAGACATTCAGGCCTACCAGTTGACCACTACAACTTGAAGTCCATTGTACCTATCAAATTATTTTATGTAGTGACATAAAATCTTAAGTATATTTATCTTGTTTTATTCAGTTTTCCCATTTTAGCTATCTTTATAATTTGATGCAATTATGTAATCTTACAATTTGACAGAAAGTGCTGTGAAATAGTCTCTTCAAATTTCAAGTGAGCATAGGAAGTAGAAGTAGATCCAATCTAAGTATTTGTTTATATTATTTTCTACATAATTATTCTCATTTTGCAGACTGGAAACTAAAGTGGAGAAAGCTTAAAGAATGCTCTTGTGGTCAGACATGAAATGTGTGGCGGACCAAGGATACACGATCATCGTCTCCCACTGTTCTAAACTATTGCAGAAACTAGCTTTTTTTCTGAGATTCAAACTTTTTTTTTTTTTCCCTTTCTCATCTCCAAAATGCCCTTCTCTCTACTTTAGGATTTTTTGACAGAGGACAATCAGAGCCAAGCATAAGGTATTGGATCATTGTCATGGTTTAACTCAAGCTGGCAACTAAGCACCACACAGCCGCTCATTCACTCTCCTCCTGCTGGGATGGGGGAGAGACTCAGAAGAGTAAACTTATGGGCTGAGATAAAGACAGTTTAATAGGTAGAGCAAAAGCCACGCACACAAGCAAAGCAAAACAAGGAATTCTTTCACTGCTTCCCATCAGCAGGCAGGTGTTCAGCCATCTCCAGGAAAGCAGGGCTCCGTCACACACAATGGTTACTTGGGAAGACAAACACCATCACTCTGAGCGTCACTCCCTTCCTCCTTCCTCCCCCAGCTATATATGCTGAGCGTGACGTCATATGCTATGGGATATCGCTTTGGTCAGTTGGGGTCAGCTGTCCTGGCTGTATCCCCTCCCAACTTCTTGTGCACCCCCAGCCTACTTGCTTATGGGGCGGTGTGAGCAACAGTGTCCATAATCATGACCAGAACCTTAGTGACCTCTGCTCTATTTTGTTCATAAATTACTTCTCAAGAGGCTCAAAAGTGCAAAAATTAGAAGTATCAATTGTTACTTTCATAATTTACTCAGATTTTCATACAGCTATAGTTTGCTGTTTCTGTTTTTTTCATTAATTATTATTTACTTAATTCTTTTTCTATTTTTTTTCCACTCTGTTTCTTGGTTAGATAGCTGAAAACACAGATGATTTGGTTAACTAAGACAAACCTTGCTGCTAACCCTTGTATGAGTGAAATTCTATCCCACCTTCTTGCAGAAAACTATAGTTATATTCTATACGAGATGCTAACAATGGCTTATCATCCTAGTACTGGGTGGCAAGCAGGAATGAGAATAACCCTGTTATTTCATTAACTCCACAGCGTACGTTAGTATTTTTCAGGAAACGCAAGTCCTTTATGTATACTTTTCATGTCTGCACACAATTTTGCTAACTAAAAATGTGCAGTAAGCAAACACTTTTTAAATGAGAATGAAGTGTTCTTGAGCTTTTAAAATTAAAGTACACATTATGTAACAGAAACCTCTTACTACTAACAATATTAGTGCTCATGTTAATTTGGTGGCATTTTGAAAGCTTTAGAGATTTTTCATTTACTTTTCATTTCAAATCTGCTACAAGACATCCTTGCATTTTTACTGTACTGCCATTTATTGATTGTTTAGATCTGTTTCCTATTCTTTCCAGATCTTAGAATGTCACATAGGTCTGGAAAGAAAAGACTTTACAACCTTCTCCCTCTGTGCGTGTCTTTAACTCTTTATGTTTTCTTCCATCATTTGATATGGACAGTCTTATAAATGAGGTTCTAGTAATGTCATCTCCTCCTTTTTATTTATATAAAACATATTACCGAAGGCCTTACCTAGAGCATATTGGGGGGGGGGGGGGGGGGGCAGAAACAAAACAAAAAATAACAGGGAGATACTGGATGAAATTTTGGTTCCACTCAGGGGTTAGGTTTTCAGATATTATATACCTTTTAAACATACACAGGTATACACCGCCAGAGCTCACGTGTTTGAACCATACATGATTAATGCTCTCAGTTTTGCAAGAACTGTTATATGTCCTTCTAAGGTCTCAACAACAGAAAAGCTAAGAGCCTTTAGACCCTGCCTTAATGGAGTTTAGTGAAGAAACAAGGTATTTCTCAGCTCTACACCAGCTGTATAACACTTGGCTATCCTTGGCAGAATCTCTCATTCTTCAGTCATTTAAGCTTTCAATGAAAAACATTTTCTTTCTAGAAAAAAAGCTTATGATCTCTGTTGGAATGAACTCTGTTGCTGGCCATCCTTCCAGGAGCCCAGGTTTTTTTACTTTTTTTTTTGTTGTTGTTGTTGTTAAACTCAGCAGGAGCTAAACAGATGGCTTTGAAAATTGCACTTTCATTTATGTATATACATCTACGCTTACACATTACATGCTCATATATGCAGTGGTACGCTAAAAAATTGATCCACTGCAATTTCAGTTATCCTGAGCCCGGACTTAGTACTCAGATCTCTGAGCTAGACTCAGGTAACTACAGATACAGGGAGACCTGAATCTCCCAGGAATTCACAACTCAGACTTTTAATTGCCGCAGACCGACTATTGGCCCAGCAGGAGCATGAACCTGGGAAATGACAGTGGATACTTCTGCATGTGATCAGAAAGACAGCATTTTCCAGCTAGAGGATTTGCTGGAGACTGCTGAGTAGCAAATGTGTAAAATAATACAACTCCAATGACTACGTGTCTGCACGGTTTCTTTTAACTGAGTTTTCTCATGTACTACAGCATTAAACTATTCACCAGTTTTACTCTTTTCTCATCTATCTTGTCACTAATTTCCTCACCCATCCTGATTCCAGAGCAGTGTCATTGGTTTCAAGTATTTTAACCAATTTTTGTGATATCTATGTTTTAATCTCACCACTTCATTGCCAGTGACAACATTAAAACAACAACTAATATTTTAATACCACCAATTAAATCTTTTGCTTTAAAAAATGGTAGTATCTTTATGTAGTTGTCTCTTTCTTTTGGTCATTTTTCCTGTATATGCAGTATTTTCCAATCCTCCCTTCCTTTCTCGCATTTTCAATTAAGGAAGTAGTATGAATTAACTCTTTAATTGTATTGATGGAAAAAGGTCATAGAAAATTTAATAAAGCTCAAAGCTAAATAATTTTCATTTGTACATGCTGTGTCATAGATAGATAGTACTTACAGTACTCTTTCTTTTTAACTTTTCAAACACCACCGCTGTAATAGCAAATATTCTGTTAAGAAAACCAGAGCACATATTAGTGTGCTGTTTTGTTTCAAGCTAGTGTGATGATGATGTATCTACATGCTCAGTATTTCCACTCTCTTGTATTGTTGCAAAATGGCATAATTAGATTAGATCATGTATTATTACAAAAGAATTACTTGCCCTTATCCATCTTTTCTAAGGATAGAAAGAAGGGGCCTATTAGTTTCTGGAGCTTAGCATGAGTGTTTTTGCTGTGTTAACTGCAGTTGTGCAATTTCTGCTATGACGTCTAGTGGCTGCTGTTTGTTTTCTGTGGTTTCTTCTACAGACAAGATTTTTGTGGTTTCTTCTGTGAAGAATTAGGATTGCTAATAAGAAGCCACAGGAATTAGATTTCTCAGGGTCAGAGTTCATTATAGTTTTGCTAAGCAGCACTACATTTGCGAGTTAGAGGATCAATAGCAAGAAAAATTCTAACAGCAACGTCCTCCTCTCCTGACTGGCAAATACTTCATCAGCAAAGTAACTAGTGCACATTTCTCTAGACCTGGGACAAATATACATTCATATGGCACTCACTTTTCATGTCTAGTCTGCTGCGTATATTTTGATCAATTCTCCTGGCTTGTAGTTAGTCAAGAACAACTATGGCTTTGAACTGCAGTAAGGAGTATCTTTCTGAAGCTGACTGCATAAAACGCAGGTAGTACATACTATCAGGAAGGTGTCTGGCTGTGTAATGCAGTCCCATTTACTAAATCTTGTAATAAATCTAGAAAAGAGGAGGACGATATATTTGAAGATGTATTTAAACCAACAAAAAGTATGCTAAAAACCTAAAAAAATATTTAAAGATTCATGCAAAAACAGGCACACATATGTATCTGTAGCAACAGAAACTTACAGAACAGTAGCGATAATCTATTTAATAAAGTTAACTAAAAACCAATAAGCTAAACCAACCCTTAAATAAATTCATGTTTAGATAAAACTCTGCTTCCAAATAGCAATATCTGTCCTGATTAAATGATCACCTCATACTCCTAATACATCATCAGCCTTTAATTGAGTAGAACGTCTGCTAGATATTCAGTTTTTCGTGGTTCCGTGTGCTGTCATCTGAAAAGGATTTCACTCCATTAATAACTGCAACATGGTATGGCAGAAATCACACATACGATTTACTGGAACAGACTTAACACCAAGTATCTCCCTCATTTATAGAGAATATTTCCTTGCTTCAAGAATTTGAAGTACAGCTTTCTTATATTACAGGGCTGGGAATAAACACAGTATCCTCAGGAAATAAGGGTGGAGGTATATAAGAATCAGATAAAGAACAGTAAAATTACAGTAGGAAAATCAGAACTGACCTGGCTTCCCTCATTAAATGCTTTTATTTGTGTATTAGCATTACTAAAGCAACATTAGATAAGAAGAAAATACTAATAACATGTCACTAAAAGCTGCAAATAGAACTTAACTTTGCACTTGCACACAGGAAACCCAGGAAATTTTAGTAACATGTATTTATCTGTTCAGAAATTGATTTTTTTCTCCCCATTCAGAGACTATTTTTTTTCCAGTTTTAAAACCTATATGCTCTTTGTCAATGAATAGTTTACCTTGTTGATTTGTAAACTAAATTTGTGATTATGTAACATATCTGTCTACGCTACCAAGTTTTGAGGTTAATGTCCTCTGAATTGGATACTAAACACTATCTTCCATTTAAAACAAGTAGCTAAAAACCAGCTCTGAGCAAGTGTTCTAAAAATAATTATTTGAAAAGAGAAATATCAAGATCCTCACAGAAATATGAAACAGAATAAAGAGAATTATTCCTTTTTCTCATTCAATAATAAAATTTCAGTATTTGAAATGGCTAAGTTTACACGAGCAGAAATCACTTCAATATCAGTAACTTGAGTCTCCACTACTTGCTCATGCAGCTTGCCAAAATAACAGCAGCAATTTACTGTGAACTCCTTCAAATCCATATATAGCGTACCAATTTTACAAGGATTTGCACTCTTCCAGTAGGCATTTCTTCCACTTGTGTAGAATTTAATGACTTGTGATGATATAAATAGAATGCCATTTACCCATCCACATACAAAATTTAGTGATATAATAGGCTCAATTCTGATTAGTTCAATTCAGAGGTTAATTTTACTCAAAAGGTGAAAAATTTAATGAAGGATCAAACTTGAGCTAGAATAACACTAAGAAATTATTTTATAAGGTCTTTTTACTCCTTTTGTATTTATGATGTTCTCTTGGGTTTAACTGAAAAATTGCTTTGTTTCTCAGCATGTTTTGATTAAGTTGGATGCACACTTTAAACACCGTTCTTGTTCCGTGCAAATATCCTAAACTTAACAGAAGTACTGCATTTTACTTCAAAGCTGTCTTTCACTAGGTACTGTGATGTTTAATTGCAGTAATTTCTGATTTTTGAACACAAAAGAGCTGAACCTTACCTACTCACTTCTGATCCAAAGCTCACTAATATCTGCAAAACTCTTACTAGGCTTTTCTGAGTTTTAGAAGTTTGAGAAAGAAATGGCATTACGTTATCACAATTTAGTAACTCAGACATTCCTTCTTGTAAAATAGCAAATAAAACAGCAGGCTTTCTTTTCTTTGAGCTTTTAATTAACTGATAAACCCAGAAAATTCATATGTTCTTGGAAGAAAATAAACTGCCCATTGGCATGAGAATGAGGGGGTTTTGTTTGTTTGTTTCATTTATTTTGTCTCTCTCACCTATATAGTAAAATAAAACCAATGGAAATATTTTTTAACAACATGATCTTTTAAAATAATTTGCTAGAGGTTTTGAAAATACCTAGTTAAGAAAAGAACTATTAAAAAAGAAACGTAAGTAAAATTAAAATTACCAAGACTTTAGAGAGAACAAAACTTCCCCAAGTATCATTAGGCAACAAAGTAAACTTTTTCAAGGATGCCGTCTTACCTCCAATGGTTGGTGTCGGAAGCAGTGGAAGCAAAAAAAAAAATCCCACAAACCAAAACGAACTCTGGCAAGTTAAATGTAAAACTTAACAACACAGACCAAAAAAAGTTTAAGGATCTCTAAAGTAAAGACATAAAATTTGTATTCACTTCTGCACACCTGAACAGCAGCTAGTCTGAAAAAGAAGCCTGTAAGAAATGAAATTTCTAAGAGCAGCAGTCAGAAGAAATCAGGTCATTGCAAACAGATTTAAAAAGTTTTCTTTGTGTTCACGGTGGAGGAGAGTAAGGATGTTTCCAAACCAGAATTCTTTATTATGTGGAACATAATAATAAATGTCTCAAGCCCTTATGTTGATTATAGAGATTACAGAACAGCATAACAAAATGGACAGTAACAAGTTGCCAAGAATGAATGGTCCGCTTTGAAGGGAAATAAATAATGACGTCCCACAAGCCCTCGCCCTAGGTAAAATGCTATTCAACATACTGAAAAAGGAGGTAAATATTGTGATCATATACTTTACTGATCATATTAACTTACCTGTGTAGTAAAAAGATGGTGAGAAGAGCTGCACGAGAACTTAGTGATAACTGAGTGATGGGGGGACAAAATGGTAGGTTAAATTTGGTACAAAAAACCCCAAAACAACACATACAAAAAAACCTCTACAAACCCCACAGCCCTAATTTTAGATATATTTTAGTGGCCCTGAACTAGCTGATACCACTGAAGAAAAAGATCTCGAGTTATAGTATAGAGTTCTATGAAAATGCATCTCAGTGCTCATCAATGGCCAAGAAAACAAAACAGATGGTGGGAATATATGGAAATATACATATATACACTATGGAAAATATGGAATAACACAAAAAATGTCATTATTACATAATCTTCTGACCCCCTCATCTCAAAAGGGTTACATAGTAAAATTTTTAAAAGTACAGAAATGGGTAACAAGGACTGAGAAATCTATGTGACATTTTTTTAATGAGGAATAACTGAATCAATTAAGGATTCTTCAGCCTAGAAAAGGGGAAGATTAAACAGTGATGTGACAGAGGTGTAAAAACTGTGAAGAATATATGGAACAGCTGTTCACCTTTTAAAAATATTTTCATAAAAAGATTAACAAGCACCAAAAGAAGCTTAAAGATGTCAGGTTCAAAACCAAACAAACAAGTATGGAGTCTGCAACAATACATCCTGGATGCTAAATTTATGTGGATTCAAAAAGTTTAAGACTTTTCTATGACAGTTACTAAATGTAATAACACCCACCTATATCTCTGGAAGTCCCTGAGACAGTTTGCTGGAAACTAATACTCCTCCATCAAAGAGAGGACGATGACTTAGTTGGATGCTTATTCTGTCACATTTCTTAGTCCCTCTTTAGGGAAAAGAATGGAAGAAGGGTAACCATATACAGAATTTCAAACTCATTCTCTCACACCAATTACTATAATTTCAAAGACTTAACTATGCACTTTGCACTACGTCACAAATAGACTGAAAAATTGTATCTCATTTACGCATATAATAAGCTAGTTCATGTTCCAATGAAACACAAAAAGATTTATACCAATCCAGTTTAAACATTAAAGAACTACAAACATATGCAATACCACTGATTGCCATAAGAATCTTTTACGCTAAGAATTTCCTTGGGTCAGATGTTTGCTCCAGATTTAGGATGGAGAAATTCCTCACAGCAGTGAGCAAGGTCACTTAACATTCGTTGATCACTTCTACAACAGCTAGAGTAATTTTGTAATTTCTTTTCCTGAATGTAATCACCATTATCCTGCTCAACATCATCATGGACTTGCATTTTTCTAAGGTGCGTGTGAATTCTATCAATACCACTTTCACCCTTTCCCTGCCAGTTTACGTTAATCTGTAGATCCAATTTTCTTTTTTGCAACATGTAAGCCAGCTTACAGCAAAACTAAAAGCAAATACAATTATATGAGTGAAATTTTATTATGAGGTATAGACAGTGACCTGCTCATGAAGGTTAATATTTGCCTTTTCGCTGTAGAAATAATACCTTTGATGTTTAATACATGATGTTTAATATGCAATGGTATAGAAGTAGAAACTTTGAAAATTAAAAGCAAATAGATACTGTTAAAAGGATGTCCCAGATGTAATTCAGGAAGTATACAGCAACATTAGATTAAAGCAGATGACAGAATGAATAGACTAGGCAGGGAATAACCATTAGACTTGGGACTATAAACTAGGCAAATTTTGCTGTCATTAACATCCATGGATTTAATAGTATTAGAAACTATTTTTTTAATGTCTCTATAAAAAGATCAATCTCATGCTAGCCTGTCTTCAGAGGAGGAAATAGAAGTTCAGCTGTAACATAATATACAATATTCAAAGCAATATAGCTTAGTATGAAAATGCCTCTAATATGAAATTACTTACCTTCAGTAGTCCTTCTAGTACTAAGTGAAAAGCTTTTGGGCATACACTGTATGAAATTATTAAAAATATGAGGAAAAAATCCCCAGAAAAAGTAGAATACCGGACTCAGTTCAACCACTATAACTTCTTTTTTAAACTGAAAATACATAACTTTTCTCAGATTATTAATCCAAGGTAAGTATCAGTAGCGCAGAAAACTATGATACAAGCAAAATTTAAAACAAAAATTTAAACATAATAGGTACTGATCATCATTTTCCTCCCTGAAATCGGATCCTAGCACGTACATTTTACCCAAATTACTTCAGTGATGCTCCATGAAGACCATTTAACACATTGACAATTTTGCAGTACCTGCATCTAATTAATTAGGTTAATTGTAGGGACAGTAAAAGGAACTGATCAGCATTAGGAATTTTTTATGCAGTACTCACAGTTTTTGATAAAGTTATTTTTAAAAATAAGTGGAAAAGAAACACTTTTTTTTTAATAAAGAGATAGTTGCTAGCCCTCTACTCACAACAGCTGTAATTTGTACTTATTCCAATTAGCTGTCCATATCCTCACATGGAAGATACTGTCTTTTTCACTGCCGTATGTAATTATCTACAAATACCACAAAGAAAATATGACCTCAGTAATGGAAACCAACAAAGATTTTAATACAGCATGTACAATCAGTTAATGCTCTTTTAATACAACTTGACTACTTATTTCAATATTCAGCAGTAAAATCTGAGAGTGTGACATTTCAAAAGCTGGAGATACCAGTCCACATCTTGTTATAGAGCCATACAGGTTTAAGAAGTTCCTGCATCTCAACACTTTATTATCACCTACGCAATTGAGATATACCTACTGAAAACGTGGTTTGTTTCAGTGCAAAATAAAAGAAGTTGGTATAAAATATCAACAACAATTAATCAGATCTTTTTCACATTACATTAAGGATGTTCCCTACAATTTGGTTGTGCTTCTTTTTTAACACGTAAATAAGTTTCAGTTTTTGTATTCTGAAACAACAGCTAGAATGTAGCATGGCTGATTTTGCAATTATGATTGATGATGCAGAAAATTTTCCAGGGAATTTAGTGATGCCTGATCCTACCCAATTATTGAACTGTCAGAGTCTTCTTATTTGAATTTTTATCTAAAGGCTTATTCGTAGTATAACTGAGAAACCTATCCTTTTTGTAACTTCATACAGAAAGTTTTCCAGCAAGTGAATAGGTATATACAAAAAGGCTTTAGTCACATAGTCCTTCCTTAAGGAAGCTCAAATGTCACCTGACTAGGTCCAGCATATTTTAGTTAAACTCTACAGCTGTTGTAAAGTCTGTAAACACATACTCACACAGGTTGGACAAATGAAGACAATTTCATGGACTTTTTAATACTTCCTTTATTAATTTTTTCTGTCAGGTAATTAAAACTTTGTGTTAAAGAGAAGAAAAAAGTCAGTGCCTGAGATATTCAACACAGATCAAATCCAACTTTAGTTAAATGAAAACTACTATAGATAGACTACTGTTTTATCCTCCCACCCCACTTGATAGCCTTTCTATTCTGAGATGAGTACCTGCACTTCTGAGATTGTCAATTTAATACAGTATTTGGTAGTATTACAAAGACATCCAGCCATGTGTGAATCCCGGCCTGACAAATAAATGGATTTCCAAGTACCTATCACATTAGAATCTCTTGAATACCATCCCTTTTTACTTCTCTGTAATCTGGTTCATCATTAACGGTGCAAGTGAGATCCTCTCTCAGCTCTATCTTCCAACTTTTCTGAATAGCGCATTCCTCAGTTCCTGTATTCCAGACACACAGCTTTACTACCTAGTTTCTATCTATACTGCAATTAGTTCCAGTTGTATTAATATACTAAAATAGGGACATACCTTTTTGCTATGGGTTATCCTGTCCCAAGACACTTCTTTACCTATTTTTATATTCTCCTTACTTGATTCTCTTCCTCCTCTCCATCTAGAGGGATTAACACAATGGTCTTTTCCAAACTCTTGTTGTTATTACCTGGTTCAAAATGGTAATTGGTCTAATCAGCCTGATCCCACAGGGCCACTATTTCAGCTGAGCAAACAGACCTATTTGAAGAATCCCCTTTCAAGGAATGCAAACAGATCTGTTTGAACAGTCCCCTTTCAAGGAATGCTTCCTTCAAACATTTCAAAATCCTCCTAATAGTATCTATATTGAGAACCATGCATTATTGATTACTTTCACAATGATGAGAATAAGTCATTAGAGTTTACCTCAGCCTCAGTTTCTTTAAATATCTTTCCTACTTAGCCTGGTGTAGTCTTCTTCAACCTGTTTCACCAGAATTCAAAGTTGTCACTATCCTGATACAAAGAACAATTAGCAGACTCCATGCCAATATCACGAGGATGTTTTTTATGCCCAGTTCGCATACTAGATTCTGGCAAGCTACACATACTTATTTCAAGATCTATCGTCATAAATGGCCTCTCTATTTTTACTAAGGGTTCACAATCTTAGAGGTCTTGGATGTTTAGCTGAATCTCTCATTCTTTCTTCTGTTTTAAATCATTAAGTCTTCTAACCCTTTTTCCAGTCCTCGGTATGTTGTCTCTTTCCCTTCTAGATTTACTTTTATGGTTATCTCCACCACCCATTTCTCTTGTGCTTTTAGTTTCTTGCATTGCTGCTTCATATTTTCTTTCCGTGGGTTTCACTTGCCTATTTTTCAAATATCATTGACTGTCTCTTCCATTGCTAAGTCAAATCTGTAACTATAAAGACAGGAAGCAAACTGTTTCCCTGAATTACCCTGCACAAGCTGAGATTTTTCTCCTTGATTTTGTTTGGTACATGCCTGCTTTTTCCCCCCTCTTCCATCACATCTGTAAACTCTTCCTCTTCTCTCCCTCTTCTTCAGAGGCACACTACCCTTAAATTTTCTCTGTTATTTCTAACAAGTGATGGTGTACGTAGGAATACTTTCCCCTCATACTTTTTGTCCACTTAAAATAACACACATTCCATTTTTGTGTCATACCTTGATGCTAAAATCACCTTGGTAAATGTCGAAATCTTCTTATTCCTAATATTCAAGAAATAAAGGCAGTATTTCTGACCAACTTGTCCATTTTGTGTCTGGCTGCTTTTTTTGCTTTTAAAAACCAAACCCAAACAAAACAAAAACACAAACAAACAAAACCAAAACTTTCTACCTAGGCCATTTTTATTCCCTCACATAGAATCTGCTAAGTGTGCATCACTTGTGATCGGGCAGCATTCCCCTCTGACCAAGTTGCATAAAGTAGCATTGTATTTTAAATTGTGATTCCTTCCCAGAAATCGATTTCTAAAGCCATGGATAATGTAAATATTACAGTTAAGCCTGAGACACAGTAGTCAAACAACCTACTACTGAATTAGTACTTTTTAGAAAAACAACCAAGTTTAGAAATTATTACAATGTTTTTCTCTTCTTTGAACAGATGTGGCCTAGCAGACTGTCCTTTAGTTTGAGTGCACTGTTTGAACAGGATAGGGAACAGATAAAAATAATAAAACACGGGATTACTCAATTAAAAATTTTAATATGTCTACATACTTCTGTATATTTCAGGTTGATTATCCAGAATGTCATCGGCTGGTTGTATTAAACTGTGCGTAATACTGGCTTGTTGGAAAATTTGAATATGCTTCTTCTTTAAGATAAATGTTCCTAGCAATAAATTAAAAAAATGCAGTTAGTAAGTGTTTTCTCATAATATAGAAGTAACCTGAGACACCGGAAGATGTAATGCATAAACTCTCATAAATGCTCATAAAATTCAGAATTATTAGAAATGGAATTTCATTTAATTAGATATTTTTTCTCCAAAATGTATGCCATGTCCCAAAATAGCAAATTTTTTTTCATCATAAAATAAACTTTCAAAAATCTCACAGTGAAAAACTAGATCAACACAATTCTGAATTTTTGCTTTCCTAATAGGAAAGCATCAGGCACTTGAAATACTTTTGCAAAATGTATGTATGCATGCATGCATGATGAAAAAAAAGAAAAAAAAAGACTGGAAGAATAGAACACTGAATGACTTAGTTTGATTATTTTTTTCCCTTCACATATTATCTTTGTCCTTTCCCATTAGAGCAGACAAAAGACCTGTCCACCAAGACACATCCGCTAATTAGCTAAAGTATCACCTACTTTTGTCATACATAATGGAAAAGCTCCATTTGTGCCATTAGCTTAACCCTGAGCTATCAGAAACTGACAGTTCTACTGGTATCCATCCTTTTTTGTTTCAGAAAACTAAGGTAAATTAAAGAAACATGTACTGTTTTACACCTGATAATAAAATAAAATAGTTAATTCTATTTATTCTCCGTTTTGCTATCTATATAAACTATCTGTTGTCAGTGTAAAACTTTTAAGAATTCCAGCTACTAATTCATACATGTAAGTCAGTAACAATCATAACCTACTCTTTGAAGATGTTTAAATAGTACTGAAAAACATACTTAAGCTGAATTGTTGATTTTTTTAAAAGTATAAACTTGTAACAAGTATATTAAAAAAGTAATAAACAATACAAGTAAAAAAGCTCTTTGACAGCCAAGGTATTGTGTTAACGGTGAAGTGTTTTATTTGAAAAGAAGAAAACTCTTTTGGTACTTACTTTGATTTCTGCTCCTGAGATAGCTCTGCGTTTATGTTATCTAAAGCCTGGCGGCGTTCCCGATTCTGTCGTCGTTGATGCCTCTCTAAAACCAACTGTGCTCTTGCAACCTGTATACTTTGCCTGTCCCATTCAGCATCTCTTTGGCGTTCTTCCTCTTTTAGTCTCTATGAGAATGAAAAAATGCTTCATTTTCTCTTCATTCAAAGATGAAACAGTCTATATAAAGTCCCATTGGTAAATTCATCCAAACAAACTTGCTCGCCTTTATTGAACACTAGGGGAAGCATTTGAAATAGGGAGAAAAAGTAACCACTTCCAAACCAGGTAGGAACCCATGCATTAGGCAGAGGTAAGATACTGCAGATGAGAAAGCTATCCTTTTCCAGGTAGCAAGACAATCCTAACTCTGCACGGCTATCCTTTTCCAGTAGCAAGACAGTCCTAACTCTGCACGAGGTATGAAAATTAGGATCTGCTGCCTGGCAGAAGTTAAGCAGTAGATTACTATTTCTTTCTGACATACTAGCTCTCTAAAAACACAGAGCAGCAAGACAGATTTT
Source organism: Chroicocephalus ridibundus (assembly GCF_963924245.1). Lineage (NCBI taxonomy): Eukaryota > Metazoa > Chordata > Aves > Charadriiformes > Laridae > Chroicocephalus > Chroicocephalus ridibundus. The sequence goes on along the minus strand of NC_086284.1, from coordinate 136,521,596 downwards.
TTAATTTTATTTTTTTTTAAAGTTCTTGTTAGGAAGGGTTGTAACTTCTTGAGGTCAGAAGTTAGTAGTCATCATTATGACTTATAATACGGGTAACTGAGTGTACTAACTGAGCCATCAAGACCAGATAAGTAAATCCAAACCATTTTTTCCTCTACTCCATTATATTGTACCTCACTTCCCTGACATCACATTTAACTGATTCAAGAAACCAAGCCTGAAAAAACCCTCACTTTTCTCGATGGGGTTCATTTTCTGCTAGCTTAACTACTTGAATGTGTTCACTTCAGGGTCATAAGAGAGCCGGGAAAATGACAGTTCTACCTTCACCTTTAATAACAGCAGTAGGTAAGACATGGTGTAGCAAAAGGTATTGTAGAGAATAAAAAATAAAATTGAATAGCTATTCATTAGCTGTTATGAATCCAGCCTCTACGCTGAACGAGGTAAGTAGCTTCCTACTTCACAATACCTAGGCCTGCACACTTGTGACTGCATAGGAAGGGTAGATTTCTTCATTTTGACTGCCTGCTTCCATACACCTTTTGACCGTTATTGACATTTAGTTTTTCTATTGTCATTTCATCCCAGAGCATGGCTCATATTTGTGTGGTATGATAGAAAGGAAATTCTGTCGCATTCATGAACTCTTAAGACTACGAAATATGCATAATTAGCATCACTGGACCTGCTCTGTTTGTCTTGCTCGAGTACCCTTGAGCATAAGAACAATACTCTGGCCTGCCCTGCTCTCACCCTCAGCTCCTGGCTCTTCTTCCCCTGTGGAGCAGCCCACTCCTGCTCATCCCTTGCAGGAACTGCTCATGCAGTCCCAAGTCCTAAACTGTACCATGAAGCCTGGCTCTCAGGCAGTGCAGGACCTTGCTCCCCAGCTGGGCCAGTCCCCTTGGCCCTGGGCTCCACAGCAACCTTCTTCCCAGTCCAACCCCAGGGCTCCAGCCTGCTCCTGCTGCTCCATGACATTTCCCAGCTGCTTCAGAGACACTGTGTTCAGTTTGATTAATTAAAGTTTGGGTAAAATTCAGGTCAACAGAAAACAGTCTCACAATGGGACACGCAGGGCAAACAATATTTTCTTCTACAAACTATAATATTATGAAAACCAGGAATACAGAATATGCACAGAAGCTGAAATACCAGTTTCTCCAGAACTTGTTGCTGTTGAGAGTAACGGATTGCCATCAGCTGATCCTGATTCATTCCCTTCCATCGATCTGTGATCACACGATGTCTACCAAAGGAACTGACTGCTTGTTCAGGGTTTTCGGAAAGTAAGTCTCCTTGAAGAAGGCTGGAAATTTCATCCATGTCATCCTTCATTTTTTGATACTTTTCCAACTTCTTTCTCTCAGCTATTTCAGCAGCCTAAATTCAGTGAAAGCAGGGAACCGATAATTTTTCCCAAGAGAAAATATTAACTAAGGGATGCAACAAAGCGCATCACAATAGATTTCTTTCCAACTTGCATACTGTTGTCAACAGCATGACATAGGAATACTGTGATCATGGTCCTATTGACTAAGATTTAATATCTAACTGAATACCTTTCTTTAATTTTGTCATATCAGATACAGCAAGTAGTTTGGGGAAAAATAATTTTTTTTATAAGAAAAGCCAGAATTAAATAAAAATAATTTCACATTTATCCTCAAGCAAATACCAGTTGATATTTGGAGGCCAGACACAACATGGAAGAAATTTATGATATAAATTTACAATCTTGAATCACTAGCCTTGGTATATATTACATATGAGATCTACGTAGAGAGCATAGTTAAGCAAACAAACAAACAGATAGGAGATGCCTACGTTAAGCCTGAAGATGCAGCCTTGAATCTGTTCCCTTTGCTGATACAAAATGCAAACTTGAATCATATTATGTGAACATATCTGTAGTATTAGAAATCATAATTTGCATTTCCTATGGAAACCACTGTTCCTAATGTCCACTATAAGGTCATAGTCTCCTATTCAGAGGAAATTTTCCCCTTACAAAACTTCCAAAAGCAAATATGATGATTTTATTTTAAAGTAATTACCTTCCAAAAAAGAATTAGACTAAGTAAACTTATTTGGAGAAAATGATAATGCTATACATCATCCAGTTCTAATCCTGTCTCATTCTTCCATAACGCGTAAACTGAACCATCTGGAACAATGCACAGTGCCAGCTTCCATCTGGACAGAGGATAGGTAATGTCCTTCTTGCTAGGGCACAAAGAGCACAGGTTGCCAGACCTGTCCCTTGCATATGTAGCTTTACACATATATCTTGACTGCAACAGATCAATGGATACTTATCTCTCTGGTTTGTCCAAGATTGTCTCATGCTCTGTTCAAAAATCACCGGCTTGAGAATATTCACTTTGCAAGTTAAGTAGAACAGCTCTTTACTTTTCTTGCCGATTTTCTTAAATCTAACAAGCCTATAAATATGAGGTCATTAACTTAGAGATCCTCTGTAATCACAGCCTCTCATTTTCTTAACATTATCTACAAAGTATCTTGGAAAGGATTCAAGTCCTGTGCTATGTAAAATGAGAAGAAACTTTCTTTCTGATTTCAAGAACACAATCAGTCTATCTACCGCTGTACTGCTAAACTGTGCATTCCCAAGTGTTATTATCCTTGCTGAAGAACCTCTTTCTGCCAACAGTAAGATTCTGCTATGGAATCACAATCACACCAAAAGAAGCAAAAAATGTATATTCTAGTCAGGACTCTGGGTAGCCTTCATTTCTGTTACCTGGCTGGCAAATTAAAGTGATTGCTACTTATGTATGAATGATTTCAGAAGGAACAACTGACAGTTCAAGCTAGTAGTAAAGGTCTTCTCTCATACCAAAGACAAAAGCAATGTTGGTATTCCTGGTTAACGCATACTAAGGTGAGAGAAAATCTGAGCATTAATTAAAAAAAGCACCAGTTTTCTAGAAACTACACACACTTAAATGCTTACAGTACAGGACCCTTCACCACTGGGAAATATGGTACCACATAATCAGTTAATTGTCCTGCTAATTAATTCCATAAGAACAAAAAGAACCCTTAGCAATAAGCTTGTCAGCAATAAAGTCATTAGTAAGCAGAGGAAGCTGAACCACTGTCACAGGGGGCGGCAACATCAAACCCTGTAATGAAGACAGGCTGTGATGAACTGAGATATCCTACTTTCAGTCATCTGCTGGAATTCTTTACCAATTGACTAGCAGATTGACCAAAAAACATTTCTCCTGGAGTACATTACTTACTGGGTTTTATGTTTGCGGTTTTTTTGTTTGGGTTGTTTTTTTTTTAAAAAAAGAATAATCTTTTTTTTACATTCCCTAAAAATACTGGCAACCTTAAGGATTACAGATGATGGCCACAGAGATAATGACTGATCCAAAATTAAATTCTAGGAAATTTCTTCCTCTCTGACCATGTATTTCCATATTATACTTTATCCAAACTACCGTAACTGTGGGTTGCCTTAGAAAGGGTGGGTTTGCTTTCTCCCTTCCTTTACTGCTACCTCAGACTGCGCATTCACTCCTCTCAGTCACATTTATCAGTCTCTCATTCTAGACCAGAATTCATTTTCTTTTGGATTTGAGAAATGATCTAACACATCCTGAAGCTTTGTGATCATTAGATTTCTGCACAGCAGAAAAAGTGGAATGAAACGTAGGGAACAAGAAAAAGCTCTTTTGGCAGTCACTGACAGGTAGAGCAGATGTGGGTAGAGAAAAACGCAGTGTCAGACTGCACCCTCAAGTGGTTAAGGTCTTCAAACTGGCTACTCAGAATGCTGAAACTGCTGAAGACTTCTGTTTGATGCATCTGAGGTCAGATCAAGAGATTTCTTCTGTGAAGTTTATCCTTAGGCTGAATGCCCTAGTTTTCTCTCTTGGGAAAGAGATGTACAGAAAATGCCTCTGTAACATGGCTTTCTCTTAAAGACAAGAACACTGAAAGGACAGGCGACCTGAAATCTCTGGGTAGCATCTTTAATACAGAAAAGCTGCAACTGTGCCAGCACATCATTTCAGGGAAAAAGAAGAGATTTTCTCAACCATTCAGCAAATTAAGGAAATGCTGAAAACAGTATTGTGGTCTTAACTAACTATGTTAGGAAGAAAGACAAAGAGCTGCAAGCTGTAACTCAAATCTATACAACACAGCAAGGGACAGCAGAAAATAAGAGGAAACTGTTGCCCCAATCTCCATTATCATGGCCTTACGTTAGAAAAAAGCAAAGAGCAAGTCTTTTTTTTGATATTTACTATGCACGCAAGGCAAATAGAATGTATATGCCCAAACATTAAAACCCACAAAACCATCCCATTCCCAAACCCTGTCACAAAATCAGGAATTTTTACATGGAATCAATTGGTATGACAACAATTATTTGGGATACTACCACTACCCTAAGTGCACCAGCCATTTAGGGTACTTTTGTGGCTATTTATATAAAACATGGTTCAACATCCATGACTTCAAGAAGTAAAAGCCTTTTCAATTACCTTGGGCTATCTATAAACAAAATTATACACCAAATGTACCTTGAAATGCTCAAGCAACACTTACAAAAAGATCTGCATGCTTACATACTTAAAGCAAAAGATACCATACTTGATGTAGGTAATTTAAATGTGACTTATTTTGATGTGATTTAATAAATTTAAGCTAATTCACTCCAAATATAGTTTAACCAAACTAACAGCATCCATCTTGTCCTTTGAGCTGTAAGTACAAGCTGAACGGAAAAAAAAATCTGTACCGTAAGATAAAGGGCTGGAGCATGACAGATAATGGTACTAAGACAGATAAAGGTTCATATCATGTTTCAATAGGTTCCAAAGCACGCTTGCTAAACAACCAAGAGACAGGTACACAAATACCAAGGAAGTAGTCAAAGTGCCAAAACCAGTGGTTCTGGGGAATTAACATAAGCAATAAAGACAAAAAGCTACTGGCAGTAATGTGCCCACACAAGCAAAAAGAAAAGCAGGCGGACACAGATAAGATTGTCCAGTGACTGATATAAAACCAGAAGGAAGCATAGGAGGCTTTTGCTGTACCCTGATTGACAGACTACAAGTCCTTGAGAGACTGGAGAGTTGTTGCTGCCCTCTAGTCAGCAAGCTGAGAACCAGGAGGGAGATCTTTGACAGAGGGTAACTCATAGAGAACAGCTAGATCCTTGCAGAGGACAAAGTGAATAAATTCTATCTTCCAATTACTGAAACAACTTTGGAAGTTAGCTGCTAAGAAACCTCTGTGAAAACATCATTCGTCATTACTCATTGTACTTTTGCTCATCTTGTTTTCCTTCTGTGACTCCACTTTTTTTAAAAACAAACCATCAAACCCTACATTAATTTACCTGGGTTCTATTGAAATCTTTAATAGCTGCACAAACAGCACGCCTGTTTTCTTCTTCTTTTCGTTGTTGCTCCATAGTCTTTTGGTCAAGTGCAATCCTATTCTTGTCATAAAGATCATCTAAAGTAGATTAAAATGAAATTTAGTCAATATTCATGGGCATGATGTGCCATGTGAGTAAGACACTATAAAACAGAGAGAGACAGAGGAGCTACAGATACAGTAGGCTGAATTACATAACTATTTCCAAATCCTACCACCAAAGCTTTACATCTAGGAATCTCAGGTGACTCATGAAATCAGTTTATTAGGTAACCAATCTTCTCTTAACAGTTAAAGTTAAAATGAAAGAGTATGTTAAAGCCTGTTATGCAGAAAAAAATGTTTCATGACAAGTTAAAGGAAAATCAGCATTATTTTTTCTGCTCTGGAACAGTAAAGATTGGACAATTTGGTCTGATGAAGTAAAACATACCATCTACCATGCAAAACATGGATGGTTTTTCAGAATGCTCTGATACTTCATTTGAGGCGTAAAACAGAAATGAAATCATCATGTTATTAAATACAGATTTCTTAAGTGACATATTGAATACATTAAAGCTTGTGAAGTGAAAACTGCTGCAGGTTTTTTTCGACTAAAAGCCAAATGCTGAATATACTAAAATACTGCTATGTCAGACTCTGACACAATAGGCTACACCAGAGATACAGATACACCAGAATTTCAGAAAAAGCAGATTAAAACTGTGTTATCTTCTTTTGTTACCTGCAACTTTTTGATCAGCTAATGCATTCTTCCAGTCTCTCTGTTGCTGAAGAGACCACTCTCTTAACTGCTCCTTTTGAAATTTCATCCTCTGATTATAGTTTAAGTCTTCGCCCATAAACTTCTGCAAGCCAGATACGGTACATCGAGGATCATCATCCGAAAGTCGAGCAGGTTTATCCTTCTTTAGGGCTTGCGGATCAGACAGGTCAAATTCACGTCTTGTTTCTGGCTTCTGAAAATTCTTCTGAAATTCAGTGATAGCCTTATTTATGTTTCTGATATCATTTTTCTGTCGTTCTTCTAACATACACATTATCTTGTCATTTTGCTTCATTTCATTAGCTACAGAAAAATGAACGCAATGAAAATACACTTCTTAGAAGTGCACATGTATCATGGAAGTGCATATGTAAGATGGAAAATAAAACTTTGAAGAGGAATAAATAGCATATAAGTCTTCAAACTTTTATACTTTAGGAAAGAGTATTTTATCTATGAGTATCAGACCAGGAAACACTCTAATGTTAATAATATTTACTTATAAAATACTTTCAGTTTTTTAGGAATCAATTATCTTATTAATGTTACTATGAAATATATGCATGTGAAACAAAAGCAATAATAAATACTTGTAAAACTATGAGGTTTCATTTGATTAAAACTTGCAGTAGCACATGAAGTGTACTGTATACTAATTCTTCCCATTTACTTTTAGTTTACAAGTGAAATACATTAAGTTGCTTATTAAGAAAAAAAATATTGGGCTCCCAATGAAATGAATATAGATAGTTGTTTCATAGTTCCAATAATTTTTCTAACCATAGCACTAAACGAACTGAGTGGCACAAACAGTTTGTGACAAACTTAATAGCTCTTGTCCATTTAATCAAAATGCTGTAATTGATTTAGTTTTAAAGAGAAATAAACAATCAACAACAAAAAAACCCATCCAAAACTCGCCATTCTTGCCATTTAAATATAATTCACAAGAAAACGTCATTTGCTCTGCTGCCAGACTACACATTGCTTCTGGCAGTTTCCTAGGAGTCAAAGTCTGACAGGTAATCTGCCAGGGAAATCACAAGCAGACGCAGAAGCACAGCATGGAAGTTGGCAGCTCCATTCCAGCTCTTCTTGAAACCCACAGAGCGCTGAGTCTGTAGGACCTTTTCACATGATACCACAGGAAAGCATTCCTAACACAGAGGGCCACAAAGGGTTTTGAGGTCGGGGGACACGGCTGAAATATTTGTGTGGCTATGTGTTCTGATTCGGCAGTGGCTCTTACTTACTGCCCTGTTGTACATGACTCATGCCTGGAGCAATAATAATCCATAGAGGATTCTATAGATCTAGATATTCTATAGAAGAATGACTAGACAGAACATGGGCTTACTCTACAAGAAAGCAATCAAACAAATTTGCGACTACTATTCTGAAAAGAACAGCATTAAGTAATTAAGTTTTTTTTAAATGCTCCCTTATCTTCAGGTCTCTGAACAATGCTATTCATCAACACTTATTAGAAGAAAACACTGAAAATTCTGGCCTATTAGGAAATGTATACCAATTTAATCATCTCAATATAAATCTTCAGATACTGAGGAAAACAGATACTGTACCAATGCAAATGTATGAGCATAAATAAGACTACATATTATGGTATTCGGTTTGTATGTCTGAATTTAGAGAAAAGCCTTTAATTGTACTTTTATATATATATATAAAAATACATATATATATATCTTGACGGATAGATTTATATAGATAGAGATATATAGCAAGACTCAAGGAGACAGGCTCCATTTGGAAATAAATATGGCAGTTTTAAGTACTTGAAGAGAAAAAGCAAGCAGGAAACAGATGGTAAATTACATTTAACTCTTCACAGAAATATCAAAGTATCTATGAATATACCAAGTTCTTCATTTCGTGCTTTTTCAGCTGCTTCTTGAATTTTCCTGTCCTTGACCTGGGTATCCAGTGCATCTTTATCAACCTATTAAAGTGAAAAAAAAGCAGCTCTTTAAGAGATACTATGTTTGAATGATTAAAAACAGGCATTGTCAAGCTGAGTTGATTCACAGTTGTATGAGATAGATATAAAACCACTACCAACAGAATATATATACATCTCTATTTAATGTAGGCAATATAAAAAGAAAATCCAGAAACAGCAAAATTCTTATTTGTTTGCTTTCCTTTAATAATCATAGATATATTCTTCTACCGAATCAGAACAAACCACAACATTTACATGATATTTAGAGCTATAAATGTAAACATTTTAAGCTGCATTATACAGAACATGTTTGCACCATCATATCTGGCATTTTTACTTAGTTTTGGTGGGTTTTTTTTTTGCTTTCATTTATAAAGTGGGTAAGTATTTTGACAGTCAAGATGACAGGAAGTTGTAACAGTTCAGATTTGAAAAAAATACAGATTGTTCACTATAAGTACATTGAAGAAATAACAGGGAACAGAAAGAAATTTTCCAGTCCTATCTGATAGAGTGTGAGATTCACCTGTTTGACCAAATGCAATATTCAGTGCCACTTGAGATACATGCGGACATCTACAATCAGCTGACGGATACAATCCGTAATAGTCACATCCCTGGAGAGGGGTAGCTGAGCAAGGCATAATAGCAGCCACCTACATTTTAGGCAAAAGAATCGGGTCCCGTATTTGTCTACAGAAGGTGGCAAATTAATAGTCAGAAACATGGATTTTATTTCTTCTTTTTTGTTTCACTGGTCAAGTCACTTAATGTCTTTGAAAGATTTATCAAAAAACAATGAAAATTCTTCGAGAAACTGGTAAACTACTTTGATAGTCTTTGACTAAAAACTATTCAAGACAGAAAGACCTAAACAGATCATGGCTGAAAATATATGTTAATGCTGTAAAGGACTACTGACTATACCAATCAGGCAAAGAGGTACATCTGTAAGCAGGAGTGAAAGCATAAAAAATTCTATAGGGTATAATTGTCCAAAACCAATGGAGTTGTGGGTGTACATATCAACTCATTTAGAGGTCTCACTTGGGAAACCAAGCTTTCACTGTACTATAGGAAACCCTGTTAAGAGAAATTCAATATGACTCCATTAGTAACTTCTGGCAATAATACAGGTGAGTCATTGTGAGACTTGTGTGTGTAAGTTCAGCTACACTATCAGCTCTCCCCCTTTTGAGCAGCTTTCACTTGACAAGAATAGATCCCTAAAACAACCATTCTTAGTCCCATTAAGCTACAGATTTAACTTTTAAGCATTAAAATAATAAATCCCTTACTATGAACAGTTTGAAGCAGCTGATTTTTAATCTACTTGTATTTATGTATAATAGTTCATATATAAATGGAAAGTAATTTTTCATTTGGACTACTCATCTGAACTCTTGGGAAAGTACTGATTGACTGAGGATAAACTCTTAAAACTCTAAGTGAAGAGAGCGGTATCTTACTTCTCCATTACTCAGATGAGGAAACAGATACAGAAGTCAAAGTAATAATAAAACTAGTCAAGGAGAAAAACCAAAATCTCAGTTCCTGTTCTGCTTTCCAGTCAGTATATTATCTCCATGTTTTTAAACTACTCAGTTTAAAATTCAATCAAAAGGATTTGTGGTCTAAGCCAAATATTGCCTTGAATTTTTAATTTTGTTAGAGACAGCTGCTCAGCTAAACTGGTGAGAAAGACAGTGAGAAAGCAAAGAATCTAAATCCACATCAGAAATGCTGATGTAGTATATCTCTGTATAAATTTGTGACTCTTCATGCTTTGGACTTGGCCTAAGATCAAAGTAAAAGAATAGCCCCTTCTGTCAGCAGTCATTGCTCAGGCAAGCAATAAGGTACATCAAATGACGTGAATCAAAATATTTACTAAATTTCTCCAACGGGCTCTCCTTCATTTTAGATGTTTGTCTCATGTAAATGGACCTATCAAAACCTGTCTGATAGTTAGTTCTGCTAAAGTATTTGAGAAAGACCTTCAGACGGTGTAGTTCAGTATTGCTCAATAAAGTACATAGAGAAATACCGATTTTCATTAGTTGAGAATTTCTGTATTACATTGTCAGGAAAAATCAGACACATCAATTAATTCCATATACATAAACATGGCCTGATGGATCTGTCCTATTTTGCCTGATGCAGACTAGGAACCAACTGCAGGATCCCTTTCAGCAATAAATCTCTCACAGCACCGATTCTAGCTTCTAGTGAGAAACAGATGAGGGAAGTATCTGCACCGCAGAAAGGTAAAAACCACTTATTTATTTACACCCCATTGCGTGAGCTGACTCCGCAAGGATTCTGGCTTACCCCAAAGCAAAGCACAGAATCACAGAATCGTTTTTGTTGATGATCTTGAAGTTGTCTCTTCCAAAGTCCAACCGTTAACCTAGCACTGCCAAAACACCAATAATCAACGTTGCTCAGCACTACGTCTACATGTCTTTTAAACACCTCCAGGGATGTTGATTCCACCACTTCCCTGGGCAGCCTGTTCCAATGCTTGGTAACCCTTTCTGTGAAGAAATTTTTCCTTACATCCACTTTAAACCTCCCCTGGTGCAACTTGAGGCCATTTCCTCTTGTCCTATCATTTCTTACTTGGGAGAAGAGACCAACCCCCACCTGGCTACAGCCTCCTTTCAGGTAGCTGTAGAGAGCGATAAGGTCTCCCCTCAGCCTCCTTTTCTCCAGGCTAAAGAACCCCAATTGCCTCAGCTGTTCCTCGTAAGACTTGTTCTCTAGGGCCCTCACCAGCTTAACTATTCTTCTTTGGAGATGCTCCAGTACCTCAAAGTCCCTCCTGTAGTGAGGGGCCCAAAACTCAACACAGTACTCGAGATGCAACCACGCCAGTGCCAAGTACAGCGGGACAATCACTTCCCTGGTCCTGCTGGCCACACTACATGCGTGCTACATTAAACTCCTACACAGACACTGAAACACAGGTCTTGATCTTTCCTTCCTATTAAGGAAAAATGAAATCTTGCCTTTGAACCCTATAGCATCGAGACATAAGTCCCCCTCGTGCTCTCTCACACACAAACAAACTCCAGCAACAGCTGCCAAAAATAAGTGTTGACAATACCCGGAGAATCTCAAGTCGCTTTCACCAGCACAACTTTTTCAAAGCGCCTCATCAGCCCTCTAAAAGACCCACCAGGGCGTTTTCCCCCGGTTTCCCGCCCTTACCCGGGACCGCGCGTGCTCGCAAGCACTTAGAAGGCGCTGAGGGGGCGCGCGCTCCCTGCAACCGCTGGGGCAGCTGCATCACCCCCCCTACCCCAGTCTGCCCCAGGGGTCCCCCCAGCTTTAGACCGGTCTCCTCAGGACGACATATCGTAGCAGGGTGAAGGGGGGGGGGGGGTGGCGCCATCCCTTCCCACGCTGCGCCGGGGGCTTGGGCCGCGCCCTCACCCCGATGGTCCGGACTCGCGCGTTGAAGATGCGGCTCTGCCGCTGCAGCTCCCGCTGCCGCCGCCGCTCCAGGGCGGCGGCCTCCTCCCGCAGCTCCCGCTGCAGCCCCGGCCTGCTCATGGCGCCGAGAAGGGCGACCGGGAGCGAAGCGCGGCCCGGCCGAAGCACCCGCCGCCGGGGCAAACACAGCGGGTCGCCGTGGCAACGGGAGCCCCGCCCCCTCCCCGCTTCCCCCGCCCCCTGCGCGCGGAGAGGGTGGCCGGGCCGCGTGGCCAGGAGCGCGAGGCGGGCGGTCATTGCGGGTGTGGTGTTGCCGCCTGCTGAGGGGAGAGGCCGGGTTGGGGGGTTGAGGGCAAGCGGAGGGGGTTTTACCTCCCCCAGAAAATAAATTAGTAAAATACGCTCGTTGGTTATTTAAATCTTGGTGGGGGGAGTTCACGGGCTACCGGTCTCTGTGCCTCCTCGCCCAGTGGTGCAGGGATGGGTTACCTGAAGCTGCTGGTGGTGAAGGACTTCAAGTCATGGCGGGGGCAGCAGCTCATCGGCCCCTTCATGAGGTTCAACTGCATCATCGGGCCCAATGGATCAGGTAGCAGGCTGGGGGGTGGGAGGAGGGGTCAGCAGGTGGTAGGTAATCCTGCTTCCTCATCAGGATTTAGGTTTCCATTTTGGGGTATTTGCTGTGTCTTTTCTGTGAACACCCTGGGCCTGACAAGGAGGAAGTAATAGCTACATGGGTGCAGGCCCAAGAATAAGGCCAGGATGGCTGCACTGCATAGGTGGTGATAGCTTGCCCACGGAGGAGTAGAGTTGCAGGGCTTTGAGGAGGGGAATTAAAGACTTATGGGCCTGTTTAAAGTCTCTTCATATGCACCCGAGGGAGTGGCAGCACAGGCAAAGTTTTGGAGGCTCCTGATCTACCATTGCTTCTTTAACTGAAAGTATAGATTTTTCCAGCATGGAAGGACAGAGGCAGGGTGGCTGAAGGAATTTACATTTCTAGTTGTCTTCTCTGTTTTTTCCAGCCATTGTAGAATGAGTGGTTTGCAAACAGCACACCTTGCCTGTGCCACTCCAGTTTGTAGTTCAGCTTAGTAATATCACATAAAGATGGTTTTACTTTAATACTCTGGATTGTAAATTGTAGTAATGGAAAGCTCCTTCTTGATTTGAGTCTGTGGTATTTGCTGTGTGAGTAAATGCCTCTGGGAAGGAGTAGCTTTGCAGGATGGTAATAGCTCTAATTTAGCATGCAAGAGCCTCCACTTGTAGAATGGACTCCACATTGTTATACTATGGGTACTGGAACTTTTTAAAATTTGATTCACTTCTTTTGAAAGTTCCATTCAACAAATGGGATTTTATCTTTTATATGCCAGAGAAAATAAGATAGGAGGTGAGGGCTATCCTAACAAAGAGCCACAAGGGGCTTAGCATTTGGTCTTAGTTTTCCCAGCCTGTTAATGATTAAGTTCGTGAGTTAGATTTTTAGATCACGTTGTTTCTTTGCTTATCTAATTAAAGTGAGTTCTATGTATGTAAATAATTTGCTTAGCTTTATTATCATATTCTTTGTCATCCTGTCCTCACTGTTTCAAATTGGAAAGTCTCAAAATTATGCATATGTTTTCCAGGTACTCTTCCAGTTAAATCTGAACACATTTTATAGATTAATCCAGGAAGAAAAATTGTTAATAATGTGTAATGTCTGAATTGAGTTTTTTATTCATCTATTTACCCCCTAGTATTCTTTCTTTTCTGATATTTTGTAGAATAAGTCAAAATATTGCCAAAGTAGCAAGGTTGAAAGCAGAAACTAATTGAGCTGTCAACAGAAATGCTCAGGACTAAAGGGGAAAGGCAAAAAGAGGATTCAGTGAAGAGAATTTTTGTCTAAGGGGTATGATCAGAGAACTTTGCTGTGATGAATGGATCTCGGATAATACTTGTGTTCTTTAGAACACTGGAGTTCTAGTTATATGATAGAGTGGTTATGCAGCAAACCTCACTGACTGCGTTATATGAAGGAAACTGCCAAGTAAGGATTATGATGTTGCTCGCTCAGTTTAAGTAGGGACCTTTAGATATGCCTGTGTTTAAAAAACCAATATATATATATAAAAAATTATTCAACAAGGCTGAACAAAGAACAAATTAGTTCTGTGATGATTTTTATTACAAACAGGCTTATTATCTGCTGCCAGTGTGTTACATCTTAGAAATGTGTTTCTTTATTATGTGCAATACTTTTTCCTCAATGAAATATAGAATTAATAAAGACTGTTGCATTTATGCATATGTTTTTTAGTTAATTGTTAATCAAGGGCCTACTTTCATTTCTGCCATGTCAAAGCAATTTTTTTAATTTTTATTTTTTGAAGGAAAATCTAACATAATGGATGCTGTTAGTTTTGCGTTGTGTGAAAAGGCATCTAATTTGCGAGTTAAAAGTTTTAGAGAACTTATTCATGGAGCGCATGTTGGAAAACCAGTTTCTTCTACAGCTAGTGTGAAGATGGTATATTGCGAAGAAGATGGGGAAGAAAAAACATTTTCAAGAGTTATCCGTGGTAGGTACTAGGCTCTGTTGCATGTAAGTTCTGTTGTCTTATGTGTAAAAATGGAGACCAAGAATATTCACTTTGAATTCCAGGTGTCTAATATTCTTTTGTATTTGGGCGGATTAAGCCCATGAGTATTGCAATACTTCTTATGGTACTTCAGTAGCATTTTGACAGCCAAGTGTTATAGTTGAAAAAACATACTGGGGCAAAGTTGAAAATTAAACAAGTGATTAATATATGTTCTTTGCTTCGTACTGTGATCTGTAGATTTTCACTTGGAATGTGTAGGTGGTGTAGGCTCTATAAAATGGGGTCTGACACCTTGCTGCAGGCACGAGCACTTAAGCAGCTGTCAATACCTTTTATAAGTATGCAACTAGAATTTTCATACAGAAAAATGAAATTATTGAAATGACTAAGGGAAGAATTGAAATCTATTTTCTTCTTTGAGGAAATTGTTCAGTTAAATTGTTCCACTAGTTTTGTTCTTTGCCTATGGATTTTGTGTTTTAGCCATTTTATAGTAATTTTTTTTTTCTTATTTCCTGCTCTAGGTAGTTGTACTGAATTTTTTTTCAATGATAAATTGATCAGCCGATCTGCTTATGTATCTGAGCTTGAAAAAATAGGCATACTTGTCAAAGTTAGGAACTGTCTTATTTTTCAGGTGAGCATTTAAGGTACTTCATAAGGAAAATAAAAGCCTCTGGGGTTATTTCATGGGAATACACAGTTACGTATTTGACAGAAAAGAGGGCACCCTTAGCTAACTTCAATATGTTTTTTCCTGACCTCAGCCATGGTCATAATGGAAGTAATGGGGTTTGTGCGTATGTGAGTGCACTGGTAAGAAAGCAGCTAATCTGGAAGAAATTGAGTACTTGTGTTATTCAGAGTATATAAGACAATGTGAGTCTCTACTTATAAATGTTTAGTGTATTAAATTCTAGGAGTATGATAAGTTTGAAAAGATAATTTCATCTTAAAACAGTCCTATTAGTCAGGATCCATAAAAATGTATAGGGTTTTTTGTTAAAATTGAGGGATCAAAAATCCTACTGGGTTATTAGGTCACAAGTATTTAATGATACAGGTCTGAAATGTCAGGTACTTACGATGAGTATAATCCACAGGATTGTCTTCCTCACAGTTGCTGAGGAAAATTCCCAAGTAGGAACTGTTTTTTCCCCTCTTATAGAAACTGTATATGTGGATTCTTATTGTGATAATAATTTCTACGATAAGGGCATTTACCCACTATACAAGTAGGATAAAATCACAAAGCTTATTTCCTACACTTTACTGAAAATGGTAATTCCTTCAGATCAGTGAAGATTTGAGCAGCTAACACATGGACAAAAACTGTGCACCCATTAACTTTGGGACTTATGTAGTCTTCTGGTGCACTGATTTCAGCTGTTTTGCTTTTGAAATAATATGGGGGGGGAGTGTTAGTTTATTTTTCATTGAAAATGAATTTTAGTTCCTTTAAAGAGGCTAACAAGATTTGTCATTCAGATACTGCTCACTGATTTGTGCAGGTTGATTTACTTTGAAGGTGTTTTTCATAGCCCTTATCTGACATTCTGGAATTTTTAGTGATGTGATTTAATTAGGTGAGGTGGCTATGTGATAATTCTTTTGGTACTAAGCTTTTCATTGGGTTTGAATCTAAAAGTATTTTCATCCAACTCTTAACCATATCTGTATCAGGGAGGTAAATCTGTACTACATGCTCTTAGAGAAAAAATTAATCGTTAGACAACGTAATGATCTACAGTGCTGTGTTATTTATTTTTTTTTTGGCAAATTTGTGTTAGGGCACGGTAGAATCAATTGCACTGAAGAAGCCGAAGGAGAGAACTCAACTTTTTGAACAGATCAGTAATTCATGGGAGTATGCTGAAGAATATGAACAAAAAAAGAAAAAAATGCAGCAAGCAGAAGAGGATGCTCAGTTTAATTATAACAAGAAAAAAAGTGTTGCAGCAGAACGCAAACAAGCAAGGTTAGAGAAAGAGGAGGTAACTCAAAGTTCCATCTTTGCATATTAAGATCTTTTGCATATTTTATGAACTTAAATACAGGTTTTCTTAAAAAAAACCCAAGCCAACTTCTGTTGTTTTTCACCTAGTATGTATGCCATAGTATGGCATAACATATAATAATTTAGTATAATGTGAAAAGATAGAGGAATACATATAATCTAAATAAACAAAAGTAGAATTGCCTTTATAATTGTTAACTTACATGTTTAAGTTTTATGATTAGTGCACATAACTGGAATTATGGCTACTGGTACCTCATCTTACATCACTTTGGACTTGAAATTAGATCGCTAGTGATTAAAAATCCTTTTTATAAACCATAAATAAAATTTTAATGTTGGTAGGCAGAGCATTACCAGATGCTTCTCAAGGATCTGGATGAAGAGAGGATACAGCTGAAGCTTTTCCGGCTTTATCACAATGAAAAAAACATTAATTTATTGAAAAATAGTTTGGATGAAAAGAATATGGAGGCTAGTATCAAGAAAGAGTCTCTTTCTACAGCAGAAGATGAATTTAGAGCCAAGAAAAAAGTGCTTGGTGTACTGAACAGAGACCAACAGCACATGGAAAGAGAAATGAAGTAGGTTTTCCAATTAGATTCTCCGATAGTTGAGTTAAAGCATAGCCTGCACTGGGAATTGCTTGGCAGGCATGCATTTCCTGTTAAAGCAATTGGGTGATAACCTCAACACTATGGAAGTCAGTTTGTAGCAGTTTACTAAACTAATATATAGATATTGATTTCACCTCCACCACCGTGCCTAAGTTGTCAGTAATTTCATTATATAAATACCTGTTTTCTATTAAATTTTTTAAAAGGTTGTGCTTCGCTTCTTATGTTCCTATTTTCAGTGGATAGTGGGGGGAGGCAGGGGGGAATCACCTGTGGGTATATAACCTTGCAGGCAACAGCTGATTATTTGCTTGCATGTGTGGTTGGGAGGAGGTTGTTCCTTTTCTTTTTTTCTTTTTCTTTTGGTGTGGTTTTGTTGCTTTGGATGCGTTTTGTGGTTGCTTGTTGGGTGGGTTTTTTGTTTGTTTTGGGTTTGGTTTATTGGCGGTTGTTTTTTTGGGATTTTCTTTTTTAGGACTCTGGAAGCATCACTGATTCAGCAGAGACCCCTCTATATAAAAGCAAAGGAAAACACTTCCTACCAAATTAAGAAAGTAGAAATGTCTAAAAAATCACTACGGGACAAAGAGAAATCCTGTGATAAGGAAAAGCAGAACATAAAAGAACTAGAGATAGAACTGAATGATATTGAGAAGGCATGGAGAACATTTGAGAAGAAAACTGAAGAGGAGATGTTGCAGAGAGAAGCACGTATTGAGCTGAGAGAAAGTCAGGTGAATTGGGAAGCCAAGAAGTACTGTTTACTAGCAAAGTCCAAAAATCCCCGCTGATGATGGAGAAACCATTGTTTTACCAATAACCTGGAATTTCTAATGATCTCTTTGCTGTTGTCAGCTGAGGTACAGAAATACTGTCTTCAATTAGGAAAAAAGAAGAAGACAGCAAAAATGCAAACAAGACTTGCTGGTATACATACCATCTACTGTGGGTCAGAATCTAAAATTGAGGTAGCTCACTTGTGAGCTATTTTAAATTGTTTTAGAAGAAAAGGACTGCATCGCTCTACAGTAAATTCACATTTGAAGAAGCTATTATTGCAACCATATAGCCAGAAACACTTTTAAAACTGTTAGCTGCTTTTCTCCTCTCTCTTCCTTAAAATAGTTTCTGATCAATTCATGGAGAGGTTGCAGGGTTTTTCTTTTAGTTTGTGAATCTTCCTACTCTGGACTTCAGAAGCGTTTGGTCAGTTAGTCATAACTTTGCAGGATTGTTTAGAATGCTGTAAAACCAAAAAGACATGAGAATGCTGTAATTTTAAATACCAAAACTTGCACTAATTTTGGGCTGTGGAAAATCTTGCTGTTACCTTAACTGTGAAGTACTGTAAACTTTATGAACTTCCCTGACAAATAAGTCATTAGAGGTCTAAAACAAGACTGTAGGCAAGAACTACTAAGTGTAACCTTCCAGTTGAATCTTCCTCTGGTAAAATATAACTTCTGATAATGCAGTTAGTAGCTAGAAGGGTTCTGGAAAATTGGGTGATTTTCATAATCTTAATTATGATGAAGTAGCAATTACTAATTGAGGCTGTAACAACATGAGTCTTCCCACATTCAGTGGATGGAGTAATTATTTTTTTTTTATGCTATTTGTCCAGTTGGAGCGCTATAAAGAGCTAAAGGAAATAGCAAGAAAGAAAGTAGCTACACTAACCCAGCAGCTAGAAAAACTTCGTTGGGAAGACAAAGCGGATCAAGAAAGGCTGAAACTTAATTGGAGGAAGAAAAAAGAAGTTGAGGTATTTGTATGAAGCTAGAATTGTCTTTTAAGGAGAAAAATGTTTCTCTACCCCTCCCTCTGGTATAAATGTCTATATAAATGTGTTTAGTGCTTTGACATAAACAAATCATCAGCAAAGGAGATACATTGCAAGTGTTAGTTCAGTTTTCATATTGCAACACATTGAGCAAAATGGCTTCTAAATTTGTTCAGATAGTGGTTGCGTGGGCCCACACTGAAGATTTGGTTTTGAAAGCTTTGCCTCTAATATTTTATGGTTACTCAGAAAGTGTGCTGAACTTTAATCAGTTCCTGTTTTTATAAGTGTAGTGTTTCTTTCTGAGATGTCTTACCACTGTTGTCTATCTGTATGACATTCGCCCTTTCAGGGCTCATTTTGATCACAGCTACCTTTTTGCTGAGATGGTTTTCAG
This sequence comes from Chroicocephalus ridibundus, assembly GCF_963924245.1. Taxonomy (NCBI): domain Eukaryota; kingdom Metazoa; phylum Chordata; class Aves; order Charadriiformes; family Laridae; genus Chroicocephalus; species Chroicocephalus ridibundus. The sequence continues at coordinate 136,502,588 of NC_086284.1, read as the reverse complement.
GTCAGTTGTGTGTATTAGTGTGTTGCAGTTGGAAAAATCTCCTTGGTGTCTGCTGTTCTATTGCACTTCATAGGCAGGGTATTTGGTGTGAATACAGATCATTGCTGTCATTTTGTTTCTGATTTCTTTTATCATTGCAGATCCAAACAGGTAATAATAAAATACCTACATTTTTCATTATGACTTGGTCACCATGCCTGATGCTCTCTTTTTAGAAAAATTATTTCGCAACTCGTTGTTCAGCCTGGCATTATGCTTCTGATAGAAGAGAGTGAAGCTTAGCTGATGATCTGTCTTTTTCTATAAACCTTGCTCTATTAGGTGGTTTTTTTTTTTTCCCAAACTATGTTAACCTTGCAGTTTTGTCACCTAATAAGAAGTTAGAAAGGCAGCATGCATTTCTTCACCGTTTAGTTATGGAGTCAAAGTTTGGAGGGGACTTTTTATGTTGAGAAAACTGAAAAATCCATCAGACGAGACACTACCAGTTCTAGAGTTCCTAACACCTCATTCTTGTACATATAAACTTGCTTGTATGGAAAAGCCTATATTCTATTGCATATGAGGATGTAGAGCCATCCTTGCCATGATATCTAAGTTAATACTTGGTACATCCATTTGCTCTTGATAGAGTACTACTTTTTCTTTTTGAAATCCTAGTTACCAGGAAAATCTAGTTAGTATCTAGAAGTGAAATAAATTCTATTGCTTGTGCTTCTAAAACTCTGCAAGTCCCATTGTGTTGTTGAGAGGGAATACAGGGATACTTGGGAATTCATAAAATGCATGTCTGACCATTCAATGTTGGCATTACTTACCTGTACTACTGACATTTGGTGATCACTCTTCGCAATTCAGCATGTTTGTGACCGCAGCTGGCATGCTGTGTCTAGCTCTGGGCTGATAAACATAAAAAAGGATACTGCCATACTGCAGTGAGTCCAGCAGATAGCCAATGAGTTGGCTGGGGCTGGAGCACCTGGCTTACGAAGAGAGGCTGAGAGAACTGGATCTGTTCAGTGTGGAGAAGGAGAGGTGAAGGGGAGACCTTATCGCTGTCTGCAGTTACCTAATGGGAGGGGATGAATAAGATAGAGCCGTGCTCTTTCTAGAAGTGCAGAGTGATAGGATGGGAGACAACAGGCACAACTTAGGACACAGGAAATTCCAAATAGCTATTAGGTAAGCTATTTCATCTCAAGGATTGTCAAACGTTGAAGTGGGTGTACAAAGAGATTGCGGACTCTCCATCCCTAGAGCTAGTCAAAAGGTCACAAGCAGTTCAGAAGTAAAATTAAGGTTTAATAAAATGTGTAGGTAACAACTGTATTTTGTCTTTCATTTGCTTTAGTTAATGTATTTTTATTCAATTTGAGTAATTGAAAATACTTATTTCACTGTTTGTTTTTTAGTACAGTGCTTTTGTGTCAGGTTAGAACCTCTACATCAACTTCTCTGTCCTTAGGAAAAAGCTTCTGTTAATCTCGGGCCAAAAAAAGCACATTGTTATTTTTTAGCACCTATAATTTACTAACACTGTGTTTAAAGTTGTTTTATTTGATGGTGACATGATTCTTCATGCTGAAGAGGCTTTCTCTGAACTGTAGCCAAACATGAAAAATCCAATAACGGCCTTAATAAAATAATTTTCCTTTATTATTCATGGTACAATTCAGTGTCTACTGTTGAAAAAGAGATGCTATTACTTCATCATGAAATATCAACAAGGCAGAAAATATCTGTCTTGGTACTTGTTCTGAATTAAGAGCTTTGTATCGTGCTATAAAACTCATTTTCCTCTGGTTTGTTTTTAACAAGTTCTATTTGCAATTGCATAGGAAAGCATAAAACAGACTGTGGAACGGATAGAAGAGCATAAAAAACGGATAGAGAAGTTGGAAGAATATGTTAAGATATGCACGTATGTTAAGAAAAATTAAAACCTGATTATATTTCTTGTGTATTATGTATTTTCAAATTAATGTAGCAGGTTTCTAATTATTTTTCTTTTCAAACTTTAATAAGAATTAGAATTCATACTAATTCTAATTAATATTTCAGTTACTTCAGCTGTCAAAATAAAGTAGGAAATATGATGACTCATCCACATTTTGTTTGAAACCAATGTCATAATTGCTTCTGATTTCTTGTAGGTGTGCAAATTGTTACTACAGGTAGGGTATGGATCTATTAGTGTACAAATTCTGGGTGAGAGAGCAAGGCAGTACTGTAGTTGTGCAGCTCTAGGAAGCAATTAATATTTACATTGAGTATTAGGAGCACAGTTCAGTTCTTGCTTCCTGAGTCTTGTTTTCTACCTGATTTTTACCCTTTGTGCAATAAGGTATATAAGCCTTTCATTGAGCAACCTGAAATAACTGTGATGTTTGCCGGTGTTTTGTGCAGGAGGTCGGAGTTGGTGATCTCCAGATTTTTTTTCTCAACCTCTGTTTTCTGTGTCTGTATCTTTTCTACGCATCTGTAACGCGTGCTTTGGCTTAATGCTGTCTGTGTACTGAATAAATTTCTGCCACAGACAGGGAGCAGCAGACCCACTGTGATTGGTGTGATGCAAAGTTATTTTAATTAAGTAGTTGTAGTAGAGTGTGGTAGAGCCTTAGTGACTCTGGAAGTGCATAAGGCGAGTTGTAATTTTACATAAGAATTCTCAGTCCTTCTTAGGTTTACAATATCAGACCTTCTCCTGATGGAGGATAAAACAGTATGGTTGCATATTGCACAGGTAAAATCTCTCACTTGAACTCAATTTTGAAACCTTAAAAATAGCTTAGACTATAGAATGCAACATGTATAATAAGTATCTTCTCATAGATACATAAAATCTTTAATGATTATCATGGTCTGTGACCACAGAATGACTAATTTTATAAGCTAAAAGCTTGTATAAATGAAATAGTAAATCGCTCTCCTATTTTTGCTTCCATTCAAAGAGAGTCTTTAGCAGAGAAAAAACAGCAAGAGGAAGTGCTAACTAAGGAAATTGAAAATTCAACAATACGAATAGCTGAAGTGAATGAAGAATTGAACAAAATAGTTGCTGAACTTCAGAATGCCAAAATTGATTACCATGAAGGAAGGCGTCAGCAAATGAGAGCAGAGATACTGGAAAGTCTCAAAAGACTATATCCAGATTCTGTGGTAATTGAATGGCCTCATTTAAATGCCTTATTTTAGAATTAAGATTTAAGAGTTCTGTCTTAGACTGAGTAAGCAACTAGAGTAAATTGGACTGTCTTGAATATTATTTTGAATTGTATGCTTGCTTGAGTGTACTTAGTGAAATAGTATTACTGAAGGAATAGTAGCATATGCTATCATTATTTTTTCACAAATAGATTACTGCTTACATGAAAGAATAATTTTGATCTTGTTTGATTTTGTGGTGTTTTGATTTATTTACTTTGTCTTTTTGGTTTTGTTTTCTTCTGTCCTCAAACATATTTTTTACTTACTTATTTTAAACAAGTGAAGGGAAGTTCAACTGTGAGACCATTTGTTCCAGAATGAATACTTCTTCCAAAGAACAATTTTTCTTAGATGCATGACATTTTTTATGTTACCAAGTGGTCTGTCTTTGTTTATCAGTACTTAAAGTACTCTTCAATAATGCCATTAAGTGTTCTGTGTATTGATTCTGAATTGTCAGCAGACATTGGTTGGTTTCTGAGGCATATTTACTTAAACATGTTTACTTCAAGGTTGGAAGTCATTCCAAATAAAAACTTTTTGATAAATCTAATCAATTGAATAGTTGGTCCCTGAGGATGTCTCAGTAAAAGCAGTCCTCTTTGATATATACAGTCAGTTGAGCTGTACAAGCTGGGAATCTTCTTTTTTTTTTTTTTTTTTTTTTTTTAAATGGTTAGAAGATGATATATCTCTGCTTCTGTGTACTGCCATAAGAACATTTTTAAAAAAAAAAAAATGTTTTCAATTGTTCTTTTTCTTTGCTGCTTCATGTTTTGCAGAACCTCCTCAGAATCATGGAAGTCTAATCCTATTGTTTTCTCAAGAGATTAAGAAACTTGTTTTTCAGCTGTTCTTCAGAATTTTTTTATCCATGTTAACAAGGCGTTCCAAAAAATCAAAAACATGTTTGGTATATCTCTTTTTGCTCACACTTTGCATTGTATCCCTATTTGAAAAGAACTGAATCAGACTGGCGATACCTTGCTGGCTTAGGGGAGGGATGAAGTTCAGAACGTTCTCTGTCATTTTCCTTCAGGAGCTGCAAGTTTAAGAGTACATACAGATGTGATGGCTTCTAACAAATAAAAACTAGATAAGTCAAATTGATTACATAGATTATCCTATCACAGAGAGTCTTAATGATATCTGCTTCAACACCAGCATGTGAGGCATCAGAGTTGCTTCTGAGCGTCTCCTTACGCTCTGGTGTACTAGTTCCAGATTACTGAATGCAATCCAAGTTAAAGTCTCAGGATGGAAGGGTCATGACGCATTTCATCTTCTGGTAGTCCGCAAAGTACTCAGGCTGAACTGGAGGAAACCTTGGTGCCTGTCCTCTTGATTTCATAGGCAAAAAATGGCATACTGTTTCTAAGTGTTCAGTTCTTATATCCATTTTAAAGCTTCTGTTCTTCTGTTAAAACATTCTTGTAATAGTTCGTGAACATTCCAGTTACTGGAATAGCCATGCAGCAATGTGATTGCTGCTGTATGAGTGACGCGTGCATTTTCATGGATTTGCAACAAAGTACATTTTGCAGCTGATTACAGTTTTTACAATAATTTTCAAAATTACATTCCTATACTGGTAGTTTTAATTGGCAAGATTACTATTGTTATAGATTCAGTTGGGCTTTCAATATTTGTTTTCACTGAAATTTGGCATTCCATCTGGACTTAAATGCGTGTGTCTGAACTGAATGTATATAGATCCTCTGTATAGTTTTGCGTGTCTGAAACATTATGTGTCTGAGCTGCAGATAGAATCATTAAGTAGGTGACACTGTGTAAGAAAACCAGGGAACTAAATAAAGACCTTGGTGTTGGGTGTTAGCCTTGCTTCTGCTGTTTTTCAGAAATGGGAGAACATTTGTCAAGAGAAAGGAAGGAAAGTAGGTCATAGTAGGCTGTGATTTGATCTACCGGTAATTATCTCAGTTACATCATTCATGAGAGAATACTGCTGATGACCTGTCATATACAACTCTTACCACTTGTCTTCCTGTTCTCATTTGTTTAAATTTGAGAAGGCTAAAACTGTAGATATGCAAGAGGAGACCAGTAGCTGTATGTCAACAAGCAGAAAAATTGATCTTGCATAAATGTACAGGTTCTAATGTTCAGAAAGTGCATTAGTAGCTTTAATCATTCAGGGAAAGGTCATTTTTACCTACAATTACAGAAATGGAACAAAAGTATCTTTAGGGAGCATGTACAGCAAAGAACTGATTAGTTTTATCTGTGGAGGTGTTATTTCAATATATGGCAAAACAGGCTTGATTATTTGGACTATGCAGTACAAGAAGACCAGTTTTCCTTCTTTTCATGCTACTAAAGTAGGCAGATACTTCCTTTTTGTGTTGAAACTGGAATACTGTCTCGCTTGCTACCATTTTCCAGCTTACAGTTCTATTTATTTAAGACCTTATTGCCATTCAGAGATCTTATTGTGGGTTAGATTCTTTCTTTCCAAAAAAGATGCTTAACTAACATGGCTGTTTTCATACTTCTAGAAGTGTATGCTAGAGAATGTGAGTAAAACATTGAGATACGTAACTGTAACCTCAGGGACAAAATTAAATCCCTTCAGATTTTGATGGCATGCTTTGCTGTTTGGATTGATGACTGCTACAGTTTTTTTTGAGATGTCTTTTTTTTGTATGTTTTCTGATACAGTTTTTTTTCTGATATGCAGACATTGTAAGAGAGTGCAGATGGTAGATAGGTAACACATTCTCCTCTTACTCCTTTAGTATCTTGTATGCAGTAATATTATTTGATATCTAAATAACATATTACTATTTCTCTATATTTCTATCTTCAGTTTGGAAGGCTGCTCGACTTATGTCATCCTATTCATAAAAAATACCAGCTTGCTGTTACCAAGGTATTCAGCAAATACATGACTGCTATTGTTGTTGCCACTGAAAAAACAGCAAGAGATTGCATTCAGTTCCTAAAACAAGAAAGAGCTGAACCTGAAACTTTTCTTGCTTTGGATTACCTTGATGTAAGTACATTTTTCTTTTTTTTGTCATCAGCAAGTTAATACACTTATAAATCTTGGCTCGTTTAAGCTTAACTAAAATAGGCTTAAGTGTTAAGGCAAAGCACTTACGAGGTAAACTTCATGGGGTTCCTGTCAGCCCACTTCTCCAGTCTGCCCAGGTCCTTCTGGATGGCAGCTTGACTATCTGGCATATCAGCCATTCCTCCCAGTTTGGTGTCATCAGCAAACTTGCTGAGGGTACACTCTGCCCCATCATCCAGATAATTAAGGAAGATGTTAAACAGGGTTGGTCCCAGTGTTGACATGGCTAGTTACTGGCCTCCAGCTGGGCTTTGTGCCACCAGTCACCACCCTGTGGGCCTGTCTGTTCACCCAGTTTTCATTCTATCTGACTGTCTGTTCATCTAACCGATATTTCATCAGCTTCTCTATGAGGACCCTTATGAGAAACAGTGTTGAAAGACTTCCTGAAGTCTAGATAGACAGTATCCACTGCTCTCCCCTTGTCTAACAGGCCAGTATTTCATTGTAGAAGGCTATCAGGTTGGTCAAACATGACCAACTTGGTGAATCCATGCTCCAAGACTTTCTTGTTGTTCATGTACCTGGAAATAGTTTCTAGGATTAGTTGCTCCATCACTTTTCTAGACGTCAGGGTGAGGCTGACAGTCCGGTAGTTCCCTGGATCCTCTTTATTGTCCCCTTTTGAACACAGGAGTGACGCTTGTTTTTCTCCAGTCCTTAGGCACCTCTTTTGGTTGCTGTGATCATTTAGAGATTATTGAGAGTGGCCTTGCAATGACATCAGCCAGCTCCTTCGGCACTGGTGGTTGCATCACATCAGGGCCCATGCATTTATATATGGCCAGTTTGCTGGAGCATTCCCAGACCTGATCCCCTTCCATCAAGGGGATGTCTTCCTTGTTCCAGACTTTCCCCTGGTCTCTGGAACCTGGGATTCCTGCAGGCCAGTCTTGCTAGTAAAGACAGAAGTGAAGAAGGAATTTGGTACCTCAGTCTCTTCCATATCCAGTGTTGGCAGGTCCCCCGGCTCATTCAGCAGCAGGCCCATGTTTTCCTTAGCCTTCCTTTTATCACCTTTATAGTACAGAAGCCATTTCTTCGCCATCCCTTGCCAGATTCAATTCCAATTGGGCTTTGGCTTTCCTAACTGCATATTGTTGTGCTTGGACTGTGCCTCTGTATTACTCCCAGGTTACCTGTCCCTGCTTCCACCATATGTATACTTCCTTTTTGTGTTTGAGTTTTGCCAGGAGCTCCTTTTCTTTTATCCATGCAAGCCTCCTGGCATTTTTGCCTGACTTCCTGCTCATTGGGATCATAGCTCTTAAGGTCAGAGAAGGTGGTCCTTGAATATTAACCAGCATTCTTGGCCCCCTCTTTGTTCTGGGGCCTTATCCCATGGGACTCTATGAAGCAGATGTTTGAAGAGGCCGAAGTCTGTTCTCCTGAAGTCCAGGGTTGCAAGCTTGCCTTTTGCCCTGCTCCCTCCTCTCAGGATCCTGAACTCTCCTATCTCATGCTCACTGCAGCCAGGGCTGCTATTGACCTTACCATCCCCAGCAAGCTTCTCCTTGATGGTGAGTAGGAGGTCTAGCAGAGCACCTCTTCTCATTGGCTTCTCTATCACTTGGGTGAGGAAGTTGTCGTCGATGCTTTCCAGGAACCACCTGGATTGTTTATACTCCACTGCGTTGCCCCTGTAGCAGATATCGGGATGGTTCAAGTCTGTCATGAGGACCGGGACCTGTGAATGTGGTGCTGCTTGTAGCTGTCTGTAGAAGGCCTCATCCACTTGTTCCTCCTGGTCAGGGGGCCTGTGGGGGACTCCCGCTACAATGTTGCATTCACCTGTTCTTTCTTCAGTCCTTACCCAGGAGCTCTCAATGGCCTCATCATCCTTCTCCAGGCAGAGCTCTGTGCATTCCAGCTGTTCTCTCACACATAGGGCAACTCCACCTCCTCATCTTCCCAGCCTGTCTTTCTTGAAGAGCCTCTGTCCCTCTGCTGCAGCACTCCAGTTGTGGGAACCATCCCACCATGTCTCCATGATCCCAAGGAGATTGTAGCCCTGCAACTGCACACAGATCTTTAAGTCATCTTGTTTATTCCCCCATGCGTTAGTGTATTTGTATTTCATGCACAGTGAGTAGGTGTACAGATTTAAGGACTATAGTATATACAGACTATGAAAATGAGATCTGTTTCTGGTCTTGCAGTGACTGAGACCCCTGTTCCGTTGATTTGTACGTCCTGTCCCCAGACAGATTTGGACATCCTTTGCTATTACAACATGGATTCTCAACACCGCTTATTTGCTTTACAGGTGAAACCAATCAACGAAAAGTTAAGAGAGATAAAAGGAGCTAAAATGATGGTGGACGTTGTACAAACTCCATTTGCTCCACTGAAAAAAGTCATTCAGTTTGTGAGTGGGAATAGCTTAGTCTGTGAAACAGTTAAAGAAGCAAAACAAATAGCATTTGATGGACCAGTGAGGTTGAAAGTAAGAAGATTAATTTTGTTGCATATGTTTTTCATTTGCAGTTATGCATTCGATGCCATTTACATAATTCTTCTATAAACATACTACAAAGTATTGGAGATAAACACAGAAGAACACTACGCTGTTTAGTCTATTCCCACACAGATAAACCCCCAGATGTTTCACATGGTTGTATTTTCCACTGTATGGTTTAAGTGATTTCCTAGGAAAAGGAGGCAAATTGGAGGATGGTTAGTGTCCAAATATGTTTCTTGGTATGGTCCTGTTGATGAAGAGGAGGAAGAGAAAGGAAGGATAATCCTGTTCTTAAAACTGACTGATGTAAAATTACAAACTTTACCTTGCTGGCTTTTCTGCGAAGAATTACTTTCAAAAAATCTTTTAAATATCTGACAGAATCTCTTAGTTGTAGATGTAGACTGTGTTGAGTACTGGAAGCTGCTCTGTCTCTTCTTATCCATATCTCTGTTGCTGTCACAGTCTGTAGTGCCCTTTTATGCACTTAGTAAACCGTTTAAGATCTTGATTAAAGCAACCTTAATTTGAAAGTGAGTATGAAATCGTGTTTACTTGGAATCCAGTTAAGTCACAAAAACACCCACATCCTTTACTAAAATTTACTCTTTCTGTTTGCAAACAAGCTGTTTTCCTTCACTCCGTTATCACACTGCTTGGTTTGCTCTACCGAGCCAGATGCAACCTACCAAGCCAGTGTGTACACAAATGTCTCATAGTAATTTCCTAAATGCAAGGAAATTGTACAATTTCATTTCCTCTTCTGATCATTTGCAATAGTACCAAAATGTGACTAGTGCCAAGAAACAATAGACATTTTTTGTGGCTTCGTGTATCTCATTGTAGCAGGTTTGGAACAGGGGAAGACAAACTGGAGTCTAACTCAAATATGATTGTCACTCGTTTAACTACTGTATCTTGCTGTAGTAGTTCATGGGATATTTTGGCTGCTTTGTGTTCAGATTTATTTATTTGTTTTTAATTTACTTTTTTTCTTCCAGACAGTGGCTCTTGATGGAACTTTATTTTTGAAATCTGGAGTGATTTCTGGAGGATCAAGTGATTTAAGATTTAAGGCTAGATGTTGGGATGACAAAGAAATTAATAAAATGAAAGAAAGGAGAGATAGCTTGATTCATGAGTTAAAGGTAGGTCTCTTAAAAAGCACTTAACTGCAAAAGGTATAAAGGAGAAGTTGTATCTAATTTAATTCAGCTATGGGGAGATGATTTTCTGAAAAGGTGGTTTTTTAAAACTTCTAGAGGATGAAGATAGGACATAAAAGCTGTTTATCCTCTTCTAGTTAATAATAATCACCGTGAGTCTCTGTCCTAAACTGGTTGGTTGATTCATACATCACAGAGACAGAAAGCCAGGACAATATTGTTGATAAAAGTTCCTTCAAGGAAAAAGAGCTGTTGTTCAAAGTACCTGAAGATTTGTAGTGAAAAAGATGATACGTTTTGTCAGCGTGAAAATACGTGCACGGATCAAAGCTTGTCAGTGTAAAACGCTTTGTCATTACCTCCAGTTAGTTTGGAGGAGCGATAGAGTAGGAACTCAGGAATTTGCAAGCGTGTGCTTATAAATCTGTTACAAAAAGACTATTGAATATGACCAGTGCTATCCACATTTACCATAAATGGGGCCTGTGTCAGTGAAGCTAGCTTTATGTAGTGCATGAATCTGAAAAATTAGTGATTTCCAAATAAGTCACCTTTTTTTTTTTAAAATCCTTTTTCTCCCATCCTAATATTTTTCTAGGACTTAATGAAGATCAAACGTAAGGAGACTGATTTGAAGCAGTTGCATACTCAGTGCCATGGGACTCAGACACGACTTAAATATTCACAGAGTGAATTAGAGCTTATTAAAAAGAAACATCTCGCTAATCTCTACATGGTATAGTTCTAAGCCTTTATTATTTTTATGTTGAAAACTGTATTTTTTTACCTAAGCTGTAATTACCAGTGAAGTAAATACTAATTCCTTATATAGTGGGGTTTTTTAAATTCAGTTTAAGTTTTACAGACAGCAGTTATGACTCATGAATTGATAAGATATATAGAAATTAACTTACATGAGGCTTTTCCTATTTAGTTTTTAAATTTGAATTTCTGGTAAGCGTGGTTTATCATTTAGTAACCTTCAGAAGTCTGTAAGTCAAAATGCACGTTAAATGATACTTATAATGTAATTTACTTTTCTACTCATTAAAACTGTAATCATTGCATGCAAATTAGTAATAATAGCGGGTAAGTGGCATTTGAGAAGAAAACACTTAATGTTAACCAGAAAAAATACAGTTAATCTGGAACAGAACTGTCTCTCAATTTGTAGAAAGTTGACCATCCTATTAAGAAAAATTGCCGTCTTTTTCCTTTCTATCTAGGAAAAATCAAAACTGGAAAGTGAACTGGTAAATATTGAGTCTCAGCATGATATGCTGAATGAAGGAATAGCAAAAAGAAAAGAAAAAATGGAAGAATTTCAGAAAAAAATTAATGAGGTAATGCCTTCTGTCGTAGTCATATATAACAGGTTATGCTGTGGTACTACAGAAATTTCTTTCTGTTCCTGCTAATTTTTAGAACTTGGACCACTTCTAACTTTGTAAACTACTTTGTCAACAAGGGTTATAAGTTACTCCAACACTCTTCCCATATTCTCTACTTTTCTTACCAAGGTAACTGGGAAACAGAAATGCACTTGAATATATGTATCATAGCTTCGCAAATCAATTTCCTTAAAATTCTGTGAATTCTATGTGCCAAGCACCAACCCAACCAACCAGATGCATCTACTTCTTGAATATTAGATGAAGCTTTGCTTAATATTTACACTGTAATTTCATTTGGTGTAGGAGAAAATTTTTGAGTTTGAAGAAGATGGGTTGGTTTTCCCACACCTTTTCCTGCTCCCCTAATAAATATGATTTCCTATTTTTTAGTTTTGAGCAGGGACAGTCCATTAAAGTTTGCAGCTTTAAAACTGTCAGTGCAAACTTTCACTATAGATCAAATCCGAGAAGAATACTCTCTAGGTCTTTCATGGCCTGAGGGTAACATTTGATAAGTTTCAGCTTGCTCTTTCTCAGACTCTATTGTCTAAGTTCTTTGTAAGAAACTGTAGTTACAGGATCTTTCCTTTTTGTGGAGAGGTAGTTATTCAGTGTGACTGCATGCCTAGACTGTAACTTTCTTTTGAGGTCTTCCTGGACGGTGTGGATCTGTGACAGCAAGTACGTACCTAAACTCTGTATGTACCCACAAGATTTGCAGATCTCTCACTAATCAGTGTACCCACTAGGTAGACAGTCTGTGCATGGGTGACTACTATTCTGAAAATCGTTCTCATTGCAGTTACAGCAGGACCTATTCAGTATCTACGTGAAAGTGCTCTATCAGTGTCTCTTAATCTGGAAAAGATCCATCACTTCTGCAACCCACAGGCAGAATAGATCAGGAATGCCCATACCATTGGGAAGAGAGCTGGGTATCAGTTTTCTAGAGCTGCGAACAGTTCTCGGCACTGCTGGACTGCTTTTATCTGAACTCCACAGGTGTCATGTCTAGATAATGACCTATTACACCACCATACACTAGAAAAGTAGATGAAGAGCAGCTTAGTGTGAAGATTACTTTTTGTTTCTGAGAAGTAGCCAATATCTCTGCTTTATTTTCTGTGCACTGTGATTACCCTGGGAGAGTGAAGTGAATAGTAGTAAAGCCTAATCTGGTAACAAGAGGGGTTTAATACTGTGTTCTACTGGAGTAGACAATAACTCTGACCTCTGAGAAATAAACACCTCAACTCTACTTCTCTCTGGAAGCTGCCTTGTTCCTACTCTGCCAAACAAAGGAATCTGGTACAAACTATAGAAAAGTGGTGCTGCAGTTCTATCTGGAAAATCCTCATTCCTGCACCTAGATGCTTGTGTAAATGTAGATTCTTAGAGAAAGAGAGATTCTTCAGCACTATCTGGAATTACTTGAGGTGTATAGTACGTATCTAACTTAGTTCCTGGCCTCTGAACCTTTCTCATCAGTCTTTCTTGGATTAATGTGTGGCTGGAGTTCTGCATCTAAAAAGGAGCCAAAACTGCTGCATGTTCTCTGTCTTGCTTGTGGTACAGGCATGAGGGAGTGCAGACATCCATCATCTGCAAACACTGAGATAGTCATTTATGTTTGGGCCTTAAGAATTCCACATGGAGAGAGCTTTTCTTTTGCTTGTTCTGCAAAAAAAAAAAAAAAGGCAAATGGAGGCTGGTCATCATTTTCTGAAGAATAGTGTTACTTGAGTAGTAAACTTGATTTGATGTAGTATTTGATATCTGGTTAAACAAGCCTGCATACCAAAACAATACAGAAGATACTGGGTTTTGACCTGTAAAATTCTCTTAAAATTTTGTTCAGTCCATTGAGTTTTGTTTTAAAGGCTTTAAGCTGTTGCAATTTCTTTCTTCAGTCCTGCCATATACCCTATTTCCCTGCTTAAATGTTTGTTAAAATTTTAGGACTGGTTTTGGCTGAAGCTTTTGTTAGTATATACTGTATAATTAAGAAATGAGAGATTCTGTGCTGTGGCTTTGCTATAAATGGAACATAATAATTCATACTTATGGATCACCTGAAATAAAATGAATTAAAATGAAGAATGGAACTACACCAAGAAACCTGGTGTATCTGATTAGCATCCTGTATACCACTCAGCTTTCTCTTCTTCATTTGACTGGGAACTGCAGGCAAAACCGGGGTAATTGGTTACACTGTGATGACTTTAATTGTCTTTGGAATGACCAGGTGCTGTCAAGAAGAGCTTAGATCATAGCTACCTTTTGCAGATCATATGCCTTGCATCTGGCATTTGTACTGAAAGTGTATTTTGAAAATGTCAAGTACAGATTACTTCTCAGTAGTTCAATTGTCTGGTTTTTAAAGTACCTTGAAACTCTAGCCTGTAGCATGAAGTGGTTGTCTAAATGTTTTACTTCCGTGACTGCCAGAATAGTATAAATGTTTTCTGCTCCATTTCCCTTTATTCAAAGGTTGAAGATGCTGTTTTCCGGGAATTCTGTGAAGAAATTGGTATAGAAAATATTCGTGTATATGAACAAGAACATGTGAGACAACAAGAGGAGATTGATAAGAAAAGGTGGTATTTGTACTCAAAATGTTAAAAAGTGGTTTGTATTAGATTGGGCACACTGGTAAATGAGCAACTCCATCACAGGAAATACCACAAAAACCTAGAAGACTGTAAAAGGTTATATTATCTCTGCAAAGATTAGTTAGTAGTTTGGGTTTATTAGACAGTGAGAGTCAGTGACACTTTTCTTTGCCTTGTTTTTCTACACTAGTGCTACCAAAATAGTAAATATTACCTTTCAAGTTTATAGCATAGTTTTCCAAAATCCACATTGGGAAATGGTTATATCACAGATTAAGCATGGCATGAAGGCTCACTCACATCAAAAATTTTAAAGGAGAAATGCGTGTAAGATGCAGTGATTTGGTCTAGGAACATACTATTAAGGAAAGCAGGATCTTAATTTTCTCACGGGCAACCTCAACTGGTATTCCCCTCAAACAGGCACACGTCACAGGAAAGCAAATGTATATCTTTGAGAATGTTAAAATGAACTATCTCTTTGTACTATAGGCATTTTCAGGCAGATGATAGTTCGTGCATTTCCTGACATTATTTATAGAAAAGACACCTTTTCTACCTGACTAGTGTAATGGCCTGCGCTGAACTCCATTTTCTTTTCAGCTATCTCTTCAGCTGCTAAGAGACTCTCTGACTGGTTTTTGGAAACTGGTCCAAACGTATGTTTTTGGCTAGGGCTGCAGTGAGGTGGTAGTGCAGTGCATTCAGTTATAGTTAAAGCACCTGCTGGCTGAGGTGATTTGGTCATTTATTTATGTTTGCAAGTGATGAAGTCTGGTAAAGTGTAAGAAGTTAGTAACAGAACAATGAAAAGAGGAGCTTTTTGCGTGGCCTTGTGCTGCGCTGCACATACAGCCTTGGCCTTGCTTGTGCCCAGTCTGGCCATCATTAGTCCTGTAAGCCTGTGCTACGGTGCCTTCTTGCCCAGGTCTGCAGAGCCTGGAGCTGGTGTTGTGCCAACCCGTCTGCCTCAAAACAACAGATGCAGCACTAGTAGTAAATCATATGTAAAAACAAATACAGGTCTCTCAATTGAGAGATGATAAGCAATACTGAATATGGCTTAAAAAGCTCTGGTCTCAGGCTTCTTAATTGCCATCTCCCAATGGAGACAGATTCTTTATAATATTTGGATAAACGTACATGCCAGCTAACTAGGAGGCTTACAGAGGCTGAGCAGGGAGCGCTGGCATTGCGTCAATACACAGCATCAGTGTAGCTTTTGCCCAGCTCATATCTGTTTCATTTACAGGTACGTCATTCCTACTGAGATAGTTGAACTTTTAATGTTATTTTCCATGTTGAATGCGGCCATACTATATTTTTATATTGTATTTTTTGAACTATTACTACTGTAATTTTTTTTTGTGTACTTTTCAGTATACCCACATGATGTGGGGTAGTGGTATTGATGATCGAAATGCATGCAAAGTTTTGTGTTCACGTAGAAGATATAATAATGCTATCTAAATAGTCGAAGTGAAAATACATCTTGTAACAACTTGAAATTACAGCTACCAGCCTGCTTTGTAAGTGTTCTTTTGAAATACTGTACTTTGACTAGACTGGAGTTTGAAAGTCAGAAGACACGACTGAACATGCAGCTGGAATATAATCGTGATCGTCTACAAAAATCAACAAACGCAATCAGCAAGTTGAGGGAGACCATTCATAAAGATGAAGCTGAGATTATCAGGCTGCAGAAGGTAACTGTAAAATATATATATATCTCTCTCTCTCTCTGTCTGGGGCTGAGAAGAAAGAATACACTGAAATACAATTTTGAAAAAACGTGGTTGATTCTGTTGAGTAATTCTTCTAGGGCTTAATTCAGTGTTGACTTTGTTAAAATGCAGTTTCGTATTGTCATTTTAACCTTGGAATAACCTATCATATTAGGGTAATTATTAATTATTAAAAATAAGCTTACTAAAAATTACATTTGTGATTACTGTATGTACACTCATATATTGTGTTTAGTTGATATGAAAATGCAATATATGACTACAGATAAAACTAGTATAATGTGGCTGAGATGCTTTAGAAGATACTATGAGTAACAGTGAACAACTCTGGTGCTTTGCATCTTTAAGGTGCTCCACAGCCAACAATAGGCTTAAAATAATTATATGAAAACTAATTTAGATTTTTAGTTGAAGTAATACGGATTCTTCCTTCATAGTGTTCTTTATTCATAAGTAAATTTTTTTCCTGTGTTAATGTTGCATGTTAAATAAACTGTGTTTGTGGTGCGCTGGAAAGTGAAGGAGAAAAGATGTGTAATAGTGCTTTGAATAAAAAACAAAAGTGAAATGTAAAACTGCCCCGCAGTGGGCAAAAAATGCCACATGCATTATTTGAAATCTGTGTTTTAACGTTAGAAGACATGTATTTCTGATACTGAGGAAAACCAATACATCCTTAAGTCAGTGATGTGCAAAACAATGTCTGACTTCATGCCTGTATGCATAATTCTTCTGAAATACGACTTTGAGCAAGTTCAGATATTTTTGTCCTGGAGAGGGATATTGTGTATTAAATTCTGAAGATACTTTGTCCTGATACTGCAACACCAGTAAGTCTTGATTCAAGCTCCTGTAATATTAGTCTCTTAAGGACCATGTCTCCATGCATGTAGCATTAGTTTTACTATATTCTAGCACCTCATTTCTACCAATTTAGCAGTGGTATGGGTTACACAGGAGGAGACTTTTCTAGAGCGCCTCCACAGGTTCTTTGTTCTCTGTGGATTACCTCACAATTTATCTTTAATGAACGATACTTTTTAAAGGATTTCAGTTTAGCTTGGGTGTTGCTAAATATGTTGTAGGTGTGCAGCAGATGGGATCCTTCTTGCAGGGCTAAGGGACTAATTGAGGAAAAGGGGGTAGCCTGCGGATCATAGGCATCCTAGGATCCCTGCCTTGTTTGATGTTTTTATAGTTTAATCTGGTAGAGTCAGAAATATAGAGCTGGCTGTGCCTCTGTATACAAAACAACTGGATCTGCCTGTGTATAACATGGGCTGTTTTCTTAGTGCCTTTCAGATTTGGTGCTGTAACGCATTTGAATGTATTGTAACAGGTTTAAACTTTATCTCTTTCTTTCTGTGTAATACAGTTTCCATAGCAAGATTTTTGGTGAACAGTTAAAAATGTAAATATTTCTATGCAGGATGAGGAAAAGCTTCTAAAAACAGTGAATGAAACTGTGGAGGAGCAGCAACATCTTAAGGATAGATTAAGTGCTCATAAATCTGAGGTTATAAAAGCCCAAAACGAAGTTGAAGAGTTCAGAAAGACGTTGTTAACTCTCAATAGGTAATTACTAATTGTACTCCTGGGAAAATGATTAATGTGATAATATTTAGAAGAGTTTTAGTGATCAGACGTTTGAATTTCTCTTGTTCTGTTTTCTTGTGAAAGATTCATTAGAGACACGGTAATTTGCATTTATAGTATGTATTAGTTAAGAAGTGTTTCTAATTCATTATATAGTTCCCAGAAGTAATGTGAATGAGATTATTTCATGAGAACTATCCCGTAGACCATACAGAAAACATTTATCTTCTTATCTGCCTAGTGCTAGGTCTCATTGTGATTGCTGATAAATATATAGTGACTTCTGATAAGTATGTATTAAGTTACAACTTGATTGAGGGAGGCATATTAAGTGTGCTGGTAGTTTCATATTTTTGAGTTGTGCAGTTGGTTCAGTTAATGAGACATTTTTTTTTTCCGTTTCAGTGTTCTTATTTTCTCCAGCCCTTTCAAGTGTTGGATGCCTTAAACTAATATTAATTTTAGGTCACTATTATATCTTTACTGTTCTTTTAAATCAACTGCTTTGGGGACAGTTTATACTTCAGTTTTCTTAATTTTGCTTATTATTGATGTGTTTAATGTCCCTTAATCAGGAGTCGTCTTTATGGTTAAAAAAAATCCAACATGTTGGCACATATGTAAACTTGTAGAATTTCATATAAACTCATAAATTATATGCCTAGTAATTCATTTTATAAGCATGCAATTTTAAAAATATAAGACATGTCTCTGTCTTATTTAGCAACTTAATGCTATCAAAGGAATTTGTTGCAAAGAATCAAGGTGTATTTCAAGTAGAATAATGATAAAAGATACTTGATTAAATTTTAAAAGGATGAGATCTCCATATATGTTCAGCAGAGCTGAGCGGAAGAGAGTTGAGTTGTAGTTAGGAAAGGTGGATATTTGAACGTGCTATAGTGTGAACTTGGCAATGTACTGAAGCTGTGTCCGTGCTACTGGCATTTACTTTGCAATAGAGTTTAGAGTTAACACAGAATAGCAGAGTGTTAGCTTCTGTGCTAGAATAGTGCGTGGTTCCCAGCTCCCTCTTGAGTAATTTGGGAGAATGAAGGGGATGGAAGAAGTTAAGTACCATTCTCCTTCATGTTTGATGGTGGTTATAGAGGAAGAAGCCCTCTGTGCGTCATAACCGTTTTTCATGCTGTATGGCTGTGGATGTTATTGGCAGTGATGCTTCTGCTCTCTAATTGTTTTGTGCCTTTTGTGTATATAGGGAAGCTACAAAATTACAAAAAGAAGCTACAGCTTTAGAAACCTCTCTGGAAGAGAAAAGACTAAGACGACATAATCTACTTCTTGAATGCAAGGTGCAGGACTTGAAAATAAAGCTCTTGTCTGGATCACTGGATGACATCAGTGAAGTAGAGGTACTTAAAATGTTTACAGAATATGGACGTTACAGAGGAGCAATTATTCTGTCTTGAATTTAAATAATTTATCTTTTTCTTACAGGACTGATTGTCTTAGATAGTAATGTTAAAATAAATACACTGTTTTCATGTGATCAGGCCTCATCCATTCAAGAGGAGGATTTTTGTAGACAAAAATACTGTTTGCAGGTATTTTTGTTTGTGCCTGAAAGGTATTCCTGTGAAATATGTAAAACTGCTGTGGTACAAGAAAATTGGTATGTTGGAGTATTCTAGATATACATATGTAAGAGGACACACAGGAGTCAATTCAGAAATGTAAATAAATAAGGCAGTACATGGATTGAGATAATATTTGGTTAATCATCCATAATATAAATGCTGTCTAAAATCCTTTTGTTTTCAGTAGATGTAGATATTCACAGAAATCAGGCATAGGCTAAAATAGAAAGACTCCTGCTATCAGAGGATTGACCCTCGTTATTTTTCTCCGTCTTCCCCCTTTTTCCAGTATACCTTTTGTGAGGAGAAATTAAGCTTTCTCCACTGTTACAAAAGAAAAGAGCTATGGATTTTGAAGGACTTCTCACAAGTCTCTGAATTTGGAAGGAGTCTTGCTCACCCCATTCTCTAGAAAAGTACTTTTGCTGGAGGATAGGTATGAATGAGTGGGTCGTAAGACAAAGTGAAGGCAATGAGGTAGGCAGCCTTCAGAGGAAAGGACATGAACTGCTAATCATCAGAGTACGTAGGAAGCTCAGCTGTCACTGTTTATGAATAAGGAAGAGATAAAACCAAGGAGGTGAGCCGTAGGAATAACAACTTAGATTCCTAATTAATGGCACTGAGAGGACCAGTAAGATTTGGTTCTGAGAAAGAATCTTGGTGGGTAAGGGACTGATAACGACATGCAGCACATGTTTCATTCAAGGGAAAATAGCTGTTTGAATTCCAAGCTTACAGTGTCCAGAAGATTTTGCCATACAGAATTGAAGCTACTCATTTCTTCTGAAGCCAACTGAGTGGAAGAAATGCATCGACTTGTGCACTTCAGAGCTTTTCCTTGAAAGGGGATTGAATTATCATGGGAATGTAAATCTTTCCAATCAGGAGATTTACAGTATGACATTGTTCTAAATATATTACAAATAAAGCATTGCTGCTTTCATCTTAGCTTCAAATTGAAATTAGCAGATGTTTTCATTTTCATTTAAAAGGTGCATTTTTTTTACTTAGACTCATAAGATCTTAACTGACTGTTAATTCCATTTTGGCTAGGGGAGGAGCTATGGAATAAGTTTACCTCATACCATCTTATCGTTGTCTCCTCATTTTATATCCTTTTAGTCTATAGTTCTAACAGTTTAAAAGTTAACGGTCATATTTTTGAACTGGAATGTCCTTCATGTTTATAGCTAGGAACTGAAATAGAAGACACTCAGACTACATCAAGTATCTATGAAAGGGAAGCGGCAATTCAGATCGACTACAGTAGCCTAGCAGAAGACCTGAAGGTAATCTTTTTTGTGTGAAATTATTAGAGATCAATTTTTAAATTTTTATTTAAAATATTTTATTTGTTGAAATTATTTATTCCTCAGCCTAGTCTTTGAATGAAACTTACTAAAAACACTGTTAAGCTTAAGTATGTGTGTGTGTGTTTTGTTTTTGCAATCATATATAGCACTAATGTATGGGATTCCTGGATAGGTCAGTTTTTCCATACAATTAAATTTAATTTAAAACTTACCTAAACTATGAAATTAGAATGGAGAAATAGTAAATATAACTCTGATTTTTCCTTCTTCCTTTACCTTCTACCTTTTAAGTTCCAGCACTAAAGGTTATGACTCAAAACTCTACAAACCAGTGACTGGCTGCCAGGGGGGCTGTACCACCTTTTCTCTGTAGTATTCTCAGAGGCTGAGATTTAACCATACTTCCCTCTGTCACAGTCTATCAGGTCATGTTTTCTCAGCAGTTTTTGTATTTCTTTTTTTTTTTTTTTTCCTTTTTAATCATAAGGAAAATAATTAAACGTCAGAGGCTAGGTACAGAGCAAGGGATGAGTTTGTTGTCACTGGAACTTGTCTCGAAGAATTCATTGAGAACCTGTCTTCAAAGGTTTTCTTTACATTTCAAGTAGTGAAGCCAGCTAATTCTTCTCCTGTGTTGTATTTTAAACCTGACTTCTAGGCTGAAGGGAATTTGTTGTGTTTTTAAAGATCTTGTGGAACAATGCTTAGGACCTAGTAAACTTATTCTGAGAACTAAGTCTCAGAGTGGAGTTCTTAGTTTTGTTGTGTTTCCAGTTCATGCTATTAGATGAGTGGGGTATTTCTTCCAGAAACCATCAGTGTTTGCCGTACATGTTGAAATGTCTTGGCGTAAAAGCAAATTTGATTGCTCTGGTATTATTTTTTTTTTCTTTAGGACCTAGAGTCTGATAAAGATATAGAGGATCAACTGAACCAGATGCAGCAGGAAATAAAATCTAAAGAGCGTACTATAATGAAGACAGCTGCTCCAAATCTGAGAGCAGTAGAGAAATTACAGATAGCTCGTGACAAGTTCCAAGAATCAGTAGATGGTAACGCTGAGTCTTTCATATTAATCTCTTTTGTGATTGTGAGAGTTTTCACCTGAATTGAAATTCCTCTTTCTGGGGTTAGTCCTACTGGCTTTGCTTCTTTCAGATATTAAGGTATTTTTTGTGCTCAAGTGTTTATCCTCAGTTGTCTTTTTTTAATTATATGTAAAAAATTTATTAACATATACTTTACTCTGCAGTATTTTATTGCAATACAGTTTGAATAATTAGAAAGATACTTTGGCCAAATGACATCATATTTTTATTCCTTTCCTAAAAATTATTGACTTCAATCATAAAATTCTTTAGTTTTTTCTTAAATAATTGAAGGAACATACATATGTTGTCCAGAACTCAGGCATGAGCATTACTGCAAAATTATTGGTATCCTCAAAGAGCATTGCAGACATTAACATATAAAGAAAACCAAGGAGTTCTGAAGCTGTAACGGGTAAATGCTGGTGCTGTTTAAGGCTACTCACCTTACAGAAGGAATTAGGAGAAGAATTTTGTTAATTGCTCCAGACAAATGTGGCATAGACTGGATTGAATACATCCCAGCTTTTCAGGTTTTGGGGTTTCCATTTGAAATCTGGAAGAAAACTCATAATATTGATATGCTCCTTGTACATGCTTTAGAAACTTGTTCTGCAGTAAATATTTCCCTTGATGCTTGTTAGGTATACAATATTTATTTGTTCTGTGTATTTGCTTAGAAGCTTATTATGGAGTAATTTCAGTAATTTTTTTCATAGCTTTTGAGAGCAGCAGAAAGGAGGCCAGAACATGCAAGCAAGAATTTGAACAAGTGAAAAAAAAGAGATACGAGCTTTTTAGCCGGTGCTTTGAGCACACCTCCGTAGCTATTGATCAGATCTACAAGAAACTTTACAGCAACAGTGGTGCTCAGGTGTGTCATGTTCTTAGATGCTTGGCTTAAAAGGCCTACTTGATGCTTTGTTATTCGGAACAAGAGAACTTAGTAACACTTCTGGTTTCCAAAGACAGTTTCAGTCCTGAAGAAAAAAATTACACAAGTAATAAAGACTTCAGAAATTGAGGGTCAGAGGAGGAATAGGTAATATGCCAAAGCGTGCTTGACATTAAACAGGGAAACATGATCTAAAGTGTTAACGAAATTGGTAGCTGCTCAGTTTGGGTCAGTTTTACGCTGTATTCAGCAGACTTGGAAATTATCATGACACAAATGTGAGATATATTTGAGTACTTCATTTAAAAATAACATTGGTTTACAGATCTACTGATACCAATAATAAGTAATTAAAAACAACCATTAGTATAGATAAAACTAAAAATCATACATCACTATTTCAGTGCTAGTGTTTTGTATGAGGTTTTGAAGCTTCTTATACCTCACTTAAATAAATGTTTTTCGAAGATAGACTTAATATGTTCACAGCTTTTAAGAAACCTGTAGAAAAATTGTGTCACAATTGTATTAATCTTTGATAGTGTTCCAGTATTAAGCAAAGAGGAAACTCCCAAATGCTTTGGGTACATCAAATTCTGTAGATGGCAGAATGTTTAAAGGGTTCAGGCTTGAACTCTTGCCTGTCTTAAAATTCAGATTTTGTGTTTTCCGTCAGAGTCAGATATTCAGTGAACACCTTAAATATCTTTAAATATATCCTTTCTGCTTCTAGGTTGGACAGGATAATAATGAAGCATTTCTTTATTCATGATTACTGGGCACATACCTTCTCCCCTAGACTTTACATCAGGCAGGTCTTGACTTTGCGTCACTCTGAAACAACCAATATTTTCCAGATGCATTGCCAAAAATAATTAGTTGGGTGCTTTCTTTCTGAGGTCTGCGATGCTGTACTTTGATTTGAGCCAAAGTGGTAACCTGGTCAAAAGATTATCCTGTGGTTAGCTGGGAAGCTAAAACTGCCTACTAGATACTAACGTAGCAGCTGAAGGAAGCTGGTCTAATTGCATTGGAAGAGAAATGATTGCTCTGTGTGTGGCGACTGCTCTGGTTAGCTAAGGAAATGGTTAGCTCTGAGTTTTGCCATCAGAGAAGGTAGCCTAGGTTGCAACTTGAACCGATACTTTTTAAGCAACCTTAACTATTTTTAACATGATAATTTCTGATATTAAAATTAATATTCATTAAAATTATTATATTAATAACATTTATTAATAATGCTTTACTATCCAGCTCAAAAAAGAGAGGCTTTCGTAGATTGAGTGAGTAGTTTAACTTCCAGAAATTCTGGACTCGGAACATTTGTGCACTGAATATACTGCTCAGGAAAATTTTATTTCATCAGTACATTGTGTGTTGGAAGTACTTCAAAAGAAACTGCTGCCTAAGAAATTGTACATACACATTCACTGCTGGGTTCACCATCAGTTCTCTTCCCTCCTTCTTCTGGGGAGCGAGAAGTATTGTTCCTTTCATATCTTGATAAGCAAGAAATATATGTACCCTAGTAAGCCACAAGATGATTTTTGCTAACAGTGTCCATACATCTGAAAACCTCCTCTTGCATAGATAAAAGCAGTGGCCTACAACTGGGAGTTCCATTGCAAGCTATTTGACTTGTTTACAGTCTGAGGAACAATGTAATAACAATGACAGGCATTCTCTCAGCAGAAAAAAAGAGGAAAATATGCATACCTCCAAGAAAACAAACATACTGCAAGTGCTATATCTTACTTCCAGAACTACTTACCACAGAAAATATTTTAAATGAAAGTACATGTAGTGTTTTGGGTTGTTTGGGGTTTTTTTATGTGTGATCCGAGAGGAGCTATTTGAAATGAGTGTCAAGTATGGAAATTTTTCTTTTCTCTATATCCACTTGTGTGGAGAGGAAGAGGCTGTATTATTTTATTGTCTCTTCTATTTAATGGGAAAAATAAACCGTGTAGCAATTAGCTTATCCATCATACTTTTTAATGGTTTGGTAAAATGGCCGTTCCTTCAAAATAATACTTTTAATTTTTGGACCTGGGAACCAGGATACAAATTACAGAAAAAGGCTACCTATATTAAAATCTGTCTTCAGCCCAAAACTAGATTTTGTAAAACTAACATTTCACAAGAAAGTGTAATTTTGGAAGTATATTTACTTCCAAACAAAAAAGAAAACTGCTTTTGAAGTGTAAAATTTTAATGATTAAAAAAATATTAAAGCAGTTACATAAGAGGTGATAAAATCAAGTTTATTTAGTGGTTGAAAGTTTGTAAATAACAAATATGTGGAGCCATTTCACAAATGGTTTTGTTAACAAACCATGAGCTAGGAGGCTAATTAACAAAGACGTATTCACTGGGAAATTTTATAGTATAGATGAACAGGTGTTTCCTACAAATGAAGCTAACTTAGCAGTTTCAACACTAGCTTAGTCAGTATTTAAAACTAAAAAGTATTCATCTTATTAATTTTGTAAATGTCACTATTAATAGTGAAATGTGTGCATTTCCAGGCATTCCTTAGTCCTGAAAATCCTGAGGAGCCATATCTGGAAGGCATTGGCTTTAACTGCGTGGTGCCAGGAAAACGCTTTATGCCAATGGACAGTTTGTCAGGAGGTGAAAAATCTGTGGCAGCTCTGGCTCTTGTGTTTGCTATACACAGGTAAAAGAAATACGGGATTATCTGAGTATGCAGCTGAGTAAGTGGCAGGAAGATACACAGTGTTGCACGTAAAAGCATGTTTAAAAAAATCTGCTAATGGAGTGTTGAAACATTACTAAAGTCCTTACTCTTTAACTGTCATTACCTTTCATAAAAATTTTGTGATGGAGTTAGTGAATCTCTAAAGTAATTAGAATGTTTATTAACATTTTTTTGCATCTAAATGCAAATACTGTCTTGTTTTCTACAGTTTTCGGCCAGCACCTTTTTTTATTTTAGATGAGATAGATGCTGCCCTGGATAACACAAATATTGATAAAGTAAGTTGGTCCCTTTCACCTTATCCTTTTATCAACAATACAGTGATACCTTTTGTAGAAGGATGGCTACTTTTCATTACAGGTTGTTGGGATAAAGAGATTGATTACACTGTCTTAACCTGTTTTAAAAATACATTTGGTTTATGACTGAGATAATGGTTGTATGAGATCTTTAAATTCATGAATCTAAGTGTGTTTTAATCAGTCCCTGAACTGTGAAGCTGAGAAAAATAGGTCATGAGTGTGAACGTATGCCGCATGACTACGCATGGTACAATTTGAGACGAAGGCCACTGGTGAATTGCTGGTTGGGTTTGTTTGGTTGGAATTTTTAATGCCTTTGAGTTCCCTTACCTCTAAGAAGCAGGAAGGAGTGTCCTTCTGTCACTGGAGTATTTATTTTATATAGTTGGCCTACTAAATATTTTTACATTAACACCAATTAAAGGCTATCACTCCCATCATTTTAGTCACATGAATTCTTGCTTGATTAAAATAGCTTCCTGTCCTCCTCTCAATTTCTCTTTCCATTTTTTGCTAATAACTACTTACTGTAACAAAAATTTATGATAGAATACAAACAGTAAAGATTGCCAACTGTAGATGTCAGCCTCTGGGAGGAGGAGACTCAATACAACAAGATTGTATGTAGGAGAGGAATCAGAAAGATCTTCAAAGCTGTATTTCTACTTGCATTAATAGTGACGTCAGTCTTGGTAGAGCTTAAACAAAAGCAGTTTTATAAACACCAAACTATTTCTTTCTTTTTTTTTTTTCTTCCCTCTCCTAATGGAGTTAACTGTGATGTATCAAGTACACCAGAGTTTGCTTGGAGGGTACTTCTATAATAGAGAGCTGGGGAAATTCCACTCCTTGTGACTGCCAGATAGAATTCCTTCTCAGAGATTGCTGACTCTGCATAACATTTTTGAGAAGTATTTTCCTGAACCTGAGTTCCTTAAGTATTCCTTGGGATACAAGTCCATGAAGGATATACCCATCATCCAATATTTCCGAGCAGATGATACGCCCTGAGTTTGTTTTAACTCAGTTCAGTGTGTTTCAGCAGCACCAGATTAGAAGTAATGGGACTATAATGAAAATAACTAAGCGAGCTTTAGGATTTGGCTCCCAGTGACACGATTAGAAACAATATTACGTGTCAGGTGATCACTTCCTAACAGGATACTTTTCTAGTTATTAGTCTTTCACTCAGGACCACTATGAGTTGATGTAACAGTTGAGGATCAGGTATTCTGGCTAAATACCAGTATGGTGTTTTCTGGATGTTAATTCTGGAGTTAGAATGGCTCTGATTCGTTGTATCTTAGAGTTACACAGGCTGCCTTCAGGTTTACTGTCTTGTCCTCTATTACACTATTTAATGCTAAGTTTCACATTTTTGCTTTTCATCAAAGCTGCAGTCTATTGGTGATTAGTACTTCCTATCTCTGCAGACTTCTGAGGTTGTCTTCTGGATAGAAATGTAAAATTTCTCCACGGTTCTGTCTGGAGCAGGGCAGGGGTCCCAGTTCATGCTTAACAAAATTGCAGGTCACTTCCTGGATGACTTTTGTTTATCCACATAAGTTCCTGTTGCAGTTACAGATGCACCAGTCATTAATGATGTACACATTCCATGAAGTTCATGATTTCCAGTATGTTGCCAACTTTCCATAGAGACTACAAATGATGCATTAACACGGCTGATGAGAGACACAGTAATGAGGCAGTTTGCCTTTCAGAGTAGGCTCATTCTGACATATCTGGCAGAAGAGATGTCCACTTTATACCTAAAAATATGCTAAGCACCATTCTTCTTCAGAACACTATAAAAAAAAATAGCTGACTTTTCTTTTATGCAGCTGTTTCTCAATTTCAAATCTGTTTTACTTTTCTTCAGAGGAAAATCATATTCTTAGCTGACAAAAGATGGTCATATCAACAGTTGTTAGCCAAATGGTTCCTAGGCTTATAACCTTCAATTGGTAGTATTTTTGCAGTTTGAAAGTATCATATTTTGTTTTGACGCATCAGCAATAATAATGTGTGGTTTTAAGATGCATATTCACAAAAATAAAGAACATTAATGCAGAAAGTTTCAGTATTTCAAGTTCTGGTCTGATGTATCCTATAAAAATCGCATCCATAAATGCCATTTTGTGTCCCAAGAGCTATTAAACTTGAATTATATTACACATTAGGGTTAACCCTGAAATTGCCTTAGTAGGCAGTTAAGCCTTGAGTTGAGTCTTTGGGGCTCATCTAATCTGTCTGGAAAGTTATGCTGAGCTTCATGCTTTGAAGTTGAATAGGGTTTCTACCCGTTTTGTAACCTTCAAGGCTCGAGATGCCCGTCTCCTGTCGGGCTGGGGCATCCCACCTGCATAGCCCCCATCCAGAACAATCCCTTTGGGCTTCCTGTCCTTCTAAAGTCACAGGAGCAGCAGGCAGGAAAAAGACAAGATGCAGTGTGGGGGGGTTGGGGCAGGATTACTAAAAGGGCTGCTCTTCTCACATAAGCAACATGAAGCAGGCAACCTGTGACACAGGCTGGGATGTGTAACATGCTTGGACGGCAGCTGCCTATGTAATGCAGGAAGAGGGTGATAAAATAGTGGTTTCCTAGAAAATCCCTTTAACTGCCTTCATTGTCTATCTAGGTGTTGTTAAAAGGAGAGTTAGGTTGTTTTTGAAGCATGTGTGAAAAGTGTTTTAAATTGCAGAAAGAGCAAAGGCAAAATTGCAATGATCTGCAAGTACAATGCCCTTCACGTTTCCCTGCTCCTGGGGTCTTTCTTATCTCTTTCCTTATCTGTGAGATGCAGTTGTTATTGGAAAGCACCAAAACCTTCAGACAGGGGAATTAAATATTGCAAGTGAGCAAAAATGATCTATGGAAAAATTTATGTTGCTAGTACTCACTGCTATCCAGGTTTTATGCTTAAACTAAGTCTTTTTCCTTCCATTCTTTCCGTTCGAGGATTTACTAAAGCAGATCTCCAATAATGTAGTTGTAATTATATTGTAAAATGAATGTGAATTATGTAACTCACTCAAGGCAGTTCTTCCATTAAAAAATTACTTCCATATCATGTAGATATAACTGTGCAGACAAAAGTCTAATTAAAAATGTACTGGTTTTCTTTTATTCAGCATTTAATTTATATTGTGGGATACTGCCTTATTCAGTCACCAATTTATAACTTAATATTTGTACCCTTATTTTGCTGATCATTGAAAAAATTGTTGCTGTCTGCAGTGAACTAGTATGTACTTAAGCTCTTAGTATACAGCCAGTAACAACCTTTTCACACTTTTTTTCCTTACTCAGGAATTTCCACCTTCCTTTGCAGTTACATTAAGTAAAACATTTTTCATTGGCACTGGCCTTTTTATATAAACATTATTCATTGGAGTGAACGATTATTTTCTTACACATTTTTCTAAAAGCAGCAAATCTGAGGGGGTTGTCTTAAGAACATGCAAAGTATGTCTTAAGAGGGTTTTATTTCTCACTTTGTCCTGCTTATTTCATAACTGAATTCTGCAGCTAACGTAGTTCAGGTCTTTCCTCCTCATTCCCTAACTATAGCATGGTTTAAGTCTGCCAGAACTAACTCGCTGAAATATTTGGCTTCTTTCCAAAGGTATCAAGTTTCATTAGAGAACAGGCACATGAGCGGTTTCAAATGATAGTTATTTCTCTAAAGGAAGAGCTTTATTGCAGAGCAGACGCATTGATTGGAGTGTGTCCAGAGGTAACAATTAATTACCGAATTTTGTTAAATAATACACACTGGGTTTTGTTGAGGTACTGATTTACACCTTAAGTATTATGAGGGTGAATCATGTACATAGTTGTGTTGCTGGGTTTGAATTACTTTTGTGTTCAGAAATAAGTGCGGGTACTAGCTTGATGAAAAGATCAGTTTGGTAACTCAAGCTCATTATTGTACCTCATAGTCATTTATGAAACACTTATTTCAAGTAACAGAAATGTTTGAAATTGTATGCTCCTTCCTCTTCTCAGCACGATGACATGATGTTCAGTCGAGTTCTGACTTTGGATCTTACTCAGTATCCAGACATCGATGAGCAGGAAAGAACAGAGAAGCACAAACGCAGTTCGGCTTCAGAATAAAGCATGGATGATTTTGGGGCCAGGTGACGACAGCAAGAACCGGGTATAAAGCTGACTGTTACAAATTCTGAGTTTGAATGTGGCTGTTAGAGGTTGATAGAGAAACGTTTACCTTTCAAACAAAGCAGTTTTCTAAAATACTGAAGGAAGTAACTGTTATTCATTGATACAGCTTTGTTAACAAGTAAGAGATGACCAGCGGTTGTGACTGAAGCGTGTACATTCAGGTATGCAAAGCTTTCTCTTCAAATGTTTTGGGAGCTTTTTGCCTTAAGATAAAGCATTACAAGTTCACATAAGCACACTATTACAAAGAATAAGCCTCTTGCTTTTCTTAGGAAAGGTAATGTGTTTAGCCATATCGCTAGTGCACTGCTAAAATGAGTGCTACCACTGGTCAAGACCTTTACAGTCCCTCTCTTTTGTGTTGCAGCTGCATCTGTTTGCCTTCAGATGAGATTATTTCCTGGGTTTTAAAACAAGAGATTAGAGTCTGCCCACTATCTTATGTAACTCTTGTGACACCCAGTAAGACTTCCATCTTACACTGCAACCTTATGAAAATACTAGTTAAATTTACAAAAGCTCATGGTCTATCTCTATAGGTGTGATGTAACCTGGAAAAAAATTCACCTTTGAGGTATTTTACCCCACAGAAAGGTGGTAAGAACACAACAGGTAGCAGCCGTAGAAAACAGTGTCTTTGTTTGCAGTTGAGATTGTTACGTAGCTGTCTCAGGAAAGTCATTTACTTTAATGGCCGTGCTTCATCTAAGCAGCAAAGTTAACAGAGTTGGTTACAGAAGACTGGGAGGGCTTGAATCGCTTCACCTGGCTTACGTTTCACCTTGGTGTATACTGAAGAGCTTTATTTGGTTTATGGTTGTTCATAATGATTAGATTTTCTTTCCTTTCATCCACATCTACCTTGTGTTGCTAATACTGTGCTTGTTGCACACAACTGATGATGCCTGGACATGTTGGGTTACTGTATAAGAAGGCATGACGTACAAACACTTCAACAACATAATTGTGTCCGCTTATACTGTAAGACAGATGTTTATCAAACATGTTGCTGCCCCGCTTTATTTAATAAAATTATTTACTCTGGTTGTAAGTCATGAATTAGCATCAGTCTATTAATTCATAATCCATTGGCAGATGTGGAAATACTTAGAGAGTGTGAAGGATAAACAGAAGAGCAGCCTGTGTATTGCAAATACAGAGGTCTTGTTTTGGTTTGTTTTGGTTTTTTCAACCACTTGCTAGGAACAGTTGGTTGAAATAAAAAAATACAGTAAAGAATCGAACAGTCTGAAGAATGGTAAAAGCTACATATTTTAGCTACTATAGAAGAATGGTCTATTTGGTTTTAAATATTTTATTAAAAGAGTGCATGCCATCATCAGAGATGTCCCATCAACTTAATTACACAGCTTGAGCAAAACAGGATAATAAATGGTCAACAAGTTTGTTTTCAGTAAATATCTTACTCCCCTTTTAAAAAAATGAATGAAGTAGAAAAAGCCATCTACAGTAGAATCTGCAAACATCATTTAACATGTCAATTTGTGTGGTTAATTCTTTCACGGTACTCGGGTAATAATTTGAACAGGGCCTTAAATGAGTTACTTCTTCACTTAACAGATAAATAGAACAGACAAGTTTCAGGTTCTGTCCTTTTTGACGGTACATTAAACCCTGAGGAAGCTGCAAGACAGTCCCATCCCTAAGATGGATAAAATATATTCTTTGATTTCGGGGTGGGGACAGATGCAAAACCAAAGCCAGGCATTTCTACCTTCTTATTGTGTACATTAGAAATTAAAATAATCCCTTACTTAACTCGTCTGCTTTTCAGGATAGAAATAAATGGCATTTGAGTCAGGGGAGGCTGAAGTTGCAGTTCAGCAGTGTCTGTCTACAAAACGAAAGAATCGCCAATGCTCGGTTGACCCTTACCAAAGGGAGGGGATGCAATTTCCTAATGTAGGTCTGACTTCAGGCACAAGATAAGGAGTTACATGCTTTTAGAGTTGGCTTAAATAATTGCAGTAATCAGGGTGATGAAATAGCTGATTAATTTTGCTGCAGCTCGAGGCAGCAATTTAAGTGTTCTAAGCTGATTCATTAGCATCCAAAATAGCATGACTGATCACTTTTCAAAACAGCCCATTCATGCTGACTAAAGAAGCAAATTTTAGGGGTTAGAGTCTTAGAGATAATGCTATACATGATGTTAAAAGACTTAATTTTCAAGAGTGACGTATGCATAAATATGGTCTCTGAAAGGGAGAGGGTAGGTATGGTCTGTGTTCAGGCTGGGTTTGGTTTTGATTTTTTTATCTTTTAAAACACACAGCTGAAACCTTGAGAGCTGATATTTGAGGTCCTTAGCAGTTATATCAGTTACTAAAGCCCAAGTATGGTTTCCAGACTGTCAATCATTAAAGATGACTGGGTGTTTCCTTCTAGGGGAGAAGAAACAAGAGCGAGTGCACATGCATTGTTTAAGATTGCTTTTCTAGGCAAAGTCTCCAGATCTTTACCTACTTCAGAACTGGGACAAAAGACTTCCACACCACAAAAACTCAACCCATCTCAGCAGCTGTTAGTCAGGAAAGATTTTGTGACGTGGGAGTAAAGAGCTGAGGTACCACAACTCAGACAGAAAGGTCAGCTGATGGACCCATCACTTCCACTCCCTGTAAAACCTCATTATAGCATGACGTGACCTCAGAAGGCCTAACAAATCAAAGCATAAGCAGAGAAACCTGACTGAAGCAACCCTCCAGGATCTGCCAGATACAAATGTGCCAGTATCAGAACAAAGAATGGTCCTGAAGGTGCTCTCCTGCAGCCACTGAAGTGAGAGGCAGCTGACAGGAAAACTGCGGATTACCAGTGTTATCGACTGGACCGGGAATTACGTCATTTTAGTGCTGAGACAATTCAGTGGTAGGTGAAGTAACAGCACCTCAGAAAAAAAAAAACAGTTAATGCAGTGCTTAAGCTCAATCATTTGAGTAGTTCAAATGAAGTCAGACACTAGAAATTGTCTGCAGATACATAATTAGATACTAACTGGTTTTAATTCTGCTGCACTAAGAGTATCCATTATCTGCTTTCTGAGATAACTGGCAGCATACTCTGATTTAAACAACAATATTTAAAACATTTCCATAGAAATAAGCTACAAAGAAGTCACTAAGCCCCCACGTATGTATGGTATATCCTTGCTGATACATTAGTGTTACATCCTTTTCTCCCCACGTGATCTCATGCCTTAACAGGCTGACAAATGAAAACAAATCCTCGTGCTAAAAGTGTAAAATAGGCAGGTTATCCTATGCGGGTTATATAAATGTGCAACAACAATTCCTGTTCCTAACAGCTTGCAAGCAGCCTTGTGCTGACAGACCCCTGAAGAGTTCAACCTCCAGCAGCCCAACCGCAGTTCAGTTGATGAGAAAATAATAGAAACCCCTTGCTTTCGAAGGCAACTACCAGACAGTCGTAGGTCTGCCAAGAGTCATTTCTGACAGATTCAAACATTACCTCTGTTGTGGCTTCACCTTGGTAAGGAGCTCGCTCCAAGTGGCTCGATGCAGAGGCAGAGAAAAGTTGCGCCTGCTTCTAAATGACCCTGCAGATACAGTTTCAGTAGGGTGGAAGTGCTTGGAGGTGACTAGAACAACTCTCAAGCTTTACATACGTTACACATTTACAGCTCTAGAAGAGAAAAGGCTAAGGTGCACAATTTTTCTTCCACTTAAAACCTTGGAAATGCTCAGCTCAAAACCTTCCACCTACTGTTAAGAAGCTTCTGGGTTGGTTTTTTTTGTCGTTGGTTTTGGGTTTTTTTCATTAAATAGTGGGTATACCATTGTCTGACTGCTTGGGTCTCTTAGGGGAGTCAGTGCCATTTTCTCCTAACTTCCTTTTAGCACAGTCCACACATGAAGTTCCTGCAGAGGAAGAGGAGTGGAGAAAAAAAAAAAAGAAATATTTCAATGTTGCTACATACATGTGCTTTATATACTTTTTATTACAAGCACCAAATATTAAAATAAACGCAGTACTGGTCCACCGAGGATCTTGTGTTTGGATTCTGAATTGTAACACTAATGCTACTGAAAGTCTGTGCCAGTTCAGTGATCTTGAGCTGTTTCCCAACGCTGAGCTCTGGTACTGACATGTAAAACAGGAAGCAGCTAATTATACAGCTGCCTTTTGAAGAAAATAATTCTTGATTTTATGTGATAACGCCTGTGGACTTCACAGGTGAGAAGCTTTTTTAAAAGTCTGGATTCCTTATTCAGAGGAAAAAAAAATCTTGGTGTGAGCTACTCTTGAAAGTATAAACAGCACAGCTGGACAGTGAAAATGAACAGAAGGGAAATGCCTTCAAAATCTGGACATCCATCACTTAATATCTAGATGGTGTTATACAAATCTGTGCTAAGGAACAATTCTCTTTTTTTTTTCTTTACTTGCTATGTATTCCGAAATACAAGTAAATGGGTGCTAAAATTACTTGCAAGGAAGGTGCTAATAAGTTAGTAAAGGAACTTTACGTTAAGTGGAACTGGAATAACTTGTGCTCGTGTTTTTAGTTTCTTCTCCACTGATGCCTGATTGTACTTTACTGAAAAAGGGATTTATGAACTCACCTGAAAGACAGATCAGCTTAAAACCTAGTTGGAATTACAAAAGTAATCTCTGCCTTTACACCTGCCAAGAAGTATCTTGGACCCTGTGTACCTTTCAGTTGTGAAAAAGTGGGGGTTTTAAATCTCCTGCAATGCCAAAGACCCTTATAAGCAATAATGAAGTGATACTTTTATACAATTTTGACATCGTTTGCAGCAGTAGCACAAATATCTTAGAAGTGTAATCATTTTAAACTGAAATGTTGTTTCAAAGGGAAGTTTTGCTATTTTATACCATAAATTGGAATGTATTATTGCTCTGCTTATTCACAGAAGTGTCACAAAGATACCTGAACAACACTCAGCCAAAAATTCCCCTTCAGTACTACACGCATCAGCTTCAGATTCAGTCTTCTATACCTTCTTAACAAAGGCATTCGAAATAGCCAAACATATGTTTGGAAATTTAAGCCAAAACCTCATGGATGTTAATACTATCTTAGAATACTCTGATCAACATCATAATTTTTAATACACATTTTCTGGAGCTTTTCCATTCTGTCATTTTATTGACAGCTGAAAGCCAGCAGTTATCTGCTAATACGTGGAAAGAAAATAAGAGGGTAAAAAGAGAATCTGTTAAGCAGACTCAGATCTAAATGAGAGTGCTGCACAATCGTAATTTAATTACTTTGTAAATCAGAGACTCATTTTTATCCCTCTGACAGATTATGGAACTTTCTTGGAAAATAAGAACATCACGTACCCAACGGTGTTGTGCTGTCCACTCGATCAGCATCTAGAGAAGCATAAGAGACAGCAACAGCACAAGTTAGCAACCGAAAAGTTTTTATACTTTTATGCAACATCCCAAAACAGCAAGGTTGTATCTAGAATCACAGAATGGTTCGGGTTGGAAGGGACCTTGAAGATCATCCAGTTCCAACCCCCCTGCCATAGGCAGGGACACCTCCCACTAGACCAGGCTGCTCAAAGCCCCATCCAGCCTGGCCTTGAACACTTCCAGGGATGGGGCATCCACAGCTTCCCTGGGCAACCTGTTCCAGTGCCTCACCACCCTCACAGTAAAGAATTTCTTCCTGATATCTAATCTAAATCTCCCCTCTTTCAGTTTAAAACCATTACCCCTCACCCTGTCGCTCCACTTCGTGATAAAGAGTCCCTCCCCATCCTTCCTGTAGGCCCCCTTCAGGTACTAGAAGGCTGCTGTAAGGTCTCCCAGAGCCTTCTCTTCTCCAGGCTGAAGAACCCCAACTCTCTCAGCCTGTCTTCATAGCAGAGGTGCTCCAGCCCTCTGATCACCTTCATGGCCCTCCTCTGGACCTGCTCCACTAGGTCCACATCTTTCCTGTGCCAAGGACTCCAGAGCTGGACACAGTACTCCAGGTGGGGTCTCATGAGAGCAGAGTAGAGGGGGAGAATCGCCTCACTCAACCTGCTGGCCACAATTCTTTTGATCCAGCCCAGTATACACTGGCTTTCTGGGCTGCTAGTGCACATTGCTGGCTCATGTTCAGGTTTTCACCCACCAGTACACCCAAGTCCTCCTCAGGGCTGCTCTCAATCCATTCTCTGCCCATGCATCCATGTTTGGGATTGCCCCGACCCAGGTGCAGGATCTTGCACTTGGCCTGGTTGAACTTCATGAGGTTCACACAGGCCCACCTCTCAAGCCCATCAAGGTCCCTCTGGATGGCATCCCTTCCCTCTAGAGTATCAACTGCACCACTCAGCTTGGTGTCATCCACAAATTTGCTGAGGGTGCACTTGAGCCCACTGTCCATGTCCTCATCAAAGACGTTAAATAATACTGGTCCCAATACAGACCCCTGAGGGACACTGCT
The DNA here is from genome assembly GCF_963924245.1 of Chroicocephalus ridibundus. Lineage (NCBI taxonomy): Eukaryota > Metazoa > Chordata > Aves > Charadriiformes > Laridae > Chroicocephalus > Chroicocephalus ridibundus. Next base: position 136,466,755 of record NC_086284.1, on the reverse strand, counting down.
TACTGGTCTCCAGCTGGACATCGAGCTGTTGACTGCAACTCTTTGAGTGCGACCATCCAGCCAGTTCCCTACCCACCAAGTGGTCCACCTGTCAAATCCACGTCTCTCCCTTTTAGAGACAAGGACGTTGTGTGGCACAGTATCAAATGCTTTGCACAAGTCCAGGTAGATGACATCAGTCGCCCTTCCCTTACCCACCAATGCCGTAACCCCATTGCAGAAGGCCACCAAATTTGTCACACACAATTTGCCGTTCATGAAATCATGTTGGCTGTCACCCATCACCTCTGTTTTCCACATGGCTCAGCATAGTTTCCAGGGGGATCTGCGCCATGATCTTGCTGGGCACAGAGGTGAGACTGACCAGCCTGTAGCTCCCCAAGTCTTCATTTTTTCCCTTTTTAAAAATGGGGGTTACGTTTCTGCTTCTCCAGTCACTGGGAACTTCCCCAGTCTGCCACGACTTTTCAAATATGATGGATAGTGGCTCAGCAACCTCATCTGTAGATTGAAAATTCTACCAGGGCCCGATTGCTGCAGCCCAGGCTACCTCCAATCTTGACCTCTCTGATAGTGAGCAACAGATCCAGCAGTGCGTCTTCTCTGGCCAAGCTCTCCATCACCTGTACCAGGAAGTTGTCCTCAATGCACTCCAGTAGTTTCCTGGACTGCTTGCAGTTTGCTATGCTGCTTTTCCAGCAGATTGTCCGGGTGGCTGAAGTCCCCTATCAGGATCAGGGCCTGCCTTTCTCATTTCTTTCATACAACCCTTTTAACAAATTCCTGCTATCTTTTAAAAGAGAGTTTGTAAATAGAAGAGCTGTGAAACAGTATTCTTCCCAAGGTCATTTACTCTAGTTTCAGTTCTCTGGATAAGCCATACTAGAACTGTCCTTGTTTGGAAAACATGAAAGAAATTTCTTTCCTTCAACATACAGTTGTTTTTCCCTGGTTTTGTATTAAAGGCTCTTCATTGTTACAGCTAAGGAATGTTATGAGTTGAGAGACAACAGGCTGGAAGAGAGCGGGGAGGGAAAGTAGATGAATGGCCCTAGTTAGCAAAAATTTAGCTCCCTGTTGATGCAGAACTGTTAACCGTCAGCAAAGGTACTGAGTTGTTTTCAATTTTAGCATTAAATGCCTCTACGGAATGCCATTCACTGTCACAAATGGGGTATTATTCCACAACCTCTTCTATTTTATTGTCACAAAACAGTATCCTCACACTCAGGTTTTCTCCCCGTTAGCCCTAAATGTGTGAAGCCAAGCGCTATTGGGTGTACTGATTTAATTTCCCGTGATATGCTTAATCACATACTGTGGCTCAAGCAGCTTATCCCACCAAGTAGTTCCTTCAGTTCTTTTAGTCTCTTTTGCTGACGTGTCATATTTCATATAATGTAATACTCAATATACTGGAGTAGTTCACGCCAAAAGATACACAAAGTAAATCTCTTAAACAAATGCTAACAAAAAGACAAATTGAGAATTAACGTTACATTAACATTAAAAGAGGATACATTACCTGGACTTCTCTGCTTGCAGATTTGAGCAGTCAGATCTTCTACATACTCTGGGAATTGTTTAAAGCAGTCCCCGTAGGATACGACTTTTATTCCGTGAAGCAGCATATCTGCCTGGAGCTTAAAAAAGTGGTCTTCGTTTTCTTTAAGCACCAACATATAATGTTCTAAATCCACTTTATTCTTTAGAGTATAAAGAAAAAGCGCTTGGAATATCTGATCTCGCAGAGTCTCTCCACAGCCCAAAAACAAAAAAGACTTGGTTCGATACAAGTTTTGGAGAACTTCCTGTTAAGAAACAGAAACACAAAAGAGCTACGTTTACTTCAGTAGTCAAAAGACCAAGGTAAGAACTTTCAAAATACGTCAGACTTAAAAGGAGAAGCAGAGCAGACACCACTATTGAACTGAATTAAGTATATGTTTTAGGATCAGCACAAACTGACATTTCAGAAGCACTGTTTCTACAAAAAATTTTGTATTCAAAAATCAAAGTTACCATACAAAATGAAGTACACGTGTAAATACTTCCAGTAAGGAAACTTTAAATTGAAAGATTATGGTGACAGAATATTAGACTCCCGTTAGGTCAATCTGTAAATAGGGAAAGTTAATATTCTTGACTAAATATTTGACTTCTTAAAATACCTAAGATATGACATTAAGTCCAGGATCCAGAGCTAGTAACAGCTTAAGCCCCTAAAAGATGAATCCAAGCAATCAGACGGTGATGAATCCTCGTTCTTGCGTCTGGTATTTTGGGGCTAATGTTCTCTCATGAAATAAATACAAAGATCTCTAAAACCATGAGATACAGCGGAGGGTTTTGATTGTGATTTACGAAGAAGCACTATGCAAGAGCACACCCTGCCCTAGCGACACAGCTGGCTTTCTGAATAATGCTGCCATTCTTCTGGGCCCCAAGTATTTCATCTATATGATCTGACAAAACCCCGGCCCCAGGTAATGTGTATACAGTGATTACAATAAAATAGTTCGGCAAAACATAGTAAAAATTTTAAAGATCACACAAACCATGACTTCAGGATCTTGAGTAACATCTTTATATCCCGAGGGATCTAGCACCATTCCACAGGGATCCGTATATAAGCCGTGAATATGAAGAACTCCATATTTTATATGGCCTCTTGCCCACTGAAGAACCTAAAGCCAATCATGCAAGTTACATTCTTTTGTTATACTATAATATACTACAATAACGGAAATTCTGCAAAAATATACAGCTGTCCTAATTTATAAACCCACTTACAGTAGAAATAACTTCTTTTGCACTTTTCTGCAGCAAGAGATAATTTTAATTACTAATTACACAGCTTACTTTAAATTATAATACAGAGGTGATTGCTGATACTGAAGATACCTCTGGCTTTTTGGTCTAAACAAGGTAGCAAGTTCCAGCAACGCTGACAGGAAAGACGTGACCAGCAAATTAACAACCAGCTAGGTGAAATCACATTTGTGATTCTAACAATTACTTCACAAAAGTCAAATAAGTTTGTGGGTTTTTTCCAGAGAGTAGGGGGGAAGTGGTTAATAAATAACGTCACTGAAATTCTGTTCGGTAACTGTTAGCAGATTATTCAGAATAAAGAGACAAGTAAAATAAATGTCTGTGCATCTGCTGTTAGCTTATAGACATGCTTTACCAATTAAGAAGCTTTAGCCTTGACACTCTTTAAACAGGAAAACATCTTTCAATGAAGCTTATGAGCTGCCTTCTCTAACAACTCTAAAAATTTTACTGCTCTTGTCATACCTTATCCTTATCTTTCAAGTCTAAAGATTCCATAGGTTTACCCTGTTGCTGACCAAATATTTCAAGTAAATTATCATAGTTTGTAGTCAGAACCATCGTGCCTCTCTCCATGAGCCTCAGGATTGACTGCAGAACAACAGGATTCTGAATGTGCTGTTCTAAATTATCAAACACCTCCATTAAGCAATCCTGGAAGAAGTTGGGCTTCGTGTCCCCAGTACGCTGAAGAAAGAAAAAGATGAACATTTCGTAAGAACGATGTGCACCATTATAACTGCCTCCAACAGAAAACCCGTATCATTTGTCTACTCAATGCCGCAGCATTTCTTTAAGAGAGGGCTTACATAGTATACAAAGCATAAGGCTCTGAATGTACAAAACCATCAAAACCAATCCCAAATTATTCAGGCGCTCCTGCCTCCACTTAATCTAGCTCAAAATACTAGCCTGGTTTTCTCAAGGAAGCTTGTAATACAGGTACAATAAAACAAAACTATTTTGCTACAGTTAAATCCTCACTCGTCACTTCTAAACGAACAGGAAGGAACGCTTTCCTAAAAGCGCAGGCTGCCTTTGCCCAGAGTATCTACTGAGACTGACAGGAACACGTAAGGATTCTATAAAATATACAGGCTTCCTATTCAATAAATTGTATCACACACAGAACAAATGTCTGTTTATAAGCCCAATATGGTTACTGGCCTAACTACGTGGAAACTTCACCTTTCTCAGTATGCTTTTCCTGCTTTGAAAATCAGTTAGCGTACTAAAATTATCATTCCCTGGATTCAGAGTCTGGAATAAGGGTGGGGTTTAGGAGAGGTGGTGGGGTTTTCTGGTGGTGTTGTGGTTTTTTTTTCTTGCCGGTTGAGAAAAATGTATTAATCATTAAATCTGCTACAAAGCCTAACCATACACGCAGACTCCTCTTAAAAGAGAGAGGTTGTTATTACACTTTGCCTGTAGAGAAGCTCACCGCACGTTGCGAAACACTCAATGCATCCTACAACTCAACGGTACGTATGTCGCCCTAATTATTTCAACTAGAAGACTTGGCAACCTATTAGCACAATCTGAAAATCTCTGGAACCTAAGATGAACGGCTGAGAAACGTACGGACTGTCTTCAGTGAAGCCTGAGCTGCAGGGGTGACGAAGTCTGGGTGATCCGAGGCTATCAGCAGGGTCAAGGTCTACCCGTATTTTCAAGGTATCTCTAGCTTTAGACAGCAGAGCTATAAACTCCTCTTTCAGTTCCAAGAAACGTTATGGCAAATATTTAATAGTCAGGACTCTGGCTTGCATTAATTACAACAAATGCTTACTTACGCTAAAAACCAAGGATTTTTTAGCCGCTCCAAAATGTACAGTCTACTGTATGATTACCACCAAAATTTCAATTTTTACCAGAAAAAAATCAAGTTTTAGAAAGGTGAAAAGAATTTTTGTTTATAACAAAAGTATATAATAACTTTAGAAATCAATGTAAGTTATAAACATACTCACTGGTGACATTTTCCTGATGAGATCATGTGCAACCACCAGCAGGTCTCTATCTTTGATTACTTTTTTGCGAAATTCAGCAACATCTCCCGGATGAAGCACCTCCAGCTGTTCAGCTGCTTCAATTACAGCCTCAATGCAGCTTCTCCAGGAGCACAGCGCTGGGATTCCTGGTGCTACTGCAGCACTTACCCCGGTTCCAATTACAAGAAGCAGGTCCTGTGGCTGCTTTCTTACTAGACTTTTTAAGAATTTTCTTTAAAACAGAAAACAAAAATCTTCGGTTTTTACAGTGCATTTTCTAACTTGTCTGAAGATCTCATGGGTGACTCAAGAAGTCCATACGAACTATTAATGCTTGTGGAAAATACCAACCAACCAAAAAGAACCGAGTTCTCCATTTCTATGCAGAAGAAGGGAATAGCAGCAGTTCACAGCCTTCCCCAAACCGAAAACGTACTTTAAGTCTTTTTGTCATTTTAGACAAGTATAATTCATACATAAATAATTTAAGCCAAAAAATGGCAACAACTTCAAATCACTAAGGCCTAATGCCTCTGAGATCCAAATTGACAATTACCAATTTTCACTCCATTGGGCTAGCCAAACACCATTTCAAATGAATTTTTGAAAAAAAAGTAGTCAAAGGACTGTCCAATGATCTACTTACTACATGTCTGACAGAAAGTAAGTAGAACTATTTCAAAGGGACAAGTGACAATATTTCAAAGAAACAAATTTTTGTTTTTCTGGTAAAAAGTAGTATCTTTTATTCTCATTTATTCTTACTTTAGGATAGATGAACAAAAGAACAGTCATGCTTGTTCAGATCAAGAGTTCATCTAGTTCACTATTCAGATGTTACTAACCACAGATTACTCTCAAAGGCGTATTTGGTTCTATGTCAGTATTCACTGCGCGAGCCAGCACAAGAAACTGTAGAGAAAGTCTGGCTTTTGTGATTACTTTGCAAAAAAAGTGAAAACACATTTAAAGCACACAGCTAAATCACTGTATGCAAACAAGGATTTCAGTAATACAGAACCTTAGAATTCCCTTGACTTTCAAACCTACCTTTACCGATTTTTAATTCCTGGTAACCTGGTAATACGGATGTTTAAACACCTCTTATTTCACAGTCTTCTGAAACTACCTAGCTAAAACTATAACGTTTAACTTGAAACAGCCACAGACAAAACAATTAATAAACGTGTAGATAAGGTTGCTAGCTAAAGCCTACAAAGAATATGTTGCTGATAATCCCCATGCCTTCATGCTACATTCAGCACAAATTGTTTCCTCTCAGCAAGGATATTATTTTTCCTCACGAACGGCTTAACTGAGTATGAAGCACTCAGTCAGTGGAGAAACTAGTTTCTGGGATCATTTCAAGTTTTCAAGCATGATGTTGTTCTCATATCCAATTTTCAGTTATGGATTTCCGCTGTGTTTTCACATTTTCATGGAGAGAGTTTTGTATAACCTTTGCAACACAAATTACCTGGATTTCTGTTCACTTCTAATTGTTGATCGTTCTGACGAATCCATCTCTGAGCCCTAAGTAAAATGAAAAGTAAAATAATTCTTAATGCTTCTGCCTTAAAAAAGGCCAAAATTAAAACCAGATGTATCACTATTAGCACTTTCTATTCATTCTTACCAAGTATTTTAAAATCAAGACACTGTATGTCACACCCCAGTTCAGCAACGCACTGACATAAACAAGGCTGACAAAGTATGAGCATGTAAGCCTACCACAGCTCCATTTAAGCTCAGTCGATTGATGTTTTGAAGCTAACGGAGATATGGCTATTCAAGCAGCTGAAAAACACTTGTGTCAAATTCAAGATAAAATTTATCATACCCACTAAAACATTAATTCATTTCAAGTAAAGGAATGCATTTCTTGAAGTTATTTTTTTCATAAAAATCAGTTGATTCAATCAAGTTTGTGGAAACCAGACTTCTGCAACACATAATGATCATGGGAGGCCCCCTGCTAGCCACCTGGCTACTCTACCAGACCATATAACATAAAAGATTTTGGTTTTCTCAGCAAGTATTTTAAAAAAACAAACTTATCTCTGCATCGTCTGTATTGTCTTATGTCTAAAGCATAAAAGGGCTGCACCTTGGCAAAAGAACTTGGCTACAATATCGTCACTTAGAAATCCCCAAGTTTCATTACATTAATTCTTGGTTTTGCTTTTGTAAGGATGTATTTTTTGTTTGGCTTTGAAACACATCTCAGTTTGTGGTTGTGAAGACTGCAGACCGCAGACCTTAATCCCTCAAATAAGCATCCTGCCAGACCCTATGGCTCATAAGGCTACTTGCCAGCTCTCAGGTTCACATGCTGGAAGCTATTTTGGAAACGAGGCCTAAGTTTGGAGATCATTTAACTGAAAAAAAAAAAAAAAAAAAAGAAACAAAGCCCATAAAAACCCAATGAAAAGAACAAAAACCAAAAAACCCCTACCCTCATCAGCATTTCTGAGGAAAACACACAGATCTCTTCTGCAAATGCACCCAGGACATCTTTTCAAGTAGAAAAATCTTTTCTTGTTGTAATATTTATTTTCTCCACGCTCCCTTCCTTCACTGACAGTATCCTACAAAGATGCTACACTATCATTTGACGAATGTTAGCACGTTCAAAATTCAGAACAATAATCTATCTAGAGCAAAACACTCGAAAATCTAGAGAACAAGATTCCTCTATATCCGGAAAAGTTGAGTTCACAATGCAAAAACAACACGTGATGGAAGTCCAACTTATTTATTCTGAAAAAGACTGTATTATTTTACAACCCCACCCAGTGAAGCACTTGGGAAAGAATCCCCAAGAAAGCTTTAATAATTACATTAGTAACTTACCAAAATTAATAAAAATAAGCATCTCACCACAGGATGCTGTCACTACCAACATTTTAGACCTCATTGTTTCCTTTTATCCCTTAAATTTGCTTCCTGGAAGTAGAAGCTGTGCAAATGTGGCAGCAATTATCAGCAACCCATAACAACTAAATGAGCGCAAATGAGAAAGTTCAAATTTCTGCGCGCCTTTCAGTACTGAGTAATTGCGACTAGTCTTGAATATTCTCTTATTAGACGTAACAAACACTTTTTCAATGAGCATACCTAGAAAAACAGAGGACCTGGTCACCTGCATTCAACACTGTTTTACTTTTAAAAAGACACGCTGGAATAACCAAAGGCACACGCAGTTGCTTTTCAACATCCTTTCCTGATGGCAGCTTGGAAACTGAACCCCCCCTATTATCCAGATATGCCTGAAAACGCTGAATGGGAGCTGGGTCTTTACTCCAAACACAAGGAGGGTTCATCAGAAGAAAATCTAATTTCATATTTTCTTCCTGTTCAAGAAAGAAAGAGCTAAAAGCATTGAGTTTGTTCAGCCTTGAGAAAAGGCGGCTTCGGTGAGACCTTACCACCACACTCCAGTACTTAGAGGGTGGCTACAAAGAAGATGGAGACTCCCTTTTTACAAGGAGTCACATGGAATAGGCGACAGGTAATGGGTACAAGTTACTCCTGGGGAGATTCCAATTGGACACAAGAGGAAAATTTTTCACAATTAGAACAATCAGCCATTGGAATAATCTCCCCAGGGAAGAGCTGAATTCCCCAACACATTTAAGATTCAGATGGACAGGCTGCTGGGCCATCTTGTCTAGACCAAGCTTTTGCCAAGAAAGTCTGGATGATGATCCCTGCGGTCCCTTCCAACCTGGTATTCCAGTATTTTATTCCAGGATCTACCCATGACATAAGAGCTCTATTCTCCGAATGAAACTTCAAGTCAACGGCTTGACTGAACCAAACTATTTCTCTTGGCAGTTTAATATATGAAAACAGCCTAAAACGTTCAACACAAAGGAAACACCGGGCAAAGCGAAGCCTCTTCCCCCTACCCCAACCCACGGGCCCGCCGATTCCCTCTGGAATAAACCGGGCTGGGCTGGGCAGGGCAGTGGTTTCTGCCGAGCCGCATTCCCCGTCTCCCTCCGGTAACGGAACCGGGGTTACCCGGCGACCTGCGAGAGAAGAGGAACCGCTTACCCCCGGCATCGCTGCCGGCGCCGGCTCCCCGGGCAGCAGCCGCCGCCCTCGCCGGCAGGGCCGTCCCCTCCCCGCTGTCCCCGCCGGCTGGGAAACAGCCGCCGAGAGAGAAAGGTTCCGCCCGAGAACGGTTCCCGGTGGGCCGGGGGCCGGCGGTTCCCGTGGTGGGCGCTCGGAAGGCGGCAGCAGCTTCAGGCAGAGCCCGGGGCGGTGGCGGAGCGGCAGCTGAGGGGAAGGGACCCGCAACTCCCCCACACGCACCCCCGGCCAGCCGGGCGGTGGCGGGCTCCTACGCCTTGCTTAAAAGGGAGATGGGCAGCGCTCGGGCAGCCCTGAAAGTGCCTTGAAACTCTTTCCAGGCAAAAATACAAATGAGCAGTCTGCGAGAAATGGGAAGACTCGACTCTCAGCCACAGGAGAAAAGGAAGCGGTGAAGACTCACGGGGTTGGCGCTGTGAAAGCTTACAGGCGGCAGAAGTACCGAAGACGGGCGGTATCGGGGTGAGGAGAAAGCAAAACGCCAGCAACGAGAGAACAGCGAAGAGAGGTGGCGGCGTCACCTCCCGCGGCGCTCCTGGAGGCTGGGCTTGACCGCCCGAGTCGACCGAGGCATAATTAGGCACAAGGCTGATGTGATGAGCTAACGGCAGGTGGCACGGGGGGCCGGCAGGGGCGGCACCGCAGCCCCGCTCGCCTGGGAAAGCCGACAGCCAGAGCGCTCCGCCGCCCCGCACGCTGCTTTGCTTTGATGTACTTTTCGTCTTTCTTTCCTTTCCTCTGTCTTCTTCTCCTCTTCTCTTCTCGCTTTCTTCCTTTCTTTCCTGTCGTGCTTTTCTTTCTTTTCTTCTTTCTTCGCCTTTCTTTTCTTTGCCTTTCTTTTCTTCGCCTTTCCTTTCCCCTTTCCCTCCTTCCCTCTTTTCCCTTTCTTTCCTTCTTTCCTTTCCCTTTCCCTTTCTTTCCTTTCCCTTTCTTTCCTTTCCCTTTCTTTCCTTTCCCTTTCTTTCCTTTCCCTTTCTTTCCTTTCCCTTTCTTTCCTTTCCCTTTCTTTCCTTTCCCTTTCTTTCCTTTCCCTTTCTTTCCTTTCCCTTTCTTTCCTTTCCCTTTCTTTCCTTTCCCTTTCTTTCCTTTCCCTTTCTTTCCTTTCCCTTTCTTTCCTTTCCCTTTCTTTCCTTTCCCTTTCTTTCCTTTCCCTTTCTTTCCTTTCCCTTTCTTTCCTTTCCCTTTCTTTCCTTTCCCTTTCTTTCTTGTTTTCAATCTCTTAAAGCCAAAGCCTAAAAACTCAAAGTTCCTTCACCATGGCGTATTTACCTCATTTGATGCACAATACTTGGCTCAGTTCCACCACGCTCTTTAACAGCAGCGCCCAGCTCTCTCTGGAAGGCCACCGTGAGTCCAATGAGGTGACCTGAGGAGAGGAGGCGGCCCTGCGTGAGAACCAGGGAGTCAGGTGGTAAAGGCAGCTGATGGTGCCTGAGGGTACTCGCTGCTCAGCTGTACCCCCACAGTCCAGTTGCACGACTGCGTGGAAAATGGGTCATTCTCTGATTTAGATTTCTTAACTGAAGTTTTCAAAACTGGAGTCCAGTGGTGCTCATGGTACCATTTTACAGGCTTTTGAAGACCTGAAGTACTTATTGGCATAAGCTTCCCAAACATGGGTCTTAAAAAGGCTTTCTTTGTTTCTATAGTCAATCACCTCTAGTCAGTCAGAATTCACAGGATTAGCACACCTATATGACAGCTCTGAACATTCCCTTTTGTTTGCTAAATGTCAATGTTGTATTAATATTCTGGCATAGTTTTAGGAAGATTCTTGGTAAGGGTGGCCAGTTTTGCAGACGAAACATAAACCCACTGTTTCTACTCCATATCCGGTGTTACTTTTGGCAAAGAGTAGTTGTGCTGACTGCACTGACTTCACTAACTTTCAATTTGCATAAGAACATTGTGTCCTTGTAAACTGCCCATGTAGTATTCCCCAGACATCACTTCTCACTTTGTCATTTTATTATATTACTACATTGCAGTGTCCCTAGAAAGACTTAACAGGCATTTGGAGAATCACGCTCGTTGTGATAAGGAAGATGGAGGATCAGAGAGAAGAGGAAGGGAGAATCACAGAATGGTAGGGGTTGGAAGGGACCTCTGGAGATCATCTAGTGCAACCCCCCTGCCAGAGCAGGGTCACCTAGAGCAGGTTACACAGGAACACGCCCAGTGCTCTGCCACCCTCAAAGTAAAGAAGTTCCTCCTCATGTTTTGGTGGAACTTCCTATGTCCAAGTTTGTGCCCATTACCTCTTGTCCTGTCTCCGGGCACCACTGAAAAGAGCCTGGCCCCATCCTCCTGACACCCACCCTTTAAGTATTTATAAGCGTTGATAAGATCCCCCCTCAGTCATCTGTAAAAAGAGTGTAACTACAGTCTCACCTGAAAACTGGAGTTTGGTTGAGTTAGAGAAGCTCTGCAGCGCTTCTAGCTCTTTGCCTTTCACGCCTCGCTCCTGCCAGTCAGTCAGCAAGGTATTTTATCGTGCTGATATTTAGGGTTCAGTAACCCTGAAGGTCAAAGATCTTGTGTTTTAAAAGAAGCAGGTGATAGTCTGCTCCCTAAACCCCAATCACTATGTGGGAAATCCAGCTTGGAATGCCATTTGACACTGCTTTGTAATAACGTTGGAATGTATTACTAAATGATTTGCTGAATATCTTAGAATATTTTGTCAGCTGTAGATATGAGTCACAAAGGCTTGCTAAATATTTTCCTGAGCTTGGGACTCAAGGTCAGACCCATCCTGTAGATTTGCAATACCTAATATTCTTCTTTGTTTCACATTAATTTGAAAAGTAGTATGAGAGGAAATATTTGTGAAGAAAGGCCCTTGAAAGCTTTTCCATTTTTCAGTCTGAATCAATTAATCTGATAAATGTTATTATCTTTTCCTGTAAGTCTTGCTCCTTTTATATCCTTAGACTACAATAACTATTATTTAAAAACCCCAATGGTCCTCACAACAATAATAAATTACATAAACTCTGGATTCTTTTGCAAGGGGTTAGGAAACTCACTAAGGACAAAGAATATCAATACTTTACAATCCAATATGGTACAAAAGTAAGCATATAAAATACATTCAAAAGGAGGGTTAGTATACTTTCCAAATGTACAACAAAAGGTAACATGAGGTATTATTTTCCATTGTATTTCCTTGTTATTATTCAAAATGTATGTGACAGAGACAAGCACACACCATTACAAAAACATTGGCGTAAAGTTCAGTAGCAAAAGTCACAGTGAGAAGAGGATGCTGAAATGTGTTGAAATCTGTAAGCTTTGAAATAAGAAGGAGTTTCAAGAAGCAACAAAGGCAGGCAAGTACTGTTGCTACAATCGAGAAACTCTGAGAGGTAAAACACACACTTTAAATAAAATAACTACAGAAGCTTAGCACTTGATTCAACCTAAGATTTATCTCTTATATTATGGTAAATTCGTATGTTTATCCAAGTGTACCAAACAATATGGTAATTCAGTTGCTTATTTTGGGCTTTCTTGCAGACTTTGGAAATGTTACTCGAGGTGAGGTAAGCAAGATAAGAAATGCAGCTGGTTGGTTTTGGCTGGAAGAGGCAATGCGTCCGATTATTCAGCTGTGTTTTTATGCACCGAGATGTAATGTTGATTTACTTTTGACATCTTGCTGTTTAATAAATTATAGTAAAGTAAATCTTAGTTTATGTTATCTCAGAACCTGCTGGTTTGGAAGAAAGCAGGTAAAACTCATAATGAAAGTTTATTGAGCTTGCTGAAAAGTATCTTTAAGACACCAACTAATTCACGTCTTAATATTTTTCGTAGCAGGAAGCCAATTTGCCCCTGTTGATTGAGATAAAATTCCTTCTACACGCACAATGGAACTGCTAGTTACTCCCTGATAGATGATTACTTTTTTCTACCTCAGAGCTGACTGGATCTTACTAGTTTGTCATCTTTGCAAGCAGAATAGTGTATGAAATGCTTTGAAGAAGAAAGATAGTATCAGAAATTCAAAGTATGTTTTCAAAAGCCGGTGTCAGTTCACTTAGAGTTTACCTATGATTGAGTATAGAGATCAACTTTCAAAGGCAACCTTTTAATTTTACTTCCAGCACTGTACATGTATAAGCCCTGCGGAGTTACATGATCTGTAAAAGAATTCTGTATGTAACTGAGCTCATTTTTAGAAGTGACAAGCATGTCTTTAGTGACAGATACCAAGAAGGTCTCCCTACAGTCGACTTCTTTTACTTAACAGAGCAGAACTATGTGCAAGTTCTGCATTACCTTGCAGCTACCTCTCTCACGCTGTCTGGATCACAGTCAGTATTACTCCACGTGTACAACTTGCTGCTGCTGGCCTATGCTTTTAAGGAGATGGGGAAGAGATGATAAACTACAGCTTCTTGGGAAGTTTTTTTGAGGTCACTTTTGAATAGCAGTATAAGCTTTAATAGCAAAAGGCTTTAATAACAGATTTGACTCTACACTGAATACAGGACAAAATGCCAGTATATAATTTTATAGTATGCTCCCTTTTAGGATTAAAGACAATCTGTTCAATCCATGTACCGTGGCTTTCCCCCCCCCCCCAATAATAAATTAATCCAATAATTAATAATTATTAAATTAATAGTTATTGAATTAATAATAAACAAATTCCTACAATTAAAACCTGTTTTCTAGAGTTCAGTAACATTAGCATCAGTGAGAGTGTAGTCGTTTCAGTATAGTCATATGTGGAAAAAATATATATTGAAAAGGGTAAATGATGGGGGAAATGAGCTCTGTTAGCTGCAGTCTTTCTGACCTTGAATTTAGTTTGAACTGTTTATAACAAAGTCTGAATGTTTGAGTTTGCTTTGAAAAACTAAGGAGTGTAACTGACAATGTCCTTTGATTAAATAGGTCATCTTTTGCACCTTTCTGATAAAAAAAACAAAGGAGCTCTGTCGCAAGGCCGCTTTCTGTTCTGAACAGTAAGGCGTAAAGCAGTGCGAAAGGGAGAAAAGTCATTTAGAAGGAGAGACAGAACTGTAGTGGAAAAAAGAAAGAAAAACAAAACCAAACAGAAGATAGTACCAGAAAAAAAAAAAAAAAGATAAAATAGGTAAAAGGAAATAAAACATTATAGAGACTATGTTGCTGCTTGGTGAAAACCAGAACTAGGTCAGAGAAATGAACCTTGGGAATATTATTTTAAGAACTTACTGGTGAACTGGCATAAAGGTTTTTCTCGTTTGTCGAATACCAGATGGTGAAAATGTTTATCAAAATATCTGCAGAAATAAAATAAGGACAAAAGTAGAGGTGTTACTCTGCTCTGTTAGAACATATCAGACACTGAAGAAGTAATGAGAGTTTTTTTCCTACTTGGCTGGGCTTTTGTGGTCCAATGGCTACTTCTTCTACCCAGGTGTATATTTAACAAGCCTAAAAATAAACCATCAACAGATCAGCAAGCAGAGAGCTATAAAGGTGACAAGCACATGGGTCCAGTATGCAGTGCAGAAGTGCAGTAGAGAAGCATAGGTTGAGATCTTGGACGACTTCTGAACTGCAGCAAAAAGGAGCCCTGAGGACAGGAACCCTGTGACCCTGTGCAGTGGTGGCCAGTTAGACTGGCTGTCTGATCCAGCATAGGTATCACTGGGGAATTGTTTGCATAATCATGCTATTGACTGACCAGATTTAATGTATTTTCTAGAAAACAAACCTTTGCTTTGCGGTGGTTCATAATATGATCTCTCCTGCCTCTTGAATCCTCAGTGGCCAAGAAGGCCAACAGCATCCTGGCCTGTATCAGGAATAGTGTGCCCAGCAGGACTAGGGAAGTGATCGTCCCGGTATACTTGACACTGGTGAGGCCACATCTTGAGTACTGTGTTCATTTTTGGGCCCCTCACTACAGGAGGGACTTTGAGGTACTGGAGCATCTCCAGAGAAGGGCAAGGAAGCTGGTGAGGGGTCTGGAGCACAAGTCTTATAAGGAACAGCTGAGGCAATTGGTGTTCTTTAGCCTAGAGAAAAGGAGGCTGAGGGGAGACCTTATCGCTCTCTACAGCTACCTGAAAGGAGGCTGTAGCCAGGTGGGGGTTGGTCTCTTCTCCCAAGTAAGAGATGATAGGACAAGAGGAAATGGCCTCAAGTTGCGCCAGGGGAGGTTTAGATTGGATATTAGGGAAAAATTTCTTCACTGAAAGGGTTATCAAGCATTGGAACAGGCTGCCCAGGGAAGTGGTGGAATCAGCATCCCTGGAGGTATTTAAAAGATGGGTAAACGTGGTGCTGAGGGACATGGTTTAGTGGTGGTTTTGGCAGTGTTAGATTGATGGTTGGACTCGATGATCTTAAAGGTCCCTTCCAACCAAAACAATCCTATGATTAAATAGTTGTGCCTAACTCCTAATTTGCCGTACAGCTGAGGTTATCTATATTTGTAATTCCTGTGAAGTCAGGACCGAGTCTACAGGGGAAGCTGCAAATGTAGCACTTAAGTCCAGGGATGTAAGCCAAATGAAATCTTACTAAAGAAGCAAAGTTCTTTGTGTCCAGCCAGCTGTCGTGCCTTATATCCTGTAGTATGTCTAAAGAGAAATTAAGTGTTACACCACATTTATGTTACACTTGCTTGGATTAACATCACCGACAGACGAGAACCATATTATGTATCATATATGATTTTTGATGTGAGATATCTCACTTACAAATCTCATTCCACACATGTTATAACAAAGTGTTTTGCTATAATGCATGCTATCATTCCAATAAAGATTACAGGGCCTGGCCCAGGGATATTTGGACACTGACCTTCCATTCTTTGATTTGAAAATCTGGGCCTTCATGCAGAAACTAATAGATACTGTATCACAGAAAGGAGACATTCAGGCAGGATTATGTTCAGGCCTTAGCCTTAACTACTTAAATACTACGTAACCCATAAATGCTTGAAAAGTTATAGTAGGCAGGTCCTGCATTCTATAGAAGAAAAAAGCTATAAGGTTATTTTTGAGTTTTCATATTTTACTAGAATATGTTACAATAAGAAATTTCTGTAAGAAATTTTCAGTCTGTTATTTTGTTAACTGGCTCCAAGTCTCTTTAAATTGATGACACATAAAAGGCTTCATAATCTCCAGTTTTACTGGATTTATTGTGCAAGCTATCAATTCCAATACTGACTCATACTGCAATATGGCTCTCTCCAGAATTCCTCATTTTTAGTAAGAAACAAGAAAAGTAAAATTAGGTTTATTATACTAATGCAATCTTGATTATAACAAATGCTAATTAATTTGTGGGTAACTTTTTTAAAACTCAGCTTTCTAGTGCCTTCTCCCACTTCATCCCTTACAGTGAGTCTTAGCAGTAGAGATGGGAAAAAAAAACAAAACCAAAACCAAATCAAAACCAGTTTACTTATGCAGCGTGTTCCAGGCTGAAAAACTGGCTTGTGAGAAAAATCCAGATATCTCCAGATAGTTTCACCTAGATGTTAGTCCTGTTTTTTGTCTAAAGTAAGATAGTTAAAAGGTCTGAGTAACAGGAATTTCCCAACATTTCAGTCTTGTTCAGGCTCATTGTTCATTTCCACTCGCTATCTCCTCACCTGCTAGCTAGAGCAAATACTTGCACTGCACACATGAGATGCCACAGTCAGAAAAAATCCTGTGCAATAGCATTCTATTACTCCTCCATAAAAGACTAAGATTTGATTTGGTGTCTTGAAGTGAATTAAAGCTATAATTAAAGCTTTTCAAAGAGTTTTAGTACAAAAAGCCATTGCCTTTTATATTTCACTCTTCAGTTTCTCAGAAAACTAAAAAGCCAGTCTTTAGATTCTTTTTCTACAACAAAAGGTCTGTAGAAACAAAAAAGAAAATCTGTACTATCACTAGACTAGACAGCATTAGGGTGTACGCACCACAGATATCTGTCTGGTTAACCTTTATAAAAAATATTTGCAAAGACAGGCATGCCAGAAATATTTCCTGGAAAGGCATCAGACTATGTTGTAGTAACGCAAGCCTGTTAATAATCATGGAAAGATCAAATTCAGTCTGCAGCCATCCTATCGTGGGCTGTGCTCCTGTTATGTAGCAGAAGCTACAGAAATTGGTATTTGGGCAAGGGGATCCAAAACAACAGTTAGTATATATAGAATTTAGTGCCCGTAGGTAAGTCAATAAGATCTTTCTTTTGCCCATACTAAAATAAAATTCAAGGAAGGCAACAACAAACAACTGTGCTATTCTTCTGACGACGCAAAAACTTAATTGATGTAAGTATTAATACTTATGACTTAGTCAAATCCCTATTTGAATAGTTCAGTTCTGTTTAACTTCCTTTAGTAGTTTTAATTGGATACCTCCTGCCCATGTGCTTAAACTGTTCCATGATTATATGCAGAAACATAGTGAGTAAATTTAGAAATAATCCCTTGGGTTTACAAGTCCAGTTCTATATTTTAGCTGTATTACTAAACAGTAGGAAGCTGAGTTGCACCGGTGGGCATAGCAGTCACTGTCTGACTTAAATGCTTCAGAATGAAAGCATTATGTAGATATACTCATAGATGATTAATCTAGAAAAGGTGACTGAAAGTGAGCAGAATAAATGATTTAACTAGAGACTGAAGAGAATTGCAAACTAACTTGGAGAAACCTCTGCAAGGTTTGTACGTTTATACAAGCAAATTTAAATAAATCCCTTGCAAAACTGTGTTAAAAGAACATTACAGTAAGGGTCAAGCTGAAATGCTAAAAATCCAGGAAACAGAAAAGGAAGCATTGCCTGTGCATCCCTCATTTGCTTCACTGTGGATTTGCACTGTGATGCTACTTTATAGGAATGCATGGTTCTTTCCCCCTGTCCTACCTGTCTTTTAGTACATAGGACAGGTGGCGCTTGCTTCAAAAATTTTTTCTCATTATTGTCAAATGTATAACCTTTGTGCTTCATATAGTGCACATCCTCTAAACCATCACTGAAGATGAAGCTATTTATTTGCAATGAAATATTCTCTTTATATAATGTCTTGTAATTTATTTTTAACTTCCTGTGAGTTGAAGAGGAAATATAATCTCTATTTGACCGATGGGAGAAAAAAATGACGCATGTAGAAATTAAAGTAAAATTGTTTTTATTAATTTGGTTGTCTATTTTTAGATTACTAGAATCTGTTTTGTTCTACTACTTTGCATTTTATAGTACCTTAAATATTCAAAGCATGGTTTCCACGGACTACAGTGTAGCTGGGAGTGTTAAGTATTTGTCCAAATCAGATCTGGATCCTCAAACTTTGTACTCAGATAACAAAGAACCAAGTACTACTGATCACACTAAAAAATTTTGTTGAGGTGTTTTGTCCAGATTAGCACAAGAGCTCTATGATAGCTGAAGAAACTAAATCTACCTCCTGAGCAGGCATGGACTGCCTGAACTTTGAGATTGTAATTTTCTTTTCATTCCTTGTTTGAGGCAAAGCGGTGGTGTTATCTGTCATACAGACCTTATTCATTCACAGAGACAGGAACATGCAGAAGAAATAATCTGTGACTGTGTAATTCAAGACAGTGCCATAACACCTTTAAGTAAGATGCTAAATTAACATTGCAGAAATATCCATAATACAGATTTCCACTCTTAACTAACTTGACTTTGCATCCACAGCATTCTTTTAACACTGTTATGAGTGTAAGGTTAGTGAAAGACAAACAGATGAAATTCCATTATGTGTTTTTAGCATCAGAGACTTTAGAAGCAATTCAAGGACCTTTGTCACCTGAGTGAAGAAAGGAACTGATAAGAGGAGAAAAGTTAACAAGGTCTAAATACACAGATACTTGTGATGGGTGGAGCTCTTTCCCTCCATGTTTCATAGATAACAGGAATAGCAGAGGAATGGTGAGATTCAGGGACCCTGGGTTCCTGTTCAGGTTTGCAGGGAAGCATTTTATATTCTGTATCTCCAATTTTATGCATGCAGCACCACTTCTCTTCTGTTCCTGCCAGTCTGTTAGACAGCCTTGCCTCTGTCCCAAGTTGATCCTTTGTCCCTAGTTCCTTCTATGTTCCTCATTCTTCCTATTCCAATCTTGATTTCTTTATCCATCCAGTCACACTCTCATTTTGAGAAAGATTCATTAATTCTCAGTACATTCAATAAAGATTTTTTGCCAGGTCACATTTAGTTTCCTCCCTTATACCTCAGCACTGGCCCTGTTCTTGTCCTTCCTTTGCACAATGATGTGCAGGCCTACTTTGTCCCTTTTCTGGCTCTTTGTGCCAAACAACCTTCTTTTCCTTGAGCATCTTGGCTCCCTGTCAGACATGTAATTTCTTCCCCAGGCTCAACTCCCAGAGTCCCTCCTTCTGTTTTACATACAGACAAATAGATCTGGCTGTCTCCTCTCCTTCTTTTCCCCTGCTATCACCCCAATCCATGGTTTCTTCCCGTCTTAGTTACCCCACACGAAATGTTTCCGCCTCCCATTCTTCCCGTTGCTTAATTCTTGTCTGTTTGCTCTGCAAATCCCGTTCACAATCACTCTCCCTCCTACCCTTCAGCATAGTTTTACCAATCGATCCCACTTTTACTGGATTGTATTGACCTCATCTCTTCCTTCCTCTCCCATTATGCACTTTTCCCCTTGAGACTTTTAAACCAAGTGGTTTCCTCCCTCCTTTGCAGTCGTGTAGCTACTGAGAAAAGATCACCCCTAGGAGATCTTGCCAGGCGTAACCTCAGCCCTTGGGCAACCATTGCAGGGAAGGGCAGCCTCCAAGTTGTATTCCTGAGGTGAGGCACCCCCGCTGGCTCCCCTCACAGCCCACCCAGGGTGAGGAACAGGACAAGGCCCACAGACACCTGCTGCAGGAAGGAGATGGGCTTTCACAGCCGCAAACAATCTCCCAGTCTAACAGGGCATCGTGCACCCACACCTGGGCCACCAAGGCCACTGCCACCACCACGGCCTCAGCCAGGGAATCAGGCAGGCCCTGTGGGAAACATCTCATGACCCATCCAAACCCTTATGCAACCACCTACCAGCAAATCCTGGTCCATAGCACAGGGAGCGACGGCAAATGAACAGCAGCTGCCACTGCAGCTCACAGGGCAGTGAAACACTGGGGAGAGCCTTTTCCAGTCGCCAAATGGAAATAAACTGCGATAAATTACTTCTTCATCAGCAGAACTAACAAACCTGCTCTCCTGTACATTGCTGTCTTTCCAAAGACTAGTTATACCAGTGCAGCCACCGGTTTAAGGCCAGATTCATGTTGCTTCGGCTGCCAAGGGAGAGGCAACAGTTTCTGCCTGCCTTCCCTGCAGGAGGGCACTTACCTCCTGTGCCCAGCTGCTGGCATGGCTGATAATTAAGTGGAGTCATAATTATCTTTGAGGTCACCACACTTCACTCAAATTTGGCTGGAGGTACCCAGTGGGTTCAAGAGCTGTTGGAGGAGCTGGCGTGATGGTATGCGCCCTATTTCCCTAGGTGATCAAGCTGAAAAATAACAGTAGGCTTAAGGTCCTGGCCCAGAGACTGGCAGAGACCCCTCGCCCCAGTGGGGCTCAGCTGTTTTGTGGTGTGTTTTCAGCTACGGTGGCCATTGGCCCCCGGCTGTAGGCAGGGGTGGGCATGGTGGCCCTGAGCTGCCCCCCTCCCCAGGAGCCAGGCAGCCCCTCTGGGGCACTGCCAGGGCCCGGTCACAGAGCTGGGCCCTGGGAGATTTGCCTGTTCGGACCTCGCCTGCCCTGTCTGGTGGCTACCAGCCACAGCTGGTACCTGCCTGTTGGGGCCTGGGTTGGCCTGTCTGGTTCTCCTGCCTGCGCTCAGGGAAACTCAACCCTTCTCCTGTCAGGATGGGCTCAGCCGCCTCAGCAAGCTAGAGAACGGTAAGTACGTGGGACTGGTTTTTTGGTTGGTTTTTTTTTTTTTTCCCCTCAATGGGAAAAGCTGCATTTTATGAGATTAGTTTCCGTTTCTCACTGTTTCTGTACTCATCTGCTGGAGAACCAGCACCCACACCCCAGCCTGCTGCCAGGGTGGTGGCAGTCCTGAGGAGCCATCTATCCCCCACAGCACCGCCATCTTGCCTCAGCTGTCCCTTCGTGCCTGGGAACCAGGGTCCCTGCCAGCCTCCCCTGCGGTCCCCGAGCTCTGCCTCACCCCCACTTCTCCAAGAGATATCTGTATTTGCAGTTCTATTGTATCCCAAATACCAGAAAAAGAGTACTTCCGCGCCCTGCTCTCCCCCACAAGTGGAAGCTGGTTATGCAGCAGCCAAACACAAAGGCCCACAGCGGAGCCACCTCGCCTTCAGCCCCTGGGCTGCCAGATTTGTCGGGCCCAGCGCTATAGGTGACAGCCACGCTGCCCCTGCCACCAGCAGCAGTTGCTGTCCCTCTGGTGTCTCCAGCTCGCTCTCCTTTCCCTGTTTTGGAGAAGGGGCACTTGAAAGGTGAGAGCAGTCGGATGGCAGTGTGGGAGATTGCTAGGTCTTACTGGGGGCTTGCTTAGCCTGCCCCACATAGAAATGTATTTAAATATGTTTTAGCTTCTTATGGTTTGCTTTTAAGAGGAGAATAAGGTGAGGTTATTTCTACTCTGCACATATGCTATGCCTTTTCTCCTCTCTTTCTCTCTCACGTGAAATTTCAAGCTGCTGGCAGAAAACACTGGAGTGCTACCAGCACTCAAGGGGAAAAAACAGGGACAAAACAAACTATTTTCCTCAGCCTTGATCTTGGAAAGTGCATTTAAGCCTAATTTCTGGAGTATTTTTTAGCCTATTGCAAAACCTCAGCCAGAATGGTCAGATATTGGGAAGATCATAAAATTGCTAAAGACTGGGTCCTTTAATGGAAAGTGGTGGGAAAAGTTAGCGTATATGTTATTATCAATGCTATTATAAAAAAGATAGGCCACAGAATAGAGACAGGGTAGAAATTCCAGATTACTTCTGAAGAAACTTCTGCCAGAAAGAAACAGTGAGATACTGTACTGGATTCGTATTTGCAGATGATCAGCAATAATACATAGCATGTACTGGAAATACGTGTGTTTCTGCTGTACGTGAGCAAGCTTGCTGTAGGTAATGCACAAAGCCGATGCAGGGTATAGCTTACCAAATCAAACTAGAACACTACCAGTAAAAAATTTTAAACATCTCCCAGAGTTTTTTCTTGTTAACTAAATGCATTTTAAAATTTTACTGGGTTGTCTGTTTTCCAACAGCTCAAAAGTGGTTTTAGAATTCTCCCAGAACCCATTGCTTCTCTAGGAGCAAATCCAGGACTTGTGGGATGAGTGCCCAGGGGGCATTGTAACTGAAAAAATATACGCTGGTTCAGCTACAGATGATTCAGTTCTGAGTGTAGATAAGTCTTTGGAAATAATGATGTAAATATTCCATTTCTTAGAAAATGGTGCATAACATTGGGAACATGCCAGACATATGCAATACCCCAGGTTTCAAACACAGCGGAAGAATGAAAAGAGAAGTATATGCTCTTGAAGTAATAAAACGTATGATATAAATGTTTACCTTCAAGCAAATATCTTTTTCATGCTAGGGTGAAGTATCTTGAATAATATAAGGGGAATCCTGGGTTCCATTTATGTTATTTAATTCCATACTAATAACCTGGTGTATAAAAGTATAGCCGTTTGCAAAAATCAGTCTTTTTCAGGTGTGGGATCTGGAGCTTTTCTCTATTGCATGGAATAGATTCTGTGGTACCAAACAAAGCAGCACTGGGACATCCTACAGTGTGTGCCGGGTTTGCTCTCTGCAGAACATATAGCCCAATGAACTCATGTTTTTACAAGGGAGGATCTCTTAAAAGTTGCACAATGCAAATAAGGGCAACAGTATATACACAAGTAGTTCAACTCTCGATGCCTTGTGTATCTTAGTAGTTCCTAGGAACCATAACTGTGTACTCAAGCAGAAATAATTCCCTTTAGAGAAGGGCTCTGTGCAAAGTGATTTATGACTTCTAAGACATTTTAAGCATATCTTGGCATAATGCCCAGCAGTGGAGGCATCTGTCAGATGGTCTTCAGAGAAAAGTAAAACCTATCATGCGTTGTGATAATAATTGTTTGGATGATGCACTTTGTATTATAGTTTATTTGTGTGGCAACTGTACTGTATAGCTTATGTACTCTGTTCATATCGTATTTATTTTTAACTGTATAATTGTGCATTTGTGGGTAGTTTATTTCTGTATTCCAAAACCAATACACACTTTGTTCCTGGTGTATATATATGAGCATGTAAACAGTATAATATCATAAAATTTAGGTTGGAAGGGACCTCTGGAGATCATCTAGACTGGACTGTTGCACGGGGTTATTCCATCTCAGGCACAAGACCTGGCATTTGCCTCTGCTGAACTTCATGAGATTCCTGTCAGCCGCTTCTTCCAGCCTGTCAAAGTCCCTCTGAATAATACTTCTCTCCCTTGGTATATTGATTGCTAATTCAAATTTGGCGTAATCCGTAAACTTCCTGAGAGTGTACTGCATCCTATCATCCAGATTATTAATACATACTTAGAGTCTGATGGTCTCATGTAATTTATTGGCAGCTTGCTGTGATGAAGCTATTGAAATATACCCTGTATCAAGA
Organism: Chroicocephalus ridibundus; assembly: GCF_963924245.1. Taxonomy (NCBI): domain Eukaryota; kingdom Metazoa; phylum Chordata; class Aves; order Charadriiformes; family Laridae; genus Chroicocephalus; species Chroicocephalus ridibundus. The sequence goes on along the minus strand of NC_086284.1, from coordinate 136,443,191 downwards.
TTCTCAATTATAAGAAGGGTAGGTGCTCTTCTCTCACTTTGCATAGTAGAAAAACCTTCCAATCATCAACAAAGATAAAATTCACCATGAATTATCAAAAACAGGAAAGAAAATCCGGAGGCAAAAAATACAGTGCAATCTTAAATTCATGGAAGCTAATGGAGATCTTGCCAGTTATTATACCTTTAAAAATCCCAGCTAGCTCTTATTAAAAACACTTATATGAAATTTAAATAACTAACTGGCTTCTAATGTGGCTTTTTATGCATGGCACAGATTCTTCTACACAGTTTAGTCCTGTTTAATTTAACCTTGAGTCGATATAGTCATATCTGCAGATTTCCTTATTAATTGAGAACCTTTTAGATTTCTCTGGAGAAATTCTTTACTCTCCAGGATCAGGTACTAATTAACAATACACCAGTCGACTTTGCATATCATTTATTTCAAAATGGTCTAAGTAGTTAACACCTAAAAGCACTAGAGAAACAAGCTAACAAGACTCCAAGGCAATATTTGGAACTATCATCAGAGTTTCTTGACGCCTAAGAAATGCTACGGTGCCTTCACTCGTCTTTGCTGGGGTTAAAACCAGCCCATCTGCTTGAAATAAAGTATATTGCCCTCCGTTATTATGTAGGTAGTATAGAAACTTATACTAGCATGATGTTAGGGTACATCTGCAAGAAGAAGCGTAGTCAAGATTTTTACTTGCAAGCATACTCTGAGCTGGCCTGCCACCAGCCGTATCTGGTTCTAGGGCTGTGAATTAGCTGGAAAATAAGACATACCGTTTACAGGTTCAGAGCTAGGATGTAGTTGGGCCTTACAATTTAGATATAGAGACTATTGCTTGTGAACAAAGGCAGCCAGAAGAGAGAAGGCTGACTCCTAAGAGGCCTCTGCATTTGATCTAAGCTGGAGCAGGAGCTGTGATGAAGACTATAAGATGTTGGTTTAGCTCAAACTAACTTGAGTGGGCAGGAATCAATGCTGGATATCAATGCAGTCATAGCCACCAGCTACGACCTTACTAATAAGCAGAATCAAGTTACAGACCTGAGCTTTTCCCCATGGTTGTCCATGCTGTCCTACTGTTCGGCTAGTTGCTGGCAGAGTTTTGGCTTAAGACAACTAGCACTCTCAAGTCAATGTCCAGACAGAGTCTGGAGGACACTACTAGCCAGGTGTCATTCCCAACAGCAGCATGGACAGGGCTTCTCTATTTTGAAAGGAAAGTTTTTAGCCACATGGAAATGAGCTGTGCTGTGTTACTTCCTCCCCAAGGCCAAAAAAAGGGCTGTGATTCATTTCATTTACCAGTGTGGGTGTAGCCAGGGATCTGACTCTGCAAAATAAACATGCCATTTCAATATAATAGACATGTAAACAGTTATGCAAAGTGAAGTGTAATAGAGTGGCAGAAATTTTGCAAGATTATTGTTTAGAGAAGGATTTCAGTACTCTCTGTTTAGTGCAAGATGAAAGCAACTAAAGAGTATTGAGTGCAGCTGAGGGATTACATTGTCATTTAAAGACTGGCCAATCGGTGTGAGCCCTTATTATAGCTCTTTCATCCAAAGTAGAGAAATTAACCCTTGGAAAGACCTAAGAGGGTAGCAAGTCCCCTTAATAGAGTCCTATGAAATGAGCATAATTTATTTGTTTTATTCATTAGCTCTGCATTGTGGTTTTTTTCATATATTATGTCACTCCAGTCGAAACAATAATAAATATTGTTTTAATAGAGGAAGACTGAAAATGATAGGCCCATGTGATATTAGTCATTTGAAGAATCTAAATCAAAGCCTTCCACAGGATTCAATTTACCATTGTTCATAAGGAGTTTTGGAAACAGAATTTGTGTTAGATATGTCACTATTTCTTATCCTGTTAAGAAATGTTTATTTTTACTTTCAAATGTACCCTAAATCTGTACCTGTGCTTCTGAGTTTATCCTAGATATATTCACACAATCCATTTTTACATTATCCATTTAAAAGGAGTCCTTTCATCACTCTACTGGCAAGACACTTCAGGAGTCTGGTCTAAAGCCATACATCTTAAGAAAGACTCCTATAGACATTAGTGTGTTTGGAATTAGGCTATAGATCTCATGCACTTGAAGTTGGAAACTGTTACTTGTGATATTTGCAAAAGGGACAGGTTTGTGAAGTTGATGCAGTACAACATGAAAAACAGCACATATCCTAGGCACATAGTAATACATGAGCAATGAGTGTTCAGATACCAATGAGCAAGAAAACATCTCTCTGATTTTAAGAATGAACTGGCCCTGTTACTATCAGTTCTGCTGTAGATTTTTAAAGTTCCTGACTGTGGACTAGCTGTTCCTGTAGTTCTCTGGTACTTCTCCTAGTTCTACGAAAGAATTGAATGCAATCAGGAAAGATGTTTGAGCTATAGGCAGATAGATAACCCCAGTCCACCACAAAACCTTGTACCTTTCCTATCATCAGTTCTAATGTGAGGGATATTTTTTTAAGAGGTAAAAGCTTCTAAAGAAGTTAAATGAAACAACAATGATGTTCTTTCATTTGGCCTGATGCAGTACAATTAAAGTGATGTTGACTTCAGGACTTGATTGTGGAAGAGCCCTACCTGATAGCTTAGAGCAGTCATCATTTTATAGTTCTCATCAGTGTCAATTTTGAAAAAACATCCCTAGCTGCTATAACACAAGACACTGTAATTCTACCACAAAGTATATTTATATAGTAGAGAAATTATGCACAGATGTGATCTGATGCATGTCCATCACAGCTTGCAAAGAATAGCAGGGAAAAAAAAGCGTTAGCTATGCAATTGGAGGAGCACAACAAAACATTTATAGTATACTATGAAAACGTTAGCTTGGGATGTAATATAAATTGTAGTAAAGTGAAGCAGGAAAAGGCAGCTATAGGAAGGGATCCTTTGTGTAGGCATTGAGAGTGTCAAAGTACGAGGGGAAGCAGTGTCCCTTGCAAAACTTCCCCACCCCCACCCCGCCCCCCGCTCCAAGACACAAAGAGCAGCTGGCTGAGGGCTGGCACAAGGAGGGAAGCCAGCTAAAGATAGCTGTCACAAAAAGCATAATCCGAACAGTGACTCTGTTAGGATGGTGTGGATGCTGTCAGGCCTGGAAAGGGCTCCTACATGGTGATAACAGGCGTCCATCCGCTCTGGGTGTTTGCTTGCTGGCAAGGGTAAGCACTGCGGCACTCCTAACTGCAGAAGCAGGCTTGACAAGTGTGGCAACATCAGAACAGGTTTGGTTTATTGTCCTGCTCCAAGCTACAATGATCAAACATAGCGCTGCCTGTGAGCTATGGACAGCCGCAGTTACAGTATCTGCATACCTTGTTGACCTTTTTGTGTTTCTTAACTATCCCTTTCTTCAGCTCAGCCCTCTCCTAAATAAATAACCTGACTTTTCCCTACTGGTCCTAGTTTTGCTACACACATGCCCAAATATGTAATTTCTGATATGATTGCCTAGGTTATCTTAGCCTTATGATGTTACTGAGATGGCCAAGTGAGTGCAGTTGTTCCTGCAAGGTTCTGCTCCCCTAAAGGTCCCCAGCACTGCCCTCCAATAGGCCATGAAGTTTGTCCATTTCTCATACAAGTCCCCCATTAACCACATGTGAAGTCCAGGCACTCCTCACAGCACTATCTGTAACTTTTGTCAGCTTCTCATGTCATTATCTGTCACGTCCAATTTCTCATGTCATGTTCAGTAGTTTTTCACATCCTGAGTGAGCTTAGCCTTAGGCCAGGGACTAATCAGTGATCTAGTCATCTGCTTGCATCTCCAACAGGCTGAGACATACAGTTACTATTCCTCTGACAGTATCCATCTGGGGTTTGGGTTTTGTTTTTGTGAAAGACTACAGGGTGTTAACTTAGTTTAACTGTGCATTTTATTGATAAAAATAAAGAATAGACAGACTTACTCTGCTCCCAGGATGCAAGGTGAGGTGACTGGTGACCAATGTATTAAAAAGGCCTGGACTGAACATGAGAACAACTGGTGTTGCACCAGTAAATGATTAGCATTGCTTTTGGCATGATCCCATGCTCTTCCTACACAGTGATGATTTCAGCAGTAGATACCTCAGAGTAGTACACTGGAGGTGTCTGTAGACTGTTGTGGGCATGTTCTTGATTAAAGCTTGCCTGGGACTACTACTGGGAAACAGGTAGGACACATTGACATCTGAAATTATCTAAATGGTTTTCATTTAGAAAACGAAAAGACTGTGAGCTGTATGCAAGAAAACTGTCAAATTATAACTAATTCTTAAATCCTTTGGAGCAGCAAGGTGTGATGGACATTGAAGAAAGGCTGAAGGATTTGGGTCTCTTCAGTCTGGAAAAAAGAACAGCGAGGGGGGATCTTATCAATGCTTATAAATACTTAAAAGCATGGGTGTCAGGAGGATGGGGCCAGGCTCTTTTCAGTGGTGCCTGGCGACAGGACAAGAGGTAAAGGGCACAAACTTGAACATAGGAAGTTCCACCTAAACATGAGGAGGAACTTCTCCACCCTGAGGGTGGCAGAGCACTGGAACAGGCTGCCCAGAGAGGTGGTGGAGTCTCCATCTCTGGAGACATTCAAAACCTGCCTGGACGCGTTCCTGTGCAACCTGCTCTAGGTGACCCTGCTCTGGCAGGGGGTCGGATTAGATGATCTCCAGAGGTCCCTTCCAACCCCTACCATTCTGTGACGTGAACATGGAACTAACCTTTTCCACATAGAAGCGATCTGCTAGAAGTCATAGATGAGGAATAGACTTTCATTGCCTTGACTTTCAGTGAAGATCAGAAACATGTTTGTAAGGTGGCAATACTTTCCCATGTTTCTAATTGGTAATGCTCCAATAAGTTCAAAACCACCTGCGAATCCAAAAATAAACAGGGCAAACATGAAACATTTGGTACAGCAATTGAATCTGCAAGAACAGCTACTGCTGCCTTGATGATTGGGTATAAACTGAGAAGAGGGAGTACTTTGGGGAACATGACCAACAGAACAAATAACCATTCTTGTTGCTATAATTTTGTTCATAAGTGGACACAAAGGCAACATTGGAAATGAAACAAGATTAGAGCATATTTTTTTTTCCACACAAATGTGTGACAGGCAGAAATCTAGTAAAAGATGAGTATAAATCTCTACTTCAGCTGGTCAGGAAATGTTTCTGCTCCCACCCCCCAAAAAAAAAAAAACCAACAACAACCCAAACTTGAACAAAGTGTTTTGATGTTCATTGACACTGTTTGGGTTCTTTTTTTCCCTTCTGAAAACACATTTCTGATGAAAACAATATCTTTCCTAGAATTCTGTGTATTGAAAAGTCTTTTTCCAATATTCACAAGCTTAAAACTAGGTTCAGGCTGAAACTCTTAATTAAACTGGAGTTTAAAAGTGATACAAAAATGCATAGAGTTAGTCCCATCATATTATCTTGTAATTACCTCGTATGCTATCAGTAATGCATGAATATTCACTGACACTTAAGCTGAGATTTCCTTTCCCTGAGCCAAATTTGAGATAAACCCTAGGGTTCTCCTGCGGCTGCCAAGAGCAGATCCACCATTTCGGAAAGACTGCAGAGTGATGTTCTTGTACGGGACTAGTCCTTGTGTGCTCTAGCTGCGCTCTGGCCAGTTGTGCTGATGCCAGGGGGTAGGAGGAGTTGTGGGAGAAATTGTATACTGATAAACTGATTCCAACGGTGCATAATCTTTCAAACCGTAGGCAAATCTCAGTGGGGATATTTCCTGAGAAAGGGCTGCAGTCCTGAATACATTCTGCTGCTAAGTAAACGCAGAGAAAACAGGCTTCAGTGGATTTGGCTTGGATTACACTCTCAAGTGTGGAACAGAATCTATCCCAAATTTACTCATGCCATTAAAGAAATGACAATCCATTGTATTTAAATAACTCCTTTCATCCAGAAATAATTTACAATGTTTTGAAGAAAACACGTATCTTTCTCCAAAGTCATGATATAAGAGCTATGAAAAAAAAAATCGTCAATGGAGAGACTAACTGAATTCAGCTGGTGATTCATTTTACAGTTTACGAGTACTAGCTTGAGTCTAAATGAGGAAACAAAGCATTACCCTCAAAAATATCAGATGCCTAGAATATAATACCATCTCTGTCTCTCATATTAAAATCACAAATAAAACTAAGCAGGTAAATTAATTCAGGTGAATAGAAATAGCAGATCTACATGCTACACCCATATACCTCTGTACCTACTTTTAGTCTTCAACCTGTTGATGTAGAACTAGGGATTGTAAACAACTTTCCTTTTTGCCTTCTTTCATCATGGGAAAACTACTCCCAGTGCTTTTAAACCTTCAGATCTCTACTGGTGAATTCTGCTTGGACTGGGGAAAATGGTTATACAGCAGTACATGCTTTTCCCAATCTTACTCTTGCAAGCTAAGAAAGAATTTCCTGTATTCAGGCCAAATTAATATAGTTATTAGGAAAGTACAAGATTTTTTTTTTATTATTTCCTTTTAGTCACATATGATGGCATCTCAGTCCTTTTGTGTTCTGCAATGGGTATGCTGTTATTATGCAGTTTGAAAGATCAACACGCCTTATCACTGGATGTATCTGTAATTAATATTATTAATATTTTTAATACCTTCAGAAGAAACCATAAAAATGATTGTACAAGTTACTTTTTAAATATATGCTAGAATTTCTTCTCCAGCTTGCTAGTTAATTTGACATCAGTAGAAATACTTCAGATTAATAGAATTTGGTTGTATGTGAAGTCTGTAATGTATACAAATACGTCTTACAAATAATTATTTTAAATGGAAATAAATTATAGTTTCTAATACGGCTGTCTATACAACTATAGACACACACAGAACTAGGTATCTAAGTGTTGCTACAGAATATAAAACTAAGTATTGCCATTTCCTTGTCCTCTAGATTTCAATTACCCGGTTACAACATATTCTTTAACAAACTCCCGAACAGTAGTTTGGTGTATGTTATTGTATAAAATGCAAATGTTATTTTTTTACTGCTGAGATGACAAAAGGACACGTACAGACATTGTCTAAACTGAACAGCCCTTCCTATTGCAAGGCACAGTGGGGGAAGTAGCCCAGCTAGTCCATCAATTTAGAGGTAGTTTTGGGGCTGTTAAGTTGGCATCACAGGGGAGAGGGACAGATTTGCATACGGTAAATAGAAGAAAAGGAACTTAGAAAAAGAGGGAAAGAGAAAAGGCTGATGCATGTACTCTTTAAGAAAATACTTATCAAATGCAAGCCTTTAATAAAAACCTCAGTTTTGATAATAGATGCTAAAGACTTAATCGGAAATTAGTAAAATTTTGTTCAATAATTCACAGTAAACAATACTTAGATAATAGATCCATGTTGTAGCAGAAGCCAGAATCCTTTTTCTTTTTAAAATGAAACAAATTCTGCCTGACAGAAAGCATTTGCTTTTAAGATGTCACATCTGATTTCAAGAATAGGACAATCCAAAATTCTCAAGTCAAAAATCTCACCAGGAAATGCATTTATGGAAAAGAAAACACAAGACAAGGCAAATAGAGGTAAAAGATTCTGCAGTTCCCTGGTTACTACTTTTTGACTGGGGGAAACTTGAGCTGCGTTTGTACAATTTGTAGGAAAAAACTATAATATTTTCCTAGAAGTACAACATTCTTGTTCTCTTTCCAAATACTGTGCGCTGTTTATATCAATAAGAGATTGGGAATCTTATCCTGGAAAGAACCAGGATTATTGCAAAATGACTAATATAATGAGGTCCTTATCAACTAGATATCAGAGAACACCACATTACCCTCTGATCAGAGTTGTATTCTTTCGGTTTCCTTTACCTTATATGGAATATAGTTTGTTCATACATTTTAACTTCAAGACATGAGACCATGGCTTAAAATCACACTTATGATGTCAGATCAAAGGACATTTACAGTAATCGTGATCTCAGTGTGTTGATACTGCCATCTTTTTTTTCTGTCATTAAATCTTAACTGTCTTAGTATAGAGGTGCTTGCTACAAACTTCCCTTTAGAACAAGGAATCAGAACAGAGTCAATTTAACCAGAGGCCTATCCATGAATTTATATAATATATGAAGGGGGGAAAATTCTACCTAGGATTCAGAATACACCAAACTATTATTTTTTAATCCAAACAATTGCAAAAGCTCCTTATACATTGACTCACCTACTGTGAAAGCTGAATCATTCTGTGAGAGACAACCACATACATGAGTCATGATCACTCTTCAGTCCAATTATTTTGGTCAGACAGGCACGTAGCCCCTTCAGGCAACTATGTAAAAGGTCAGAGGATTTCTTCAAGGAACAATGTCAATATTAGGATTGACAGCTATCATACTTGACTTTGTCAGGGCTAGAGCTGTCAATAAATCGTATATGGAGTCCAGTGCATTTTACCAAGTGTAGCCAAACAAGGCTTGAATGCCATTTAAAATCATTTGAAAGTTGGTCATTCTGCTGAGACTTTTGCCAGTGAAAGTGACAGATGATATTAATTACAGGAGAGGATGTATAGTATATGCACACTGGTTCTAATGGGAATGGCTGGAAACTCAAACTTGTCTCCTAAAAAAGCAGCCAGATGATTATAATAATTTTTGGTTACAATCAGCTTCAGCTATACATGATCTGTACATAAAAGAATTGCTAGGCTGTTACTATTTTTCAGTTGGATAATATCCAGCATACTTTTCTCTTCAGGACAACTAAACATGAAGCTTACCCAGGCAGATGTAAGAAAGGACAAGGTGCAGGAAGGGAGGGGAGTGAAAAGACAGCTGCTTACTTAGGGCCAAGAGCTCATTCCTATAGCTGAATAGAATTTAGGTTTGGGGGGGGACGTTGATGCCATGCTATTACACTTTCTCTGTAGTTGCTAGATGTTTTGATCTCTCATTTGTCTGTGACCTTACAAACACTGAACTAAACTGTAACGAAGTAGAAAATCAAGCACCAGCAGTTCAGCAGCACACTGTTATAGTTTATATTGCAAAAGCACTTAAATTTTTTCTCCAGAGGTTCACCCATGCTCTAAGTAGACTAAAAATACACCAGAATCTCTCTGAAACAATAGGCAATATATTCAGTTACAGCCAGAATTTTGAAATAATTTCCAAAATTTGAAAAAACAATAAAAACGCTTTAAATAAATTCCAAGAACAGCAATTTATTAATAAAACTGTATATATTGCTGAGACCAGTGTCTTCCACCTTAGTACTGTTTCGAAGCATTAGAGGGTAAATCAGGTCAAAACATGAGTTCACTTCACCAGTGAATGATAGATGTTAACACTGTTTATGTATTACTACATTGGCTGTAGTGACATGGCCATGGACAAGGCAGTAGAAGCAGGAAAATATATGCAAAGAGCAGTCTAAGCCATGAAGGTAATGTAACGACCAGAGTGGCAGAGCTACACTTGGGAGTTGGTACTTTTCTGAGGAAGTACCGTACACAATTATTTTTTTTCCGGAGAGGTTTTTACATTTTACTGATACAAAGCTTAAGGAAATATGAGCTGCTGAGTGTTCAGTCTGCTTCAAAAATCATGCTTCTGATTTTTGAATACCTGATTTCCAGAGCAAGTTTTCCTCCCACAGGCAAACTTGTACTCTGTTTGGGTTTTTTTGTTCCCTCAACAAACTTGGAAACCCTTTCTGGTTTACATGCCAGGTAAACTTCGTTCATTAGTAAAGCATCCATCACTGCACTGATGCTCCGTACGATTAGGCACTGATAAATGCCTTTCACGATTTGGTCCTGATTTTGAGGTAGGTTGCCTGATCACAACTGAGCAGATTATCAGGAATACTGATCCAAAAATCCTGTGACTCTTTTACAGCATGAGTCTCACTAGCATCCTTGTCCTCAGGTTCATTCCCCAGTTCCAAATATACCTAGAAAGTTATCTGCATTTATACCCAAGCTAATTCATTAAACTGGTCATGGTTCTTTCAGCCTCTCAAATAACCTCATGCCACGTACCCCAACTTAACTGAAAAAGAGCATTAAATATTGCTCTGCCAGGTTCCTGGCCTGGTTCTCATACTAGCTTAATAGCACACAACTGAGAGTATAATACAGAGTTTCTTACCAGCAGCTTTGAGACTGCAGATTTTTGTGTACTCTGCCCCCAAAACATAACCTTTTACAATCAGACAAGCTGCTTCCTTTTTTATCTAAGAAGGGATTTTTAAAAAGTATCTGATGTTACTAATGACCAATCAGTCAAATAAACTGCAGAATCACTTACTGAACAAAGACAAGCAGGTCTGAAGGCAATTACCTCTTCCTTCACCCTGCCCGTATATTTATTCTGATTAATTACACATTTCTCCTGGTGAAAGTAGAACAGAAAAGACTTGTTTGAAAGTGCAGAGGGTATTGTCTTCATGAACACACTGGGTTCAAGAAATGCAACATAACATCTCTCCATATTCATGTCTACTATCTTTGTGCTTGTTTATCTCCCACTAAAAAGTTGTTTTTATTTGGTGTGCTACAGTTTAACAATATGCATATAAATGCTTCACAAAGGTTATTACAATTGACACAGAAAGGACTCTTTTAGCCAACCCAAGACAGCACACAAGCAAAGGAGTGCTTGAAACCACACAAATCTTGTCTAGCTCTTTTCCGCTTTCCTTCTGCAACCAAGCTCGGGCAGCTCCACAGATAGGTTGGGTCACATAGTAGCAAGTGGACAACTTCAGCTTTCAACTGTAGCGAATCTTAGTGTGGTCAGTCCATCTGCTAAACAGGGCTAAAGCAGCATTTCTGCCAGCTGAATGAGTGATGCAAAGAGAATTTAATATGATTTGTCTTTCAGTCCTGGAGGCTGGGCATTTGCATCTCAACCTAGACCACAGGTGAAAATACGACCAATAACTTCATTCTAGCACTAGTTTTTCCACAGCACAGTTTGTATCATTCATTACTTTCTGCCTAGAGAAATACCAGGACCCAAGTAAAAGGTACCAGAAATGGAGTATACAACTATACTCTTAACAACTTAACACTATTAGGGTTATATTCATCTCAGCGCAGACCAGCAGGCATGGGTCAAAGTCTTCTTAGAGCTTCTCCTGAAAAGAGATCTTAATTTCAACTTGTTCATAATTATCACACGTAACATTGATAAAACCTAAGCACAACCTTGAAGTCTTAGATGTAAGCAGGACCTCAATAGTGGCTCCTAGACTCTCTCCATAGATGTGATTTTTATCTTTATTTTCTACCACATAGTGGCACTTGCACTCATCATTTTCAATACATTTTGCAGAGTCATTGAAGGAATGATGACTATCACTCAGTGCCCAAAACAGCAACTAGGAATAGATGTACAATACCTAGAAAACACCTAGCAAATATCACTGTTCAGTTTTGTCTCACTTCGGTTGATGCTTTTAATGTAAATACACATAAGGTTTGAGAACTTTTTGGTTTATCCATACATATTCCTTTGTTCAGTGTGGCAGGCTGACTGTGAAAGTCATATCTGAACAAAAATACGGACAATAGGACAGTTGCTATACATACTCAAGAGGTATAAGATAGGGCTTTGAAGTTGGGTCTTCCTCAAGTCTTTTGTAGAGACTGGATGTTGTAGAGAGGGAAGCTGCCATCAGTGGAAAAAAGCAGTACATAACTCAAACCTGAAGCAAAGATTTTTTCCTAATCATCAACTGGAATTTAGAATTCAGAATTTATTTCTCATCATCAACTGAGTTCATGAAATGAAGAGAATTAGCTCAGAAAAGCATCACCAACCTAGATATTAAGACATGAAAAGTGCTGGCTTGCTGCTGCCTGAGGTAAAGGTCAGAAGTGAGGCTAAGCCTGGCAACAATGAATATACTCATGTTTCCCATTAAAGCAGTATCTCCTCTTTACTATCCCACCAACAAATTCTACAGCCCTCAGAAAGAACACACCTTCCTTGAAGCAATTTTGTTAGCTTTCATTCTTGCAAAGCTGTTTGAGGGCATTTAAGTATTCACGATCAGAATTACTCTGCTACACACAGGGCAATTGGAACTTGCTTGCTTTCTTTTAGGGAAGGAGAGGAAAAAGGGGAATTCTTATGACACAAATAGTGACTAAATCCTCAGGAAGCAGCAGTAGCTCTGTGTTGTCTACCTTTTAATCCCTAGTTTTCTCAAAGAACATCTTTTTCTAAAGCAGCCTGGTTTACTTTAATTCCTCATCGATTACTATATAGAAAGGTTGAGACACAAATGGCTACATCATGTTCATCTGATCACGAGAAGCAGATCAGAGATCTGCAGTAATGCTTACTGCAGATGAGATGTATACATTACACAACCTCTGATCTCACCACTGAAGCTGAAGGATCTTGTGAAGATTCTTTCTTCAGTCCAGGCATTTGATTTGTGCTATACAAGGCAATTAACTAAACCAAATCTCATTAGGAGAAGACAGGATATCATGTACTGCAAGACTTCAAAGAAGTTGTCCTTATTTCATCTATGACGTTCATCTTCAGTTGCCTGGTTACGTACAGTAGCTTGTTTTGGACTAGTGTTAAGTAGGAGAGACAGTTCTGTAAGTCTTGCACTTGTAGCAATTCAGTTGCATTTCCACCCTTGACTTGAATCAGGTTGTTCACTCAGAGCTTAACTGTGGTCTCGGTTCACTTTGTTGAATGGTCTGAGACACGTGCTTTATCTCTGCAGAAGAAGCTTCTGATCCCCTGGTGGGCAAATGAAAGGCTTATTAAGCTCCAGCAGAGACTCAATAGAGCTTACTGTCACAATGTTTTGCAAAGGCTGATTGCTACTTATATCATTTAGCATCATAGAAGCCCATAGATATTTTTTTTTAAATAATAATTTGCAAGGAAGTTTTTGCTTTCCACGTCTTCAATCCAGGAGAGCCTGGCAGAGCTGGCTGAATACAGAGCACTCGTATCATTTTCAAGTGAACAAAAGAAGTGGGTGTTAGCAGCCCTGATGCCCACCATTTCTAAAATTTAGTTCATTTGCTCCAGAAGTTCAGTTTGAATCAGTCAGGCCTTGTTGATTTCCCAGGGCAGGGGACATAGAAGACTAGGGAACATGCATACACTAGTTCAGTTATACAGCTCCAGCAAAGCCTCACTTATTAATTCAAAGGGGTGACTTATTTCTCCTGGGGAGGAGGAAAATAAATTAAGAATCAGGGCATTAATTAGGATATTATGTAATCTCTACAAATGCCTGCACTCCTCAAGACAGTTTCCAAACTCTTGAATAGATGGAAAGCTGCAAATGTAAGAAAGAATATACAGGCTTTAAGTATGTGCAACTCTACTATTGTTTGTTGGTTTTTTTCTAGTTGTCCTTACTAAAATCTGGCAGCTAGTAAGCTTAAGGCTGTGTAATAGTTAAAAGAGCTGCTGATCTTAGGGAACATTATGATAGCCTTTTCCTGTTATGAACTTCAAAATTTGGAGGTAACAATCCGGTCTGTCATCTCAGACAAGCAACAGTAGCTTGGAGCCATAGGGAAGAATGCTGATGACTAAGGGTTTAGGCACTCTTACTGGAAGTAGCAAAAGTGTAGCAGTACTTACATGACAGCAGAGGACACAGAAGCAAGAAGGCCAGCAAGCAGAAGGAACACAAGAACACTGAGAATTGATGTAATGACAATCATGCCTCCACTCCTTCGACCAGGCCAGGTATCAATTTTCAAGGGAAGTTTAGCTAGAAAAACATGGAAAGAATGCTCCTGCAATCTATTTTTGACCATGAACACCCCCACCAAATAGGAGAAAGTTGATGATTTAAGAGAGGCAAACTGGTTATGTCTATACCTGAACTCTTAGATAATTTACGGGAAATGGGTTTAAGACTCAGTGTCAGCATTTAGAGTTTAAGCTTTACTCAGCAGGTTAGCCAGTATGACGAATATATGTATTACTGAGAAGTGTCAACAGCACCAGATACCATGACATGGATCAAATCTGAAACCCTATGCACAAATTTATCTTTACTTGAAGTATACAAAAGAAGTAGGGAATTATTCCATATTTAAGTCTGCTACTCCAATATTGAAAGGCTGATAAAATTGCTAAAACTTTAGGAAAGGACTAGGTATATTACTCATAGACCAATAGCGTTTTAAGGCAAGCACAGCTACTCAAAAGACCTGAACAAAGCCACAGACTTACCTCTTCTGGTTTTGATTGGATCAGACCAGAGAGTTTGGTCTTTCATGATACCTTCAGTGTTATCTACCAACACATATTTAAACCTGTGCGGAAAAAGTGTTAAATTAGGTATTTCAAATTTGAACTTCCTTACTAGAACATTTAAGATACTGGATTAGCTGTTCAGACTTCAGGTTTTGTCAAAGGATTAGATGGAGATAGTCAAAGGTAACTGACTATTTCCAGAGACTGTATAAAAAGCAAATAGAATTAATTATGGAAAAGCATTCTGTGCTATGTCATGCACAGTTTGCACTTTGTTCTTGTGAGCTTTCCAACAACAGTTTTTCCCAGCTTGCTATTCCCTGTTGTGAAAAGCCTCATTATTTAAGACAGCAAGTGGTTTTGATTTCCATGTGGAAGTCAAAAGTTTTGTCCAACAATAGAGATCTCTGGCACTTTCCCTGCTAGAAGAGAGCACTGAAGAGACAGACCAACATCAGATTTGGCAAAGAAATTAAGTTTCCATTCCACAATAGTCTGAGTTTTTAGAAATGTCCTGAAGAGACAGAGGAGGCAAGACAGTTTTTGCCAAACTAAGAGCCCATAGTATTTTGTTTCAGAAGCACATTAGGTCTCTGCAGCAGATATGGGTCCACACGACTGCCATTTTCACTATGGCTTTTAAACAGCTGGCAACAGCAAAGAAAGTGTTTTGAATAACAGCTGTCAGGGTGCCCATATTCCCCAGATGGTCAGCTTCCACAGACAACAGGGGTCAGACAAGTCTGCAAACCACCTGGCCCTCACTGGGAAGTCTGCAGTCACATTAGGAGCTTCTTGGAGCTGGAGACCAAGGAGAACTTTGGCTCCCCAGATTCCCATCAAAACAAAGTAAGCAGAGCCAGATCCATGTCTGCAATTTGGCAGAATCATCTAACACAAAATACATGGTGAATAGTCTCAACATCATTTTCCGGTCCTTTCCTGCCAGCAGTTTCTAATCAGATGTTGTCACAGGATTACCTACTCCAACACAGGTATAGATCCAGGAGTTCACACGTGAATTTTCCTATTAATCCTTGAATTTAACTTAACAGAGCTCACCATTGCTAGAGCGCCATCTGTGGGATGCTAGTCCAAAGCCAAGCTATCTGCATAACTACCCTTGCATTAGACCACTTCAATTCACACTGTACCATTATAAAGGAACATCACAGTCTCAGTTTTGTTTCTTGTGTTTAAAAGCAGTAATCGCCTTGTAAGAAATGAAAGTTATACCTGTATGTTGTATCTGGTGTAAGAGGTGGGTTACAGACAGCTAGGAAGTTTGGGTCATATAAACAGCTCCCATCATCCCCAACTCTGAAGAGGTATTGTTTCAGGACATCAGAAATTTTGTTGACATCTCCTACATCAGTGAACTTGGGAGGCGAAGCACAGTTGGGTACATTGAACATGGCAGCCTTGTAAGGTCCAAGTTTTCCCCCGCTTGTTTGCTGGAACGTGCTGTTGAGTGGTTTGCTGTTGGTGGTGGTCACTAGGGAGCTTATTGCACTTGCTGCAGGAGAGATGTTTTTTAACAAGGCTGTTAGAACTAGTTCAGCCCTTTCTATTCACCTTGTATTTACTCGTCAACTTGCTACTCTACCCCAAAACACCCGAAAGAGAAACCAAAAATCAGCTACCAGTTTGGCTGTGTAGTGATCCTACCCCTTCCTCCTTATTTATTGATGAAGCTCTCGACGCTCATCCACCAGAAACTGTAAAGGATCCAAAGCATACCTCAGAGCAATACTTTTTAGTAGCCACCCTCACAAAATTCCTCTTTTCCAAGGAAAACCTGATGCAGTGGGGAGGGGACTCCCCCAAAGCCTGCTCTTCCCCCATACCCCACAATGCTCCAGTAAGCATCCAGTAAGTCCTGCCATTTCAGATTTGATACTATAGCCAAGGCAGAGTACCTCTAGAGCCACAACTCTCCCATCTCCTCAAGCACAAACCCTCAGACCTCTGGTCACCCAACAGCTGGACCTCCCAGAACCACACAGTATGCAGACAAGTGCATAGGGGCTGCATGAACAGATGTGGTATCTACATTTTTGGCCTGCCAGGCATGCCAGTGCTTCCAGACAGTGTGCCACGGGAAGTCTGAAAGTCCTTACAGCTTCAAGCAAAGTGTGGGTCTGCACCCAGCCCTACAGCATAGTTTAGAAGCTCAGCTGCAGCTCTCAGACCTTTCCTGCTGCAAAGCCAAGGCACAAGTCCCCAAGACATGTTACCAAGTTCTGCAATTGTGGCTTAAATTTTTTTTGGGAGCCCCCTCCAGCTGTTCAGTGCTGTCAGCAGCAAAGGAATGCCATTTTTTCCAAAGCTGCAGTACATTGGGAACTACTTCAGTTTGGAAGTGTTCTGCCGTGCTCTAGGCAGAGCAGAGTTCTTGCAACTGCTTGGTCATGAGAAGTTTTTAGCAATGATACAATGCAAAATTATACCTGTTTTGAAAGAGAAAAGTTTCTAGCACAGGTTAGAAATACAACTTGAGGGTCAGTGCTCAATTTAGTTGAGCCCTGACACCCCTCTCTTAAATGAGAGCCAATAACATGAAAGCAAATACTAGCTAAGACATGCTCTATTCTTAGGCTTGCCTTCCCAACTTATAATATTTCTCACAGCTAGGCCTTCCTGGTCTCCCAGTCTCCATGTCAATAACTCTTAGCCTAGTTGCGATGAGCAAGTAAGAGCTAATGCCTAAGCAAGTTTGATTTGGTGTTGGTTTTTTTAATTATTACTATCATTTGGGTTTTGGAAGGGTTGGGTTTTTTGTTGGGTTTTGTTTTTTTGTTTAAACTTTACTAGGTAGATCAAGTCTGATAGCAACATTAACAAGAACAAAGCTAAAAGTTACATTACTTCTTCAGACATTTACTAGACCATCAGCTGTGTAGTATGCTGACACATTTCCTTACCAGCAGAGCTGAACATAAGGTGTAAAGAAAATTAAATTCTCTTAAATTTCTCTTCTCCCTGCTCCAGGAGGCATCCAAGGGTGAGCCAATTTGCTTCTCTGCAGACCAGAGACAAATCCAAACAAAATTCCTCCCAGTCTGCCAAGTAACAAGTTTGTATCTGCTTGCCTTAAAAGCAGCAGCAAAGATTTCTCTGTACATGACCTCTTTTGTAGAGGTTCACCCATCTGAGTAGGAAGCTTTTACCACAGAATCTGCAGAAGATAGGGTGGCTGATGTAGTTTCTAACAGAAAACAACAAATAGATTTGCACATTTGCAGTTGTAACTAGGCTATCAGGTCAGTGTAGCCTTTTATAGAATTATAATGCACTTGTAGTCTGTTTAATATGCACAAAGATGCGCACTTCAGTCTTGGGATGTGTCTCAGGAGGCCACGCATTCACAACTGTCTGTGCTAGCTATATGGGATGGCGTCTCTGGTTATGGTTTCTACCTGTCTAAGGCCTCTTCCTTCCACCTGTCCAAAGTGGCAGCAATCAGCAGTGGAAATTTTAGACTGTTTTGGCTGTTGCCCAATTTCTCTACCGCCCCCCTCAAGATCTCTTCTCTGTGCCACTCAGAAAAGGAAGCTGCATACAGCTTTCAGGGAAGGAGGTTTGATATAAGGAAGTAATTTAATTCTGTCAGTTTATGGAGTAGCTCTAGCTGGCATTCAAAACAGTCTGCCAGAACAGCAGGGAACAGAGAAGGCAGCTCTTCATCACTGCCAGAAATGTTTCATTGCCAAGCAGTTATGAAATTCAGTTTATGAATGAACCCATGGGCCAGGCATCTTTGACCACAAGTCTAGCATGACTTGTCTATGTCTACAAAAAAACAATGTAGTCCTTGCAAGGGCTGGTTACCCTAACTATGAAGCAAACAGCAGCAGTTACCCAGTTTCTCTCAGCAGGTTTATTTAGGAGAATTCAGGCTTTTATACAAGGTATTCATGTTTAGACAAAGATAAGGTTTCGGACTGTGGATCACTTCGTTTCATTAGCAAGATTTGGGCAAATGTTTATAGCTGATGGTGCTGCTCCACACCTAGTGGGGTCAGCTAACACAGTACTAACACTGTCATTAATCAGCCTTATTGAAATACTGCGGTTATTTATATTATATTTTATAATTATACCCCAGAGAAAACTGAGACCAGAGGCTCAGCTTGCACATAACTTACAGCTGCAGATTTTCCTCTTTTCCCCTTTTCCCCCATTCTGACCCATCAAACCGTGAAGAATTGTGTGCAATGACCACATCGTGCAGTTATCTACCAGAGAGGCGTAATGCTGGATACTCACCCGATTCCTTCATTGTGTACAAGTAGATGACATAAGATTTATTTGGATACAGTGAGCTGTCAAACATACAGAAAGGTTTTTCTAGAGCGACTGTAGTAAGAGTGGGATTGTTTGTAGCAAGCTCAGGGGCTGCAATCTGAGGTTTCAGGCTTTGACCTAGAAGAGAAATTAGGAAAAAAAGTATACCAAAAAAAAAAAAAGTCTTTCTCCTCTCCCTCTGCAAGCTCTGACTCATGAAGGGAGGACCTGGCAGTGCTAACAAACACTGGCATAAAAGGGGGATGTGAACTGCAGCTGAGCAGGAAACAGCCTACCTGTCCTGTGAAAGTTTGAGAGTTAGTGGTTTTGATTTAATGCAAAATGGGGAACCCAGGGATTTGGGGAGGGCAGTAAGGGGTGTTACTCCTACAACATGCTGGTCACATCACCTCAAAAGGACAAATACAAAGCCTCATTAAAGGAGAGGCTTGAACCTCTGTTTTTAGGGTCCCATGTACAGCCTCCCCCCTCCAGTGGCAGCAGCAGAAGCTGTAGTCAGTTCTCGAATCCTTTACTGGCAAGGAGTCTTAACAAGGTTTTTCAGACCACACTTGTTAGCATATGCAGTGAGAGATTTAGCAGAGCCTTACAGAAAGGAAAACTGTCTGGGAGAGGCACTGGAGAGAGTAAGTGGTATTAGAATAAAGTTTATATCAGACACTTCCTCCCTCCCCACACAAGCTCATCTCCAGTCTCTGGAGAAAGATTAACTAAAAACAAAGAGAGAGGTTCAGCAGCTCCTCCTGCTTCCCAGCCTAGCTGTAGACACACTTTAACAATCTTCCAGCAGAATACATGTTTGAAGCTGTAAACCCTCCCAACACAGGTTCTAGAGCAGAGAGTTGACACCCATGACAAAAAAAAAAAAAACCCATAAGAGAAACAGAAAGGGAAAAGATAAAAACAGAGGAGCAACAAAATAGGAGAAGAAGCTGCATATAGATGCCTCTTTACCTGCACACAGCTGTCCCAAGCAGTAAAAGGCTAATACAACCCAACGGCTGCACATACTTGAGCCCTCCAGAAACCTGCCACAAAGGGAAAAACAGTGCTGGGAGGCAGCCCCTACTGAAGAGCTCTCCCATCCACTCCTTCCCTGAAGTCAACCACACCTGCTCCTTTTCACAAGGCCCCTGTAGTTAGGAGCTGACCCTCCCCCCAGCACCTCCCTGTATGCTTATTGCCCCTCCTGGTCAGGTGTCACCCACCGCCCCCAGTTATTATCTGCTTCCAGGTGAGGAAGGGTGTTGCAGGTTTGATTTCCACCTGATATTGGGTACTAGTGTAGCTCTCAGCAGTGCTAGGGGTGGAAAGAGAGTTTTTCCCCCCCATCTGTGTCATTGATAGGTGGTTTTGTTCTTTACCTTCTTCTGTCTAAAAACTTTTGGAATCTCTCAGGTAGGGAAAATTTGGAACTGAATATCTGAACCTTGCATCCAGTCTGCATCATGGACGGTTCTGATTCAGAGCTCTGAATTTGGGAAGCTTTAACAGAGGTTACAGTTGCCTTCTGAATTGTGTTTCCTGGCTTACATCCTGAAAAACATAAGCCTTCTGCTTCTCGTTAACCCTAATGTGAATTAGGGCAACTACACAAAGAGCAAACTACTGGGAAAGCTGAATCTGACCTGTTGTACCGAACTGTTCAACTGAAAATAGTCTTGATAAGTAATTGCTATTACAAATGGTCTATTACAAAAGAGCTGAGATTACAAAATTATTAGTTACCCACTTAAAATAGGCTAAGGGGAAAAAATATGTATCAGCAAGAATTTGCAAAATTAATGGGGCTAACATGATGTCACTGCAGCAACTCCAGATTCACACTAATATCACTACTGTTAGATTACCAAATCCATCTCCTTTATGGATATGCCATGGGCCCCAGAAATCTGTTCGGAATATGTAATCAAATGATTATAATGCAATTTCCTCCCCATATGTGTCCCATTTTGTTTCAAACTCTGCATGTCATCTTCAGCGTGTTTGGTTTGACTTTTTTCTCACACTGCTTTTGAAGGAGAATATTGAATACAGGAGTTACCCTACATTTGCACTGCTATAGAATGAGTTGTATTATTCCTTCTCACTCTACAATGCACTCTAAGCTTGTTCTGGCATAAATACTCAGGTAAATCAGATTAAGCCAGAAAAGATCTTACCCTTCTGTCTTTTATTCCTAGGAATCTGATTTTTAGGTGTACAACCTTGGTACTGATCTGCTCAAGAGTGTTTTTATCCCTTAAAGCAATATAATAACGCACAAAACCTGTAAGGTTTCTGACTCCACGGTAAAAGCAGAACTTAAGAACAACAAGATCTCTTTCTCCATCATAAAATCAATACTTTCTCCGAACAGTGATTCCTGTAAAATCAGATCTTGAATTCTTTAGACACTTAAACCCTCCAGAGCAATCAGCAGTGCCTTTTTTTTTCTTAAGATGGAAAATAGACACATTATTTGTCCAGTTAAAAAAATTAAATAGACAGCAGGACACATTGGATGGCAGAGAAAAAGAAATATTCTACTTTGTGGCATGCAGGCCAATTGCATGTGCTACAAAATACTCTTCCAAGTCCTGCTCCCTCATTTGCTTTCTAAAGCATCAAAATAGACAACAGAAAAAACTATTGATTTTAATAATCAACAGATTAAGGCTCAGAATCACAGCAAAATTTTTGATTTAAAGGTAGCAATTATTTTTTTTTTAGATTCACAGCCATCAAGCTATAAATTCAGCACTTAGTACTCAGGCAAAAGTCTGCATGACCTTCTTGGAGTCTTGTCTGGATGAAGAGTGTGGCAAACTGCTCCTTGGGCTACAGCCATGCAAACTATTGCTTGGGTGATTAGTTTTACAAGAGCCAAGAGTATGTCCATAGAGCTGTTCATCACAGAAAGTTAATCACCTTTCAAAGTGGTTACAGGATGACAATTTTAGACATTATTTTTAATGAGGCTATTTTTCTAAGCTATCATGATTTAGTTGAGTGCAAGGCCATCTTATGCTCTAGTGGAATTCACCAGACACAATAAGGGGGGATAACATTGCCTCTGTTGCAAGATTTTAAAATTGTTGGGTTTGCCTCATGCTCAGAAAAATCTCAAGCAAAAGTAGAAAATTAACATGACAATAAACTCTTTCAGCTCCATCTGTGCTGGCAGATGTGCCCTAAATTAGGACCAGATCCTATCCTTGCTTACACTTGTGTAAATCTATATTAACTCCACTGAAGTCAGGGGAGCTGGTCTGGATTTAAAGGATGTTACTGTGAACAAACTTAACCTCAGTATAATTACAGAATTCCCTAAAGAAAGCACAAGAGAATACATCAATGTAAATTCCTATGTCTTTGTTTAAGCAACAATGCCAATTTTCTTGCTCCATGTTACCTTGTGGGCAATTCTGGAGTAATTCATAGAAGCCTAGAATTAGTTTGGATTGATGGCTCTGTGAGAACAAACCTTTCCTGTAGCCCTGGCTTTCCAGGGCTCTGTGAAACTCATGTTTGGGGAGGATGGGACCTGAAATCCTGAAAGGCCATGAAATGCATGGAACCCTCCAGGATCTGAAGTCCAAGCCTTCTTTACATTCTTGGCCGTAGGAGTAGTAGAGAAAACTCTCCATACTCTGCTGTGCTCCACCTCTCTGGTCCACTGCATGGTCTGCAATTTATGGGCAACTTGCAAGCCTAGCTCCATGTAGAGAAATTACGGAGTTTAATAAAGAGATTAAAAAACATGGTGTTGACATCTACCTGTCAAGAGATAATCTAATCCAATGGGTGAGAAAGACGCATAAAACACAGAATTCATTTTAAAGTACTTTGACGATCTTCACAACTTTTCTGCATAGCTATTGCTAGCTTGTAATTTCCTGCAGATATCCTGGTGGGTGCAGACCTTGAGGGATGAGCTGAAAGAGGAGAGGAGTAAAGCCTTTGTGAATTAATTTTTTAAAAGCATTCCATGAATATGGAAGATCTGGAAGAGAATGCAAAGATGGTTAAAAAAAAGTTGATAAAACAGGTGATCAAGGTTTGGGAGAGTGGCGGAGAGCTGACACTGTTTAAAATGGAGAAGTACAGAGACGCAGCACTATAAAATATTGTGAAAGTGAGGACAAGTTAGAAGGAGAAACAATGGAAAAGTTTTTCCTTCTGTCCAGTCACTGTTCATCAGACATGATCTGGCAGGAACTTTAACCACTTTTATTGTTCTATTTTATGCATCATCTGGTCTGCAGAGGTTAGCCGCAAGGGAAGCAGCTGTCATACTGTTGGTATGATAAGAACATCTGCCCATTTGAGAGTGGCACTGAAACCAAAAAATCTATTCAAAGAGGTTACTGGTCAGCTACTACAGACTTCAGAAGTGATTGTTATGGGGGCTGGTATTAGTAACAGGTTGTCATGGGCAGTGTCTGGAAATACAAGCCATCCTGGCAGCAGAAGGTTTCATCTAAAGGTAAATAACTTTCAGTCACTACTGCACTGTATTTGTATCATAAGGCTGTAGATAAAAGGGAGAAATTTCCCATTTATTCAGGGAGAAAACTCCTCAGTAATGCAGGAGGTGAAATGCCTCTTATGACATTTCTCTCTCTCGAAGTCTTCTCAGAATACTTCAATGCCGTAGGAGATTCACATCTCACAAGACCTGCTGCACAAAAGCCACATGGATGCCTGGTACTGTTGTGCAGTTCTGAAATCTCTTTGATATGTCTTTGGCTTCCTGGAGAAGTATTTCTGTCCATTGTTGCTGCCACAATGGACATTCGCTTCTGGTCATAAAATTGATGCACTTATTAACATGGACTCAGGATTTATTTTCAGGGTCCCTTTTCCTTCTTTCCTAATCAAGTCCCTTTCTATGTACAGATTAGGAATCTCCAGAAGAGCTCTGCAAACTGCTTTGTTAAAAAGGGACCGGTGTGATAGAGATAAGCCCCATCCTACATTCACTTAGCACAGGAACAGACATGTGCTGAGTTGGGGTCCCATCTGTGCACAGATCAGAGTAGCATGACTCACTGAGCCATTGATCTCCTTAAATTAGAAATCTTTCATGTGTCCATAAGAAAATATGAAGGCTCAGTTAGAAAGACGAGAACTTGGAACTTATTTTATCATCTGTTGACAATTAATTTTGTGCAAACCTGAAAGGTCAAGCAGTGGAAACATCAGGAAGGGAAAAATAACTTTCTACATAAGAAATCAGGGCCACACCATTGTGTAATATAAATTGGCATGGCTTCATTGAGGTAAATTTCTTATGAACAGAAGAACTGGTCCTTCTTGCATTCCCCTCAGAAATCATGTATAAGATCTTATCACTGCAGTAAACCCTGAATAATTGCAGAACACTGAAACATTTGCAGCTTGGAGGAGCCAGGGGTTAAAATGAAAGACCCCTTTGTTACACAGAGGTTACTGTTTTCTTTGCTGAGGAAATGTCTTACTATCTACAGTTATCCACTTGAACATTCATCTCATACTGTTAAGAACCACTAAGTACTTTGTTTTATGGAAGTTCTGGGCTTACGTGATAGTGTAGATGTACCTAATAAAAGCAAGAACCATTTGCTGCAGCCTTCTCAGAACTGCCCCTTGTGATGGATCACTTGTGCCAGGTGGGTCAATGTAGGATGGTCCCACATTTCTTCGCTTAGAAAATGATATTTTCCTACTTCACTGAATCCACTGTTGATTGAAGAGCTTGTTCTAAAGATCAGTTATAATGAGGAGTCACACTGGTGTAAAAGAGGAAGAAGATAAACTATCTTTGTTAATTCAGAGTGGTTGGGTGTTATATCTATGACCAAAGTAACATGGATTTTGGTGAAAAACTAAGCAAAGATGACAGGGGATGGAGTTAATCTTCCTGGCCTGTGAACTGGCTATATTTCCTAAGCTGCAGTTTCTGTTAACTGGCTTCTTGCAAAAGTAACTTGACTGTGTTTGGCATGGCACGGGTCAGTGCAGTGACGCTCTCCCTGGCTGATGTGAGGACCCAGGCCTCCCTAAGCAGTGGGTGTAATCCCTCACCTTTGTCCTCGGGTTGCTCTTGATTATTTCTATATTGGAGCCCTTTTAATTTAGTTTTACCAGGTAAATAAAATTTAGCTTTCTGGGTTTGCAAGCAGGAGTGAATGTTAATGGCACGCAACTTGATTAATATTTGAGGTCTGAGAAGGATCTCTCTGTAATGGATGAAGAGTAGGCTCTTTCCTCACAAAGATTTTATTAGGGCTTGGAATACCTCTCTAAATCCAGAGTCCTGAAATACCACTTCATGGAGCCAGTTTAATACACTTGAGACTTGGCTGAACTTTGGTGCAATAGCTGTGGTTTTATATGAATGTGAAGTACAACACAACCAGGCTCCTGTACTGATCAGTGTGCCAAATTCCACTGCAGTCAGGCCTGGGTGAAAGTTTTCTAACAAAATGATAAATTAGGTCCATAATGTTGTAATTAAAAATGGAACAAGGTTTCTGTTAGGACTTCCTTTACTCACTGAATTGTAACCCACTAGCTATTTCATCATTCCCAGAAGGACAAAAAGTATACGCTGGTTTTGACTACAGTCTTTATGTTGTAGCTGAAGTGCTTTACCCTGAATTCTGATAGATGCTGTTTGAAGTTAACAACCAGGTAAAAAACCCTAAACCAGAACTACCCTCTAAAAAGAGGCCTATGAATCAGATGTTGCTTAGTCTGGATCCTCATTCTTCAGATAATGTCACAGAAATGCCCCATTAATTTGCCTTCCAAGAGGTGCAAAAGGACTTCGTGAAACAATTCGGATACACAGGTCTGGATATCCATATCCATGATTCCAGTGCAGACTATGCAGGAAGATGGAGAAATCTATAAGCTTAGGTACTGAATGCCCCTCTGCTGCTAGTCAAAATTTATGTTCTAAACAACATCCATATTTCTAGTTACTTATACTCATTTTTGTTTGCTGTTTGACAATGTAGTCCTCTATAGAATTTGAATATAGGTTCCTACTGATAAAGTTTAGGCAGCTCGGTTTCATCTCTGTTCCTCTTCAGCATTCAAAGGACTGTATTATAAAAAATGTGCTTCTGAGTAGTGACTTCTTGTTCAACTCTGAGTTGAATGGAAGCCATGAGAACATGTCAGGCAGGAATGCTGCCAGCCCTGTGTGGAGTTATCTCTGTAAGTCAATGAGCAGCACCAAAAGATTGCTTTTTTAAGGAGTTCATTCTCATGGTTTGATAACGTGATATACAGCAACTTCTCATGTTGGAATATGACTAGAACAAGAGACTGGGGAAAAAAGGATCCTGCTGTAGTAAACCACTGATTCACAATTGCTCTAGAAAAGGGAGAGAAACACTTGACCCAGCTATGTTTGTATGGTTTGTAGTTTAACATGACATTTATAGTTTCAGTTTACAATAGACTGAGATGCTTCAATGTTTTTCTGCACATTCTTTGACATCATGTGCATGGTGGATATGCTTAGTAATAAATAGTTTTGATCAGATTGAAGGTGGAAGAAAAGTCAATCTGATGCTGTAGAAGGCATTTGCAAAACTACATCCCAGAATAATTTTTTTTACATTGAGAAGTGAAACAACCACTCAAGAAACAAGAAGAAAAGGAAGACAATGTTTCTCCTAACTCATGTGCTTCTGATGTTCTAAGCTTTCAGCTGATATTAGTGGCAAATATAAGTCTATAATTATTAATAATTAATAATAAACAGGCAGGATTCAGTGTAAATAGCTGCTGGGAGAGGGATGCAATAGGTAATATTAGAATTTCAGCTATGCTGGTACAAGTTTCTCTGCAGTCAATAGATTTAAACCTACAGCCCTGTAAAGGGAGATAAAAATGCAAGGAGTAAATGCAATTATATTTATCATAAAAAGATCATATGAAAAAAGTAAGCATTGCTGTGACAATGTCTAAATGGGGAAACTGATGCCTGGTAAAGTGCAATGACTTGACCGGAGTGTTACGGTAATAAAGAAAGCCCACATCTCAACTCTCATGACACCTAGTCCAGCATCTAACGGACTGAGCTGACTCTATTGTAAACTTATTTCAGGGGACTTCACGAATAGATATTTTTACTTAACCTGGTAGGCAGAAACTTGTTTGTTCTTATATAAAGCTATTTAAACCTTCTCTTTCTCCTCTCAATACACTTTTACTGGGACTCAGTGAGAGATATTTTGTTGAAATCTGTTTTCTAAGCAGCTTCAGTTCCAATCTTATCCTTGTCTCCAGCCTGCCTACCACTGCAGTGCACTTGGCTCTGCTCTCGGTTGTTAGTTACTTGCTTAAGGAAGAGTTGTTTTGTGATTAGGACCTCGGATGATGATGCAAAAGATTATGCATAGTTAGTGGCTTCCTCTGAAAGCAACCTATTTAATTGCTGTTTTTCAGCTGCCCACTTGTAAAATAGGAATAAAAATTATTCAGCTTTTGGTGTTTTCTATTCAGACTATGTGTGTTTGGGGAAAGATTATTCTTTATTAACTACATAGGTGTATTGGTTATTTTAGCCTTTAAAAGAAGAATTGTGTAATACAATTCACTGGTCAATTTTGGGCAGACATAGAATACAACCCTCAAACTCACTTTCAATTTCCAAGCATTCATGCACAGAACCTCTGGAAAGAGAGTCCTCACTATAGAGCTTGCCATATGTACAAGCTGTTGAATTGATTTAAATACATTTGGCTTCCAAGAGTGAATTTCATATGAACACAGTCTAAACAGATATTCCTGCTCAGGAGCTGAGACCCAGCTGTGTGTTTTATCATACACACAGCATTTTGTTGCATGACAGGGCTTGATTCTTGAGCAATTTGTTTGCAGTATCAGCACATTCCAAGGGCTTAAACTCTGAAACTCAAAGTTTAAGCTATGTGTATATGGATATGCACATCCTCATAGTCAAGCTGATGAGGACCAGACCAGATAAGTAGACAGCAAGGTGGACTGAATAGCTGGGCTGAGAGATTTGTGATCGGCAGCACCAAGTCCAGCTGGAGGCCAGTCAGTAATGGGGTACCCCAGGAGCCAATACTAGGATCAATACTGTCTAACATCTGCGTTAATGACCTAGGTGGTGGACCAGAGTGCACCCTAAGGAATTTTGCAGATGATAAAAAACTGGGAGGCATGGCTGATACACCAGAGACTTGTGCTGCCATTCAGAGGGACCTGGGCACGGTGGAGAATGGACCAACCAGAATCTGATGAAGTTGAACAAAGGTAAATGCAAAGTCCTGCACCTAGGAAGGAATAAACTTATAGACCAGTACACAATGGGGCCAGCTGGCTGGAAAGCAGCTTTACAGAAGAGGAGCTGGGCTCCTGGTGAACAAAATGTTAACCAGGAGCCAACAATGTGCCCTTGCGGCAAAGGCAGCCAACAGGACACAGGGCTGCATGAAGATCATTGCCAGCAGGTCGAGGAAGGTGATTCATCCCCCCTGTTCAGCCCTGGTGAGACCACAATTGGAGTGCTGTGTTCAGTTCTGGGGTCCCCAGTATAGGAGAGAGATGGACCTACTGGCACTGCTTCAGGAAAGGGCAACTAAGATGAATAAAGGATTGGAGCACCTGACATAATAAAGCAGTGGGGTTTTTAGCCTTGAAAAGGGAAAGTTCAGAGGGGACCTAATCAATGCATGTAAATACCTGATGGGAGGGAGCCTGTAACAAGAAGGTAGCCAAAGAAAGAAGCACACGGAAAAACAGGACCAAATGGAGTTACTGGACTCTGTATAAAGGGATGCCCATTAGCAGTATAAACTAATTAAGCAGTATAAACTAATTAAGAAGAAAAGGCTTTCTGTAAAAGTCATTCAAATGATTTAGAAATGTTTTGTCAGGAAGGCTACAATGCAGCATGATGTGAATTTATTTTTAAGTATACTGCAGTCAGGATAATCAAACAAGGCTGATTAGAAAATACCAATGTGAAGCTATGTGAGCCAAAAACTGCTGTAATCTAGACCAGAGACCAAGCAGACTACCTGATTCATAAAATCATCAATAGAGCATGGACAATTTTATTTGAGAATACATCTTTGCTCCTCTTTGTCCCTCCTGCGAAGACAAGAATGAAGGCAGATTCTTTGTGATCCTTTTGGTGATAAAACAAAAGCAGATGAATTCTGCACCTCATTTGCTATGCTGGTTTTGTGATTAACAGCAAACATGCAAACGCAGTGCCTGCTAAAGCATATAATTGGTGCAAAAGTCCTGAAAAAGAGAATGAAAAGGTTTTAAATAGACTTTGTCAAACACAGAAGAGCTTTTCACCCTCTTTCAGTCTAGCTGTAATTCTTGTTCTACCAGACAGGCCAGAATGGTTCATTGCTGTTTTCTGCGTTTTACATTTTTAAGATATTTTCCCCTGTCTGTTGTTAAACATTCAAGAGAAAAGCACAGGTACAAGAGGACATTCCTGTTTGGTGGAATTACTAAATTTCAGCAGAGGTAATTCTAGACGTCCAACATCCCAGGTCATTATAAACATTAAGGAATGATGTGGTATTCCAGCCTCAAATATTCTTAAAACCGGGAATGAAATAGACCCAACCGGTAAGTTTCTGTGATTTACCAGCTTCCAGCTTGTCAGCTGAGCCATGTTAGCTGGATGTATGTGATCTCCAAGGCCTTTGCAATTGTGGAGTAAAATGAGTTAACTTAAACCACTTAACCTGTCATGTTTCATTACACAGCTGCAGCAGTGTAAGAGCACATTACACTGCCAATTACTGTGTATGATTTGATGAATAGTAGAGCATTAAAATGGGGAAATTTGATCATTTGCAACTATCTATACATATGGATCACACATCAATCCCACAGGTTGCCTGAAGTAAAAAGTTTGAGCAAACTTAGTTCATTTCCTAGTTCTTCTAGCTTAAAAAAGGATTACATTTAGTTTAGCACTCATCCAACCTGACAACTTCCTATCAATATTTCAGTGCCCTGTCTAGTAGTGGCAAGACTTAGGCAGCTACAAAAAAAACGAAGAAAAGCTCCAAACTTGTACTCAGATCTCGATCAGGCAAAGCTTAATTTATGTCCTGATGCTTATCTCACATGGCAATCCTTTTATTTGCTCACCTACTAGAGGGCTGCATTTTGGCTGCTGTTATTTACACATTTTTTGCTCTACGTTCCATTAATCTCAATAGTTCTGTTAACAAAGAATTGTACATGCCAAGGAAGATTGCTTATTATAGATCTTTATTCCATCAAGTTTTCTGTAAGTGCATTTACAGCTCCCGTAGGCCTAAAGTCTCCTCTTTAGAATCAGTTCCCCTAAATACAATGGATGTATGGGACACAATATAGATATTTAATGAGAACCACCCAGCAGCTCAGGTATTTACAGCTGCATTACAGCCATAGTCTTGCTTGGTCAAAGCAATTTTTCTGCTAAAAGCTGACTAGCGATATTGACACTGACATGCCGGAATTTGGAGAACATTTGTAACACAGGCCTAATGTTATCATGCGTGGCTTTCTACATTAAATAGTAAAGTACCTCACTAATCAGGGCAGCAAAAATACATTTTAAAGTGTACAATCTATCCATTTTTATAACAAGTCATTGCCACCATCCCAGCTGCACTATCACATAGCAATACACATCTATCATCCAGGAGGATAGCATCATAAATCCAACATCATTTATGCAAATTTCACTTACAAAGCCAAAATGAGCTGAACCCAATGGAGCTACATAGATTTATACCAAGTATTATATCTGTAGTCTCCTCCAAGCAGTAATCCCTCTTAATTGTAGTCTCTCTTAAGTGTTCTGCAAACAATGAGAGGGAAAGACACAGGGAAGGGGAAGGCAAAGCTGTATTTCCTCTAAGGAGAAAGGCTTGATGGAAGACATGATACAGCACATGAGGGAGACAGATTTCTCAGCCTGCATAATAGAATTCTATGAAAACTAACGATAGTCAGAAAATGAACCTCCTTCCATCCAAGAACACAGCATATATAGCATCATAATATATGAAATGCAAGCAAAGCCTCCTGAAATAAAGCTTTACTCTGCATGCACAAACCTTTCCTTGGGGAAAGGGTGAAAAAGTGAGTGAACTGCACATGCCAGATGCTGCACATATTCCTTGAGCTGTCAGGAATTCTTTAAAAAGGGCTGTTGAATAGGAGAGGAGAGTTGCTGAAGAGAACTGGATGGAACAAAGATTTTGAAAACACAAAGATGAGACCCAAAGCAAAAAGCTCCATGATGTTAAAAGCAAAAGAGAGACAAAGCTCTCCATGACCAACATGAAAAGAAAGCCAGCACATACCAAGTCAAACAGTTTTTCTCTACCGATTTTTCAGCAAAGTACCTTACACACCCCAAACACAGGGACTTGCTCCTGAAGCAACAAGTAGAAAACAGAAGAGCAGCAGAGACCTCCTGAGCCACATGCCTGTTCCCCCGTGTCCCTTTCTACTGTCAGGGATCAGACAGCGGGTAACACTAGAGCAGTGCTGAGCCTTTAGCCAGGCTGTGGGAACGTGACACATCTCGGGTGGTGTTAAATAAAAACAGTGCTGCTGTAGGAAGCATTTCAAACTTACAAGCTGGTAAGATCGTAAAGGAGAAAGGGCTTTCTTGAAAAAGAAAAAAAAAAAAACAGGAGAAAGTCAGAGTGGTAATCCACACAGAAGTACTGAGTTATAGAAAATATTCCATCTCACAGCAAAGCAAGTTGTAAGTGCATTCGTAGCCAAGGACAAGAGTTTGGAATTGCATAAACTTTTAGCTTGAAAGCACCATCAGTAATAGAATGGAAACAAAAATCTTAAAAGTTGTTGGGAATTTTATTCTCTGTGCAGTGTTCCCAAATGTTGTACGTCATCCAGAGACATTGTCTGCCCCCTCCATCTGCCACACAGTTCAGAGATGACTTCTAGGTGCCTCACAGCTATCCCCTCAGCCATCTGCCTGTCCTCACAGCATCTCGGCTTTTACCCACCAGCTGCCACTACAAGTCTGAAGCTCAGGTGTGTCCAAAGGCTTCAGTAGGAATGCACTGGAGGTAGGGCAAGGACAATGCTCATGCTTCTTGCCAAGTCCTCAGCTTTCAGATTGGCTTTGGTTCATTTTAAGTGGAGTAATTTGTGAAACAAGTAATCAATTTTCCAGAGAAAAATCTAGGGTTAAAATGGGTTAAAAAAGCACTGATCTCTGTCTTAAGTACAAATGGTGGCAGCATCCCATAATGGTGACAGGAGGGAATGGAACAGTCTTTTCTGCTGGCTGCAAACGATGTTACAATGAATATGTAACGATAGGGAATTCAAACTATGTTGTTAATAGTTGAGAAGTGATACTACACAATGCTTAACAGAATAGTTTGCTAATGATGAGTAAGTGCTTTGTGGGTGCTATTTATCGTTACTATTATAGATCCAGAACTTTTTTCCCCCCAACTTAATCTTACCACAAGCTAAACTACAGTTGACTTCAGGGAGACATTTTTTTGAGCAAAAGCTAAGGAAGAACGGAGGGCTCTGTTGTGTTGTCCATCTGTTAAGCAACGCTTCCCTTATTCCACACAATACGCATAGAGACATTAAGATGTGCTAATAAAACATATTCAAAGTAATATTAAATCCTAAGGCAGCGTGCAATAATTTAAATTTTTATTCCAACACCTAAATAATTTCATGGAATAATGAGTGCTATACAAATTATTTCATTACATTAGAGATCACTTAAATGTCAAGAAAAAGCGTCTAGCAATATTACTCTAATGAGTTGCATTACATTATCTGTAAACAGAATTCAACTGGCTTTGAATATCTTTATAAAATTATTTCCTCTCCAGCCATCCCCACCCCCCTTGCCTTTATGGCTGTTTGGGAATGCTGGGTTAGATGCATGTGTTTAAGAACTACAAGTTATCTGAAATAGGGTATTGGTTTGTAGCTCTTAAATTCATCATCTTTTGAAATGAACCCGCAGAAATCCACAGGTCATCAGAATGTCTTCTGAAGTCTAGTTTTTATGTATAGCTTAGTTTGCCTAGTTTCCCTAACAGTTCCCCAAAGAGTCTTGCATTATATGTCTTTGTGACTTTGTATTGCTGTTCTTCGCTGACATTTGTACATGAATGTACCGAGCTCTGGGGTCCAGTGATCTGAGCAGCAGTCTGAAAGTCAGGATTTAGAGAGAATCTCTTTGACATTATTTAGCTGATAACCAAAGAATATAATTTTTAGGCAGTTTGTACTTACAGTTTCATCAGTGTAAGGGTGAATTCAACATTGTCAGGAATGTAAACATACATTTTGAGAAGGTATATATCAAAATTTGACCTTTTGCTTCCGCATCGCAGTCTGCTGAGAAATGGCCCTTGTTTGATACTCTTCCGTCTTACAGGCATCAAGGGATATAAAACTAATGAAGCATTTCACGTTGGAATTTACTGTACACTGTAGCTGCAGAGTGGGATAGCATCTCCCAGGAAAAAGCACATATTTTCTTCCAAAAGTCTTTTTTTTGGTTGAAGTAGTGACATCTGATCCAAAGCCTGCTAAAATGAAGAGTCATGCATCTTTAAAGAGATTAAAGTCTATAATGATTTGAAAAAGTGTACTATAAAAGGT
Organism: Chroicocephalus ridibundus; assembly: GCF_963924245.1. Lineage (NCBI taxonomy): Eukaryota > Metazoa > Chordata > Aves > Charadriiformes > Laridae > Chroicocephalus > Chroicocephalus ridibundus. The sequence continues at coordinate 136,409,953 of NC_086284.1, read as the reverse complement.
GAACTGTAATTCATTTTACCAGCATTACAAAAAGCCTCATCTAAAGAAAAAAATAGTCCAAGGAAGCATATATTTTTTGTTTTTATAGAGCATTTTAGCTGCACTGACCCTTCTTTAAACATTTTTTCATCTACTGAAATATTTATGAGTGAAGTTAACATCTCCATTAACATTTAATGTTCTTTTTCCCCCCTTGCACCAAAATGGTGGATGATAGATTAAGTGATAGTTGAGGCCTGAAGACACAGGGCTTAGTGATAGCAATCTCTCACCTTTATAGAGCACTTTCTCATCCAGATGAAACTGGGCACTAAAGCCAGTTTGCTTTACAAGCTAGTTCAGAGCTTGTGAAAGTGGTCAAGGTTACAATGACAAAGCGAATGGTTTCTGTCAGTCCTAATTTAAGTGCATATTTGTGTGTGATCAGGTGTACACACACTTATTTGCTCTTATAATTCAACCTGACCTGCAAGAACAGATTTTTACTGGGTGGCTGTCTAGCTCCTTTCAATCTTCCAGCTCTTTGACTGAGACCTAAAGTCATTGAAACCTGGGCTTCTAAATCTGTATTTACACTATTTAAATGAAATATAATTATAATGTTTGCACCGTGACTTAAATGGGTAAAATAATTCACTTCACATATAAGGCTTAGTTATCTAAGCCAGAGAATTTTTAACCTGTCTTTACTAGAATTCTATTTTGGACGTTGAATGAGAGTCAGACAAGCCTTGAATTTTAGGATTAAAGTCTTCCTGGAATGAAATAGTGTTTGTGATATAGACATATGGCACAGAACACACATACCCCCCAAGTAATGTGGAGGCAAAACCCACACATTGAATAAAATAAACTGCATGCACTTCTCCACTGTGTATATTTACCTTTCTATTCTATTTCAGATGGACATAGAAATCCCAGGAGAGATGCTGTCTTCACTGTGCAAGTCTCTATGCAAAGACAGAAGAACAGCCTCTACCTTGAAAATCTTGCAGTATAAACAGGTAAGTGAGGAAGGAGAGGGACATGCACAGAGTGTAGTTGCTACCAACAAGAATGTCGTTCTTTTAAATACCGCTGTCCTATTAATGACATTACCAGAAAAGCCCTGGATGTCACAACATGAAATTTGTTTTCCAGATGACCCCTCAAATTTATAATTTGCGTTACATACTGATTTCTGAACAGTTTGACCCCATGCTCCTCCTTCCCCATAGTAGTATGTTCTGTGTCTGTGGGAGAACTACGCAAGCAGCATGCTTCTCCTTTCATGCAGTCCAACTGCATTATGCCCCATGGGAAGACAAGGTATTTTCTCCTTTTCCCTGGAAATGCTTTCACTCCAGCTCAAGCTTATGAGTTACTCGGATTAGCAAAGAATGGCTTTACACCATGCATGGAGAGAAACATGCAGGGTTCATAATCTCCTTTTTATGCACAAGAAAGCTATTTTCTTGATCCAACCTCCAATTTTAGGCCTGACCTTATTAATCTCTGTCTTCCTGAGGACCCATCTCTCCTGTCCTTCTGAATAAACCTTGCATATGGCAAAGATCAAGCTTAAAAGGTAGTACTTGCAATTGCTGTTATTGCCAAGATAAAAAACAAGCAGCAGAGGAGATTAATTACGGTGCCAGGATTCTGAGAACTGGTGTTTCTAAATTGTCATTTTTCTGTCAGTAGTGTCCTTTCAGTCCACAGGTGCGTACTTAAAGCCATACACAGTGACTATGCGGTCACAGCTAATGAATGGTCTGCTTGTTAAAGTTGCAGTTGTGGAAAGAAAGCACTTCAAGCTTCTTAGTGTTCCTTACAGAGTTTCAGACATAATACATTTGAGATCTGGAGCAAAAACGTGGAAGGGGAATTGTCTTCAGATAATGAATATCTATTTAAAAGCTAGAAAGTGGGGTGCTAAAAAACATAAATCAGAAGATCCTAACAACCAGGGATGTTTCAGCATTGCCTGATCACTGCTCTTAAATGTCTTATAGTTCTGTCTCTAACTAAATGTAAGTCCTGATATAGTACTATCTTACTAATTATTATTCTGCTGTAACTACTGTTATATCTGTGCAATATTTTGTATTATATGATTTATGCCCACTGAAGTCAATGTGTAATTTTTCCATGGCTGATTGATTTGGCCTATGTAAACATCTTTCAAGATACCATACAGGGAAAAAAAAAAAAAGCCATTGAACTTACTTATGGTTAAAGGGAAGTGAGAAATGCAGCACATGCTCACTCACCAGGTCAGAGAGCTGGGAGTGCAACCAATAAAATGTTTACTGACATTATAAGCACTTTGCGAGCAGGATGTCCATAACAATAATAGCACTAGCAATTCTAGAAAGGGAGGACTAAAAATTTATCTAGTGAAGATAAAGAAGAAATATAGATAAGGAGCACTGTTACTACCCAAGAATGAACCCATCTTTCTCTGGCTTAGATTTAATCTAGCATGGGATGCCTACCTGTACTGTATTTGCACTTCTAAATTGCAATGCCATTGCTGAGTCCATGGTAAAGGAAGCTGACGTTTTACAGTGGGGTTAGGAATGGTTGGCTAAATAAACATTGTGTACAGATCCACATCTGAAAAGGAGATTTTGGCACACAGTTTCCAGTATCACTCATGGAAAGAACCCAGCTGCTGATACACTCAGCTACACAGTCCGCAGACAATATTGCCTGGAATTCCCAGAGCCAGGGGTGGGTTTGTACCCCAGCTGTCTGAGGCTGAGAAGTGCTGTTCCCATTTTACAGCTGTAGAGCTGGAGCAAAGTAAGTTGACAGGTGTATGGGATGAACAGGAAGGAGGGGGATGGCACAGGAACTGAACACGACTCTCTTCCGTCCTTCATCAGTTGTGCATTGAGAAGGCTGACAGCTTGGTGAGGGTGACATGCCAGAGTGTATCTTTCTGCCTTGGATAAGTGGCTGGCATGCTGCGAGAAGCCCAGAGGGGCTCTGAGATGCTCCCAAGCTGTGCGGATGAGAGGTGACAGCTTGCCTCTGTAGCAGGCAGTAACTTCAGCAGAGTTGGAAACTCAAGGGGAAGCAGGAGGTCGCACCCACTAACTTGCACTGGTACCTCTTTCAAGACATTGCAGGTACCTGGTCCTAGGCCTGCAATGTACACGTTGTGACATCCAAAAGTCACCCATGTGCCAAGTTTGGCATTGAGGCCAGAGGATCCCAAGCCCTTCACCAGAAAGGTGGCACCCTTTCCTGGTTTGAATCTGCATAACTGAGACAGCTGGAGAGAAGGCTGTAAGGTCCATGAGAGAGCTGATGTTTGGAGCAGACTGCCATCAGCAGCAGATTTCAAAGGGACTTCTGCCCCTCATCTCTGCCTGCTCAACAGGGGCAGGATGAGTTGCAACTTGCATAGAGGCTGTGGGTACTCCCACACCCAACTACCTTTTCTCACTTGCTTTCACAGCAGCAAACTTTGCGCTGTCTCTAACTCCAGACCTCACACCAGGGCACAGCCCAGGCCACCTGCTCCCTTGGGTCAGAAGCCAAAGGGGTGCCACAGCCAGCAAGGCAGGGTCCTCATCGGGCAGGGCCCATCTCGTAGCCCCAGGTGAGCATGGCAGGCCTGTGGGAGCAGGGGAAGCAGCCAGGGCCCAGGCCATTGGGCAAGGTTGTAGTGATGAAGCAGGTCCAGCACCAGGACAGGAAATTGATCCACAAGTCAGGATCAGGTCCGGTGATGGTAACCAGGGTCAGACAGATCCCAGTGACCACCAGGCAGACCCATGACGAAAAGACAGGCTCAAGGTCAGGCCAGAACATCAGCCCCCAGGCCCAGATCAACAGGGTCCATAGTTGACAAGGGCACAGCTACAGCTAGGCTAAAGATCAGCACTCCTACCACACCACTCAGGCAGAGGCCATAGCATAAGGCTGGGCTTAAATAGACCGCTTGGCCCCAGGTGCCCTCGGGGCTTTGACACCTCAGTAGAGTTGCCTCCACTTACAAGGAAATGAAAAAGCAGGCTTACTTTAGAGGTTTACATAGCAGAAGAGAAAACCCATACATGTTAACTGAAAGAAAAATTATACATTTTAATTGTGTGCCACTTTGTTTACTGGCTTAAAGCTGCCATTACTCTAGGAGAACAAGGGAAGAGAAAGCCCATGTCTCCTTTGGAAACCCATATTCAGTAAAGTGGGAACATTTCAACACATGTAATTGATTTACACTTCAAGAAAATGAATTATTTTTTTTCCTCGCCACTCCTAAGCTGCTTGACTGGAAAGTAATTGCTCTGCTTTCAGGAGGCAAAGAGAGTTACAGATCCAAGGCTTACGTCAAAGCTGGTAGCCTCAATGCCACATCAAAGCCACACAAAGGTGGCTATGAGTGAAACCAGATAAATGCGGCGATAGTCAGTCAGCGTGAGTACTGGCCAACTGAGACAAGATTTATACATATGCAGGGAGAGTATTTTATTTAGTGTTTAGAAGGTGGTCATTTGAGTTTCTTTGGTGGGGAAGAAGGGGCGGGGGGGCTGTGAAGGTCCAACCAGATGTTCTGGTTGAAGACTCTACGGCCGATTTCTTACTCTGTGTTGCCACCTAGTGAATTCAAAGGTGATTTCACACCTGCTCTGCATTTGGAATTGGGGTGGTGGTGGTGTTTGTTTGTTGTTTGTTTTCCTCGTTTGAGATTTTTGGTTATTTTGTTTTCTGAGGCAAAAAGAAAATAAAAGGGAAGCCCAGAAAATATAACCGTTGCAGGGAAGGAGTGAAGAGAGCCTTTTCTAGCACATTTTCGGAACTGATATTCTGCTATATGGCCAAACACAGGCAAACTCGGGAAAGCTCTCATAAGCTCCCAGCTCATAGATTCCTACTCATGTTCCTCTAAGTCCAGATTGGTTGCCTGGTACTTCACAATTACAGTAGGATATGTTGTTGCTTCTTATTCTTCCACTGCAACAAGAAGCTTCTCCCTCATCAGCCCCTGCCCCTTGCTCATTTTGGCTTCTTTCTTCTTCCTTTCTGCTTCTATTCCCCCTGTCCTCGCAAATCTTGGTTTTCATGCTGCTTCCCTCCCACTATCCCTTACTATGAGCAAGATACCTTCTCCATGTTGTGTTTGGGAAGTAAATATCTCCTTCAGTTGCTGCCATAAGTTTTGGCAGTAAAAATTAAATTCTCTTCTGATTGGTTCTAATTCTGGCCCCTGTCCTGGCCCCTGAAACATCATAAAAGGGGTGATACAAGAGGAACGTCTGACTAAGATGCTAAATTGGGCCTTGGAAACTCCAATTCCTTAATATCTTTTAGCTTTTTCTGTGACTTTGGCAAGTCACTTAATTGTCATGTGCCTCAACTGCTCTACCCTGAGAATGCCCCTGGTCTTTATGCTTTGCATTGTGAGTCTGATTTTATTATTAAAAATGTGGCAACATGACAGAGACATCACAGAACTTGTCAACAGATAGAGAGTATCATAGTATCTGATATATAACATTCACCCCTCTGCACTAAAACAGAGCTTGGTTGATTTCTCTGTGTCTTTGTTGCCACCTGGCTGGCCCTCCCTCAAGGGAATATTGCCCTCAAGGGCAATGTGGAGTACTGGGTAAGTAAAAAACCCTGCATTTCTGCTCCGTAGTAAAATAAGACTTAATAGACTCATCATAGTTTGACAACATTGCTGTTGTAAATAGAAACCTTATTGATTTGCATCAGGCCCTAGGAGATTATTTGAGAGACATTGCATTTTACACATTAGTAATCTGATAAACAAAAGAAAGATCTCAACAAGGTAATGCCTCAAATAAACGTCTCTTGTTCGATTTAATACTAAATGAAGCAATAAATTACAGGAGTGAAACACCTGAAAATCCCAGAAGCAGAAATAATCAGCCCTTGGAAACGGCAAACATTGATTTAACTGTATATTTGGAGGGGAAAGGTTTGGCTGCAGAGGTCCTTAATTTATAAATTGCAAAAGAACTGCTGATTAGAAAAGTTGGTAGAATTAAAAGATCATTTTCCTCCAAGAAACTACACATTTATTTTTGGAGTATAGACTTTCTGGAATAGCATCTTAAAACCAAGAGAATTTATTAGCTGAGGTCAGAAAATTAATAGGTGTTTTCATACTTTGCAGTTCCAAGGCCTTTTAAAGCTAAAGATTTCCATACTCAATACTTATGGTTGAGTTGCTGCTACATATAAAAACATCCTAGAACATATTCAGCTTCCAAAAAAGGTCTGTAAGATAAGAACTTAATGTATCTTTGAGGCACACCAAGGACATCCTATATATAGGCGCATTCCGGTTATGTGTAGGCAGTTATTATCAAGAAGTATATAACAATTCTGTAATTTCTTTTGTACATAAGAATTTCTTCCCCAGTGGCACCTAAGTACTGCTGACAGTAGCAAAAATGAAAGTAGCAGAAAACTGTCATTTGTGACAGGGAATGGACACTGATGATAAAATTGCAGCTGACATTAAAATTGGCAAAAAAGGTGTATAATGGTAGAGGTAAAGCAACATAAACTGACCTTGAGAGCCTAGCAAAGTGCATAGCCAGATGCAAATATGACACATCTGGACAAGGAAGGTAAACCTTCTTTATGGACAGGGAAACACTAAGCTTCTAACCAGTCACTCTGAGAAGGACTGAAAAATCACAAGGAGGAACGAACTGAGAAAACTGCCATTGGGATGCCAAGATAAAAATTACTCATGTCATTCTTTGTGAGTGGAAATTGGGAGATATTTTTACTAAAACGCGAAGACAACATGATGAAGATCACTAGAAGAAATGACATCTGTGCAAAATTACATAATTTTTTAATGACAAAGATTTCAGTTTATCCAAAAATAATGCATGAACAGAGAACTTGGATACAGTACATAAGAGCCCCTGCAGAAAGAAAAGACGAGGTACTCTAATCTCCTACTTTCATCTAAGGGAAAGGCAGGAAGAAGCAAGGAAGGAAAATGAAGCCTGGCAAACACAAAGCCTGGCAAAGCCTTGTCCATGAAAAACTGAGAGTAACTTTTTAAACATAAACATGAACTAACTGAACAAGCCATGACAAATGATCCACCAATGACTCGTTGGTGAATTCAAATCATTATTGGGTAACTGTAAGGCAGAAAGCAGAAGTTACACAGATAATGCAGCAGCAGTTCAAAAGGCATGTTCCGTGACATGGAGGCATGAGACTGAATCATTTAGTGCTTCCTTTAAATTGCACATTCTGAACAAGAATAATTTTCAGATTTCCTGAGAACAGTAGCATCTAAACCAATGTCATCTCTTTTCCAGCCATTTCCCTGTTGGAAAGAGTTGTTGGAAGAGTTACAAAAGTAGACTTTATACTAGTATAGATATTATTCTTCAGGCTTTAAACTTTAATATTCAGAATTTATTCTCTCATAATACAGGATCTGATTCTGGGTTTACTTAGGAGATTTATTTCACTTTATTTCACGTCATTACTATAACTGGGTTACTTCTGAGGTAGGAAATAGTTGCCCTTTAACTACAGTCATTTTTATTTTCCATTAATTAAGAATTTTTGGAGGTTTATATATTGCCTAACAAAATAAATTAAGATTCATCTCAGTTTTCAAGAGATACCACCTTTGACCGTAGGAGAGTTCTTCTAGACAAGTTTGTAATGTATTTTTTATAGGAAGAAAGGGAATACTCTGCATCTTGAATGCATTACATGTAAAAATGGACTTAATTAGATGGAAAGAGAATAAAAGAGTCAAAGTCTCAAACGGGAGTGAGGTGAACAATGTAATTACAGAAGAGCCTAGATCTTACTCTTGTATCCAGTTTTCAACTGACTGCTGGCCTCTCAGAAAAACTTTCTGCCTTTTATCCTAACTTTCTTTCAAAAGCAGAGCAACTTTATCACATGTAGAAGAAAATCCATGACTGGGAGGACATCAGAAGACAGCTAGTATTCTGTTCTGAAATTTTCTGTCTCCTCTACGTGGTTTTGGTGAAGGAACTGATAACTGATACGAAATGACAATGGCTCCCTCTAGTGAATTGCACTCCCACAGACACGCAGGTGTGCAACCATTGGGACTCACGTTTTTTCTACCAGAACATTCTCAAAACCCTTTTTCAGATTCAGTACTATCACATACTAATTGCAAAACAAAACACTCGGATTTAAACCACTGGGATTTTAGAAAAGCTTAAAATGCATCTGTATCTAACTGTATGAAGCCATAGTCCATACTCTGTGCCAGGACAGTCAACCAAGCTGTTCTCCTACCGCCAAGATGAGAAACCATCCGGCTTCTTAGACTTACACTGATAAGAACGGGCTTGAGAAGGAGTCTGCAGGTGCTCCAGTTAAGCTCCTATTTTGCCCTCCCTCACAAACAACAGAGGCTCAGGCCCAAGGGGCCCCAGTTTCCATTTCTCCTTCTCTGGCAAGAAGATGGAGAAACAGGAGTTCTAAGAAGTGTGGAGGAAAAGGTTTTCAGCAGAGGCTGTCAAACTGTCATGCGTAACCATCAGCATCTTAAATACTCCTCTGCCTTCAAGATTGCTCATTTCAAGTGCAAAACCTGTTCTCTTTTCTGATGCCAAATAACATCGCATCTTTTTTCCCCCCCGCTTTCCAAGTCCTGAGCCTCACCTCTCTCCTTTCACTCCATTTCTGTAAGTGAGAGGTACAACAGTAACAAAAGAGAACTGGTGTTTCTGTTTGTCCTTCAAGATAAAACAAACTCCAGAAAGGAATCACCAGTTATTCTGAACATCAAGATATGAACTGTGTCTTCATGGCTATTGCTACTTGTGCTGCATAAACCCCTTGCAAAAGCTTCTAGTGCAGCTATAAATACAGAAATGCTTTCTTGTCACCTAGTAATTTTATTGCTTTTCCCTTATGAATTGATATTAATTAATCAAGTTTGCAGCCTGAAAGGGGCTAAATGACACACTCCACGTAAAGCAGTCATGGAAAACAAGTTTTCCCTGACTGTGGAACAGAATGAGACAGTAGCTGAACTGGAAACTATTCCTCCAACTTAATCCCTGTAATGTCTTCATTTAACAATGTAATTCTGAGCTTCCTCCAAAAGAGAGGTACCAATGTCTTTACTGGCAACAAGCACTGTTCAACCAATGATTTTACAGCCATCTTTCATAAGTGTTGCACAATTTGGAGTGTGAATGTGACTACGGGCACATAGCAAGATTCACATATCCTTCCTGTGTGGCATTGGATAGAATTATGCAGCCTGAAAATTAGTTTCCTGGCCTGCCTTATCCACTGTGGGATGGGGAAGACATCTGGGAGTGGTGGAAGGGAGTCTGAGAGCTGATATTCCAGACAGTGTTGGTCTAGATCACATAGTTAATGCTAAAGTCGGAGTGAATTAAATCCACCATAAGCTTGGTCACATTCTTAGTGCATGTACAAAGCAACATCTTTTCCCTCAAATTGGTTAATAAACTAGCTTGCATTAAAGCTAGTGAGGAAGGAAATAAATCATTTTACGAGCAGGCAAAGCAAGGGGTGCTGTCATCAACTTCAAAAAGACTAAAGTCTGCAAAGGAAAAAACGTATTATAAATCTTCAACTCAGATGTTATTTTGCCCTTTATCTTTGTCTATGAAACCTGGAAATACACCAATGTTCTGAAAAATCTCAGAATGCTTTTTGAAGGCAAGTACCTCAGGAAAACATTTGTTAATGTATATAATGAATTCTTAGTAGGTGTTGAGATTGTCACATAACCTTTCAGCTTTATCCAGAGAAGATGGATAACTACATGAGACACAAAGGATGTGAAACCAAAGTATCTACTGTGACAAACATGCCTTTGGGCAGACCAAGAATAAAAGGAAAGGGGTCAATCAAGAGAATCCCTCTGCTGAACAATACTGAGGAAGGGAAAGTGTATTGTTTTTAATCTAGAAAATATGTAAAGCATGGCCCAGGATTAACATGGATAGAAGAACCTTGTTCATGACCTCAGCAATGTTCATCAGGCTGGAAAGAAGTGAACTAGTAACATTCTAGTTTTACTGGCCACATTTCAACAAGTGGAGATCTTCAATAGCTTTGATTTTGAATTAAGGCAGCGTTATCTGGGGAAATTATTTCTGGTAGGAATGATTAGAGGTTACATTGTTTGAGAGAAACTCCTTCGTCATTCAGATTCAGATTCAAAGTAATTTTGAATGCTTTCTGTAGAGCTTCCTGTAGTAGTCCATCCTGCCTCCAGCAGTATCTCAAACCATTTCCACAACTGGCAATACAAGAGGAAATTCATAATGGCTATTCTTGTTTTCACAAATAGCCAGGCACAGCAAAATTGCTCCTGGATGTTTAGTTATGGATATGGGTGCTTTGCAAATCATAACAACTTCACATATATTCTTCTTATGCAACCTAATCAGTTAGTAGTTTTTGACTGGTACTTTAGCTTATATTTCTATATTGTCAACTTTTACACCTTAAAATTGTGTGTAATATGGATGAGTTATAAGGGAAACCATCTTGAAAAGAGTGAGTTTGTAGTCATTGCTGTATTACTTTACCTTTTATTTGTGATTTAAAAAAAAATCAAGTATTTTTTTTTTTTTAGTTTTCTTCCTGTCCTGCTTTATTTTTATCCCTTTGTTTTCACATGTTCTTACTCAGCTCTGACGCTTCCCAAGCTGTTGCTCCCAGAAGTCACTTGATAACGTGAAGCATCTGGGTTAGGACAAATCATCCATTTTACTGTAATTTGTCCTATTAAAATGATCAGGAGTGTTTCAGGGAAACGCAAAAGGATTTTGTAACAGAAGTCTGAAGAGCAGCAGTCTGATTTCTGCCATGGAGAAATCTTTTAATAGCAAAACACAGAAGGAACTAGCAGAAATTAATATGGTGTCCAGATTTTCCAAAGGACAAGCAAATTTATTAATGCAAGTCAAACTTCATTGGATTGCCAAATAAAATTAAACCATCTATTTCTACATGCCTCAGGACCCTGTGAGGGGGGGAAGAAGGAACAGAGTAGTCAGATTTCATATGGTGGTGTTGTGTAGTACTGGTTGCATTCTGCTGTCTTTCAGTGTATGTAAAGCATGCAAAGGTCTTTTTTGCTCATCACTTATTGAGGACCTATTTTCAATCATCATGTATGCACAGATTAAGAGTCTGTTTTAACGTACAGTCTGAGCTGAGATCACAGAGAAAAGGTGTGAAAAGAAGGTGACTCAGAAAGACCTAAAAAAGAAAAATAACCCAACAGACAAAGGAAGTCAGTAGAAGAGTCAGACACCAGTTTCAGGACTACAAGCCCTCCAGCAAAGTGTTCTCTGCACTGCACTGGATATCTCTTCAAAACGGGATATTTTATCCTTAATAGAGAAAGTAAACGTAATTAAATGAAAAAACAGGAAATGGCTTTTGATAAGGGATTTGCTTTAGGGAATAGTACTCTGGCAGACAGAGGGAAACTTCATCTTACATTTTGTACCTGACACTTGATAGTTTAAAGAGAATTTAGGAAGATACACTGGAGAAAAATCAGATAACATAGAATGAAAGGTACTTGATATATGTTTGATAGTATTGGGCAATACCACAGGGATATTGCTCATGGATTTGAAACCTCGAAACGAATACATAAATGAATATGTAAATGAAAATATCAGCAGTAATATAATAGCTAGTGCTTTGCACGTTTCCAAAAAATGATATATATAATTCTTAAAATAGCTCTAACAGCGTCTATAGCAAGCAGACCATTGCCACAGCATGACACGATTTCAGATGAGTGAAGATAGCTGTTGAGGAATTGAACAATAAATTAACGTATGGCACCTTTAATTATTTCTCAAAGCTTAATCAGGCTGTATACCAATAAACATGAAATATTTCTCAACCATAATGGCACATTCGAAAGATTCAGTTCATTTCTATAAAACATTGATTGGTTGAAAAAGTAAACACAGATGCTAACCACAGGAAGATGTCAAAGATATTACTGAGAACACAATACATGTTCTCTTAACGTACAAACCATCTGTAGTAAGCAGTTAAGGGATATTTTGAAGAGAAGAAGTTTTATTATTTTAAGTATAAAGAGACTGTTTTGTCAGCCTGCAAATTTTATTCTTTTTTTCCCCTCTTTGCCTATAAACTGCTCAATGAAACAGCAGCAACTGAATTGGGAGGTGAAAGACACAAAGCAGTCACTAACTAGTTGGTCTGTGTTCTGACAGACAGATTATTTTGTCATGTTTCTCAATGGGATTTTTCCCCTTTTCTTCAGACTGGTTCTATAAAGCCAGACTAAATGACTACGGAGACTAGTGATACGAGCTGAGTGCACAATTCCTGCTCTGTGTGCTGACTGTCTGAGGTGCTCCAAGTGCCTCACACTCAAATGTAAAGAGTGGGAAATATTGTGTTCAGAACAAGGATATTGCCTGTGTTCAACAAATGACTAATATCCAAAGAAGTTTCTGTTAATGCAGTGCTGAGTTTAAGGTTTTGCAGAGAACCAGGCAGATGAGCTCAGGCACAGTGTCATGTTAATGCCGTGAATTGGCTGCCAGACAGGAGCTGGCTCATCTTCTGGGTGACTTGGAGAGGTTAAAAAACACACAGCTATATACATTCACAACCACAGGGAGCTGGCTACACAAACTAGAAGAGAGGCCACATGCCTAGATTTCTCGTACCCTACCAAAATGAAAATAAAAAGGGTTTGCTATTGGTATATAAGAGATTTATATATCTTTATGTGTGTTAATGGTAGCTAGTCAGTGCTTTGATGGGTATATCACTGTAAATTCTCAACACAAAAATGATTGACTCAATAGAGAGCAGCCAAAATAGAAATCAAATGATGTGTGTCAACCAGCTCTTGATAAGCTTCACTGGATGCATCTTCTGAATTGGTTCATCCTCAGGCTGTCACGATCGCGTGGCTGAGAACATGCTTGAAATGATTACTATTCTGGCTTTTAAATTTAAAGACGGCTGATTGAATCAGCTTAAGTATTAACCAATTTTATCCCCATTTTATCTAATTGGAATCTGAGTAATGGAACATCCCAGCCCTTTCACATCTTGTTATGGAGACACGTTTTTCTGGCACAGCTGGATGACTGAACTGTTGCTCAAAACAGCCGTTATGATATTTCTGTCAGCTTCTCCCAAAGAATTCACAGAGGGAGTTTTTGCCATGTTTTCATGCCTGAATCAGCATTTGGTAATTATTTTGTGTACGTGCCTCGCCAAACTGTTCTTGTCCTCTAATCCCTGAAGTGGCTGACAAAATGTGTTGTCATTGCAGGTAGGTATATCTGCCACGGAAGCTGCCTTCTTCACTTACTCAATATACCACGGTGTCAACAGTAATGACTGGGTTTGGTTTGTAAGGAGGTTTCAGCCACTCGTACTACCACTACACACCTTTTCCTGGTCAGTGTTTTCCTGAGCAGACTCTTGCTTATGATTTTGTCCATAGCTAAATAGCTAAGGACAACAAATTCCTCTGAAAAGGCCTGAGGGAAGAGGCCCACGTTGCCCCAAAGAGCAGGTTGCTCTTTAGGGATATTCTCATCTCAAGCTATATATAGCTATACAAAGCTATACAGTAGCTTATTGTTTTATGCAGCATATAAAGGTTCACTATGGAAATCAGAGTACTTCGGTTTCAAAAACTGCCATAAACGGCCCTTTCTTGAAGTTTTTCAGTGTACTGTAACTCCAGACTAACTACTTCTACTGTGTTTCCGTATTTTGTGTATGAGATCAGCCTCTTTAATGCCAGGAGGGACAGGAGGGCATTATACGGTCTTCTAAACTAAGCCTTACTGCCTCCTTTCTACTTTCTGAAGCAGTACAATTGTCAAGGTAAAGTAAAGATCTCTCCTAAGGAGGAAGAGTCCTGCACTGCTCCCTTGTCCTCTGCTGCCTTCTCTTTGCATTCTGTGCTCTGAACAGGGTGGTAGCAGACTCCCATGCCAGCATGCAGCAGATGAGGCAGTGGGCAGAAGGTGGGAGTTGTAGCAAGAGAGTCACTTGCCTACACAAAGGCTGCTGAACGTTTCCTGTCAAAATTGGGGTGGGTTTTTTTTGTGGAAAAGGATTTGTTCGGTGTATTTTTTGTTTAAGATAAGGTACTGTTTTGTTGACAACTTACAGAGCTTCTTAGATTTTCTGTGGTCAGGGCTGATGGAAAGTAATTTTTCTCCAAAAGACTTCCCAAATCATTTTTACAAGCAGCTCTAATTTTCATATTTTATAAGGAATTTGTCTGAGCTTGCTGTACGAATTAAGTGTATACATTTTCTAGGAAGGAACTGTGAGAAAGTTTGTATTATGTTGGAAGTTAGATACTGTAGAATATGTCACTGACTCTGGGAAGAGAAAGTGGGACATAGCTGGAGGTGGGCTAACCTACACAAATATGTATAATACTTCCAGTATCTTTCAGCAGATCTGGGTCTGACTTGTCAAGCCTAACAGGTGTTTTGTAAGCTTGCCCAAACTCTCTCTACTAATTAAAAAAAGGAAATTATAAGAATTTAAATTTTGTTCCTTTACACCAAACAGCAGGGACAGAGTGCTAGAAAAGGGCTGTAACCTTCCTATTTCCTTCTAGGAGAAGAGTCATACTGCTCAAGACATACTATTCCTTCTTTGGAATATGTGTACGCGCTATCACGGTGAAAATGTTTACCGGTTTCTGTGCTAGCAGGACATTTAGCTTGGACAGAGTCATACGAAGTGGATAATTTGAGACTAGGGACCACAAATGCAGTGGCTGTCAAGGTCATAAGCTCAATCATAAACTCACAGACTATCCCAGTAGAAACAAATTAAGATGCAGGAATACAATAAGATAGCCATTCTGGCAAGCAGCCTGCTAAAATAATGGGTTTTCTCTTGGCAGGCTTGATAAGCCTGCAAAAGCTACTAGGTAACTGCAGTGTGGAGAATCCTTCCTTTTAAAGACAAAGCAAAGTAGATTTGAGGCATTTAGAAAACTGGCTGCAACAGCAAAAGTTATGAGGTGGCAAAAAATGTACAAATGTAATTTCAAGACTGTTGGAGGAAGCTAACATCAGTGTTCAGGAGGTGATAAATCATTAGCAGCTGACGATAAAGTTGTACATTTTAAGAGAAGCGAAACTCAGTAGGACTAGCATTAATTACAACTTTCAGAACAGGTAAGCGTTCCTGATCCAGAAGCCAGCTAGCAGCCGATCAGATCCGCATGAAACACTGGCCATGACACATACGAGATGACTTGTGAATTACTGAGCACTTGCAGAGGGTACAGCTGCGGTAAATGCTCAGGTGTACAGTTGCCTTCAAATCCTGACTGACCATGCTGCTGAGAGGATCATCTCCTCATGCTGAAGCTCCACTAGCAGTTCAAGCTTGCCTAAACCAGTGTTGTATCTCAAAAAGGTGTTCCCACCCTACATGCTATCTGTTCCTGTCACTGCGTGCCCATCATCTCTTGTGACTGCACAAATATTTGTGAAGGTGAACAGTGAATTGGTTCTTGTTAAAATCAACCCCTGGAAAACAAAAGGCTGTAGTTAATCCAGAGAACTTCCCTGAAAATGTTCATTGGAAAATCCCTCCAGGAACGTCTGAGCTTATACAGGTGCTGACATGGAAAGCAAAAGTAGTTCATGTATGGTAAAATTTGAGATTACATTAAAAAAAAAATATATATATATATAAGTCTTCACAGCTCTACCATTTTACAGAGGGCAAAAATTTAACATACAAGCATAACAAAAAGAAGATCAAATTGAACCAAAGAATGAGATAGGCTTTGAGATGGTTAGATCAATACAAGAAATTGGCATGGCATCTTTGCTGTGCCAATACTGAGGAAACCTTAACAATTGCCATTGTTTTCTAGACAAGCAAATCTGAAGCTTGATGAATGAAGACACATAAAGCTAGCATCCATGTCTCAAAAATGCCTCCAGAAAAAGAAGCGGCAAAAAACCCCTGCATAACATACATTGAGAAAAAGCAGCGCTAGGAGAAATGTGCAGATATGTGAATTAACATTGTCACAAAAGCTGAAAAAAGCTTCCAAAAAGCAACAATGTAAATCACTTAATTAAGGAAAGCAGAGTTCTGACTGGCAAGCTGATACCAACTGGAAGACCTGTTACAAATAAACAGGGAAATTTTAGAAACAGAAAAAAAACAAGCCTATGGAAAAATCATACTTAAGAGATGGAACACTGGCAAGCCGCACAGAAAATCGATGATGTTGACAGAGAGATTAAACAGTCAGAGCCAAAACCCGAATCATTTCACACCACAAACAAAGCTGTATAAAAGCTACATAAAATGTAAACCCAATGCGGCTTCAGGTAAAGATGAAAAACTTTAAAAGAAACCAGGCACAAAAAGCTGCAATTGGTAAGGTTATCGGTAAAATCACCAAAATCTTAAAAAACCTATGAGATCAGGAGAAGCTTTTACATCAATGTGAAAACGGCATTTCATTCAAAATGTCACAGATGGCCTAAGTGTATGCAACAATAACGCAGGCTCCAGGGTCCCTTCAGTCTTCCGCAGGCAAAGACAGTACTGACTTAAACAAAATTAAAGAACTAAGGCAGAAATAAAGAAAGAGCACGACATGTTTCTTTCCAGAAAACCATGTGCCCACCAGATTTTTACCCCAAGAATAGTCAGAGAGATAACTGAATAGCAAAAGCCACTCGCAAACTTCACATATTTTAAGAAAGCTTTTTACAGGCTTCAGCATCAATGTCATTCTGGAACATCTTGAAATGTGATGATATCTGATGAAAATAATAGACCTCAAAACTTTTATAGCAAGTCTTAGCTTTATATTTTAAGTAAACGTAGCTTCAGAGAACAGTTTAACATAGAACTCAGTGTCAAATGAAAATGTCTTCTCTTGTTTCATCTTTATGGAATTGCTTGCTTCATTATGAGAATGAGTAATTATATGAGAAAGTATTTAACATTTGTTTTATATAGCCCCAGCTAGCTTAACGACAGTAAACTTGATTTAGATTTTGCTGATGATACTGTGGTCACCCTACAAACATAGTTATAAAAGAACTTGTCCAACATTAAGCAAAAAGATAGCCTTAATAATTAACAACAACAAAAGTCTAGGGAGAACTCACCAACTTTCAGCTCAAATTTTCTGAAAGATGTCATCAACTGTGATAAAGGTGTTACCAGAAGAGGTTTAATTAGGCAAGACAACAGCAGCTTTCCCCAGCTTGAACACTTACAGCTTAATGCTGCTTGGACCTGCAGGCATATCAAAAGCAGTACCCATTCAAAGCTCTATCTGCTCAATAAAACCTGTTCCCCCCTGGGTAACACTTACGATATGTACATTGCATACTGAATTATGAACTTGTATTTCATATTCATCCCAGCAAAATATATTTAGAGGCTTAAGAAATACATTCCACCCGAAGAGTCACACATTCCGAAATAATCTGAGCTAAATGAAATTGAAAAAGGGTAAGAGAGGGAGGCAAGATACTTTTGCATCTGATTATTTTAAGCATGCCTCTTAATTCAGTGAGCAAATAATTCTTTATTTGTTTAATAATGCATTGTATATGCATTCCCATAGCTAGATCTACCATACACTTTCAAAACAAAACATCATCTGTTTCCTTGGTATTTGCGAGAACATATGAACACAACTCTTGAGACTACACGAAGGAGAGATTAGGCCTTCGGTAGGTGCTAAACATACTTGGACTCCTCCATGCAAACAGTGTGGAGAGTTGGACTAAGAACAGCCTTGGACCTCATGCTTAAGTGTCAGACTAGGGTACTCATGGTAGTCCTTACTGCTTTTAATTTTAACAGAAGAGAAATCAAGCCTTGTATGTGAAATGAAAGAGGACTAATATTTTTTCTAAGTTAACATCACTATGTGATGAGTGTAGACTTCAATTTTGCAGTGGTAGAAAATAAGCAAAGTCTTGATTTCATCTTTTGAGAAAGGGTTGCCCCATAGTTTCTCCGTAGAAGACAAACATGGAGCAGCTTCTTCTAGTTCTGTTGGCTATCCAAAATAAACTCAGCCAGCTCATGAACAGGGAATCAGTTCTGGGATTAACGGGATTAATCATTACCAATCAATTGGCTTGAAATGTGAAAGTGGTTTGTGTTTTGTTTTTTTTTTAAACTTTCTGCCCAACATTAACACAGAACGGTTGAGATCACCAGGGACCTCTGGAGATCATCTTGCTGCTGAAGCAGGACCATCTAGAGCTAGTTACCCAGGACCATGCCCAGATATTTCTTTTTTTTTTTTTTTTTTTTTTTTTTTTTAATATCTCCACGGATGGAGACTCCACAACCCCTCTGGGCAACCAGTGCTCAGTCACCTTCACAGTAAAATGTGTTTCCTTATGTTCAGAGGGAATGTCCTGGGTTTCAGTTTTTGCCCATTGCTTCCAGTCTGAGCTCTGGGCATCACTGAAAAGACCCTGGCTTCCTCCTCTTTGCACTCTCCCTTCAGGTATTCATATATATTGATAAGATCCCCCTGACCCATCTCTTCTCCGTGCTAAACAGTCCTAACTCTTTCAGACTTTCCACACATGAGGTGCTCCAGTTCCTTCATCATCCTTGTGGCCCTTCATTGGGCTCTGTCCAGTATGTCCATATCTCTCTTGTACTGAGGAGTCCAGAACTGGACACAGCACTCCAGGTGTGACCTCACCAGCACTGAATAAAGGGGAAGGATGACCTCCCTCTACCTGCTGGTAATACTTTGTCTAATGCAACCCAGGATGCCATTCACCTTCTTTGCAGCAAGGGAACATTGCTGTCCTTTTCTGCCAAGCTGCTTTCCAGTTGGGTGGTCCCCAGCATATACTGGTGCCTGGGGTTTTTCCTCCCCAGGTGCAGGACTTCGCACTTCTTGTTGAACTTCATGAGGTTCCTGTTGTCCCATTTCTCCAGCTTGTCAAGGTCCCTCTGGATGGCAGCATGACCCTGTAGTGTATCAGTTATTGCTCCCAGTTCTGTGTCTATGGAATTTGGATAATGAGGTGAAGTCTCTGTGTTCAAAGAGCAATTAAGACTGGCTTTGCTATCACTTGTGCAACCCAGGTGCATGAAGCTTGTCTGGCTATCATGGGCTATATAGATAAGAAGGCAGTCTTGTGGAGACAGGACAGCCCCGCTTTTCATCAGTAAAGACAGTAAAATCAAGATAACAGGAACTTGTGTAGTTCTTTATTTCTTCAAAAGGCTACCACGCCCGATGACTGGCCTTTGCCTCATTACCTGTGAAATGCATATAAAAGCTGACACCCCTGTGTATACTAATTAAGATTACAGAGATCATGCTAAACATATATGACTATAGCACTCATCTGTCCACCCAAATCATACTACACGTCACCTAGGGGAGGGAAACCTTGTAATTTTGGGGATGAAAAGATGGAGAAAATGACTGTTAAATTGGGAGAGAAGAAACTCAATACCTGACGGACCAGTCAGACTGTTCTGTTCCTCCTCCCCAGGCAGGGATGCCTTTCTGGGTAAGTGCTGTGCCTTTCACCCTCTGGTGAATATTACTCCCAGGTTGTTGTGTTATTATAATTTTTGCTATCGATATTAACCTTAATTAGTAGTGCTATTGCAGTTAGTGAATTTATCAACAGCAATCTTGAACCTGTTCTGTCACTCTCAATAAAATAACTAATTTTGATTTTTGTGAATCTGACTCAGTGAAAGTCCTTTGCTGGGACCATGATGGACAAATCAGTGAAAGTTCTGGGACTCTGACAGACAAATATCAAAACTACATTCATTTTAATGTGACAGTGTCATCAGCAAACTTGCCAAGGGTTCACTCTGTCCCATTATCCAGATCATCAATGGAGACATTACCCACAGAAATGCTACACTTACTACTATGCTAAATATATTATACTATATATTTTATACTATAATATATATACTAAATATATTATTTTACCCATCACATTTCTGATGATAGTCTTCTCTCATGAAATCAAAACAAAGTAAATATTTGCAAATGTTTTTATAATGGATTACTTTTTAATCAGAACTAGATGACTAAGAACTAATTCTCAGAAGTGTGGGGTAGCTGTATTTTCAGTTAATATAAGTGAGAGCTCATGCCTACTTAAAACTCTACTTCTCATGAAGCTAAAGGGTTTTTTTCTCTTCAAAATCCAGATGTATTTCGTGCCATTTCATGCTCTCTATTCAGTTGGCAATAGAACAGACTCATCATATACTCAGATTTTTATGGCGTGACTCACAATTATTTAAAAAAAATCATTATTCAGGTAATGTAGCATAACGTATTCTAGAGGTTCTGCAATTAGAGAAAACTGCTACCACTAAAATGTCATTTGAATAACTCTGTATTAGTGTCTCTCACTTTAGTTCATTGATCCTTAGGCTGCTTCCTTCCAACAGTCTTATCTCATCTGGGGATTCTAGCTCACAAGATAATGAGTTTCAAAAATGCATCATTAATGTCATTCATTCTTTGTGATAAAGGAGAAAAATCTCGGAAGGAGGGGAAAAAAGCACCTATTTTTTTTTTTTCTTTTGTTCATGACAAACAAAATACTGTTGATAATAATACTGCTGATTCAGGGTCAACTGCAACCTGCATTAAATAATCAGATTTTCTGAAGCTGTTGATTGTCTTTCACCTAGTTCAAGGGGAAGACTTTGCCCTTCTAGCCCCTGAACTACTTGCCTCACATTAGCATTTCAGCTTTGGTGAAGATATACCTCAGTTCCTCAAACACCCACTTGGTTTACCTGCAGCACTGCTTTGGCTTCGTTTGAAAACATACCTCTAGAGAAATCAAAAGCATCCCTAACTTGTTGGGCTCAGTGGAATTAATTTTAAAAGGCAAGAAAACTCAAAACTAAAACAATGAGGTTTATTTAAACAAGACACAGTTAAATTTTCATTTAAAACTGGAAATAAAAGCAAGAAACACAGCCCAAGTATAACTAGCCTTAGGCTTTGGTCTGGGGTTGTTCAAGGCACCTCTTGGCTGCAGTCACCAGGGCTTGACTCAACAGAACTTGGCCTCAAGGGTACTGCCCAAGGCTGCCTTCCCATTTCCATTTATATCCCAGGTTTCCTGATTGCTCTTGAATGTCAATGATACTTCAAAGTCCACCACAAAAATCCTCTATTTTCAGAGTACCTTGCCTGAGGTGCTGCCTTAGGCATCTGAGAGGTTCCTGCCAGAATGCTCTTAAGCTTACCTGAGAACAGCTGCCTCTGAAGGGTAGAGGAATAATTTAGGAAGCCCATTCCTCTTCTCATGTTTATCTTTTCTTTTAGGAAGTCTTTTCAGTAATAGACTTGCTCTAATATATTTTAGAAGTCATATGATAAACGTGTGGGGGGGTTATCGTGTAATAGTTTCAGTTGCTTTCTGCTTTACTGACATTTCAGGGGCCCACATTTGCACAGTAAAATGAGACTATTTTTAAGGGGCATCCTGTCCCAAGGTATATCTGTCTAGATTTTTAGCAGTCCATAAATGGGAAGCGGTCTGACCAAAGTTTTTGGCTTTAGTATAAAAGGAGAAGATACATTTGCAAATGAAGTCACAATTCTTCATAGGTCCAAGCACCTCTCAACAAAACATTCAATGAGTGCTATTTAAGTAATAGGGCATTCTAATTTGGACAGCTAACTGCAAATTCAACTTTTGACTACTCTTTGGGGTTTTTCACTTTTTTCTGTATCTTTTTTCAAACTTGAACAAAGTTTGCTGCTTCAAAGTTTATTCCTTAGCAAGTTTTTTGCCAGCTACCCACCCCCCACCAAAGCAAACTTCCTAGGATGCACGTCAGGGAAGATTCTACTTTTAATTTGGATTTTGGTGTTTGTAGCAAAAGTCATGTAAAAATTGAAACATCTACTTTTCAAGCCCAAAAGTAGTCAGTCAGAAATGCTTATGGTCAAACGATAGGTTTATTCTCTGTAAACATATTTTTTTGATGCAAAAGGATCTTTTTTAGCTATATTTTAATAAAGGATCTGTTCTCTTCTGGTGATAGTATCGTCGTTGGAAAGGGTTCACTAGAATCCCCTTACTCAGAACCTGAAGAAATCTATTGTTTCATCATAGTGTTAGCAATGTCCCAGTTAGGCTGTAACACAGAACAAGACTCCTGCCTGCTCACTGTTGTCAGTCACTGAAGACCTCACAGCACTGTAATTTCTGGAGCTCTGGCCAGCTTTCATCTGAATTTCATTCTGTATTTTACCCCTAGTAATTCAGCCTATGTTTTCAGTTGCAGCATCCTTACACCTCCCTCTCTGAACTGTAATGTTACAGTTATTACATAGCTGGTTTCTTCACACCCTGACAGCAGCTGTATTTTACCAATAAACCACACGCTGGTGATACAGTTTTCATCTTCCTTTAAGAGATATTCAAGACTTCATTAATGCTAAAAAAAAAGCTTTTTTGATAGGTCTTGTTGAAAGACAATACAAATGCAAAATATTTTTACTCATAATAGTTATTATTTGAGTCCCTTTTTATTGCTCTATGTATTTCTCTAGTAGGTGGAATTCAATCATTTGTAGAGCGCTTGGAAAGCTTCTGAACTCTGTGACAGGACTGAGGAATGGGTAATGAGAAACCTCAGGGAAAACAGGCTTTGTGCAAGAGCAATCCACAGCTTCTCTCTTTCCCCTCCAAACAAAATCATAACATCAGCACATCTACTACTCACGGTATAAAATAATTTCTTTTGAAATCACCCTTTTCTACAGTGCTTCCATGTGAGCTGTCCCTCTTGTTGTAATAAATTAACAGTGATACCCCTAATGAGAAGTGCTGCACATGGCAGCAAGATCTGAGCCTTGGCTTGAAGGCAGTGGAAAATGAATTTTGATATAGAGCAACCTCTCCGAGCATGGTGCTGGCTGAGGTAAATTGCGATGACTAAACTGTATTGATTAGAACCAGTCTGAAAGATTGATGTTTTTCAGGGGAAAAACAAATTTTAAAAGTCACTTTGGGATATTGGAAACTTTTTTCTTGTTAGTACACTTATTGCATTCAGGACAATTCGGCATCTGTTTTGGCACTTTTTAAAAATACTGGATGAAGTTATTGAGGATTTTCTTGAAGTAGTAATGCAATAGAAGGAATTGAAATTTAAACATAGGGCTGGATTGCAGTCTGAGGTATGCACTGTCAGTAGTAGCCAGGAATAAAGTAGTGGTAAGATCTGAAAAGTTGAATATTTAGCTAGGAAATGCAATACAGCACTGTTGACCATTTCTGCATTACAGTCCACCTCCTCTTGCACCTTGCCTTCATGGGAAACCACTGTGGAACGCACAAAGGTTTGAATGTTGGATGCAAGAGGTGTTCTGTGCAAAACTTTTTCTCAACACACTTATATGTCCCTTCCTCTTTTTGTAATTAAACTAAGTTTACTAAATGACCCTGCAAAAAAGCACCCTTGTGTTATGAAAATACAAGCAGGTAGCTAAGGTGAAAGGCCTACTCTGCCATCAGCCTCACTGCATACACATGGGCAAAAAAAAAAATAAAACCACCCCTCAGGCCAAAGTGTTTTGTGTTAGGTTCATAAATCCTCAGTTTAAATTTAGCATCAAGAGGTTTCTGGAGCCTGAAGACCTTTTAACAACTGGCCCCTAAATTAATAGCTTGGTCCTTGAAAGCCTAAGCACCTTAAGCGTTTCTGACTCACTTAAATATGTGCCATAGGTCTTTTGAAAATCAAATCATAGTGGGCGTGCCAAAATATGGCTTCAGGGTTCAAACTGTATGTCCCTGTTTTTGAAAATATTGATAAATACCTGTAATATAGAATATCTCTCTTCTGGGAGGCTACCAGTACTCTCACAGTCCATCCAGGGAATGCGCTGGGCAGTCTTATCTGATCTCTCTAGAGCTGAGCACGCTACACGCTGCCTGTACCCAGGTCTGTGATTCTGTAGCTCAGAGGGAGCAATGCTGTCTGCAATGGAGCAATGCAGCATCTCTGCAGCCACCGTACGAACCTTGCAGGAACCTCAATTCCCATCTGTTCTTCCTGCTAGGACACAAGCATGTACAGGCTGGAAGCAGGGAAGGGGTTAAAGCTAATGCCTTTCTATCATTCAGGTCAATACTTTTATAGTCACACTAGCCTTCATAAATTCAAATTCCCCTTCGTGCTGGGCAAGGGGGAAAGATAGGGTGGATACATCTTTAAGTACTGAAGATGAGATCATCGTCTTTTTATAGAAACTGAAATCATCCAAAAGCTGCACAGCAGCAGGCTGAGTACATTTCTCAAGCTGCATGGAAAGAGCACTATCTGGGAATTTCCTTCCAAATGAAAAGGAAGCACATACCCAGACAGATCTTATCTTGAAATATGACTCCTAGACACTGCTTTTATTTCTTGGAGAGAACTGAGGGTTTGACTGACATTATGTTATTATTTCTCCAGTCATTTCAATTCCATCCTTAGAGTCAAGAAAGTAAAAACCAAATCTTTCTTTTTTCCACTGAGTATGACTGAGAAATCATTATGACACTTTGTTTCTCATCTCAGAAAGGTAAAAATCCGTTGCAGTTATGGAGCTATTACTGGCCATCAAGATAAAGCAATAAAGCCTGCATAGAAAAATATCCCATC
Organism: Chroicocephalus ridibundus; assembly: GCF_963924245.1. NCBI lineage: Eukaryota > Metazoa > Chordata > Aves > Charadriiformes > Laridae > Chroicocephalus > Chroicocephalus ridibundus. Next base: position 136,385,254 of record NC_086284.1, on the reverse strand, counting down.
CTAATACTGTTCGTTATCAGATAGGCACATAAGAGTGAATAGTGCTCAAAAAACACTCCACCCTCCATGCAAGCACACATGTAAACTCTTGTATAGACACAAATACAGACGTGCTCATATAGTCTGTGTCATTAGTGGGTCAGGCAAGGTCTGGCGGAGGCCAGAACTGGGATTCCTGCAATGGCAATGATAATGTCATAAGGCATGTTTGCAGTCATGGTTTGCCTCCTATAAAAACTCCAAGAATGTATTCTAAAATTAGAGCACCACAGGTGTACCCATAAATCAAAGTAATGCCTTCATTTAACAACACATTTTGAAAGCTGAGTGACATCATTTTTTCTGACTGTTCTGTACTTTGCATTCCCTTCGTGTAAATCAAGCTAGAATCAGCTCTCCTTGTGGTTCCTAATTTTGGCAAAGGTTTAATAGTTTCATGCAAGAACTGAATATGTTGTGAGGTTTGTCTTTGACTGGTTTCATACACTGTAGCTTTGCCTGGCAGAGGAGAAACAGTCCTTAAAGCTTAGTGAAAGCTCACAGAGAAGTGCAGTTATTTGACCAACAATATAAGTTGCATCAGTGGCAGCCAGAGGTCAGGTATAGCTCCCCAAGACGGGCAGGCTGGTATCTTGTTCACCAAACCCTGGTGCTTCCCCACACCAGTTCAGAGGGTAGGGTTCAAACAGGATTTTAATACTTGGTGGAAGTGGGACTGGAGGGGGTGGTGAGTGAGATGTGTTGAAAGTCTGTGAAGGTCTTTACTTGCAGTAAAGACACAAGGAGATGAAGCACTTCTCTGCTTTTCCATGGCTTAAGTCTGGATCCCACCTCTCTAACACAGATTCCCCAAGGCAAAAAGAAAATAAAATGGCTATGTAGCACAATTATAATGAAGTATTTCTCTTAGTCATTAATGAGCCTAAACTGTAACAATAAAAAACACCACAGTATGAGGATACATACTGAGCTGCTGGATCCTTGTACCAAAGGAGTCTGGTGCAGCTCCCTAACCACATGCATTTCAGGCAATCTCAAACTGCTTCACAGCTTAGAAGCCCTGTTTTGCTGTGACCTGTGAACGAGTAACCAGTGGGAGAAGCTGCACCAGGAGACCTGGCTGTCCTTAGCCATCCTGCAGCGACATCGGCTCTGAGCCAACAGGGAGGGGAGAGCTTCCCACACTGAGTGCATCAGCTAGTGGGAAGGCAAAATTATACAAACTACTTTGCTAATTGGGAAGCACTTCAAAAGCAAAGTCCTTAATGATCTTTTTAGGGAAGTGTAAAGCAAGGAACTGGCTGAGAGAAGTGACCTCACCTAGTTTTCAAAAACAGTATGTTTGTGAATGTACATGTGCGCTCCTCAGGAGACATTACTTTGATTTATGAGTATATTTGCTGAGTTTTACTATGGTACAGGCAGACCACTGCAGTATAGTGTTACAGAGTAGGGAGTCCTACTAGGAATGACATAGATCAGAAAGCCACAAAAAGAAAAAGCAATTACAGTAGAAAGTGAGCTTCATTTATGAAATAGCATATTGTTTTACAGCTGTCCTTTCAGTTTTGACTTTCATAAGCCTCTTATAAAGATCATCTGTGAAATTTCACTCCACCTTCATTAACAACCAAAACCCAAGTAAAACCACATGTTATGAAAAGCAGATAATCTATCCAAGAGTAGTATTAAAGATTTATGCTATTTACTCTAACACATGGCCATATCCTTAGTACTTATAGACTGGCACAGCTCCATTTGTACACAGGCAATACATGCCAGCTGAGAAGCCAACCTTAAAAAAATATCTTATCCCAAGCACAGTCATAAAACAGTTGCTATCCACTGAAAGCAGGTTTGTTTCTTCCTGTCTTTTTTTTGTATATTTTTATCAAAGAGAAAGCCCTCTTTTTATGTGTTTTTGTATGAAACAAAATGTATGTGATGGATGTATGTGATGGGTTTACATTTGATGAGTTTATAAACTTTGAGAAAGCAGCTATAAATTTTATGTATAAATTATATCCTATAAATTATGTATTTTAATTGCAAAAATATACAGAAGTGTTCAGATTTCAAAGTCAGTCTTTCATCATATCTTATTTTCATTTTAACTTGGGCCCCAAATTAATTCATAGAAGATAGATCATGACCAGTAAATGGAATGATTACTGATACCTTGTTGTATCTTCAGAAATCATTGCCTGACCCACTGTCTTACTATGATGAATTCTAACTCATTTACCAGGGAAGAATGAATAACTCACAGACATTCCTACAGCTTTCATCATAACTGTAACTGATTATTTCAGAACCAATAACTGCATTGTCATACAATTTTTTTTAATGCAAGTGAGAAATACTCATTTAATATTGGAAGATCAAGGCACAGAAAGAATTGAGTAAAATAAGAAAAACCCTACACTCACATGGAATACTCCATATGGGAAAGCAAGAACTATGTATTTTTCACCCCTATTGCAATTGTGTGTCATTTATTCCAGGCACAAAAAGCATGGACTTCAGTTTCAACAAAGTTGACCTTCAGGAGATCATATTTACTAGATGCATTCTTAGTTTCTGCAACATCTGAAGCAGAGATATTGTAGACCAGCTAGATCTTTACACAAACCTAAATCAAGCTAAGAGCAGTGACAGGTTGGGGTTCAAATGTTAGAAATAGATGCCTAAAGCAACAAAGGCTGCTTTCAGGTTGCACAAATTGTGTTAACCCAGGCATTGTGGAAATTTTGAGCATTTGAGTTGTGCTACTTTGTTTTTTCCCCCCCATTATTTTTTTTATGACATCCCCAACATTTTAAAAGTGTTGACCAAAATGAATTAAAATGATGATCAATACCCACCAATATAACTATGTAGTTTTTATACTCAGAAGTCATCATCAGATTTAGAACATCTTGATGGGCTGCAAAGTGCTCTGCCACTTCACTTGGAAGGAGATCACCACTGCAGTCAGTGACCGCCCCTTATTCAGACCTGCAGTTGGCAGGACAATACTGCTTTTTGACAGTGGGTTCAACAATATTTGTGACAGACAGTGGAACAAAATGGCTCAAAGGAATGGGAAGCCCATGGAAGACAGTATGCCCTTGCAATCAGACAGCCCTTCTGTTTGTATTCATTCAGGAATCCTGGTATTTCTCATTTTGTTCCCCCAATTGCCCAGCACAAACAGAAAGATATTCCTTATAATTTGTTAACAAAGACAATGACAATTCCTACATCTGTGCGATTTCTGCACCTTCCAGTCCATTTTCGTACTTAGGTGGAACCCTGCTCAGCCTGAAGTCTGTCACTACTCAAACTGCAGCCCACTTTCCAAGGCTTAGGAAAATTGATGTAGCCTTTAAATGAAAGTATCATCCCAACTCTAGGGTTATCAGCCAATTGAACAGTTAAGTTTTTGAGAGTCATTTACTACTAACAAAATGCATATATAACCAGGAAACCAAGCAGAAGTAGGATAGAAACCTTAGGTTGGATAACAAAGGCAAGGAATGAGTATGCATGTGTGAGTATGTTTAAAAGATTTTTGTATATTTTCACTGACTTTTCCTAAAAAAATCAGTCGTCCTACAAGTTAGATTATAACTTTAAAGCAATCATTAAAAAGACATTGCATTAAGTAATTTAACTTTTTTCTGCTGTCCAGCTAAGATATTGACTGTTCTAAAATTAAAACCAATGTCAATAAAAAGAAGGTCCAGGAATATGTATGGCACCTTGCCACTGAACAATTTTAATACCTCTAAAATGAAAAGCTCTGGCTTTTTTGTTAAGGTTCATTGTGTTGCACAGAAAGAAGTTAAAAAAAAACAACACAAAAACAAAGCCTAGCATGACTAATTTTCTGCCTTAATTGTGTCAGGCTAGTAATAGCTGAACTGCTGCAGAGCTATGTGCTGTAATTCCTTTAAAGCCATCCTTAGAGTGCAGTATGCATGTCATTAGGCAATTATATACTGCTTTGGGCTGCTTATCATATCTGTGATATCAGAGCAGGAAGAGGCACTTCCTGTGCTGCCCACAGGCTAAGCTTATAATATCCTGTTAAGATGAGACAAATGCTGAACCATCACTGGAAGGCAGCCACAAGTTGAAGCTGGATACAGATGACAGTGGAAGAGTTAGCGTTCTGACTTCAACTTCAGTGCCAAGACAGCACATTAACTCCCGTTTTCTTTGACTGACACACAGTAGGAAAAGATGAAAATTATCCCTTTAAAATGTACTTATCCAGGGAATAAGTCTGGTCAAGTCCTGATCTCAATTCTTGTTAATCTTGCCATGTTGTAAATTCCGATTTTATAAGCAACTAGTATGAGAAAACATGCAGAGCAGAACATGATTTTATAAGCAACTAGTATGAGAAAACATGCAGAGCCATTGTCCCCTTGAGCGAAATAAATGCTGTCCCAGTTTAGTTAAACAGGTCTGGCTAGGTTTTTCAGTGAAACATGTGGCAGCAGCTTCTAAGCTAGCATAAAGTTTGGGTGAACTTGCCTAGGCAGAGTTTTCTACTAATGCCATCAAGTCTGAACTAGCTCATTTCAAGCTACTTGTGGTATTTCTACACATTATACATTGTAGACGTATGGAATTTTTGGAGATAGAATTATAAGCCAGATGCAGCCCTGTTCTTGTATAGTTACTTGACCACTACAGAATAAATAATTCAGCCATTTTGATTTGTTGCTATTTTCTGTCAACCTTCCATAACAAAAAATGTGCCCAGAGATGATAAGTTATGTCTTTGTTTATTTCAGTTGTTTGGAAACCACAAACGGTTATACATTGGTCTGTCAACATACAGGAAATTACTGTTTCCCAAAATTCAGAACTGTAGATTTATTTCCATTTGAATCAAATGCTGATGTCATAAGGAATGTATATTTTTTGTGGAATTTTGTTTATCCACAAAAGTTCATCTAAAAGTCTGTGAAAGTAAACACTAATTAACCATTTCTTTGATCAGGAAGAATGTGAAACGTGCTTCTCTGTGTTTCCTAATGCGCTTGTCATTTTCTTCCCAAGCTTTCTTCTGATTTCTGCTAACTTGCATAGCCTATTTTAGATACATTCTGCTATGAAATATCTTAACATTTTCTACAATCCATATAATACTGTCTGTACACACAGACCTCCCATTGTGTGCAAATATATCGCAGCAAAGGAATTATTTTTTTTTCTTTTTGCCTTAGTATTTTGATTACTTTGATTAGGTTTGCTATAATCTTTACTTCAGATTTATCTAATGGCAGCTATGATCATCTTGCTAATTTATTTCATTACTGTAATGAAATACATGAGTATATTATAGCATAGAGACTCAGGAAAAACATACCTACTGTACCATTTCACTGAAGAAAGCCTCCTACTCCATAATTTTGCTCACAGGATATTTACTTCTCTGCAGAAAGGTTCTTATGTCTATGAATTAGCAGAAGTCTCAGTAAATCCTTCAAAATTTAACCAGATTTTCAAAAATGCTGAAAGATCCAAGTTTTATCTGACCAACACCAGCAACTCCTTACATTTTTTGGAGTTCAGCAACCACAATTAACACTTATGATAAATATCATCATTTTTTCTAAACAAATCACTGACAGATGTATGGAATACTTTTGAAAACAGTGTAATTGATAACTGCCAGAGTTCCTCTTAATGAGCTGGTTTGATGTCATGCTTTATTACAGTGGCTTACTTGCACCTTTGTAGATAAGCTTAGGTCAGGACTGAAATACTTGAACATCCTGGCCAAACAATGGTTTGAGTAGTGTGCTGTGTGATGGCTGGCTGTACTGGTGTGAACTTCATGTACAATTCACAGCCAGTCAGAAACTTGATTTCATCCCTGGATTTAGGATGTTGATTTTCCTACCCAATTCTTACTTCTTCTACACCTCATATTCCCACAGCAACATACTGAACAGGCACAGAAATCCATAGCCTGCACTGGCTAGGAATAACAGTAACATTTATATGGACAATAAGTATATAGGGTGAGGATATAGCCCTCAGCACTAGCATGGAATTGTCCATACAATTAAATTGTTCGTATGATCATTTGCATGTTTTCAGCCCAGACCAAAAGCAATTAAATTAATGCAGCTCAGAGACCATTCCTAGTTAGGAAATTCAGAAGTGCCCATATATGAATGACAAGAGTAATATTTCACGATACATTCTGTTTCTTTTTCTTGATAGAAGCATTTGAAGTTAGAAGCACAGGAGGATTTTTGCTCACTTTCAGGAGTCATTGCGGTATTGCATATATTTTCTGGCCCTTTTCATGAGGAAACCATGACACCAATGTCCTTAAACACCACTAAATTCAAAGGTGTTGGAATGGTAACTTTGTGTGGTTGCACTTTAGAGGGTCTATTCCGACTATCACCATCATTAACAAGGGACTTCATGTTGGATCTTTGAAGGACACAAAAGGAGCTGCTTCACTTTTCCTTGGTCAGTCAGGTGAACTCTAGTCCTTGCTATTTTTTCCATAAGGGAAAAATAAATGACTGCTCTTTGGTGGGTTTTCCTACTACTTCCCTCTAATTTCTGTCATCCTATTGACAGATTAAAGTCCCTCAGCTCTTCTGATTTCATATTTGCATAGTCAAACTCTCCTGTTCTTAGCCTCTTCCTATCCTTTGTACTGTTAGGATTTGCGACAGGTTCAATCACTCATTTAAAACACTGAAGCACATAGTTGAAAATGCCACAATGTCTGTTAAAAGGTCTACATCATTCTACTTAGGCCCAGTTGATTATAGTAACGTACATTTGGCGAGGCAAGGGTTGAGGACAGTTTCTGCTATCTATAGAACTTCACGTGCTCAGGAGACACACGAAATTCTTTGTTGCTTAATCTCACCTTTAAAGTAGTCCTATGACTAGCTTGATTTCTTAAATAGAGTAGGTGCTATGGGTTAAAGATGCTGTATCTTCACAGGCCTGTTAGGACAAATTAATTCTACTACCACACTGTTTCCCAAATATAACCACACTAGAATTATCAGTACTTTCTTTGCTCTCAAATATTATGTGTCATGTCATGGGCCAGCATGGGAAGCCTAAATAGTTACGCGTCATGGGTTGCTCCTGAATACCCAAGACGTTTCAATAAAATTAACATCACAACTGCTGTGCTGACTGCTTCTATTTCTAAGGTCTTCCTCACTACAAAATTGGATACTAATGAATGATAAGTAACTCCAAGGTCTTCTGCCTCAAAACAGCACTTCTGTCAACTGTTTTGGAAACAAGTGTAAATATCATTAATGGTATCCATTCTTGACTGTAGAAATGGAATGAAACATCCGGATGCAGTTGCCTAATATCATTAGCATCACTTATCATTTTGACCAGATCATAAAGATCTAATATGAGGCAAAGCTTCCCCCCCCCGCCCCCCCCAGTACACTTTTGACAGTGCAGTTCTAATTCACATTCTTATTGACAATGGAAAGAGCCAAGTCCTACTCTGCTGCTGGGCTAAAAAGCTACGTTATTTTCTGTCACTAGATTTGTTCTTCCACACCGAGATACCGATATATTAGTAGGAGGAGTGTGGGAAATCTTGTATTGAAGTATATATATACACATATATATCTAATTCACTGCTTAAATGAGGGGCTTCCTCCTTTTTAGTATTACTGTTATGGCACTGCCTAAAGGATCCATCATGCTAAATGATACACCATGCCAGGCCCCATACAGATATTAGTCTCCTGAAGGGGTGAAAAAATAAATCACTGCTTACTGTCTACACAAGTTTGACACAAAAGAGGTTGGCCAGGGAACAGAAGCACACTGGTCTGAACTGACTCATTCAGGGCTGACCAACATGTCAGCGGCACAGCCAAGGGTGGAATCCAGATTTCCCACATTCCTACCTCACAAAGGTATTTCTGATCTTTGACGTGTATAGATTACAGAGCCTCATTACCTTGCTGTAATGCAAAGTAGCAATCATAAAATGCCCAGCAGAACAGCACATGCTGCCCCGTAGCCAGCAATCCCTTCGAAGACTAGAAAATTCTCTATTGCTGCAACTAATGCCAGCATCACATACAGTTGCGTGGAAGGTGGAGTTTCTGCAGATTTATCAAAGAACAATCTGCAAATTCATCTGCCCTGAATGTTTGTTTTTCAGCCTATGCTAGTGAGCAGAGGCTACTTGATAGCAACTGCAAACTCTAGTGTAGACACTTTTGAGTACATTGGAGCTCAGGTTATGTCCTACCTATTTTTTTCAGGAATTGTCTCAATTTGTAAGAGGAGGACAGTCTGTGAGATGAAGACACATGTTTTCAGAGTGATCCTTAATATCTGATGCACTTTCAGAATGTGTCAAAGGCCTTGCAATAGAGCTATCACCATGGCAGAAAAATGTTGACTGGTTTTCTGATAAAAAGTTGTTTACCTGATTCTCCCTTTTCCCGAAAAGAGATGAAAGAAGGGAGTTTTGTGATGTGTCAGCTGTCCTAAACAGTCCAGCTGTATTGTTTTTGAACAAGGATTGCTTGATAATTAAACAGGAATATTTTTAATTTGAAAACAAAACCTTCTATGGAATTGGTAAGAAATCTTTCAATTAGCCCACACTGTCATGGCACCCCCTTGATGCTGGACTATTTGAGCAGACCCACCCTACTTTACAACAGTGTTAGTTCCAAACAAAGTGTCCTACTTTCAGGCTGATGTATTTTAGTGTCAAAAAAAAGTCAACAGTTACTGTGGCAACCTGCTGTCATTGTCCAACCAGCAATGTTAGATTGTTACATACACCTACCACATGCAATAATAGCTATTATAATGCAAGATAATGACATCAGACCTTTGTGCTCCTGAGGGCTAAGGCAACATTGCATCAAAACTTCTTTACATTGGCATGTATTCCTCATGATTTAAAACCTCTCCAGGGTCACACACTGGCAAACTACTACCAAAAGTAGCTCTTGTCAGGGTGCTGAGACAGCTGGTTGCTCTGCAAGAGGAGAGCCATGAGCTGCCAGGGATTCTCACAGGGCTGACAGTGCAGGGTCCTCACCAGCTAGAACCTATCTGACCACCCCTAGCCAGGGAGCAGAGCAGATTTTGGGGTGCCCAGGGCAGCCTCTAACCCAGAGCATCAGGCAACAGGCTGGAAAGTCAAGACCACGAGTCTGGGCCAGTGTCCAGATCAGCAGGGTACATCACCAGGCATGGGCATGGCTGCAGCAAAACTCAAGCTACTAAAGTTGTGAGCCTCAGCTTGAAAGAAGCTCACAGAATTAGTGCGAGGTGCTCCCACTGAGGCTTCTCAGCAGACACGTTCAGGTGGAGCCTCTACAGAGGCTCTTTTTCTTTCTTTCAAGGCTACCAGCTACTTCAACTCTGGGTTGGCCTTGAGCCCAGGCACCCAAAGCCCCAGGGCTCTGACAGCAATCAAGCAGCTTTTCAACATTTTTATGCCATGTCAGCTTTCTGCCTCTTTTCAAGGCTCTGCTTAGTCATATTTTTTTTCCTTTTTGAACTGTTAAATCTGTTTACATTTTTATTATACCTCTAACATTTGAGGATGTCATACATGGTGCTTCAATTCAACTACAGCAAGTTCCCCAGACTGAAGATGCGATCCCCTGGTATTTTCCCGATTGAGTACTGATTTCAGCAAAGAGCCTTGGGAGACACATTCAGTAGGTCTTATTGCTCACTAGCTTGAACTTCTGCTACGGAATTTATTTTTACCCTGAATTCTTTCTGAACTCTTCTACAGATTCAGGGGCTAGCATATGAAAGAGGACAAACCAGCTCAACTGACATTCAGACCGGTAAACTCCCTTATCCAGGACAAGGTGTCACCGCCACCAAGTCACTGTCCTGTGCAAGCCCCCAAACCACAGCTGGGAATCATTTCCCCAGCCCAAAGCTGCACTGGACTCTTTCCGGTGTAGAGGAGTTGTGTGCCATGGTTCAGGGCCAGTCTCATGTCTGCTTGGTTTGCTAGTAAAAATGTGGTAAAGCATTTCAAGAGTGAGCAGACTGAGTTGTAAACAGGTTTTCTTTCTCTCATGGGTTGCAGAATTCATCTAGGTTTGACAAAAAGGCTGGAAAATGTGGAAAAAAAACAACCACTAAAGAAGAAATGGGAGTGAGTGGTGTAGCCAGCTATATGGAAGGCAGATTTTTACAGATGAAATGTCAAGTGACACCCAAGTTATTAGCAGAGACCTGACACTTTGGGATGCTTTTGTTATGACAATTTCCTTATCTTGATTGCTGCCATGTCTGATTTTTGAAAGACTCCTAACATCTGATTTCTAAAGCTTTATGCATAAGAAATAGCTAGTCTGTTTAATCTCTTCAGGACAGGGACTATCTCCTCCTTTATGCATGCATAATAATAAGAGCCAGCATAACGTAGAGTTTTAGATATCGCATGGCAAACTGGAGCATTCAAAGCTGTATACATGGCATTTTTCATTTAGTTTAATTTGAAAATATTACCCTTATTCTTTTCTTGCTGCCCAACAAATGAATATGATCTTCCTAAGTGCAACTGTCCCTTTCTACCTATTGCAAGCACTTAAGGCTGTGTTTACACCTCAGAACATATGGGCCTTACAACGGGAGTCGTGACCCAAGCTATCTGCAAAGGTGCAAGCAAGCCACTGTAATAAAGCATGACATCAAACCAGCTCATTAAGAGAAACTCTGGCAGTTATCAATTACACTGTTGAATGAAAGCATTTGTCAGAGATAATATACAGCCAGGCATCCATGAACAGACAATGTAACACCAGCTAATTAATCACCAAGCCTTTCCATTTACTTGATTGAGTTTGGCAAGTAGATACAGCATGTGAAGCCACCATGCTACAGGGACTTAATGCTTGCACTTAGAGACATTAGCTCTTCCTGACAGGAAATGGCTTTTCTCCCCTAATGTTTCCACAAAGAGCTAGTAAGACACAGGAAACACTTCTGTGCATTTGGCATCTGATATCCATAAAAAAAAAACTTCAGCAGTCCCTGTAAGCAGCTAGGACTAGATGTCAGAGTTGGCACACACAGTAAAGTCTTTGACTCAAAGCAGCACCCCTTGGCACCCCTGACATGCAACACTTATTAGATAAAGAATTTTCCAGGAGAGAAGCTGACAACCACACTTCGGGTGGATTGAAAGAGACATCTGTGAAAAAGGAAGAGATATTTGCAATACACTTGCTTTTGGCCTTGGGAATCAAATTTCATGTTTCAAGAGTGAAAAGTTCCTCTGACTAAATTCATGACATCATGTAATCACTCAATGCTCTACAAGCAATTAGAACTATGAAATTCAAATTTATGTTCTTCAGCTTATTTATGTTAAATATGCTAAGAAAAGCCTTTTTTCAGTGGAAAGAAGCATCTTGCCTCCTGAAGCTCCTTAACTGCCTGTTTTTCCACTACACTCCATCAGGAAAAGAAATCCCACAGCTTTCTGCCCAAGATAAGCCCATAAACTCCCTAAGTCTAGCAGATGTCTCTACCTTTTAAACTGATCTGAGGAAAACTTTTTAAACCTAGAATATTTGGCTAAGGAAAACACCACTACATGAAGGAGTGCTGTGCTGGGGAAACCCAGAAACCATGGGGTCTGACTTTCCTGATGATGTAAATCATCTCTTCCTGTTCTGACTGCTCCAGTCTGACATCCGCCTTGCTCCTCAGAGCTAGTAGCAGAGATGGACAGAAGCTGTTAAAGTTCAACAACGGCTGTGGGAAAGCAGGGCATTTCACCTCTGATAGCAAAAACAAATGCCTACAAGTTAGTTGTTATTAATGCTGGCAAAAAAAGTAACCTTAACATAATTCCTAGAATAGGATAACTTGTTTAAGTCCAGCATTCCCTAGGAAAGCATGGGAGCGTACAGCCAGTGAACACCCTGCCACTAACACAGAAAGAGCACTAGACGCCTCAAGTCTTCAAATGTTTCTACTCTTTACTCCTGGTGTCACTCGGATGCCTTACAGCAGAGAGTAAGCTTGCCTACAAACACTAAAGAATTTTAAGACACGCAACCCCTCCAAAATACCATTTGGTGAATCCTTTATGCATTGTGAAGCCCATTTCAGATTTATACATATATATAAATTGCCTTTAACAGGAGACAATGTCTAAACAATGTAAGAACAGATATACACCCTTTAGAAGTAAAGCCATAATGTCCAACCACAGAAAGCTCTATTGTATTACAAATAACTTCTGGTTTATGTAAAGTACCAACACACCTATAGGGAAATGGAAAACTAAACTAATTTCATTTCAGTTCAGATTGGTGGACCCTTGATAAGACAGTATACAGGCCAGACTTATGCTTTTGTCAATATGCTTTGTCTATTGAAAGTCTATTGAAATTAATATCCTCACAACATTCATTGCACAACATTAGTGCAAGGCTTATTGCATGAAGTGTAATGGCCTATGACATATAGACAATTAAATGATACGAACTATTGCCTCCTTTTGTCCTTAAACCTCTGTATGTTACTAAATCTGTAACTATAGAAAAACAAGGTGAACAAGAGCAGCAAGTTCTCTGCTTGTTCAGCAGATAACAGTTACTTCTATCTCCAGTTTTAGCCTTTATCATTCCCATCAATGCATCCTTGTGGTAAACATGTTTACCAATCAAATGACCATGCTCACGTGCAGCATAAGTAGATGAAATAAGCCAAAGTTACTCAAAATTAGTCAGTTTAGCCTGGTCATTGTTTATTACTTGATTAAAGTTAAGCACCTGGGGAAGTGTATGCAGAACAGGAGCCCTAGGGCAAAGGGACCCAAGACAGTAGTGTTCAAGAAAAGGGAGTGAGAAAAGAACAGTGTCTTGGAACGAAAGAAATGATGCACTGATAGAACATGTGGGGTTTGAGGAGTTGGAAGCATGTGGCTTTCAAAAGAAGCAATATTACTAAAGACTAAAAGGAAATGATAGGGTAAAAAGTAGTAAAATTGAGACCGTAAGGAAGACTGATTTCAGTGATGGCCTGAGAGGCACAGGGAGCAAGATGAAGAAATGAAACCAAAGACGTTACTTTTAAACACAAAGATACTTTCCTATAGATTCCTCTGGAACATCAGTAGACAGAGAATGGCGACAAAGGTATAAGCCAGCTATCAATTTAATTACTCTAACTCTCATGATTTAGGATAGCAATGTTGAAAACCAGACATTTTAATAAATCCTGAAAGCATTAGTTCCACTCCAACTCCACTGAGTAGTTTGGCTGCATATGCAGCATACGCTTAAAGACAAACTTGCAGAAAATCTTATCTTAGTGTTGCCCCCAGCTGTAAATACCAGGCTGATAGGAAATACCAGGAACTTAGCTTAGATCTGTTTGTATCAGTAGGCTGGGAAGAGTTAACAGCTCAGAACAGGTCATTGAAGTCTAGTTCAATTGAATTAACTGCTTGCTTCTGCTAAGTTGAGAATTTTATTTTTTTTTTTAATATTTTCTTTCCCTCAATAGCCTGCTTCTGCTAAAAATGTCAAAGCACCAGCAACTGTTAATGAAGTATTCAATTAGTAATGCCACACACTTACATGGATGGGGAACCTGGAGCTCCAGAAGAGATGCATGGCACTAAATACTTGTCGTTAGGATTTGTTTAGACATGTAGTATGTCAGTGACAAAATGCAAGAGGCCTTATACTTTTTGCCTCCCAGTCCACTGTTCTAGCTTTTTCATAAAGTTTATGTCCTTCATTGTCACTAATTACATCTGTGTAAATAACCAAGTCTGTGCTGCTGACTCTGCTACTCTTCAGATTCCTTTTACTACATGCAGGCAGTCTTCATACAGGCTGACTTAACTTTTAGTCTAGGTTTCTTTTATAGCAATTACTGGAATTTCAGATTTCTGCCCTTCAAAATAAGTTCTCTTTCTGCCTCAGAATAAACCCATCAAACTGATTTGTGACACTGAGGTCAGCATAAATCTTCTTGCACTTTCACACCTTATGGATTTAGTGACAATCACTGAGGCAAAATTAGTCTAAAGTAATCCAGACAAATATGATAGTTTAAGTGACATACCAATTCCTGTGTCCGTGTGAAGAAACCCAGAATTGTACCAGCTAGAGGCTTGGCTAAACAAGAATTTGAGAACAGTGCATGGTATCATTAGAGACACATTTGTCAAACGTACTGGTTTGGCAGGCTAGGTGCTGGCCTTCTGGCAAAGCAAGTTCTTAGTTTCAGACCTTTCCCGACCTCAAAAGTCATTGTCCTTCCCTCTGCTGCAGTTTCCCCTCTTGCTCTGTTAAATACTGTGCTCAGTAAGGGCCAGCTTTTTGCAGGTGTGTACTCTGCTTGGATTAGTAAGGTCTAAGGCTTCCTAAAATACCCAGCCCTTACCAGGAATTTAAGTCTTATTTATCCGTTTTCTCATGTTTCACCTTGTGAGGATGACCTTGCTTAATTTCATTAAATGTATGTTCACTTTCAGTGTTACAGTTTTAAATACAAGGCACAACTTTCCAGGCATTGCTGTACATAAAGGTTACTATACAAAACACTAAAAGCACAATGTGACTGTCAAGATATATAGTCTGAAACTTAGGAAGTAATTGTTTGTAATTAACTGGATGAACAAAAATTAGGATGATTTGAAGTGATAATAAATTGTTGTGAAGTCACTAATGGGTGCCAGTCTAAAACATACAGGAGTAATTTCTATGATTTTCTGCAAGAATAATAGATCACATCATTTATACAAACATTTATTGAAAGAAGTATGGCTAAGAGTTCTCAGAAATAACAATCACTCTAAGCACTAAGAAATGCTTTACAAGCCACTAAACAATTGAGATCATTTTCACAGCTTAAGGTTATAGCTACTCTAGCTAACTCCACTTTCTCAGTTCACCACTGGTGAATCATTAGCACTGGTGGAAAAGGAAGATCTCACAGAGACAACCTTAGCATCTCACCTTGAACTAGTGTTGAGAAAAATGCATGATGCCATCATGACTAAGACACTCAAAATCACCAACATATCGTAACAGTTTGAGACCATCTTCAAAAATAAAATTCCGGTTTTCACAGGTTTTCTTCCCCCATCTCTGAACAACACAAAGATTATGTTTTGACTCTTGAGGAAAAAAAGGAGACATTTCATATACTTTCCTTTAAGCATTAACAGTACCTTGAGCATTCACCTTCTTTGTTTTGCTTTACAACTCAAACAACTCCTCCATCACAAAATCAGAGATCGAGCTCCTTGCACACATGACTTGATGCCTTTATGAGAAACATTTACTATCTATATTGTACAGAGGCAGCGAGAAAGAGCATTGGGAAAGTTTAAAAAAAAAATAAATCACAAGATGAAGTCCTGACCTCACTGATACCCACTGGCATTGTCCTTTTACAAATTCGAAACTGTAAGGCCAAATTTCACCCGAGATATTCCTGACAATAAAATTGGGGTTTGGGCAGGGAAGAATTGCTCTACTAAACCCGATTGCCCTAGTTCATGTATTATATAATATTTTATGTAATTATATGAGTACCAGAATATTTTGCAAAGGTAAAGAAATACTCTGATTAGATGTCAGTGAAAGAAGAGTCTGAGCAGAGTTCAGCCAAGTGATCTTTAGAGAAAAACGCCTTTGTCCTACAGAAAGTGTTGAAAATTACCTGAATTGTCCTGAATGTAGTTGACTCGCTCTGAACGTTTGCCTAAGTAACTACGAATCCAAAGAAAGCCCACCATACCAAGCTCTTTATCTAGAGCTGCTGCTTGTGCATTTATCATAGCAACCCAGCCTATCAAAGCAGATGTTCTTGAGTACCATTTCTTTGCTCTCTGCTCATAGGTTCTTTCTTATTTTGCCTGTTATTTAAAATATTAACTAATGCTCATTAAAATCAATACTAAAACACTAACATAACTATGCAAAGTAGCATAATCAACATAACGTTAAAATCAGTAAAATAAAAATACTGTTTATTACAAAAATCATAGGCTTTTTAAATACCCTTTTGGTTAGGTAGTTCTAAAAATAAAAGGTTGAATCAATGCTGGTTGCATTCATACAGTTGTTACTCATTCTCAAACTTGATTTTGCCCCTACCTTTTTAGAAATGTACACAAACTTACAGGAGTTTAAAGTCTCATTTCCAAATTCCAATATAATTATTTAGAAATTGCTGCTGCAAATTCAGTTTATGGGAAGTTATCCCACATGTTCTCCCAAAAGAATTAAGAAGTGAATCACTACATTCTTTATAAACTGTGCATGATTTGATCACTTCTCTGAACAACTAATTTCTTTTATACCCTCTATGACTGCTTAACTTTACCCTTAAGGCAGGCTGAAACCTGTTCTTTGTGGTTACAAACAGGTCTTGCGTATGCCTTCAGCATCATCTGAAGTGGACGGCAAACATGCAAGATCCCAGTAGCAGCAGCCGCCAGATCAGTGCAGCTTGGTGTTACACAACGCTCAGTTCACAACTCTTGACTCATCTTGCCGAGCCACTGCAGGCTCACCGCCCAGTTCTCTTCACCCAGGCTTGTCATCTCAGAGGATATAGGTAATACTTGAGCTCTCTTACACATTCACAGTTCAGAAATTCTGTGTCCCTAGGAAGGGGACATTTCCTTATCTGTCACTGCTTACACACTCAAAGATTGCAGACATGCCTATATAGGCTAAAGAGCACAGATTCACAGAGGCAAGACAGAGAGCAGAAGGTGAACACTTCAGGGAGCTCAGCAATATGTAAGCATCAAGTAACACTCTCCAGTGAAGAGCAACGTTAAGTTTGTCACTGCTTTGGACAGAGTTCTCAGCAGGTATTTGGCCTGTGCAAGCTCCATGTTCCCTCTGCTGTCTCAGGCAGCTTCCTGGCCAGTCCATTTTTTTCAGGAAAAGTCCTGTACCCTGAATGCAAATCCATACCCAGACTGGCAGGGGCTGCCTTGCTGCAAGGGGCTTGCCTTTATCAAGGAACTGCCCAGATTCCCTAAGTTTTTAAGGAAAGAGCTTATCTATGTAATAAAAAAATAACGAATTCCTACTTGGACTTCAAATTTGCCAAGCTGATAGAGAGCTTGGTGTGGGTTCATAAGTGGCAAGGTGTTTCTACTGACAATACAAGTACAGTTCAAGGAAAACAATGAAACACGGATTCTGTGTGAGTGGCTTATAAAACCCAGGAGCCTGTTATCACAAAGGCTACAGTTCACCTCTCAATCCTGTTAAGGGAATTGCCCTCTCAGGAACAGCACGGGAGCAACCTAGGATAAAAGGCTCAGGGGTTTCTGCTGCAGAAGAGTAGGATCAGGCTGGACGGAAAGCTCCTCATACAAATTCAGACATATGTTTCTACTCCTACAATGCAAGACTAAGCATCTCTGGCTGCCATTTAGCACAATATCCTGTGGCCATTAAGTGATGAAAGTAGTGACAGGGATGACAAAATTAGTACAAAGAAAGGGGGAAGGACAAAAGAAGGCTGAACAGGTACAACAGTTCTAACTTCAGAAATACATGACCTTAAGGACTCTGCTGTGCATTCAGACGAGAAACTACAAGGGATAGTTGGAGCTGAAAAGGACTTGTAACATTCTCTAGATAGAATTTTTCAGGAGCTTTAATTGTAGGTTTAATCTTGGGAGCAGAATTGGTCCTCTGATGAACACTGGAAAGTTCCAGTAGTAACTAAATTATCTGTAAAGCTGACCGATTTAACACAGTTTATAATGGGAAGACCAAAACTACTGTGTCCTAAGTCAAAATGCCTTGATGCAGTTAGGGAGGCAATTAAGTAAAAACTGCAGAATTAGTTTTTACGTATAAACTCACCAGACAGCCTGCCTTCATCAGAAAGCAGCAGGCTATTGAAGATAGAGATACCCCAATTTATGACTGATATGCGACTAGAATTTTTAAGCAAACGGCTAAATCTCTTCAGCACAAGACCGCATTTCACACCCTGTGTCTTTAAAGCAGAAATAACATCCATTTGCCACAAGCAGCTGTCATAAATCCGCATTAGTAATTATCAGTAAAGAAAAACATTTAGAAAAATGAAGGTACTTCACATGCTTGTAATGGGTTGAATAGGGCTTTCAGAATTACAAAGTCTATTTCTGCAAAAGTTTATGCACAGAGTTTGAAGCACATAAGAAGCGCTGGTCTCTTTGACAGGCTATAAGTAGCTACATGAGTTTTGACAGGGTCCACGCTCTAAGGCATATATAGTATAGGACTCATCCACTAGAAATACATTCAAATGCATTAAATAAGCACATATCTGTAACTTGCAAGCTCATCTTAATTGTTAGATATTCACAAACCATGTGGTCTTATTAACATGCACCACAGACTGTCACTATTAGCTGCCACTAAAATAAACATAGTAAGGGAAATATGACTTTATATAAATAACTTGCTTGACTTTCGTGTAAGCGTAGCAAAGCTTGACTATTATTGACTAATCCAAAAGACATACTTCACAATGTTAAGTCAGCTGGTTACTTACTGTGAATTTGAGGTTTTATATTTCTGCTTTATGTTTCTGTTATACAGTTAAGTTAAAGAGATGCATCCAGCCTACCCTCTGACCCATAGCCTATCCATCTTGCTGATTAATGCACATATTTTACATCAGGACAAAAAGAGCATTATTGTATAAGTACAGGAATCTATTGTCAGGTCACTGTACAGGCTAGAAGCTCCCTAGGGACCAGGGAACTGGGGGACACTCCCATGTGGGCAGTGCCCTTTGGGGGCACAGCCCAGCATTGCAGAGCCTAAGCAAAGGGACAGCATAAACCAGAGCCTAAGTCAAAAGGTACCTCCACGGTGATAGGACAGGTCCATGGCCAAACTGAGAAGCCAGCCCAGAGGTCAGGGTCAACAGCCAGACATAGACACAGCTGCAGTACAACCAAAGACAAACACTCCTTCACCATAGCTCAGACAAAACCTCAGGGATGAGATTAAATAGAGTCTCCAGCCTGTGGGTGTGTGTGGAGGCCCCAGGTGAGGCTGGTCAGGGCCATTAAGGCCTATTAGTGCCCCCAGGGCCCTAACACCCATTACCCCTTTGCAAGGTGGAGAATTTATTATTTTGTGTGCAGCTGAGTTCAGTGAGAGCATGCGGGGTAAGATAGGGCTCCTGATGCCCATTATAGTGATAACATTGTGCTAAGTGTCGGTGAAGATGATGTTTAGGAGCAATATGTAAAGAGAGAATACAATCCCCCCTCAAGAGTTTGGCTAGACAGAGGGGTCTGTTGTTTTAAAATGTACCATGGGATCTTTAAAAACCAAAATCAATTAGCATTTCAGATTTCTAACTGTTCCTAAGGGTACATAATCAATAGCCCCTTTAAGAAAATAGACTTCATCCCTCTATCTTCTGATCAAGAGCTGTGAGCTTGGCTGGGGAGACCTATGAGAAGAAAAACAACAGAGGATTTTGTCTGTGGGCCTGTTTTGGTAGAAGCCAGAGAAAGCTGAAGGTAGGGCTAGGAACTGAATAAGGCTAGGAATCCCATTCCAGGATACAGAAGGCCTGGGTGGGGTCGCAGCAGGTTTGCTTAATTGCATTTCTTAAGCAGGTGTGCTGGAACTGTAGGGTGAGGGTTAAGGGCTCAGCAGAAGGACTGAACTGCTGGAGGCTCTGGAGAAACAGCTGCAGGGATATCTACTGGCTGGTGACACAAGAAGTATCAAGTATTTCCATGTACACCTAACATGATAGCGGCATTGGGATCAAACAGTAATCTACTAGGGAAAAATGCCTGATCCTTATCTAGTACAGCACGGCACAAGGTAAATGAGACCATGAGCTCCTCTGGCAGCAGATTTTTCCTTCCTTCTGTCTCAGGTGTCATATCCTGGCAATGTCAGGAACAACTTGGAGGCTAACAGTACAGGAGAGTCCTCTGCTTTTCCCCTTTGTAAGCCCATGGGATAAATAACTCTACAGCATGCATTTATAGGGCCAGCATGTGACTACAAACCTGCATTCTCTCCGAGAAACGGAACTATCAGGTTTAATAATGAAAGAGGTGCTTAAGTCCCATGATTGTATGTCCACGCTTTCCATTGCTTTGTAAAAAAGTAGGCATTTCACTAGCAAAATGTTGCGTCAACTTCAGATTTCTCTCACGTGTCCAATTCGGCATAAGGGCTTTCCACAGAAAATACTCTTGTTTATACCCCTGTAATTGGAAATCAGCATATGGTTGTAAATAGCATTCAGCAGGTGTCTGACTGTTAGTGTATTGGTGTCAGAAGTTGACATGAAACTGAAACTGGAAACATGGCATAAACGTATGCTATTTTGGACAACGGTCATACAGCATTTGGAAACTTTTCTTACTAAGCCATAGCAAAAAGCCCAGGTCTCAAATGATGTCCATCTCAAGTCTTAAGTCCTCTGTCCCCTTCCCACCACTGTCTTCAAGGCCTGCTAAGTTTCAAATAGGACTTGACAGAGAAGAAAAGGCTGCATAAGCCTTACAATATTTTTAGGAACTGAGGAGGGTGTAAAGTAATATTATAAATAAAAAATGTTGAGTGAATTGTTTGCAGAAGAATGGGACAGGCAGTTGTATTGCTCTCCATCTGTGGCTTAACAAATCCTTAATTTATGAGCTGAGGAAGGTCTGGCCATTGTTGGTATCTGCTGGGGACAACCAGCAGCAGCAGCAGGACTTGGGGTCCAGTCACTGCAGCACAAGCTGGCTTTTTCCCTGAAATCACCCATTCCTGATTTACATTACACCTCACTGGCAAGATGTGCTAATACTAAGGGAGAGGAGACCCAGCTCTTGGTAGACACTTCAGGGGATGCCTCAGGTTGGGTTTTGTCCCCATAGCACTGTACGTGTATGGTTACAGCTGGCGGAGGACAGGAGAGCAAGAAGGAAGCAGCAGCTCAGGAGATTTGGTGTCAGTGGGGCAGGCAGGAGAACTCCGCTTGCAGTGGCAAGAGTCTGGGGGCAAACCTATGGGACACAACGAGAGGGGAGGATAGGGAGGAAGGTGTCCAGAAAGCCTGACTCGAAACAAAAGGTCTTGAGATGGGAGGGACTGAGGACTGTGTGGGCTGCCCTGGATGATGGCCAAACACCTGGCCCTGCTCTCCTCGCAGAGCCTGCCTGCAGGTGCATTTTCTTATCTTTCTTCTTGTCGGGTTACAGGCCACCTGAAATACTGTTTTGCATTTTCTGCTTGGACAGATCATAGAATGATTTGGGTTGGAAGGGACCTTAAAGATCATCTAGTTCCAACCCCCCTGCCCTGGGCAGGGACACCTCCCACTAGACCAGGCTGCTCAAAGCCCCATCCAGCCTGGCCTTGAACACTTCCAGGGAAGGCGCATCCACGGCCTCTCTGGGCAACCTGTTCCAGTGTCTCACCACCCTCATAGTGAAAAATTTCTTCCTGATATCTAATCAAAATCTACTCTCTTCCAGTTTGAAGCCATTACCCCTCATCCTGTCACTACATGCCCTTGCAAACAGCCCCTCCCCAGCTTTCCTGTAGGCCCCCTTCAGGTGCAGGAAGGCCGCTATAAGGTCTCCCCGGAGCCTTCTCTTCTCCAGGCTGAACAACCCCAAGGTTTTCCGTCGCCAAAAGGCCCCGCTCGAGTATTTTAGGTTTAGATCCAATCATTGCCTGGAAAACCCTCCGTGGGGACAACGACGCGCCCGCAACGGCCACGGGGGCGGGGCCGCCGGCTCCTGGCCCCGCCCCCGCCACGCCCTAAGGGCGTGGCGGGGGCGGGGCCAGGAGCCGGCGGCCCCCGCCCCCGTGGCTGCTGTAGCAGGAAGCGACGGAGCGCGGCCGGGCAGCGCCGGTGGAAGCGATCGCGGCGTCCCGGGTGGCGGGCTGCTGTCGACGCCCGGTTGAAACTTTCTGAGGGGTTGAACCGGGGAGGGTCTTCGCCCCCTCCCCTGCCGCAGCCCGGAGGAGGAGGAGGAAGAGGAAGAAGCAGCAGCAGCGTTGTCGGGAGGGTTTTCTGTTCGTTGCCAGCGGGCGGCCCCCGGCTCCGCCCGCCGCTGCCGGGAGAGGCGTGCGGGCGGCGGGGGCGGCAGCGCCGGGTGCCGCGGCCGCCTCCGCGGGGCGGCCTGACATGAGATCATCGCCGGCGGCGGCAGCGGCAGCATGGCCTCTGCCAGGAGCGGCGGCCGCGTCGGGCCGAGGGACGAGGAGGCCAACGGCGACCTGGACCGCTCCCTGCAGCAGATGCTGCGGGCGATAGCGGAGGAGCGGAGCCGCGCCGGCCTCCGTCAGGAGATCAGCGGCCTCGGTGAGTCGGCGGCCGGGGCCTCCCCGCCGGCTGGGCGGGAGACGGGAGGGGCAGCGGAGGGGCGGGCGCGGCGCCCCGGGGTCCCGCTCCGGGCGGGAACGGGGAGCCCCCGCCTCCGCGGGGCTGCGGGATGGGTCGGTCGCCTGCTCCGGCCGGTGCTGCCGGCGGCGGTGGCCCGGAAACCTGTTGTGTGTGTGCTGCCGGGCTGTCACGGGGATGGGCCCTTTTCCCTTCCGAAGTCCCCGAGAAACCGGAGAGAGCAGCTGGCTGCTCCATTGTCTGAAATGCCCTTGGAGGAAAATGGTCAGAAGGCACCACGCACATCAGCCAATGTTATTTTTATATATATATATATATATATATTTAAGTATAAGCTATGTGTCATGCGTTTTGGAATACAAACAGAACAAATTTTTCGTTACTTTTGCCAGTGCATGCGGTCGTATGGCTTCTCAACTGATCTCTGTAGATTAATTTATTTTTTTTTCCCCCCTTCTGAGTCAGACACCTCCCTTTGCTGAGTAAATGACTTCACGCTGCTTGCCGTGGTCTAGTAAGCACATAACGTTGTGGCTCTTGGTGGTCAGTTAATTGTTTAAATCCTGGAGGTTTTCTTCAGCTTTTGGGCTATCTTGTTTACTAACATCTCGATCTATGCAAATTTTATGTGGCACGTCTTTATTTAGCCCTTGGCAAAGCCTACGCATTGCAAAATAAAAGTTTGAAGTTGAAATTCAGTTGACTTTAGGCGACAGAGTGGTATGACAGCTCCCTTAACCAAAACCCTTCGCATCAGGAAGCTCTTCTGGCTAGGCTAATGCATAGAAATCATTTGTTTTTATGTGCAACAATAGAGATCATAGACAGAAGTTTTTGATGTGAGGAATGGTTTCTACCTACTTTAAGGGGATGAATGCCCAGAAGTCCTTGCGGGGTCAGGGCTTTGAATTATGAACACTGATGTTCCATATTTCTCTTGTTTCTTCCATGTGGCCTTTATTAAGGGCTCCTTCTTCCTCATCTCATTTATAATGTCCCAACATTCTCTGTTTCTTAGTCTTCCTTAAAAACCCAGAATGAGTTTTTGTTTGAGTTTTGCTGGCTTTGTGATGTGGATTGGCATGGGAAATCTCTCTGGTTCTCCATCTGACCTTTACGCACCAGTTTGTCTGCCAGTGCTTACTGTGGTCTCCCCAGGGAGGGATGGGCTCTCCCTCCTTTATTTTTGCCTTGCATATAATGAAAGCTTGTGCAAACAGAGAGAAATGAGGAGTCTGTCTTGTTTCTTTTTTGTTTTTTTTTTCAAATTAAATTGGATCTCATGGCTTAACTGTAGTATAAAAACATTACAGGGCCAAATAAAGTGTTGTGGCAAAGATACTGTAACCAAAACAGGAAAAAAAAACCCAAACCAAAATGCCTGTGAGATTGCATTCATTGAAAAGCTGTTGTCAGCTCATGTTTGGCTATAACATGTTTGAGTGAAAATAAAGACTCATAGGAATAGAAATGTCACCATCGCTTTCTTTGACTGAAATTGGAAAAGGGAAAAACTGTGGTGGCTGGTAAGTACGTAGAAACACCTCCTCTCCGCTTGTGTTTGAATGCACAACCACAGTAGTTCATCGTGAGAAGTCCAGCTGTGTAACTTTGGAATAATCAGACAAGTAATAGACAGTATTGCACCTCTCTTCTACCAGAAGATGACTTGAAAGGAAAACCTCAGCAGAACTGCTCAGCTTGTTGCACTGAGGGGCTGATCCTGGCTGTGGAGATTTGCCTGTGTATGTCCATACCTTTGTGGAAAGAGGTTACGTCTCACCACAGGAGTGCCTTGGACATTCAGTTTTTATTTCTAGGGAACTCTTAGCTGAAAACACTGCAATTTGCCAAGCTATTATGCCTTTCCCACAAGTGCAGTATCCTGCAGGTGGAGGAGTGCCTTATGTCTCCCTGCCCTCAGCAGCTGCAGGTGTGATGGACCTTCAGCTTTTTTTTTAATGCAGGGAGAATCCTGTGGTGGCTATTTCTGGGCAGAGTTGCTGAATATTAGTTCCTGCTGGCACTCCCCTTGCTAATTCCTGAGCACTGCGGAGTCACAAAGTGGGACCCCTCTCAAGATTAGAGGTTGCAGATTCAGATTACTATAGGAACATGTAAATCATCACAGCATCTGACCAGCTTTTTTAAACACATACATAGTATTACTTCAAGTTTGGGAGGAATGTACTGGGAAGCTTTCTTAAGGCCTAGGAGACAGAGAATCTCTCTCTGCTATAAATCTCCACTTTTCTGTATTGAAGGATGTTCCGAGATTTTAATTTCATTGTGTGCTGCATGTTACCTGATATATAATCTTGTCACTCACAGTGAATGACTGCTTTCTCCCCTCCCCCTCCCCCCCTTCTGTGATTTATTACTATGGAAGTAAATAGTTTAAATACTTCTCTTAGGAAGAAGACTAAGCTTTCGGGGTGGTGCTTAATAGAAATTGTAGATGAACAGAAGGTTATCAGGTGTAATCCCATGGCTTAAATTTATACACGTCTGGACTGCCCTAGCAAATTCTGCTGCAGGCCACGCACCATAGTCAAAATAACCTGGGCTATTCCCGCATATGCCGGGCACAAGCAGCACAGCAGATGTAGAGGCTTTTCCTTGAGTTCAGTACTCATAAAAGTAGTCACCATCCCGTATGGGTTCAGGTAGCTAACACAGAGGTTTTGTTTGCTCTTCGTGCCTGGGTGCTATTATTTAAAACAGTCCCCATGATCCAGCCTGGAGCTGGATGTCACCTGTTTGGCTGCAGAATGAGCACCCCCAGAGCTGATTTTTATATTAGTGATGTTTCTTTTCCAATGGCCAAATCCTTTTCAGCTGTGTCAGTAGGTCAAACATGTTGTGAGTTTTTTCTGAGTTCTCTCGAAATCAGCTGACAAAGACTTTGACTGTGTTAAATTCTGGGTTTTTCCTGAGTGCTGTTAACGTCCCAACAATAAAATGGGACTTACTGGGTCATAATTTGGGCGGCCTCTCTCCTTTTGTGTATTTCCTTTAAGTGAGCCCCTACTCCCCAGCCTAAGGAGGAAATTGCTGGTTTTGCTGACACTGGATTTTGGTGAGAGGAATTGCTTTATTTCAGGATTATCACATGAGCATTTGGACAAGTATTGTCAAAAAATGTAAATCCCCTTGCATGGGATTTTTTTTGTGTTGTCCTGTTTGTGTAATGTAGAAAATATAGCAAATCTGACATCACACTTCAAAATAATGACTCACGTGTGACTCCTTACCAAGCTGCTTAGGGGGAAGGATGATGCCTCTCTGAGAAGCCTCGGCTGGATGTTAGTGTCATTGTGTGCAATACTGGCTCTGAAATGCCATTTTTTAGAACACTTCTCTGGCAAAATAATTCTCTTTCTGGGGGAATGACAGAATTGCTGTATGTCTCCTCAGCCAGGCTGCGTGTAAGGCTCTGAAGTTACCTTTTTGGCCAAAGCCCTGAACTGGGAGGGTTTTATTTTTGTTTGTGCCTGAAACTACTGTGTAATGTTGTCAGATGCTTAATTTACCTGCGTCCTTCTGTCCTCCAGTGACAAATTGCCCTGCCTTTGGTGTAGCACAGTGTGCTTGGGTGCAGGTGGGACTTCGTACATACGTACTGGAACTTATGATGAGTAAGAAAAATAAACAGGGAGATCTGAATAATGTCTCGAATTGTGGCTGATCAGTAATGGAGATGAGTAGCCAGGCAAAAGGTGGAGGAGTCATAAGGATCCTGACAAGTAGGTGGCTGCCCCGTGGGCTGCAGTAAATGAGGAGTAAATAAGCAGTTGAAAACTGCTGCCACCAGGCACTGAAGGTCTGTGATGGTGGTGGCCACAGGTGTTGGCAGAGAGGCCAGACCCTGCAGGCAGCCTCATAGTCTTGTCAGTAATGAAGTGTTTCTTCTGTATGGTTTCCTGGTGATAGAGGAGGTCTTCTCATATTTGGCCGGCTGTTGACAAGAGGAGGGCAGAGGAGAGTGTACTTGGTGTAGGCTCAGCAGAAGGAGGAACGTTCTTCCTCAAAGTCTCAGGATTGCTTGGACTTGTTTGCGCAGCAGTGCACCTCGGGGCCTGTCATGTGAGTACAGACAGGGGAGTGATTCATGTACCAAATTATCCTGATGAATAAATCCTGGAAATAAATACGTCTCTAGCCTTCCTGAGAGAAGAAAAGGTGAGGTGGCATACAGTAAGTGCTTGCAAGTGTTGTGGAAAATATGATGGAAACATAAAGACCCAAGTGGGAAAATATGGGTAGAAGAATGAAGAACGGTGGAAGAAATTTTTGGAAAGCAAAAGAGGTTAAAAGGAAGAATTAGAAGAATGAATAATTTGAATTTGACAGTACTAGATTCAGGCCTTAACTCTATCATAGTGTAATAACTTTTAATTAAATTATAATATTCAAGAAAGACATATTTGCTTCTGAAGCTTTGAAGAAAGTGTAGCCACTGAGTAGGTAGAAGTGTCTGCTGAGAATTTGCTGCAGTACAGAACTGGTTTGACAGGAGTAGCTTTCATGCAGAAACAAAACATATTCTTCATTCGTGGTTCTTCTTGGAGTTAATTCAGAGAGTTGTCCAGTCAAAGGTGAGAAACTACAAAAGCCTGGGAAGCTTTGTTTTCTTTTGATCTGTGAATAACGAGAAGGTACAAAAATCACCTCTGTCCTAATGAAAGCTTGAAGGACGTATACAACCAAATTTGCTAACTACAGGTAAAGTCCCCTGTAATGAGTTAGTTTAATATACAAATATGTTGATGAATTTACTATCTCTTCATTCAATGCATTTAGAAGGATTTGAGTTTAAAATACAGTTTTTATTACTTGAACCTTAGTATTTGTACAAGTTCTTTTGTCCTGTTTATAAAACATTTTGCAGCTAATGAATATGAAATGTTCAATAAAAAATGAATAGTCAAATACTGAAAAGAAAAAGATACTAATGTAATAACTTATAAATAATAAAATAAAAAATATTTATAGAGTAGCTTCGTAATCACTAAAATAAAAAATAGAAAAAAATCAGAGCATTCCAGCCAAGAATAATCTGTATTTCTTTCTAGGAAAAGTTCTAGAAAGTACAAATGCAAAGCAAGATCAGAACAGATTATTTAAATCAGAGTTAAAGTAAGTACTTTAAAGTCAAAGTGATTTAACCAGCTCACCCTGGGTACTGAACCTCAGATTTGTGTTGGAGAAAGATGAGCAAATAGCCAAGAAATTCCAGTGTGGTTTTTCCTTTTTTTTATTTTTTTTCTTAGAGGTAGAAGGGGAAGATTATTTTAAAGGTGCTTTTTTTTTTTTTTTTTTTGCCTGGCATGGAAAACTGGGAGAAGTTTCTGAAATCAAGCATGCGTGTAGGCATTTGATGCATAGTTGAGTGCTTGGATAGGGTGGTGTAGGAGAAACCACAAGTGTAGGAGAAACTACAGCTGGAGCCAATTCTGGTCATGGGATGGGAACGTGTTTCTGCTTGTCCAGCAGCCTTGCATGCACCACCGATGGGGTGCGGGATGTGCTTGCTAGGTCCTCTGAGAGATCTGCCTTGCTTCCTATCCCAGCAAGGCCCAGGGGCACGGAGCAGGGCTGGCCGTGCTGGAGAACAGAGGGTGGGAGAGAGGAGCTTGTGGTGCCGGTCTGGGATGGGCCTCAGCAAATTGTACTCGTGCGAGGGGTACTGTTTGTACTCCAAGGACATCAGACTCGGGCAAGTCTGATGGAAGGTGATTTTTTTGAATGCTTGTATCAGGGCTGGAGTGGGTAATTTTAAAACCAGGGTGCAGTGCCAATTTTTTAAGTTAATGTCTCTTGCTGTAATGCATCAGTGAGAACAAAGTAGTTGAAGGTGGCTGCTGGGAAATTTGCATTCTGGCAGGGCTGTGCTAGGTGGCATGCTTTTTGCAGATGAGATTTCTTGGTATCACAGAGCAGGTGAGAGGCTGTAATTTTGCTGTGGTGTGTTTCTGTGCTGTGGGGACTGAGAGGGGGACAAAGGAGGATCTCTCACTGGGACTGGGAGACCTTGTGATGTTGGCGTAGGATGACAGCCGGAGGCAAATAATGATCTTTTAATATCAAGGCTGATGTGAATATAACTGGTGTCAGAAGGAGTATTGAGACCTTGTGCCCTAGGATCCCATCCTGCCACTTCTACAGTCAAGCACAGGATATTTAGGAATATCCGTGTAGGATCAAGTCATGGAGATCAGCAGTCTGGGATAAACTAGGTCTGCAGCCCTCCAGGGTAAATACCCTTTTTTCTTTTTTTTCTTTTTTAATGGTGGTTCATTTAAAATTCCATTTTCGTTGTTTATTAGAACCTTGTTCATGCTGTTGTCACTAATGGCCTGTCAGGCTTTCCATTACACACCAGTGTTTTCAGGGGATTTGTAATTTGGCTATGAAGGTTAGCTTCTGTCAGGAGCTTGACAGACATCATCCCAGATCAATAATATAATGTGGTCTTTCTTCTATTACAGCTTTTACATATTTTTTGAGCAGAAAATGGATATGAATCTTTATGGGATTTTCATGTCGTGCTCAAGAGTATACTTTTTCAAATTATAAGTCAGACTGGAGAAGAAGGCAAGATTTAAAAAACCAAAACAAACAAACAAAACAAACAAAAACAATCCACAAAACCCCCCCCCAAACAACCCAAATCCCACGCCAACAAAAAAAACAAAATACCCTTCAGAACAGTGATGCCCCAACTAAATAAGCAGTTTAGTTTTTTTAAAACAAGGCATGCTGCTGTTCATTTTTGGATGCTAGCAGAAGTTGCTGGATACCCAGTTCTTTGAAAATGATAGTCCTTCGGGACTGAATTATGAATCTGTAAGCCTGAAAATGGGAATGGTCAGGGTATTTTGAAACATCCTTTTCTTATGTATGTAATACTGTAGTTCTAGTTGATACCTTAACTGTTTGGTTTTGTTGTTCTAGCAGTATACTCTCTAAATCTTTGATAGGTTACTAGTTGCAGATCCATTTTGAAGTCTGGGTTCTGTTTTGAGCTTTAAGATGGATGGGACATGTGTCTTAAGGATTAAAATACAGCTTACCATTACAGTTCAGGATGGATCTTGTAAGGATTTAACAGTATATCTCGTTGGATTCTTCCAAAGGAATGAAAAATTGGATTTCCTGAAGGATGAAGCATGTTGGTGTCCCCTCTGGTTGTCTGTGCTCAGGATGCTGATTGATAGAAAAAGCTCAGAGGATGCAGACTTTTCAACAGTTGAAATACACTGTGTCTTATGTTCCAGCTACGTTTTGGGGGGAAAAACAAAGCCTTGCAACTGAATAGTTAGTAATGACTGTTGCATCCACTTATCCTTGTAAATGGGCTAAGTAGGATCAGGGGAGCAGCTCACTGACACTGAAAGTATTACCATGAAGTGAATGATGAGATGTAAGGGGAAAGTCTGTACAAAATCAATTCATGGTCTTAGGAGCCCACTCAATAGGGAAGCTGCTTTCTTCCAGTCGATATTCAAAAGAATGTCAAACAAGCTGGTTTTGGTTTACTTGCAGCTCCTTGGGCTAAACAGGGTGGATGTCAGAGAATCAAGGTTACTCTTTTGTGCGTGTGTGGTCCCTGGTTACTTTTCTTGATGCAGGAAATAAAATACAGTCAGGATATACAGAAAAAACAGATAGAGAAAAACCTGTTAGAGGAGTTGCAGTAGCCTGGGCACACTTTGATAGCAGTTCTGTTGACTGAAGATAATCAGATGCAGCAACAGTCCTAAGTAGTTTTCTTCCCTGAGTTCTTACTGTTTAAGGCGTGAATACTACAGGTAAGAATTCATGGGGTTTTCTGCAACCCCATTTTAGAAACAAGGTTTTGAAACTGAAGGTCTTGTCATTTTGGTTTGCCTGGTCACTAGTACTACGCGAAGTTGAACCCTGAAAACAACAGTATTCTTTATCTTCTTTCTCTGGGGTTTCCTTAAACCTATTTCATCAAGGGTCTCAAATCCCTTTGAGGCAGATGTATTCTTTTGCAGGCAGATAGGGTGTTGTGCCATGAAGAGCAATTCCTTTTGGGGCCATGTCCTTCCTGCCACTGTGGAATGAGGAAACGACTACTGGTTGGGGGTATTTAGGCGGTATCTGGTGTTTCAAAATATTCTTTGCATAATTTTCTTTCCTACTGCTGGATCTGTCAAAGCGTAGCACATGGCAGGCAATGAATACTCTTTCACATTAGGACCAATTTTAAAGCGTTCCAGAGTGTTTCTAGGTGCAATGGTGTGCTCAACGTTCAGAAGTGCATTTGAGGCCGCCTAATCTGTTGTACTGTGTCTGGTTTCCCGTGTGGGAAATTACATTGTTGGACTCCGTGTCTCCCCTTTAACCAGGATGTGCCAGTGAGTCAGGCTGAGGCTGCCCCTGGTTTTGATGTTAGTGTTGGGGCGATGAAAATCTTCATGGCTCAATAACAACCTAGCTTTTTGTAAGCTACCACGCAGAGGAGAGAGGCCCTATATTGAGTAAATGCCAGAGGCTGCCCCATGCCTGGATTCTCACTTTCAGGAAATTTGCATCAGTTGTTGCTGCCACTTCATCAGTCCATTGGGGCTGCAGCATGTAGGGTCTTCTGTAGGGAGACTGTCAACACTTAGCCTTTGAACGCTTGGATGGTGTTTCCCTTGATCAAATGGATGTGGAAGATGTATTACTTCTGATTGTCTCTATCTGGAAGTAATATAGGTAGTTTTAGCTCCAGTCTCTGTTTGCATGTCTAAATACCAAGCTTGGATAAAAGGAAGTGAGTTGGGAGTTCTTGGTCCCTTCTCACAGGGCTCCATGTGATCATCGGGAACTCGAGAGATGGAATAAAATGCCAGTGAAGCCTGAGCTGTCTTTCCGCTATGAACAGTTTGATTTAATTGCCTTGAGATCCTGAAACATCATCAAGGTGAGGGAAGTGTTTTGAAATGGATTTTTAGTATTCTGCTAAGAGCCGTGAAAGATTTCACCAGAAATTTATTCCTCTGCTTTTTCAGAGAACAAATACAGGAGTTCTTGAATGTCTAGCAATGTTATATTTTCCGTAAGGAGTACGTTTACTAACCTGCCTTAAAGGATATTGAGAGATGGATTTTAAATTTCCATAAAACCCAGTGCTCCATAATAATACACAGGATGCTTAGTGTGATTTAAGTAATCAGTCCTGAGGAGATGTGTTTATAGCCTCATAAGGGTGACTTCTCCTCAGTTATTGCCTGAGCTCATCTTTTCAGAAACAAAGCAGCAAGCTTATCGCTTGGAGATAAAGCTCTGTGTAAGCCCAGTGGCTTATGATCTAGCTTTTCTATACTTCATAGGAATGCCTAAATATTTTTTTTCTTGGTTTTAATAAGAAGTTTAATTCTGCCTAAATAATGAAGATGTGAATGGATGACCCATGTTTTTCATAACAAAGGTGACTAAACTCTAGTCAAAGCATCATGTGAATTGTTAGTAGGCCATGTTTTACGTGAATAAAGGGGAACTAATTTCATCCTCTTTGATCTTCGATATTACAAGCATAGATTACACTATGCTGTGTTCTTTAGTCTGACTCATCAGATTCATACTCGATTGTGTTTCCTAAGTGACTTTTTTTTCCTTTCAGTTAAAAAAGAAATAAAGATGTAAAGGTGTACATAAGGCCCTTCAGGGATGCAAGTGCTTTAAAAATGTTCCAGGATCAGAATAATTATTGTGAAATTTTTTCACTTTCTTCTGTTCAACAATGTCAGGCTAACTCATTTGATTATATCTATGTACATGCACACAGGTGTATATATATTTAATTCAATGCATTGATCCAAATACAAGATAAAACTATTTTTTTTAATGCAAGAATAATGCCTTTAGTACTTGTTCCATATTTGACTGTACCTAGTTGCTCTTAGAAGCCGATAGGGAAAAAGTAATTGTGAGCGTACCATGAAAAAGTAAAAAAGCAGGCAAAGTGTAAGATCCAAAGTATGCTGATTGCTATTTTCAAGCTGGTTTACATTTATTTCTAAAATAACATTTCTACAATCTCCAATATAAAGAGATTAAAAAGTTTGGACTTGCTTGGAATCCTGTCTTGAAGCTCACGCTAATGTCTTGCTCTGAGGCTTTATGATTCCGCTTTTGTAGATGGTGCTAACGATGTAGGCATTGCACTCTGAGTGGGCTGGTGTCCTTGTGAGGGACAGACTGTAAATTCCCTGACGAGGGGCAGAAGGCCCTCCAAGCCTTCAATGGAATGCCTCCAACACTCACAAGGAAATAAATAATGCAGGCCTGGCCTTCAAAGAACTGATAAGACTAACACTTCTGGTGCCTGAAAGTGTGGGAGAACTGTCTTGTGAAGACAGGATAGTTCTGCCACTCGTGTGGTGAGCTTGCTAGTTCTCAGTTCTCAAGGCCGTTGTGTCTGACAAGTGACCTTTGCTTCATTATCTACGAAATGCGTATGAAAGCACACACCCCCGCATATGCTAATGAAGATTATAGAGATCATGCTAAACATGTATGACTGTGGCACTCCTCTCTCCACCCAAATCAAGCTACACGTCACCTGGGAGAAGGGAGAAACCTGAGACAGCCTTGGCAAGGGGGGTGGACCATGCTAATTCAGCAAACATAAAAGGGGAAAATAAGTGCCCCTAGGGGGAAACAAAGAAGAAACAATAAAAGAAGATTGTGCCTGGGAAGATTCTTCCCAAGAACGAAGACCATGCCTGGAAAGGTTTTTCCAAGAAAGAGGAAGATTATGCCTGGGAACATTCCCTGAAAAAGACGCTGGAACCAGGACCGGTGATCTCTTTATCTCTGTCTTTTTCTCCGTCTTTTCCTTTCTCTATCCCTCAGTTTCTCTTCTCTTAGAATTGTTAAGTAACAGTTAGAGTTGTTAAGTAATGACCTTAAGTACCGCTTGTCATAAGTTGTCCTATACCTGTTGTTAAGCAACACAATGCATACCTCACCATTTGCCATCACTTGTTATATACCTAACCAATTATCATGGACTTGTTAAGACCTATACTAACCATTTTGGGAAGCTAATAAATGTTTGTATACGGACCTTGAGATTTATCTCACCTTAGTCTGCACTGTTGAGAATTTACGAATCTGAAGTCACTTACCCTCCCTCTTTACTGGGAGTGGGATGCGACAGTCCTGTTTCTGGAAGGTGTGCAATCCTCTTCACAAGAGGCGGTCTGCCTTACGTCCTTACTGTAGCATGTCCAGGAGCACCACCTTCAGCTAGTGATATTTTACCATCAAGAAAATTCTCAGGTGTTGCCAGAGTATAGAAGACACTCATCCGTCTGATGCTTGCTTGACACTTTGAGTCCTTAGTCAACCTGAGGCTTTATCATTCATAGTTCTTTTTACTGGATGTCTCTGGCACTACAGGAGGAGGAATGAGTCACTCTCTAAACTGGAACACCGTTGAAGTCTATAACCCTGCATGCACGTGCAGAGGAGGGGTATACAAACCATTAATGCTGAACTTCAGAGATCTGGATTTAGTGTCTCCTCTTCTGTGGATTTCTTTTTGTGATTCTGGGCAAGTTGCAGCACTCTTTGCAACTGTGTTCCCCATCTGGTATTGGGAAATAATAAACCATTACCTCAGAGGGAAAACTGTACTATAGTTGACAAGTCAGCTCCCTCCATAAGCAGCATCCCAGAGCAGTGGAATAGCACAGCCACAGTGGAGTGCACCAGGGAAAGCGTGGACTGTCCTCTTCAGTCCTGAGCTCGTTGGTTTAGCAGAAACATTGAGCAGATGATAACAGCAAGGAAAATGGAAGACTAACAGTTCATATAGAATCACAGACTGGTTAGACTTGGAAGGGACCTCGAAGATCATCTAGTTCCAACCCCCCTGCCATGGGCAGGGACACCTCCCACTAGACCAGGCTGCTCAAAGCCCCATCCAGCCTGGCCTTGAACACTTCCAGGGATGGGGCATCCACAGCTTCCCTGGGCAAACTGTTCCAGTGTCTCACCACCCTCACAGTAAAGTGATTTAATGGCTTTGTCCCCCTTCTGAACAAAAACAATGCCTGTAAAGAACATAATTTTTGCTTTATTAACAAAAACCATAAACACAGAGTTGTCTGTGGGGTTTTTGGGTCAAAACTCGAACTTTCGAACCTGAATTCTTCTATGTATCTATGGACCTGACAGAGATGAAGAAAGCACCAGGTTCAAGTTTTTCTTCCTGTGGTGTTTTGAATGGGGCAAAAAGGGGAAATCAAGCATAGGCATGTCCTTCCTCTTTCTACTTTGCTGGCAAGAAACTTCAAAAGGAATCACAAATGTTTCTTCTTCATCAAAATGCTGTGAAAAATGCAGCAATTAAAATTGTAATGCTTACCTTGTACTTTGTCACTGTCTCTTAAACCTGAGGTTGAGGGCATTTTCTAAAATTTACAGAAAACAAAAGGACAGGGGGGAAAGGGAGTTTCTGTGACTGCATCTGAAGCCTTTATGTGTCTCTTCAAATGTCAGTTCTATGCTTCAGTGCTTTGATGATTGAATGGAAGAATGTTAAGATTTATATTCTTTACTTCAAAACTCTAGTGGCAACATCAAAAGGTAGTAAACTGTGTAATCAAAATCACAGGGGAGGGTGTTCATAAGCCCGATGGTGGGAAAAAGCAGAAAAAGAAATTGCTGCCTTGTGCTTTTGCTGAGGAATTTTCTAAATAAGACCTTTCTTTTTCAACTCATGTGTTCCTGCTTGAGACCTTGTAACTGTCATGAGACAGAGGTAGCGATTTCTCAACAGATAAAGGCTGTGACTGTTGCTGACCTTATCAGCCATGTTTTGTAATGATTTTTTTGGTCTGGAGAGAGTGACTGGTTGAGGATGATGTGGTGGGTGGGAGAGAGACCCAGGGAGGGAGAGAGGGCAGAAGAAACAGAGCTCAAGTGTCAAACCATAGTCATGTTGCAGGTTGAAGGCAAAAAGCTAGGAAGTCTCTTAAATATGTTGTCCAATATCATATTCCCTGGGCCACTTCGCTGTAGTGCACCCATGTGCAAGGCTTCTGGATCTGTAGGGATTTGTAGCTGTGCAAGCCTCTTCTTTGGAGGAGAAATTGGAGTAGTGATGCTGGTTACAAATGGAAAGGGATGGCATGTATTCAGCAGCTAACATGTTAATGGTAGGCTAAAACTCCATTTATTATACTGAACAGTAGCTTTGCAGTAGTTGCTCTCTGTCTTAAGGAGTAGGTGCTGCTGGCTTTAGAGCAGTCGGTTTGGGTTCTTTCTGACTGAAGTTAGTATGTCATGGATGTTACTAAAATTCCTCCTTTTCTCCTTTCTCTCTTCTAACCAATAATGACCACTTCCCCAAGAGAGACAGTTTTTCTTATTTTCAGTTATTCTGTTGTGGACTAAATTAAAATCCTGTGCTTTACTTGGGGCTGACAAGGAACGATATCTTTCCTTGCCTGTATAAGGTGCCTGCAGCCCAAAAGGCTGGTGTGCTGTCAAGGGGATTGAGGGTCTCCAGATCTGCAGTTCAGCAAGCTACGTGCAGTGCCTACAGGCCAGCCTTGGGCTGGTTTCTTGCCCCTGTGATGGCTTCACAGTGAAGTCATAAGCTGTTAGAGGAAACATATTTCTTCCTTGTATGAATGCGATTTGTTTAAAGGGGGCTGCTTTTGCAGTAAGAGGAGGTTTCACTGGGATGTATGTGAGTGGGCAGACACTCTTCATTTTTATTTTTAGCTAAACAGCTATATTTGTTGTTTTAGAAGCCTGTGTTGTTAATAATGGAAATGCTAAAGGAAGTGCTGCCTAATTAACT
The DNA here is from genome assembly GCF_963924245.1 of Chroicocephalus ridibundus. Taxonomy (NCBI): domain Eukaryota; kingdom Metazoa; phylum Chordata; class Aves; order Charadriiformes; family Laridae; genus Chroicocephalus; species Chroicocephalus ridibundus. The sequence goes on along the minus strand of NC_086284.1, from coordinate 136,349,043 downwards.
GAAATTTCTAGGCACTGGCAAAGACACTCAATTTGTTGTTCATAACACTAAGTACCACTTTGCTTTAGCCTGAAGACTTTAGAAAGAAACCCAAAGTGGGATTTCTAAAGAGCTTGTTTTTGTTTAAGTAGTACCTCCTTCTGTAGATTAGTTGTCTTACGTATGTGTGCAAGTTGGCCACAAGATGGATGAAAGTGTTGGTTGGCAGCTTCTAAAAGCGAGTGGGTTTGTGGTCTAGAAGGTAAGTGAGAATTACGGCTTCCAGCGCGAAGTTGCCAAGTGCTCACTTGGAAAACTGCTGCCAATGTTTCCACTTAAAACAAAGAAACTGAATTTGGAAAATACCAGTGTGTGATAGTGGGCATGTGTAGGAAATAGCTCCGCTTCGCTGCAAGCTGCTGTTGTAATAATTATTCCTTCCTTCTGCCGTGACAGCATGATACTAACTAGCAGCCCCCAGCAAAGATAAGGTGCTAGGGGAGGTACGTACATGAAAACCTCAGTAACAACCACACTGTAGGTAGTTTTGTAAGTTCTTTCAAAATGCAATTTGCTGGTTTTGCCTGGCCTGCCACAATAGTCTCTCAAGTAGCGTTTTGACAGTTTCACAAGTGTGAAAATAGAGACATTGGATGTCATAAATTTACAGGCCTAGCAGTCTTTGATCAGAGTGATTGCTTTGGCAGAGAACAAAAATAGCATCTCTACATGCCGAATGCACGTTGAAAATGCACATCTGTCCTGTTACAGGAAAGTTTCTGCACTCCAGCAGTGCCGGCATGGTTCATAAGTTACCAGGCGGTCTTCCCAGATTGGATTTAGGTCTTGAAAAGTTTGGGACTGTTGCTGGTAGATCCTGGAAGCAGCAGTAGGGAACATGTGAGCCTTTGTCTCTGTTCCCCTGGGTTTGAAGTGATGGCATTTACTGGAATCGAGGTTGCCTCTGTTAAGGGAGGACGGTTACACCTGCGCTAAATTCCCACAGCTATGTCAGTTAGGAAACACAGAAGCTTCCTGCATTAGTTTCTTATGTGAAGGGCATAAGTAGGTGATTCCTCTGGTGTTATCCTAATGAATAAATTAAATCTGTGGAAGTGATGCTTCAGTCCCTCGTGGAATTGTACATGGGTTTGAGCAAGGTTTGGATGCAGCTTCTGGGGAACTACCAACTGTTATGAGAGGCTGAAGTACAGCAAAGTAGCTGATGACTGTTAGATGAAAATAAGTTTATTGTTTCTGTGCACTAAAATTCAGTAGCAGACAATTGTGTTGACCCTTGCTATGATTAGATATTTAAAATAAACTGGCAGATGTCTGTAAGATGCCGCCTCGATGTGGTATTTCATACTGACATATGATATTTAATTATTTCTCTCTAAATTTAACATTTAGGATTGCTGTGTCTCAAAACATATTTCTCAAATTATTTATGGTTCAGTTTGAATTCCACTTTTTCAAACTGGGTATCTGTAGATGGTGCACAATAGTTTATGCTTTTATATCCCGTGGGCTTTGATTCAGTGTTAAGTGTTAACCAAAATGATGGTTTCCACAGTGTAGTTACAGAAGAAAGAAGACTGACAGGAACTTTAAGAATGCAATTTTTTTCAAGAGAAGGTTGTGTTTGTGTTCTTAGCCATGATGATATGCAGCAATATTCTGCAGTGGGAAAAGAACAAGTGCAAGTGGAAATGGAGAATTGAAACAAACGTGGATGAGAGGAAGTAATGTCTCCCTCACCTTTCCCTCTGAGTAATACAGAAACCATCCCAAGGAAAATGAAGGAGAGAACCATAGTGTCCAGGGTCCAAGCACTGAGACTTCTTGATGCTTTTGTGTGAGCGAATGGTTGTTTTCCTTCAATATTCACATTACCTGTATGAAATGAAGTAACAAATAAGCAAGGTATTATTTTATTTTTTTTTCAGGATGGGAGGAATCAAGAGGGTCCAAATCTGAGGAAGCTTTAAATCCCCAGCCAAACTTTGTGGCTTGTGTTCAAACTCAGGCGTGTTCAGTTATACCTTTCTCTGTCACTTTTAGTGGTGTTTCAAAATACTGCACAAAGATTTGTATGTCTATTGCATTTTTTCAGCCAGCATCAAATGTATTTCAACACTGTAATATATAATATTGCATGGCTGTAGTGTAAAAATAAGCATTCCCCTTAATGTTTGTGTTGCTAAGTGCAGGTACTCATATGCTTAGAATGTACTGTAGCATGAGTTGCAGGGTCAGCTGAATTGTTCTCTTCACATGACTTCCACAACAATGTTTGAGGAGTTGGACTTAAATAGTACATGAACTTGTGCTAGACCTCTACAAAGGTAATTCCGTGTTCCTCTCAGTGGGAGAAAACAATGTGAAAACAAATATAATTAAGGTGATCAAAGTGGCAGGTGGTATGCGAAGTTTAGAAAGAAGAAATCAAAGTTTTCCAGAAACTGAAGTTTTCTGAGGTGACCAGAAGTACTTTAGAAAGCAGTTGAGGACATAGATAAGATGTGTTATTGGTATCTAGAAAAATAGTAAGGAAGAAAAAATAAAACCCCCAAACTACAAGAGGATGCTTACCAAATCTAGTATTTGAACTACAGTGTCCTTACTCTCACAAGGTAACAGCTCTTCATGGGAGTTGTTCTGCTGGTTTTTAGCTATTTTCTGTGCTCAATTTGACCTACAAAAAGCAATTCAGTCTGTGAAAGAACTTCTCTGTGTTGTGTATTGTTCTCCTTTCATTGTACATTACAGATGTGCCTAAAGCCACACTCAGGATAACTTCTGAGAATCACTTCTCTCTCGGGTGAAATTCAATAAAACAGAAAATAGCAGAAAAGAATGGTTTGAATTCAGAAACAGGTGTACAAGATCTTAAGAGTAAGGAGGTAGCTGAGAAATGTTTTGTGTTGGTTCATTGCTCTTCAGTTCTAAGGGTGTTCCTCGGATGGGTGGAGTTGTTTCATGGAATTGTTCCATTGCTGATGCAGTGGACTTACATGAATTTAATATTGGAAAATTAGAACATCCTGAGCTTTCCTTTTTGTTAGGGCTCTCTTCCTGTGTTACATATTGTTGATAAAGAGGAGCTTAAATTAAAGAGCTCTGGGCTGAATTTCCTTAATACAAAGCTGTGCAATTCCATACTATGGTTGTATTTTAAGTATTGTCTGTGAGGGCTCTATTGTACCCTCTTCTAGGCCTGTTAATATGTCCTCTTGTACAAGAGCACATTTGAAATCTTGATCATTGTTCTTGGCTGTGCCTGAGGGTAGATCCTTTCTTCTAGTCGTGCTAGAACTCTCCAATGAGAAGATTTGAAGAGCAGGGAAGAGGAGATGGCTTTGTGGAAAGGCATGCATGTGCCCAAAACCTGGTTGCATTAGAAACTCTGCCACTGGGTTTACCTGATTTACAAACATAGTGTTCACAGAACAGGTTGGTATTACCTGGTTTTGGAACTGTGATGGTTCCATAATAGTTCCTCTGTTCAGTGCAGTCAAAAGAGGAAGTCAAGTGTTAGAAGTTATGAGGGAAGATGATTCATGGCACGTGCTCATCTTTAATACTAGAGTCTTGAAAAGGTTCAAAGAAGGGCAGCAGAGGTGCTGTGAGGGATGGCTTCCATACAGGGGACGTTTAACTGGTAGGGTAGGACTTCTCAACCTGGAAAAAAGATGCTTCAGGTCTTGTGCGTGACGGAGACTTGTAAAGCAGGTGCTGTGAGTACAGTGTATAAGCAGTAATTCCTCACTGTGTCGTCTTGTAAAGAAAGCCATTGCATAAAATTGGAAATAGGTAGGTGTGGTAAAAAACCAAAACAAACCAAAAACAAACAAACCCAAAAACAAACCAAACCACACAATGTATGGTAAAAGCTGTGGGGTTTATCTGTGGGGTTTATGGTCACAGACAATTGTAGGTTGTAAAAGCTTACATGGGTCCAAGGCGAGCATGAGCAGGTGAGTAGAAGAGCGATCCAGTGGGAGCTGCCATGTACAGAGGTCTCTGGCACAGAAGGTCACTGACCTGCGATTCACTGTTGGCTGTGAGGGTACTGAGGAGAAAGGTAATGTACTCCTGCCCTTGTTGTCTACTCCTCCCTGTCCACCTACGTTGCCTGCTGTTTAAGGCATGATAGTGGGCTAAACAACCTTTGGCCTTGACTCAAAGTTCTTACATTCTGGTTTTGTATTCCTTGGAATTGAAAGGAAAATGTTATCCAAGGGATTTCCTCATCAGGAATGCCCTGTAATAGTATTTCACTAGGTAATGGCTTAATACAGGAAGAATCTGAAGTATTTCTTCTTTAATTTTGTACTTTACAGTTCTCAGTTACCTGAATTTAGCTTCTTTGTGCTATTTCTACGCTGTTCTTGTAGTGATTTTGTAGAGTTACTGGATATATAACTTTGATCATTAAACCCAATGTAGAAATTGTGCCACTGAATAATACCCAAGTGGTAATCCCAAGCAGCTAATAAGAGATAAGAAAAATACTCTTTTGTGTTGCTGTTTCATTAACCAAGGCAGATCAAGGTACTGGTATAGAGCTGGTTTAGGAAGAGGTTAACCTGCAATTTTGTGGTGTCTTGTCAATACACCCAAAGTGGTAGTTCTAGACAGTTGATGACAATTATATTGATAACCAGCGTCTAAATAGATCTTCAGTATCTTTTCCGTTGATGCTCTTGGTCTCATCTATGCTTGTGCTAGTTTGGAGTCATAATCTACAAAACTGAGAGCGTTTTTGACAAAGAATAGCTTAAAGCATGTTTTTCTTTAACTACAAATGAAATATTAGGAGGATTTATTTTTCTTTTTAATGAATTGATCTGTCTCTGTGACAGGATGAAAATGTCGCTTCATCCTGACAGATGGAATAGAGTCAAGCAGGGCTGCTAAGTAACTTACTCAAACCAAAAGAGTTGGTGACAGCTTCTGGTGGCTTTTGACTTGAGTTTTTTTCTGGAATGGTAACTTTTTCAGTAAAATCTTGGATTCATATAAAGGGCAGTATACATTCAGTCCCTCCATTTATGTGTCTGTGAGGTTTGTTTGAGGTCCATGGAGATTTTCTTTTTCTTTTTTTTTTTTTTTTTGGTCAATTTTGCAAAAGTTTAATCTTCAGCAATGTTATGCAGGCAATCCTGAAAGTGAAGACATCTAAGTTTTCATGCCTCCTGTCCAGAACGGGATTGTTTGGGAATGCTTCTTTTTGAACTTAGTGTCTAAATATGTGAAAGAGCTCCTCCAAAATGGTCAGGTGCTACAGTTCTAGCTATCTGACTCTGCTCCTTATCTGCTCTTTTATCTCTTCCTGATTAGACTCTCTTTCTTATGATTTCATAGAATCATAGAATTGATGAGGTTGGAAGGGACCTTTAAGATCATCGAGTCCAACCTTTAACCTACCCTGACAAAAGCCACTTCTAAACCATGTCCCTAAGTGCCCCATCTACCCTTTTTTTAAACACCTCCAGGGATGGTGAATCCACCACCTCCCTGGGCAGCCTATTCCAATGTTTAATAACCCTTTCAGTGAAAAAATGTTTCCTAATATCCAATCTAAACCTCCCCTGATGTAACTTGAATCCGTTTCCCCTCGTCCTATCACTTGTCACCAGGGACAAGAGGTCAGCCCCCATCTCTCTACAACCTCCTTTCAGGTAGTTGTAGAGGGCAATGAGGTCTCCCCTCAGCCTCCTCTTCTCCAAGCTAAACAACCCCAGCTCCCTCAGTCGTTCTTCATAAGGTTTGTCCTCCAGACCCCTCACCAGCTTTGTAGCCCTTTTCTGGACACGCTCCAACACCTCAATGTCCCTCTTGTAGCAAGGGGCCCAAAACTGAACGCAGTACTCGAGGTGGGGCCTCACCAGTGCCGAGTACAGGGGGATGATCACTTCCCTAGTCCGGCTCACCACACTATTCCTGATACAGGCTAGGATGCTGTTGGCCTTCTTGGCCACCTGGGCACACTGCTGGCTCACGTTAAGGTGGCCGTCCACCAGCACCCCCAGGTCCTTTTCTGCTGAGCAGCTTTCCGGCCTCTCTTCCCCAAGCCTGTAGCGTTGCTTGGGGTTGTTGTGACCGCAATGCAGGACCCAGCACTTGGCCATATTAATTGGCCTCATACAGTTGGCCTTGTCCCATGGATCCAGCCTGTGCAGGTCCCTCTCTAGAGCCTTCCTACCCTCAAGCATATCAACACTCCCACCTACTTTGGTGTCATCTGCAAACTTACTGAGGGTGCACTCAATCCCCTCATCCAGATCATTGATAAAGATATTAAACAAAAGTGGCCCCAGAACTGAGCCCTGAGGGACACCACTGGTGACCGGCCGCCAAGAGGATTTCACCCCATTAATCACAACTCTCTGGGCACGGCCATCCAGCCAGTTTTTTACCCAGCGAAGAGTACACCTGTCCAGGCCATGAGCAGCCAGTTTCTCCAGGAGAATGCTGTGGGAAATGGTGTCAAAAGCTTTGCAAAAATCCAAGTAGATAACATCCGCAGCTTTTCCCTCATCCACTGAGTGGGTCGCCTTATCATAGAAGGATATTAGGTTTGATAGGCATGACCTGCCCTTCACAAACCCATGCTGACTGGGCCTGATCACCCTGTTCTCCTGCACATGCCGTGTAATGGCACTGAGGAGGATCTGTTCCATGACCTTCCCAGGCACTGAGGTCAGACTGACTGGCCTGTAGTTCCCTGGATCCTCCTTCCGGCCCTTCTTGTGGATGGGTGTCACATTTGCTAACCTCCAGTCAGCTGGGACCTCCCTGGTTGTCCAGGACTGCTCATAAATGATGCAAAGTGGCCTGGCGAGCACTTCCGCCAGCTCTTTCAATACCCTTGGGTGGATCCCATCCGGCCCCATAGATTTGTGCACCTCCAGGTGCTGAAGCAGGTCCCTCACCGTTTCCCTTTGGATTACGGGGGCTTCATTCTGCTCCCCATCCCTGTCTTCTAGCTCAGGGGTCTGGGTACTCAGGGAACAACTGGTCCTACTGCTGAAGACTGAGGCAAAGACTTCATTAAGTACCTCAGCCTTTTCCTCATCCTTGGTCACTATGTTGCCGGCCCCATCTACTAGAGGACAGAGATAATCCTTAGTCCTCTTCTTATTGCTAATATATTTATAGAAACTTTTTTTGTTGTCCTTGACAACAGAAGCCAGGTTTAGTTCTAGCTGGGCTTTGGCCCTCCTGATTTTTTTCCCTACATAGCTTCACTACCTCTTTGTAGTCCTCTTGAGTGGCCTGCCCTTCCTTCCAGAGGCCATAGATCCTCTTTTTTTCCCTAAGTTGCAACCCTAGCTCCCTGTTTAGCCAGGCCGGCCTTTTTCCCCGACGGCTTGTCTTCTGGCACATGGGGACAGCCTGCTCCTGCACCTTTAAGACTTCCTTCTTGAAAATCATCCAGGCTTCCTGGGCTCCTTTCGCCCTGGAGGACTGCCTCCCAGGGGACTTTGTCAACCAGGCTCCTGAAAAGCTCAAAGTCCGCCCTCCGGAAGTCCAAGGTAGCAGTTCTGCTGACCCCTCTCCTTGCTTCTCGCAGAATTGAAAACTCTATCATTTCATGGTCACTGTTCCCAAGACAGCCTCCAACCTTCACATCCCCCACAAGACCTTCCCTGTTTACAAACAACAGATCCAGCAGGGCACCTTCCCTAGTTGGCTCTCTCACTAGCTGTGTCAGGAAGTTATCCCCAGCACATTCCAGGAACCTTCTAGACTGTTCCCTCCCTGCTGTATTGCATTCCCAGCAGATGTCCGGCAAATTGAAGTCCCCCACAAGGACAAGAGCTCGCGATCTTGAGACTTCTCCCAGCCGTTTATAGAATATTTCATCTGCCTCCTCATCCTGATTGGGCGGTCTATAACAGACTCCTACTACGATATCCGCCTTGTTAGCCCTGCCCCTGATTCTTACCCATAAACACTCAGTCTCGTTATCACCATCATTTAGTTCAAAGCATTCATAACACTCCCTGACATACAGGGCCACACCCCCGCCTCTCCTTGCTTGCCTATCCTTCCTGAAGAGCCTATAGGCATCCATGGCAGCACTATAGCTATGTGAGTCATCCCACCACGTTTCTGTGATGGCAACTACATCATAATTATCCTGCTGCACAATGGCTTCCAGCTCCTCCTGTTTGTTGCCCATGCTACGTGCATTAGTGTATAAGCACTTCAGCTGGGCTACAGGTCCTTTCTCCTTTTTACTGGCGGGAGCCGAAATTCTGCCACCCCCAGACTTATTCCTGAGGAGCCTGGTTACGCCCCCTATCTTTTCCAAGTCTGGTACCAGCATGCCACCTTCAGGCTTTTTGCTAGCAAGCTTGGATCTATCCCCATCCCCCTTCGAATCTAGTTTAAAGCCCTGTCAATGAGCCCCGCCAACTCCTGCCCTAAAACCCTTTTTCCCCCTCTGAGACAGGCTTTTGCCGTCTGTTGCCAGCAGGCCTGGTGTCCTGAAAAGCAGCCCATAATCAAAGAACCCAAAGTCCTGCCAATGACTTTGGGCGTGTGGAAGTGTTGTGCCTTTTTTCCCCTCACTTTGCTACTGAGGAAGTACTTAAACTTTTGGGCCCTAAAATAAATGTTGAAAAGGACCCTTCGGTTGCTGAGTTGTTAAGCCCTGCTCTCTGCTTTGCCCTCTACTTTGTATTCGTTCCCTAGGGGGATTTGCAAGGTCAGAACCTCCTTTGGTTGCTTTTTTTCTTCCTTGGGGCCTTTCCTATGTGAGCTAGAGCCACCTCTTAAAGTTTTGGGTTGTTTTTGGGGTTTTTTACCCCAAATTACTGTATTTTGTTATTGAAAACCTGCTGAGACCTTCCCTTTCCCAAACTGAGTGCTGCAAATGGTCGAATTGGTACTTGTGGCTGAGGATTTTCTTTGCCCTGCACCCTCCTCTTACCTTTCCAAAAGTCTTTGAGCCTAGTAGTAACACCGGGGCTGAATTAAGTCCTTAAATGCATTAGACATGCGGTCACTGTGTCTGACTAGAAGTGCTGTCACTGTGTTTTTATGCACAGTATTAATGTACAGTATCTAGAAAGACTGCAAGGTGTTATATTAATGAATCTAGAAGCTGTGGTCTGGTATCGTTTCTGTGTAGGTGCATGGAAAGGAGGCAGCTTCTGTTAGCAGGAGAAGAACAGGTTAAAATAGTAGGAGACACAGGAAAAGGTAGGTAACCAGATTGTAGGTTTTGGAGATGGTTGTAGGATAGCAAGACCAACTTCTTTAACTGCAGTAAAAACATAAAAGCCAAAGTAATTCAAAAGACAGCAACTGACATAAAAGATTAATGTATGAATTACTTGTCTAGTGATAAACATTTAACAGAATAATTCTGGCAACCTCTAAAAAAAAATTTCCTGTAGAAGTCAGGGTAATAGCTGATTATATCCGGTAGTAATCGTGTATAATTAGGTGCCTGAACTATATTTAAGCACTTTTATACCAAGTGAGCAGAAAGTGGTGGAGTAGATGTACTACCACTTCTTCTGTTCTGTGTACAAAGTATTTCTTCTGCAAAAGTCCGCAAAGAGGAGGAGGGCAGTGCGTTCTGTGTATCTTGTAGATCATTGACAATACCATTAATGAATCAGAAATAACTGATACATCAACAACCTAAATGTCTACTTTCTGATAATGTGGTACTGAGTCAGATGAAAGCAGCTTCACGGAGGAACTGTGCTCCAGTCTCTTGGCATTGATTGTGTTTGCACTCCTCTTCCTGTTGCCAGTGGCTAATTAGGAGGTAGAAAGACAGACCCAAAATGTGTTACAGAAATATTATAATTACATTTTTTAGGAAGTCTGTGTACATGTGTTAGATTAGCACCAGCTATCCCTGTCTTTAATTATTTGATTTTGGTATTCAGTTCTGCAGCCAAGCTTCTTGTTAATCAAGGCAGACTGACACAAACCTCTTGTGTAAGGCCTGAGGAAGAGAAGGCAACCGGGGCTGAGGGTTTTGCTGTTCCAGCCTGCGTGCCTGTCGCTGTGTCAGGAAGGGGACGGGGAGGAGCAGGTTGTGTGGTGGTTGAGCTGTCGGGCAGCAATGCCTTGGCAGTCCCCCCGCGGAGCCTGCAGAAGAGTCCCTTGTCGTGCTTGGGTAGCTGGGCTGGTTGTCGTGATCCCCCGGTCGCTTGCGAGGCCTTTTCCAAGGGCTTATAGCGAGAGCTGGGAACATCTCTGAAACAGCCCAAGGGATGGGACGGAGGTTGGCAGCGCCGGGAAATTGGTGGGATGAACCTCAGTGTGACATCAAACAGAAGGGGACGGCGCTGCCGCTTTACCAAATCTTTTGTTAGATTTGACCCAATTTACCAAATTTTTTGTTTGGTTCATGCACTCGTGTGTTAGGCTCCCGTGGCCAGTGGCACTGAGGCTGAGGCAACTTGTGTGTGACACAGAGGAGAAGGGATGCCACCTGCCAGGTGCTGCCCTTGTCTTGTGCCTGGTGGCGATGGACCAGCTTTTGGGCAGTTTGGGCTTGGGGGGTACTTTGTGTGTGTTCTTCCAGGTGGGTTCTGTGGTTTGTAGAGGGGAGTTCAAGCTTCATCCTTGCCCTGCACCAGAGGCCTTGAACAGAGAGTTTCTCCCTCACGCCTCTGTTTCCCTGGCATGTCTGGGTAGACATTGTCCCATGTCACCATGCTCATTAGCATGCGGAAGCCCATTGTCTGTGGCGTTTCCCAGCAGCCTTTGCTCCCTGGTGCATCACAGTGGGCCTGGGCTGGCAGTTGCCCGCGCTCCTGGAGTGACCGCGGAGGTGGGAGGAGGCGAGAGAGGTGGCTCTCCAGTTGCCCAACCCAGGAGCTGCAGCTGCACTTCCACACCTTCCGCGTGTCCTGGGGCATCACCAGTGCGGCGTCGGCATCTCCACGTGGCCTTGGTAGCCTTGCTGCGTAGGGAAGGGCAGAGAAGAACAGCTGGGGAAGGGGAAGAACAGCTGCCCCAAGCAAGTTTGAGTCCGGCTCCCCACCAGGGACTGGCAAGTGGCAGAGGAGAGAGGCTGCAGCCGCTGAGCTCTCAGCCCCAGAGGGTCCATCAACTGGTTCTCCGTGTGCCTTGGGGGAGCGTGAGCGGAAGGCTGGCAGGGATGGCCAGCCACCCCTCCGGTGGAGACGGAAGAGGAGGAGGCCTCCTGCTCGTCTCTGCGTACGGGACAAGCCCTGGAGAGCAAAGGCAGATGCCCCTGCGCAGACAGATGCCCCGGCACAGATGGATGCCCTGGCGCACGCAGAATCCCTGGGAGAGAGGGATCCGACGGCGCAGGCAGATCTCCCGTCGAAGGAAACGCCTTTTGCGCCGCCTGTTAATGTTAACTTCATCTTGACCTGTGTTTGCCTAGTTCTCTCATGTTTGTAATTTCCCTTTTAAAAAAACCTGTTAGTTCTCTTGCTGTCGTCTTCCACACAAGAATTTTGCAAGTCCTCTCTGTCGTGTTTTTTGAAAGTAAATGGCAAGTCTACCTACCACTTGGCTATTGCTTTGTGTTTTGGTGATGAAACCAGATGCTCGCCAGTCTTACTCAGTTTTGGTTGGTAATGGGTGGGTAGAAGGGGGGGTAGAAGGGCAACCTTCAGAGAATGCCCCTTTGTCCACACTGCTTCTGCGTTGAGGAAAGCAGCCCATGCTTTCCAGTGTTGGAAGTTGGAAGGAGACAACGCGCTTTCCAATAGATTAGTCCTCCAAGTCTGTAGCTGCTTGGTGTTGAATTGGAAAGAAACCAGGGTATCCAAAGGAAAAAGCTCAGAGATGTTTTTAAGCTGGCTTAGAAACAAGGAGAGTCCGGTAGGTTCCATTTCTCATGTTATCTGGTAGGATGTGACGCTGCCCTTTCTCCCTGTGCCCAGAGGTTGAGCTTTCAAGAGCATCTTCCTCTGCTCTCCTTTTCCACTGCTTCTGCTTGCCAGAGCAGTAGCAGGGTTTTGTGTGTTGCCCGAGGACAGAGAAGGACTTCCTTTGAACCTTCTGTGGAGTGTGGCTTGTGTTTGGAGTTGGTGGAGTTTCACTAAGGACATTTTTCCGGCACCTGCAAGGAAAATTAAAGAAAAGAGGTGACTTTGAGAGACAAGGATTAGCTAGTGTGGGGAAGGAGAACTCTGTCTGCAGTTCCAGTGCCGATGGAGTCATTTTGTAAGGAGCTCTGAAGGGCAATGAACTTGTGCATGGCTGACAGCACATGCCCAGGGACTGGACTTGGTTTTCACTTTCACGGCTGGTTGCCATGATCCCCCAGTCACTTGCAAGGGCTTTTCCAAAAGCTTATAGCAAGAGCCAGGAACGTCTCTTAAACAGTCCAAGGGATCCGATGGAGGTTGGCAGCACGGGGAAATTTGTGTGATAAACCTCAGTGTGACATCAAACAGAAGGGGATGGTGATGCCACTTTACCAAATCTTTTGTTAGATTTGGTTTATGCACTCGTGTGTTAGGCTCCCGTGGCCAGTGGCACTGAGGCTGAGGCAACTTGTGTGTGACACAGAGGAGAAGGGATGCCACCTGCCAGGTGCTGCCCTTGTCTTGTGCCCGGTGGCAATGGACCAGCTTTTGGGCAGTTTGGGCTTGGGGGTACTTTGTGTGTGTTTTTCCAGGTGGGTTCTGTGGTTTGTAGAGGGGATTCAAGCTTCATCCTTGCCCTGCACCAGAGGCCTTGAACAGAGAGTTTCTCCCTCACGCCTCTGCTTCCCTGGCACGTCTGCTGCTGCAGCAGCACTTCCACGCCTTCCACGTGTCCTGTGGCATCACCAGCATGGCCTCTGCATCTTCACATGGCCTTGGTAGCCTTGCTGCGTAGGGAAGGGCAGAGGAACAGCAAGTCTGATTCCAGCTCCCCACCAGCGACTGACGGGAGGAGCACGAATGGGAGAGAGCCTGCTGCCAAGGTCTCAGCCCCAGAGGGTCCATCAACTTGTTCTCCCTGTGCCTTGGTGGAGCATGGGCAGATTGACAAGGGTGGCCAACCACCCCTCAGGCAGAATTTGTGAAGGAGACTTCTTGCTGATCTGTGAATGATTAAGCCCTGTAGAATGAAGGCAACCGCCTCCGTCCTGCTGGCGAAGGAAATGCCTTTTTATTCTAGCTTCAATTTGTTTTATTTATGTCTAGTTTATGAACGTATCTAATTTCACCTTTAAAAGAAAGAAAAAGACAAGAGTGCATTTTATTTGTTATGTGACATGAGTAGAGAAACCCTTCTTTGCTACTGTCGTAATGTTGTTGTTGTACCTGTTACATTAGGTTGTTTGTTAAAGAACCAATAGAAAAAAACTTCTCGGCCAAAAAGCCTGTCCAAATAAATCTTTAAGATCAGCATGGTGGGAGGAAGGTGTCAGCCCATCTACTGAGAGCAGAGCAGAGGTTTCACAGATGCACTTTAAGGGAGGAGCTGTAAGAACAAAGTGGTGGCAATCACCCTAGTTTGGTTTTGAAGGGAATTGTTTTGTGAAAATCAGTCTTCAGGAAAGTCTGATCTTATTTGTGGTAATTCAGTCACTGTCGTATTCAAAACAAGACTTTTAAACCAGCAGTGTGTTGTTTTTTAAATAATTTGCAGGTCTACCATTAGGCAACACTTTGGGCAACTTATCATTTTAAGTGGTGGTTCTTAGTTGATGTATACTGCCACAGTAGTGGAGAAATGGCTGTTCAATGATTAACTGATAAAAACAATGAGTGATGAGTTGATGGTGGTGGGCTGAAGAGAAGGATGACAGGCCAAATAGGGACTAGCAGTGTGTTAGCTGTGCCTTGTGCTCTTGGACATGTCCTGTGCTGCAGCAGCAGGAAGGAGGAGGGGAGCGTTCCTGTGTTGGGTCCCACTGGTGATTGGGGGAGGTCCTGATTCTGTTGGGGTTGGACAAGTGGGACTGTCCTATGGTTCTGGACCTGAGCGCCCCCCACATGCATGTCATCTGCTTCAGGCACTCGGTGAAGGCACGGGCTTCCTGAACTTGGGCACTTGGGTTGACCAGTGGGTTTCCTCTGGTGTCTTTGGAGAACCTTCCTGCAGCCTGACTTGCCACAGCTTTTGCTTATATTGGAGGTCTCTGGCTTAGATGTCACATTGGTCATCTCACCCCATGGACCCGTGTACTGGATCTGGCTCGGGTGTAGTTAACTTTCTTCATAGCAGCCTGGATGGTGCTGTGTTTCAGATCTGGGACTAAAATAGAGTTTCCAATGTGCGTTTCTATTTTGAAAGGTTTGTAAAATTTCATGGATCAATAAAGTGCAGTATCCCCGATAACCCAGTTTGCTTATACAGCTATTGATTGAAATTAATGTATATGGGTTAAAATCAACATGTGTGTGTTGAAATTCTTATGTTTACTTGTGGCAATGTATGGTGCTTTCATGCTTTGTGGTAACTTAACGATGCCGCATAAGCAGCATCCTTGGGATGTTACGTCCAGCTCGGTGCGCTTCGCCTGGTTACTTTTGAGTTCAGCCCAGGACGCTTGGAAGTTTCCCTAACCCGGGGATTTATCCCAGGTGCTGGGAGCAGTCGAGGCCGTTTCCCTGATCCTGGGGTTATCCCAGGCGCCGGGAGCAGCCGGGGCGGTTTCGCCGATCCCGGGAGCCGCCGGGGCCGCGGGTGGTTGCGATGCCGCCGGGCCGCTGTCCATGGTGCTGGCGGGGACGGGCCGTGGCCGTCTCCCTGCAGGGGAGGCTCCGCGGGCACCTGACCAGGTTTCAAGCAAATTATTTATTTATTTATTTAAGTGCTTGGCTTTCCTACACCCCTTTTGTACCTGAGGATAAAGTGTTCTGTGGGAATTGGGTGGCAAAGGGGAGATGATACATTTTCTGAACTGTTTTGTTCAAGTGCAGATGGTGATGGTAAATTTACTTTAAGACTCTTTTATAGATCTCTCCTCACTGCTGTGTGATCTGTGTTTTCTACAGTGATTTCATGCAGGTTTTTTTTAAGCTTTCAATGCAACTTATCTCAGGTTTTGAAACAGTTTTGTCATTATCATTGAGAACCTAAGTGCCTATGATACTTTGAACCACAGGGATGGAGAGGATTAGTAGCAGGAAAAGATGCAGGTGGCATCATATGACACCGTATCATTCCTGTCTGGTGGAGCAGAGCACTGGAAAATCTGCGGTGACAGACAGATGCATAGACCTGAGAGGAATATGTGTGCTCAAACATTCCAGTTCATGGCTGTTCTTTATGGAGTTTTGGGAGGCTGGAGGGACCTGTCAGGGCTTCTGATGGGATGTTTAGAGGATGAGTAAAAGAATCTGATCTCAAAGAGGAAGAGGTGGGGGGACACTGAAAAGACAGCTGATACACTTTCTTGATTAGGCAGTTTCTACTTTTTCATACACTTAGTCTTATTGCTGCTGGGTGAAGCAACATAAGAAAACCCTTTGAGTTCTTCAGTATCTGCTTCTCTACAGCAGTACTTTCTGCTGATGTCCTTTCTGTTTACCTCCATGAGATTCTTTAGTCTCTGTAGCTAATGAAAAAGAGGAAGAGAGCTTATCTTCCCAGATTCAAGTGGAGGAAGGGAGGCTGACTGCTTTCTCTTGTTAGGAGAGAGGAGACAACTTCTTCCCATTTTAATTCTCTCCAGATAATTTGATTGTTATCAAGCCACAGGCTTGGTAAGAGGCCACTGATGCTGTGGGATGACTTCCTGAATTTGTAACTACATGGCTCTATAGCACAGTGTAGGCATGGATTTCCTTGAAATCAATACTTGCTTGACCGCAGCCAGGTTACACACCCTTTTATGGATTTGCTGACTCATCTACAGCTGTTTTCTGGATAAGTATTAAGCTAGAGATCTCAGTTTTTCTTGCTGGGATAATATTGAGTCTAATTATTTTATTAGCTTAGTGCCTTTAATTTGCTGTCTTTTCTGTGAGCTCTAGAAGGCAGTTCTCCCCTGTAAGCATGACTTATCTGTGAGATTACTGGCTCAGGCTTCTAGAGAACAAATACCTGAAATTAATGTGAAAAGACGTGTGGTAGATGATCAGCAGACTCATGCTGAGAGGATTTGAGAGGCTGCCTGCCCCAGCTGTGTCCACCCCGCTGTCTGCTGGAGATGATTGCCTCCATAGCAGAGGTTGCAGAATGGTCATGGGGTCTGTTCCTCAAGTGCTCACAGCCTGGCAGACTGGAAAAAAAAAATCAATGTTAGTACGTTAATACTCTGAACTACAGCTGTTGAGGTGCAAATTCAGCACCTGTTCTGCTGTCCCCATTCCAAGGGCAGTAATTTACAGTGGAAAAAGGAACCATTAGCCACAAATGACAACCTTTGAATTTTTTCCAGCAGAAATTGTGTATGTTTATTTGGAGTTGCCTTGTGCTCATCCGTGGTGGAAAGGTGATATTTTCATAGTTCCCTCCTATCCCCGTGATGCTTGTGCTAGTGTTCAGGATTTCAACTTTAGTTCATCCCGGGAGAAAATCTGTGATCCAAACAGTGCACTAGGCTATTTTCAGTAAGTACTGTGCTAGAGGAACGCAGTGTTTTTCTTCCTCCTTTCTTAGTTACACATTTTAGTCAAGAGATTTATCTAACTGTACAAAACTCTAACATATGGAAGTGTCTTCCTCCTGCAATCTATCACCCTGACACATCAGGTTTAGGAATAACACTTTTTCTTTATTCTAGCTATAACAATCATCCATGTTAATATTTGGAGGAGAGATAATTTCGTAATTAACTTGTGATTTATTTTTATTTTTCTTTCTCCAGCTGGGAATCATCTTTTACAATGGTTTCTGCTATTTTATTTTCCATATTTTAATTTGACAGAAAATTTCTGACAAATGCTTTTAGTGCTTAAACAGGACAACAATAATGATGTGGCAGTGATGAGACTGTTAGTCAGCTTGACAACTGATACACTGTGAAGAAAGCTCAGTTTTTTTCCTGCAGAAAGAAACGCACATGTCAAAGGTATCAAGATGTCAGATTTCCTACACAAAAGAAAACTGGATGGGAGAGCAGATAAGAATTGAGGTTTTTAATTTGTGAAGCACAAGTGCTGGGTCTCAGCAGTAACTCATTTTTCCTCCTCTTTTCCCTTTAGCAAGTCGGAAGTAGTTTATCCCTACTCTGTCATACTGCCTTTCTTTCTTCCAATTAACTGCCTTACCTGCCCAAAACCCCAGCCACTCACTCAGCTGCATTTGCCTAGGTGTATTTTCTAATGGAATGAAGTCCTCGTTTCACCAGGAGCAAGAAAGTTTGGGATCCTCGTTAGTAAAACCAGAAATACTTCATTTATCTTGTCTGCTCAGCATATGCCTTTCAGGGGAATGCCTGGCATTTCTAAGTTACGTCAAAAGACTGTAGGGTAATTGTTATGTATTTATGGTATTTAATACTAAATTCCTCCCCTTATTTTTTTTTTTCTTGCTCTGATCTTTCAGATATTCTGAATCTTAGTGGTGTTTGGCTAAGAACAATTGAATCAATAAATGCATTCCTTGCACGTGGCAAGAAGTATTTGTGTCAAAATGGCATTTAAAGCCTGATGGTAAATTCGATATTTTCCCCAAAACATGCAGGAACATCTGTGGTTTGGTCCATGGTCTTAGGTGGTACAAATATGATGAATACAGTTTTTACTTTATGATGGTGCTATAAGTCTGGGCTTTATGGGAAGAATAACAACAAAATTAGGTTAGAAGATGTAAGTTGAATTGTGTTCCCCTTCCTTTCTATAGTTTCTGTTGTATCCTATCTTGCTTCTTTCACTGACGATAAGTTACACTGGCTCTAGGGCGACTTATAGGTGCACCGTGTAGTCTACGTTGGCTGCTTGGCAAACTGCCTTCTGTTGAGGGCTCTCCCCTCTCAGTTCTCTGCTTGTTGATGTCACCGCATTTTTTACTTTATTCATACTCTGCTTCATTTATTTCCTCAAAGTTAGCCCAGGTAACATGCAAGCACTCTTCAATAAAATCTCAATAGGGTTTAGATACCAGAGCAGTTATGCATGCTAAGTTTGGAAAAGGAATTTTGTTCTGGCCCAGACTCACAGCTAGAAGGCTAAAAAGAAAAAGGGAAAGAAAAAAAAAAGTCTGGAAGAATATCCTTTTGTATCATTTGCAGCCTCAGTGTAAGGAATTTTAAGGTATTGAGATTGTGAAGAGCTGGCACGTAATTCTGGTATCACTGTTATGCTGCGAATGTGAAACAGCATTAGCAGGTCCCAGCAGCCAGTGGCAGAGCATGCAAGCTTCCCCACGTACGCGTGCCTTACCATGGCATATTCTGCAGTTACGGACGCCTATGCAAGTGTCAAGTAGAAAGAGATGGATAAGACCTTGAAATAGTATCTTAAAGCTTACAGAATGGGACTAAAGTAGGTAGGGATGGGGCACGTTTCGGTTTCATCTTGGTTTTGTTTTTTTTTTTTTTTTAGTAAGCATAGCTTTCATTGTATGTATTGTTATACTAGTGGAGAATTCAGAGACTGCTCAGGAAGTACAAAAACTTGAAAAGGAAAAACAAAATCAAAAAACCACCTGTATGTGTTTTTACAACTTACAGAAGCAAAGTAGACCACAAGAGAAAGCATCCCTTACTCTGTTTTCCTGAGAGGAAAACTGGGCAGCTTCCCAGGGTGGCCAAAATAGCCTGCAACAGAAGCCAAAGCAAAGCGTCGGTGAGCAGTGGGGTCCTGGCCATGATGGCAGCCCTCTTTTGTGCCTCCTATTGCTTTGAAGTGCTCTTGCTTCTTCCCTTCTGCATGGTTGGTTTTAATGAGAAAGTAAGATTTGAAGGTTAGCATCTGAAAGTAGATTGGTGTGGTCCTTTGTTAGCATTGGAAAGCAAAATTATAACTGCGACCTTCAGTTAGCTGTTTGCTTCAAAACTAACTTTATTTTTTTTTTTTCCTCCTAAACTGTATGGGTGTAAGGATTTGTAAGACATAATCCTATTCTACCTGGATGTTTATATCTCTCTCTCTCTTTTACTGCTTGCTATCTGCGAGTGCTTTTTTTAAAAGAAATACTCCTGTTTACTGAAAGAGCTATTTCATGCGTGTCTCTTGCATTACATTTTCTAAAACATTCAAGACTTCTTAACTATAGTTTGAGCTTGCGATGTAGGATTTACCATTCATTCATCACTCACAGTCTCTGTGTGCACTTGCAACAAATCACAGTCCATTTGAAATTCCTGTTTTGTAGCCAGGGGACGTGCATTAAATGTAATACATTCAAAAGGTTATTTTTTTGCTATATTGGTAATAATTGTATGTTGTTATCTTGTGTTCTTAAGTGACATATATTTTAAGTACGTAGTTACTAGAACAGGGCTAGAATTTACGCCAATTCTGGTAACGATGGCAGCTTGCGAAATCTGGCATGATGTCTGGTAGGCTTTGTCTTGGCTCAGTAGATCTGTTAGCATTTCCAGTAACCTTTCCCTTCTCTTGATTTAGTCCTTCATTTTCATCCCAGATGCTTTTGTTTGCATTTTTAAAAAGAAAAAAATCTGTTAATTTCTTTTTATGGAAAAAAGCTTAAAATAAATCATATTTTATGGAGAAATTCAGGGCTTTGGAAGGGGAGAAAGTATTAAATTCCAGATTCCATGCATGAATATATTCAGGTTTTAAAAGATTCTATGCAATTATCTACTGTCTCTTAGCTGCTTTGATAACCTGATTTTATTCTATTTGTTGTGTGTATTCTCAGGGAAAAGGAGACATACAATAGGAATTTTGAAACAAAGCCAGGGGCTAGAGTAGAGGGAAGTGTGTACAATATTAATAACAATGTCACATAATAAAGTGGCACTTAGAAACCCAAGTCCTTTGACTTTCCATGAAACTTACGCTTGACGTGCTTGCAGTTGCTTGGAAATGGGATCTGTATTTCTAAGTTAGATGTGTTTTTAAAATATTAGCATTTCCTGTGATAAATGCGTTTTGTTGTCTTTCAGAAACCTAGTATGTGCTTGGACTGGACTTGCTTGTGTCAATAGGGAAATGACTATCTGTAGCAAAACCAACTGGAGAATATTTTGGCTGTACAATAAAATTTGTTGTGTTTGTCCATGGTCATTGCCCTGGAAAGTATATGTTTATCACCTGCTAATAGTAACCAGGAGCTAGTATTGCTAATCTATTCCTATGGAATACACTAGTTTCCTGTAAGCTGCAAGAGGAATTTTTACTTTCCTCTAGGAATGCGCTAGCTGACTGTGTTTCCAATGTGTTTTTTCCAGAAGTGGCAAAGTTAAGTTTTGACATGATCCATACCGCTTTTTCTATTATTCCCCTCATCAAAATTAGTTCTGCATGTTATGAAATATTTAAAACAAACAAACAAAAAACCAAAATGAAACAAAAACCCCAAACCACAATAAAATACCACCAGTATCCCCCCCAAAAAACCCAACCCCAAAACTACATTGCTCTTTTATATCAAAATTAATCCAGTTTGAGAACCTCCTGAGTTTGAGAGGAATTTCTATATTCATAAGATTATAATTTTACCCAAGTTACTGAGGAAAATTAGGGTAATTCCAAGGTTCTAGAAAGGACAAAAATCTCCATGTTTTAAGGTGCAGCACAAGCTCCAGCTGCTAAGTTTTCGGGTGAGACTTGGGTATGCAGGTGGTTATCCCGTACCTACCTGTTGTGAAATGATTCTCACTCTTTCTGAGGCTCCCGGTCCCTGTTAGAAACAAGATGTGGCGCTCCGTGGTCTTCAGGCATGAGCTGGAATGGCAGTTCTCATCTTTTATCCTTCCCATGTTTCCTTAACAGTATTTCCCTATGATCTCTTCAGGTTTCAGATACCTCCACCCTGCCCTCCCCGGCTTCGTTGTCAAGTATTTTTGGTCCTCACTAAGCAAATGCCCCACATGGAGAGCTGGTGGTTTATGTTATTGATTATGGTAACAGATACTATTTTTACACTGCTGGCAAGAGGGCAAACACTTTTTAATGCTAGTATGAAAAAACAGTATCTTTGATTTCAGTGGAAGGAGTGCAATATTACATGATATTTGTCTTGAAACATTTGAATTTCTTGAGAATATTTTGTAATGCAAGAGAAGTTGGTCACTGTCATCTTCAAGTGATTTAATGGGACCTGTAGGTCCTTATCCATAAAGTAATCACTCTTCATCATGTAACTTCAATATTTATATCCTGTCTCTGCTGCTAAATTCATCAGTGTAATATTTGACCTGAAAAGCTCCAAAAGTACCACTTTGAAGCCTAATTTCAGTAAGTGTTTCTTGCCAAAAAGTGTAGAATATCTGCTGATTGTTGATATATATAATGTTAACTGTTCCTTTTTACAATCGGGGGTAATTAGTAGCATTAGAGCACTGAGAACTGATCAAGTTTGCACCCTTACAAGCTTAGTGGCCAATTTCAGTGAACTCAGGATTTGGCCTTCAATTTATAGCTATTAAAAAGCAGGTTTCTCTAGACCCTTTCCAGAAACATGATGATGGTGGAACTTTCCCTAAGAAAATAAATTAGGAAAAGGAAGGAAACTAATTCTTTTTTTTTTCTTATGGGGAGGTTGTTTCTCTAAATTTTAGGGCAAAATATGTGTAATTCTTGGGAGAGATTATTTCTCTGGAAACTGTTATCCTTGTCTTTCCTTGCTGTTGGAATGCAAGCAAACACAGTCAATATCAGAAACGTCTTCTGTGTATAATACACCTTGTACTATTTTCTGCCAGCCCTTCACAAAAGAAGGAACTTTTAACTAAATAATAGATGGATGTAAATTTTGTTGTCCGAGTCTCATCTATCTCCATTCTATTCGATATTTTGATAAGGTACATTTTGTGGCATCATAGTTATTTGTGGATGATTCTTAGTTGGGAGTAATATGCGCTCCTGACAACTTTGGAAGGCATTGGGAAGGTTTAATTTGCATGAATTATTTTCTCTCCTAGGCAGAAAGGAGAAGGTTGTTTATGATACCCAAAGTGATGCTGCAGTATAAACGAACTATTTAATATTTTCCAGGGAGACAGGAAACTGGTTGTAATTGACATGTATGCTATGTTGACGGCAGTAAATCGTGGTGACAAGATAAACTCTGAGGTGTCTGCTGATTAGATATTTGGAAATTGTGCTATATTGAAACCAAAGCCTTCTGTCTTAACATTTATGGCACAAATCTATCCCATCCAGTGAAAGAGAAAGCGACTAGGTAGAGGTATGGTTATCGTGCAGGGATTCTGCACCTCCTAAAAGACACCTCTGCGACAGATGTCCCTTGACACATCAGCCTTGACCTTGATTGTATAGCCTCTTTGGATAAAAGAGAAAACTTTGTAATCTAGGCAAAGTCTGTATGTAATTATACAAATGAAAATGAATTGTATTAGCGTTAGGGACAGTCTGAGGGGTCAGGAGGAGCATGGGGCAGTGGAGAGCCATCGCTAGTGAATATACTTGAGATAGATATATATGTATATGTATGTATCTTGATATAATTAATATATATACTTGATATAAATATACTTGAAGGTTATACTTCAGTCCTCAGAATCAAAAGTTTTTACATTATGGCATTTTCCTTCTTTTTTTCGAGAGTGATAATCATTTTGCAAGTAGAGGATAGGTATGTGATGTGATTGACAGGTACTTGACAAGTGTGGACCGTGAGGTTGCACTGCTAGAGCTATGGCTTGACTTTTATATAGAGTTTCAAAGTTAAAGTTCTGTGGTATAGGAGGGAAACTATTACTGGGTAGGGTACTGTGATCTTTAGAACAGAATTAAATTTTATGTGCTATTGTTTAGTGCAGCGTAAGGCTGAAGCACGACTTAGCTCTGAGTCATTTCTGTGTTTCAGGAAGTAGAAGTCATCAGTTGAAAATTAACTCAGTTTCTCTGAATCTCGAGTGTTTTGGACCTGTTATTTCATGGAATTGTTCACAGGCCTTCATGGAAGACTTTATATAGTCTATTCCTAAACATAGAAATGTGTTTTATCTTTCCCTCTCCATGCAGAGGACCACAGTTGTTTGATCCAAGTGTGAGCTTCTGGCTCATGTTATTTTGGTCCTTTGAATCAATTATCTGGTGAGAACAGGCTTTAAATTTAAGGTGTGTACTGAAACTGCGTATTGATTCTGGGGACCTCAGTGATGTCTACAGTTTAGTTGTGCTTAGAAAAGGTAATAAATATGGGCGGTGATATCAACTACTGGCAAATGAATAAATACAGCACAGCAGCTGTAAGAGTAATTGACCTCATGTTTTTCTCAGCCTTTTAACGTTGATGACTCAATGCTTGAAGCTCAAATTTTGTCAACTCCCCTGTAGATATGCTATGAAGCCAAGGTTGAAATCAATTATATTGCTTTTAAAAAGCCTAATATGTGTGTGCAAGTTTGAAAGCACAATAGAGGTTATATTCTTAAAATGCCCACAGAAAGAAAGGGAAGAGCAGCAACATTTCTGTTTGCTTTAGGCTGTTCTTCTTCATTCAGCTTCAAATGAGCTTCTCTCCATCCTCCTTGTTAATTACTGTCTGTTACAGAGAAGTGTGTGCTGTATTTGTTATAAAATTATTCTCTCATCTCTAATTATATTCTGCTTATCCTCTTCATATTACGTTAATGGCTGTGTGCATGCGATACATGATGGGGTAGGAGAACAGTTACCCTCCATTTTAAGGTGAGGAAAAGAGGAGGGTTGTGTCAGTGGCAGAGCAGGACATTTAATCTGCGGCATCTGTCTTGTCCCTGTCACTGCTGTCACCATGATGCCTTCCTTTTCTAGCTAGAGTTCTGCCAGAAAAAACTTATGTTGAAAGTCTGTTGTCTTTTCTGACAGATTTAGGACTTGCATGCTTGCAAAAGCAAACTTCTCACTGTGCTATGTCACTACAGCTGGCATCAGTGGTGGTGCTCCTTTCCTACCCTGGTATTTCAGAGAGGAATGTGCTGCAAGGATGTGCTCTGGGGGCCTCTCCTTTGGTGACACGTTCCCTCTGTGTTGCCTGCTCTTGAATCATTTGCCAGTGAACTTCTGAAAGTTTGGTGAAGTCCTGCGTTTGTATAAGGTCAAACTGAAGGGATTAAATGATGTCCTTTTATGCAGGCGTGGGAAGAAGACTGAACTTTAGATTTCTAATGATCTGGCTAGCTGGCAACTATCACTGGACAGGGAACATCCATTCTGATTTTATGTAGTCATAATTATAACTTTATAGTATCAAAGGTAGCTTTAATCTATGTGATGCACTTCTCATATTGTCCTTGAAGAAATACTTGGCTAAACTCAAAACAAAAGTTAAATATAGTGTGAATCACTTAGAAGTCTAGTTTGCTTTCCATGCTGTGGGTGTAAAAATCTTCATAAGCATTTAATTAACCCCTAAACATCTAAGGATGCCCATTTTACAGATGATAGCACTGTGGCAGAATTGGATGAAATGAGTTTTATGATGTTTCACAGTTAAGAGTAGCTCATGGCAGGCTAGAGGAATAGGGGGAAAAAAAAAAGCATAGGCAGAAACACTGTCTGAAATTATTGTTCCTCTAAGCTCCGAGTGGTACATGCTGAAAAAATGATTATCCACCAAATGGGAAATCTTTTCTTCTATTCCTTTGAAGCAAAATAATATGCTGACACTCCTCTTTATCCACTGATTTTTTGGAAAGCATTAATTTAAAAAAAAAATAAAAAAATCACAACTTCTTATGTGGATCTGGAGTCAGTTCCCTGAAGTGAATGCTCAATATAAAAGTCTAATAGGTAAAAAGAAAGACACTTATTACATAGCAGCTGGCATAAATCTTGCCTCTAATGAGGATAAAATCCATGTAAATGAATCATTACAGTAAATTGTTGTAATTAGGATTTATTCATGACAAAGGTCTCATAATTATATAATCAACTTCTAGTGTATTAAGATTTATAGTCTGAACTCTTAATACCATTTTATTCATTTAGAAGCAGAATTTGCTGGGGGAGGAGTGTTTTCAGGAAGCTGTCTTGCTGCATGCTCTCAACTATAGATGGAATTCAATTCCTTTGCAAATATCATCTAATTCTGGTGTTGCAGAAGGCTCAGATTCTCCTCTGACAAAAATCAAACGGTTAGCATTTTAAAAGGTCTGCCCAAATACTGAATTCAAAGCTTCAAGGGCTTCTAAGTGCTAGGTGTTTTATTAAGTGCCGTCCAACTTAATGGTAGCGTATGTGCGTGCACGCACGTCTTCTGGGTGTTGTGCAAACAGCAATGGACCAACGTGATAGAAAGCTGCTGCCAACTCATGATTGTCTGGCCAATGAAAAATTGGCATCTGTTTTTGATCTCAGTCCTCGCCAGGTGGATAGAAGCAGTATCGGGTATAATAGCAAGTGGGTTAAGGTCATCAGCAATCCAACCGCGAGCTGGGTCCATCCAGTTCTTCCATGGGTGGTGTGTGATGGGGACAGAGCTGCTCTCTAAGCCGTACCATCTCAAGTGCAGCTGAGGTCCCGCAACAAGGTGCTGCGGCAAAGGCTGAGAGATTGAGACTTTGTGCTCTCTTCGGTCTATGGAAAAGAGTAATTTTGTCTGCTGGGCTGTCAGCCTGACAGTTTCAAAACCATCCCCCAAAACAATTCTAAAAGCAGTTTCCAATTTTCTTCTCGGCAAAGCTGGAAGGCTTCCAGTGAGATGCTGTAAACCACCAACATAATAACTGTAAGGGTACAGCGTGCTTTTTGGGGATGCAATCGTTGAAGGCAAGCTTGAGGGGACATATTGGATCTGACAGTTTCTGGCTTTAAACAGTGATAGATTTTTTCCCCTCTCTCAAGTTTTAAGAAGTATGGATTACAATTACAAATTTTCTTGTCTCCATTCCAAGTTAATGCTATTTAATAGTAGATTTTAAAGGCTAATTCTTCTGTGTGCTGTTCCCCATCCTTCCTGCTTCCACTAAAATTTAATAAAAACAGCTGTGTTGCAGTGATTTGGCTCTTTTTGGCTTCAAGAAAAGTCCTTTACCACTGCAGTCAGAACAGTTAGAACATCCTCAGGCTGGTTTTAATTGCAGCAGTGTCTGCCAGTATCCCTGAAGCTTGGAGGACGATTTTACATCTAATCTGTTGCAGGTAGGGTTTTGAATTGACAGCCTTCCAACATTGCCATAAAGGTTTTCAGGGTTCTTTTCCCCTGCATTATGCTGCAGTGCTGCAGTAGCTTCACTGCCACAGCACTTCTGTCCCCTGGTTTTCTGTTTAGACTGATGTTAAACATTGAATCAGTTTGTCCTGCATTCTCCAGAAAGCATAAAAGCACGCACAAAGTCCTGGTACCTTACCTGGTTCTGCCGTTCGCCTGCATGTATTAATGCTCTGTTATAACCACCCGTAAATTGTTCAGAAGAGCATATTAACTCCTGTGCTTTATTGCGTAAAACGTATCTGGTGGTGTAAGCAGCTCATGTGACAGCTTCTCAGATTTTCGCAGGTACTGCCAGAATTTAGAAGTTGTTTAACCCTTGTTTATAATGCTGGGTTTAGATAGCTTGATGATTTTGCTTTATAATGGAAAAATATTTCCCCCCTGATAGAAAAACATTCTTATATAAATTTATCAGTGGCTTGGCTAGGGTTATTTTGTTTCCTCATTTATGAAGTAAACTCAAAGTGGTGTACTTCTGAACACTAGAACATTTTCAGAGATGATTCTTACAGAATGTAGATTCTTTTTTCTTTTTCCTTTGATTTTCCTAGAACTCCAGATGAACTCGGGGCAATCCTCTGTCCCCTTTTCTCCCCCATCTCCATTTAATTAAGGCTGGGAATTCAGGTACTCAAAGCCAATGAGATCTAATAAGTTTCTTGGAGACCATGAATGAATCACAATGAATGCGTGCCCTGTTTTCTACTTTTTGCTAAATATAGAGGCGGGACTGGGTCATGGTATCCTCGACTGTCATTGGTAACACATGAACCTTCTTAACCAAGTTGAGCTCTATCTTTACAGCTGTAGGGATTTTTGCCATCACTATTCCAGTTGAGGGGGCTGCTCCGGTACTTCATGGCTTGATTGCTTAGGAATCTGCTTCAAATTTACGGCCCACATATGTGTTAGCGGGTAGTTTAGAGCCATTTGTCCCTGTGTTGGCAATGTATCCTTAAACCTTTTTTTTTTTTTCTTCTTGGTGTTTATCTGTAAATATATTGACCAATGGTAACCCTGTCCTTCCTCAGCCTGGTTTTGATAGTCTGAACACATTTGGATCCACTCTTCTGTGGTAGGCTCTCAGATATAGCTGTTTGTCATACAGTCCTGTTCACCTGTGCCCAAGGAGGGGTGCAGGTGCCCAGCATCCCATATCTGAGCTTTCCAGTGCGTATTCCCTTTCTCTGCTGGAAAAACTGGATAGTACTTAAGTGCATTGCAGATTTTATTCACGATTGCACATTATGTTCTATGCCGCCTTAAGTAATTGAAATGACTTCACAGCAGCCATGCAAATAAAGCAATTGCAGCATGGCCTGGAATTAACCTGCACTGGGAACTAACTGCCTTAGCCTTTTTCTGTTCTCTCTCAGCCTTTTCATTATTATTTTTTTTAAATATAATCAATTTATATACGTATTTTCAAATACCACCCTACTTGATGATGATTAACGTATTCTGTGCACGGTCAATCAGTGGAATTTCATTTTGTTTCAGTATTACTTTTGGATTTAGTTGGAGAGACCTAAGATTCTGATTTCAATCACCCATTTGTCTGCTAAAAAATTTGAAAGTCTAATCTCCTGCTCACCACAATAATTAAAGATTGGAAGAAAGATTTCTCTTCCAAATATTGCACACACAATGAAGTAGGAAAATGTGCTGAGTTATGCTTGTGGATTAAAAGATTGATTGATTGCTTTATGAAGCTCTGAGGTTAGCCACCAGTGTCTAAGAAAAATCATGTTCTTTGTTATGGTATGTGTCAGCTTTCTTGGCAATTGACTGGAAAAATCTTCTAAAGCTTAATCCAGGTATCGTTGTAAATAAATGTCACTTCTGTCTTACACGCGATTCTTCTCTGCAGAACTATTTCATGCGTGCAGTGTACTGCTGAGAGGGAAATACACCAACCTGAATGGCAGCCGAGGGCTGGGGAGCAACGTGTGTACCAACCTGGCAGCCAATCTGTAACTTTTAGGGAAATAAACCACTGTAAAAGATAGATATTCTGGAGGACAGGTTGTCAGCTGCATGTGTGTACATAAACACACCCCTGCCAGTCTTGCTGTTTTATACGTAACACTACCATCCATCACCCATTTCAGGTTTTTGCTGTTTCTCAGCAATGTAATTTATTTTTTAGTGTTTCTCTCTTCACAAGTTTTAAAACAGCTAGGCTCTGGCTAACAGCCGCAGTTATCTTTCAGCAGGGCTTCGGGGAGGGGATGCGATTACTCCATCAAGGAGCCTCCAGTAGGACTGAGGAGCAGTGGAGAAATTCAGCTCCTTTATCACCAGGCACAGTAGTGCCTTCTCTCCTTGTCTGTATAAATTGTGGTCTTTAACAGCGTGCGAGCATTACGGCACAGAAGATGCAGCACCTTTTGCTGTTTTTTACAGTTAAGTGCTTTGAAGAGTTTTTCAAAATGTGATGTCACCTCTGCTGTGCCTCCTTTTCCTGGTGAGAAGCCAACTGCCTTGCTATTGCTGATGCTGATGTAATTTGTCTCCTTGAACAAAACTTTGTTGCACCTTCCTCCTCTCATTTTTCCCCTTCTCCCCCTGCTTTTTCTTGTTTAATTGGGATTTGGGACTTCAACATTCCTCATTTCCTTCAGGGAGAGCTGGGTTTTGTTCCTTGACAGAGAAAGGGTGAACTACAGTCACCCCTGCACGGGTACGTTTTTGTTCCTGTGTATTGATTTAAGGAAGGTATCAGCTGCTTGTTTCTGAAGGATTGGCTATACTCCTTGAGAGCATATAATAAACCTTTTGGCAGCTGGTGGCTTGATGTCATTAGCTGGAGCATATATTGGCACTGCATGCCTTTGAAATTACTCCTTGAGTGCTTCTTTGGTGTACTGTTGCTCAGTGCACCAGTGCTGTCCTTCTCCATGGCACAGGCATAGCCAGGGTGTACTCATGGGCCCTGATTTGCATTTCTTTTGCACAGGGGCAGATTGGTTGCCAGAAGGTGGTTTCGTTTGATGATGGCCAAAGATGGGCTGTGGGTTTGTGTGGAATGGTGGCTGTGCTGTACACAGTAGAAAAACTTACTCTGAGCTGTGCAGGAATATTTCTGCTGCCATTGGGCTCGACTGCACCATATGTAGCAAAGACTTCAGATGTCATGTTAAGCGCAATCAAATGTGACATGATAATTCCACAACTCTTATTTCTCCTTTTTTTAATGCCTCTTAGGGTGTTTCAAAGATGACCGTATTGTGTTCTGGACTTGGATGTTTTCAACGTATTTTATGGAGAAATGGGCCCCCCGGCAAGATGATATGCTCTTCTATGTCCGTCGAAAACTGTCCTATGTCAGTGGTGATAGTACTGAGGGGAAAAAGGTGAGTAATGATATATTTTAACTGGGGAAATTTAAGGTAACATGGGATTTGGTGTTCTGGAGTACCTGACACATCTGAAGAACTACAAACCAAGGATAAGGAGTCTCCAGCTCTGCCCACCACAAGAAGTTATGCAAAATTGGCCCATAGAGAAATACTGTAGTTGACACTGTGAACATCAATGGTAGCATAAGTGAGCTTCACTGTCACAGGAAGGAGATCGGAGAGTTTGCATGCTTTTTTGGGTAGCTTTTATGTTGGTCAGCCTGCATTTAGGAGGAAGGAGAGGATATCATGATGATTTTTGGTTTGCTTTTCAATTATGATACTTTATAAATTGAAAGTTTAAATCTATAGAAAGGGAGAAATAAAAGAGGAGGAAGATGGTCATGCTGGTATTTCTAGAAGAACCCTTCCTGAGATACCAGAGGATCAGGAATGAACACCTATTGGGTACTCCATAGCAGAGCACGTGCAGTCTCCAGGAGCTGGGATACAGCAGTGACAAGCACTGGAGAAACGCCTGTATTTTCATCATCTACATCTAAGACAATATGCCCTCCTATAGAAGTACTGTTTCTTGGAAACACATAATCAGGTAGCCTAGCGCTGCTGCACAGGTATTTTCCCATCAGAGACTGGAGAAACTTCTCAGCATTTCATGGCCGTTTTTATCTTAGTTGGTGGAAACAGAAGCAAGAGAAATGCTGGTTTTATTGGGAACTAAGGAGATGGCTGCAGAGGATCAAAAGCAGGAAGATAAATGGAGGAAGAAAAGACTGGGATTAACTTCCTAACACACATAAATAATTTACACTGTTGTTGAATCACAGATATATGCACATGGTGTATATGGGAGTATTTTCAACCAGGTATACCAGAGTTCTCTGGGTTTAAATATGGTGACATAAAGAACCATAGTTGTCAAGTCCCTTGAGAAAAGGATACCAGAAGATTTTCCTACGTTTTTCTTGGAGATACAGGAAATGGGCAGAATTATCTTCTCTCTTCTCTTGAGCCCTCCAAGTTCCATCCTGAAAGCCACTACAGAGAAAGATGGCAAAATATTGTTCTTTCTCTGTCAGGTTAGTGGTTTAGTAGTCTTTGGCCAGTGCACTTGGAGCTTTAAGACTTTTGAAGGAAACTTTCATCTTAATCGTTGTTTAAATGACTGTAAATGCATTACTGTTCCACATCAAACAGTATCGTGGCTTTGTTTAGCCTAATAAAAGCAAGGGTTGTTTAACCTCTTGTCCTTCCCAACAAGGAAGGTGAACCTCAGAGGAAGCCTGGTCACTTAGATTTATTCACAGACCTCTGATCAATCTCTGTTTAACTTACCGGTTTAAAGTGTTTGAATGTCTCATGGAGAGGAGACAGTGAAATAAGCCCTTGCATTTGCTCTCAGAGCTTTATTTAAGCTTCCTAAAAGCATCATAAATAATTTTTATTTGTGAGTGGTTTTCGTAAGTGGTAGTTATTAGAAAATCAGCATTAGGGAATTGCTTGCTGTAACAACTAAGATGGGGAGTGTGCCTTATAGCACACACAGTATTTTATAACTCCCCCTTGACTGTTTTGCTCAGCCTTCGAGAAATGAACCTTTCTTGTGACTTTGAAGTACTTCAGATGCTTTGCAAGACTTCATAGTTTGATGGTTCTTTGGTATCTGTGCGGCTCTCCTCCTGTTTGATTTTAGCTGACTTCTCTGCAGTTCCAACTCCTTTTGTATCTAATTTTGAGCCTGTCCTGTGCAGTGAGACACCGAACAACTACTCCTACTCTTTGAATTATGACTAGACAAGTTTTTATTTTCCCATGTAGTTTTGACCATTCTTTCTTGAAATATGGATGTCAAATTATCAAAGTCATATCATTAAAAGTGGAAAAAGCTAGAGATTGATATTTATAGAAGTCAAATGTAACTTCAGATGTCCCTGCCGCACACCAAACTGTGTGCTCTCATTTACATCCCCAGAGGTAGACTGAAAAGGCAGATGAAGTGGAGGGGACCATGGGATATGAAGGGCTAGAACTGGATCTGCATTGTTGAATCCTGCCTTGTGCCCAGGCTGTCCCGAATGGTCTGGTGATGATTTTCCCTATGGACCACGCAGAAGTTGACTGTTAAGTAACCGTAGAACCATGGAATCATCAAATGGTTAGAGTTGGAAGGGACCTTAAAGATCATGTAGTTCCACCCGCCCTGCCATGGGCAGGGACACCTTCCACTAGACCAGGCTGCTCAAAGCCCCATCCAGCCTGGCCTTGAACACCTCCGGGGATGGGCCATCCACAACCTCCCTGGGCAACCTGTTCCATGTTCCAGTGCCTCACCACTCCCAGAGTAAAGAATTTCTTCGTGATATCTAATATAAATCTCCCCTCTTTCAGTTTAAAACCATTACCCCTCGTCCTATTGCTACACTCCCTGATAGGCTCCCTCGCCACTTTTCTGTAAGCACCCTTTTGGTCATGGAAGGCTGCTCTAAGGTCTCCCTGGTGCCTTTTTCAGGCTGAACAACCCCAACTCTCTCAGCCTGTTGTCATAGGAGAGTTGCTCCAGCCCTCTGACCATCTTCATGGCCCTCCTGTCGACTTGTTCCAACAGGTCCATGTCCTTCTTTTGTTGAGGACTCCAGAGCTGGACGCAGTACTCCAGGTGGGGTCTCACAAGAGTGGAGTAGAGGGGAAGAATCACCTCCCTTGACCTGCTGGCCGCGCTACTTTTGATGCAGCCCAGGATGGAGTTGGCCTTCTGGGCTGCAAGTGCACATTGATGACTCATGTTGAGCTTCTCATCTGTCAACACCCGCAAGCTCTTCTCCTCAGGGCTGCTCTCAATCCATTCTCTGCCCAGCCTGTATTTGTGCTTGGGATTACCCCAACCCATCTGTAGGACCTTGTACTTGACCTGGTTCAACTTCATGAGGTTTGCATGGGCCCACCTCAAGTTTTTCAAGGTCCCTGTGGACGGCATCTCTTCCCTCCGGTGTGTTGAGCACGCCGCACAGCTTGGTGCTGCTGTCAAAGTTGCTGAGGGTGCGCTCAATCCCACTGTCCATGTCAAGATGCTAAACACTACCAGTTCCAGTACTGACCCCTGAGGAATGCTACTCATCACTGGTTGCCACTTGGGCATCAAGCCATTGACCACAACTCTTTGAGTGCGGCCATCCAGCCAGTTCCTTATCCACCAAGTGGTCCATCCATCAAATCCATGCCTTTCCAATTTAGAGACTGGGATGTCATGCCAGACAGCGTCAAATCCTTTGCACAAGTCCAGGTAGATGATGTCAGCTGCACTTCCCTTATCCATCAATGCTGTAACACCGTTGTAGAAGGCCACCAGATTTGTCAGGCACAATTTGCCCTTAGTGAAGCCATGTTGGCTGTCACCCATCACCTCCTTATTTTCCATGGGCCTCAGCATAGTTTCCAGGAGGATCTGTTCCATGATCTTGCCTGTCACAGAGGTGAGACTGACTGGCCTGTAGTTCCATGGGTCTTCCTTTTTCCCTTTTTAAAAATGGGCATTATGTTTCCCCTTTTCTAGTCAGCGGGAACTTTACCAGACTGCCACGACTTCTCAAACGTGATGGATAGCAGCTTAGCAACTTCATCTGCCAAGTTCCTTCAGGACCTGTGGGTGTATCTCATCAGATCCCGTGGACTTGCGCACCTTCAGGTTCCTTAGATGGTCTGCAACCTGGTCTTTTCCTACAGTGGGCAGTTCCTCATTCTCTCAGTCCCTGCCTTTGCCTTCTGCAACTTGGGCAGTGTGGCTAGAGCACTTGTCAGTGAAGATCGAGGCAAAAAAAAAGTCTTTGAGTACCTCAGCCTTCTCCATATCCCAGGTGACCAGGTCTCCTGTTTCCTTCTGCAGAGGGTGTGTGTTTTCCCTAGTCTTCCTTTTAGCACTGACATACCTATACAAGCTTTTCTTGTTATCTTTGACGTTCCTGACCAGATTTAATTCTATCAGGGCTTTAGCTTTCCTAACCTGATCCCTGGCTGCTCAGACAATTTCTCTGTGTTCTTCCCAGGCTGCCTGACTGTGCCTCCACCCTCTGTAGGCTTCCTTTTTGAGTTTGAGTTTGCCCAGGAGCTCCTTGTTCATCCATGCAGGCCTCCTGGTATTTTTGTCTGACTCCCTCTTAGTTGCGATGCATCACTCCTGAGCTTGGAGGAGCTGATCCATGAATTTTAACCAGCTTTCTTGGTCCCCTCTTCCCTCTAGGGCTTTATCCCACAGTACTCTACTGAGCAGGTCCCTGAAGAGGCCAAAGTCTGCTCTCCTGAAGTCCAGGGTAGTGAGCTTACTGTGTGCCCTCCTTGCCATCCCAAGGATCTTGAACTCCACCATTTCATGGTCACTACAGCCAAGGCTGCCTTTAAGTTTCACATTCCCCACCAGTCCCTCCTTGTTGGCGATAACAAGGTCTAGCATGGCACTTCTTGTTGGCTCCTCAATCACTTGGAAAAGGAGGTTGTCATCAGTGCATTCCAGGAATATCTTGGATTGACTATGCCCTGCTGTGCTGTCCCTCCAACAGATATGAGGGTGGTTGAAGTCCCCCATGAAGACCAGGGCTTGTGAATGTGAGGCTGTTCCTATCTCTCTATAGAGAGCCTCATGTACTTGGTCTTCCTGGTCAGGTGACCTGTAGCAAACCCAAACTGTAACATCACCTGTCCCTTCCTCTGCTTTAATCCTGACCCATAAGCTCTCAGTCAACTCCTCATCCATCCCCATCTCCATGCACTCCAGCTGATCATTGACATAGAGGATGACACCCCCTCCTTGTCTCCTCTGCCTGTCCTTCCTGAAGAGCCTGTATCCTTCACTCCAACACTCCTGTCACAGGGACCATCCCACCATGTCTCTGTGATGCCAATAAGATCATATCTCCGCAGGTGTCTGCACGTCTCTAGCTCCTCCTGTTTATTCCCTGATATACGTGTGTTTGCATAGAGGCATTTGAGTTGGGCCCCCAGTGAAGCTATCTGAGTGGCTGGTATTCCTTTGTGCTGCACTCCAGGCGCTCTCCGGTTGACCCGCAACCCTTCCCCAGGCTCTGGGTGTCTGTTACTGGCATTGGCATCACCCTGGTAGGAATGGGATGAATTGAGGTTCCCCTTCTCCGGCAACTCTAGTTTAAAGCCCTCTTCATGAGCTTGGTAAGCCTCTGGCTAAAGATACTCTTCCCCTTCTCTGACAGTGGACCCCATCGGGCTTCTGTTTCTCAAGTTTCTCAAAGTGAGTCCCATGGTCTAAGTAGCCAAACCCTGGGCTGTGGCAGCAGTCCTGTAGCAATTTGTTGATTTGCCAGATTCGGTTGGCCCTATCAAGCCCCCTCCCTTTGGCTGGGAGGGTTGATGAAAAAACTACCTGTGCCTCAGAGTTCCTGACTGCTGCTCCCAGGGCTCTATAATCCTTCTTGGTATTCTACAGGCTGCTGAAGAATTTGGTCTCTTTGTAGCTTGGGTATATAGTGAAGATACACACTATGTTGTACATAGTGTGTAAATACATATACACACTATATATTTGCTCTGCAATTGCCTGGCTGTTGTAGGTTGTGACTGAAGAATGCTGGCTGAGATGCGTGAGGTGAACTGTTGTCCTATGACATCTCAGAGCACTCGTTTATATTCATGAAAATAAGATCTGCACAGCTTTGAGCACAGTAATCTCCTGTGGGACTGATGAAAATGTCAACAAAACTGGACTGAGAGGGGAGGGGCTGTTTGTCTGAACGCTAACAACGGTGATGTTTGTTTTCTGAGATGATGAGCTCACACGGCATGTTCGCATCATTTGCGTGCCATGGTGTGATGATTCGTGTCAAGGAGAAACAAGTGTTGAGTTGTCAAACAGTTCTCAGGTTTTGATGGCTATCCTGTGTGATTAAAAGTCATTGTGGGGTTTTTCTGTGCTTAGTGGTGCTGAAAAGTGTCAGCAGTAACATTTGATTTTAAGTTCATGTGTAATAGAGGATAAGCAGAAAAAAACCAATAGAATTAAGAGTAGAGGTTCTACTCAATTTTAAGGCTGTATGAGAAGAACTTTGGATATAGCTTAGTCACAACAGCTTGAAGTAATAAATGTCACAGTTTGGTGTATCAGTAGGTGATGATGGTAAACTTCTCTACCATCACAAACCTTATTTTAAAAGGCCCTATAAATGATCTACTTTGTAGATCCCCTGGTTTAGCCAATTTTCCATTTGCTTCTCTTTTCCACCCGACCGATTTCTAAACTGCGCATGTATGAGTGAAACACCAATTCAGCTCTTAAAATGGTCTGTGTCAGGGTAGAGCTGCCATATCGAATTCTGGGCTATATCCATTACATGGACTCTGATTCCAGAGAAGTGCCTTCAACTCTACGTTTCCTTGACATGACGCAATAATACTCTTGCAGTTCTTGCCAAGTTTTGAAGACGCAACTTCTCTCGGTGTCTTTAAGCAAAACCACAGACCCCATCCGTCAGCATCTGTGCAGGCAGGGCACTGTGGAGCATAGCTCTTCTCAAAGTTAAGGGATTTAGTAGGCTTTTTTTAAGGTAAAATCCCTTTTACTTGTTGCTCTTTATGCACCATTAAGTCAAGACTCAAAAAACCGCCTTCGCTGCTGCCTCATACACCATCTGATGTGACCTACTGGAAAACATAAGCCCTGATCCTCACTTGCAAAGGGTCTTGTACGTTGCTAAAACCTACGGCTTTAAATGGTTAAAATGGTTGGACTTGGGATTCTGATTTTAAAATGGTATTAGATGTAATATCTCTGGCTCTTTCCAGTGCAAAAGGCATTTATAAAGGGTTATGCTTTGTTACAGCTGCCAGCTTCTGGTCTTTCTATAGAGAGAAGCTTTACTTTCTCGTGGGACTATGGAAGATGCTAGTATGGTGTTGACGGAGACAACTGCTGAGTAGGGAAGCTAAGGTGAAACCTCAGTGATAGACCAGTAGAGCTAGGTTGTATTAACCCCTTCAGCCTTGCCATCATGCTTTGTCACCTGAAAAAGGTGATGTATTTATAGGGCAAAGCAATCAAAAAGATACATTTAAGACACTGTTGGTATATGTTCTGAGCTTGCCTGGATTTTTGGAGTGGGTCCTGTTTTCTTCAGCATCCTATAAATGTGGAGGAGTACAGCTGCTGCCAAATGCATGGGGTAGTCATTCAGGCTGTTAAGTCTTCAGAAAGCTTAAGCTACTGATGTTGTGGCTGCAGCTTCAGAAGCAGAACTGAGCAGGAGCCATGGTTTACACGTTTATGTGCATCTGGACGTATGACACAACAAATATTGGCTGTGTTGGGAGGCCAGTTAGTTTCCAAGGCTAAATGACTTCAGGCTCATGACTCCCACTGAAAATCACAGGATTTTCATAGCTGAATCTCTAATTCACTGTCACCATCTGTCTGGCTGGAATATTTGACAACCTGAAGTCAGCATCTCGCAGAAAGGCAAGTTTTACGTTGCTGTCTCTGTTGTACCTTTCAGAGCAGTGGGGTGTTTTTTGATTGTTTTTGAACATTGTAAGTGAACAGGATGT
This sequence comes from Chroicocephalus ridibundus, assembly GCF_963924245.1. NCBI lineage: Eukaryota > Metazoa > Chordata > Aves > Charadriiformes > Laridae > Chroicocephalus > Chroicocephalus ridibundus. The sequence goes on along the minus strand of NC_086284.1, from coordinate 136,311,943 downwards.
CTCCAGAAGAGCTGTTTGGTATACTTCATGGCAGTTCCACATCATTGTCTGAATGCAACAAAGAAACAAATGCCCCAAAAAATGCATCTTTTTTGCCAAATAAATTCTCTCCTTGTACATAGATAGTATGTGGGAACAAACAACGATTGCAACGTGTCAAGTCAGTACAGACAGCTGTTCTGCCTCAACTTCTCCCTTGTGCTAAGTTTGTGGAGGTGTTGCAGCAAGTAGGAACAGTGGCTTCTGCAGAAGAGGACAGCATCAACACATTGCTGTCATTTTGAAACGTGAAAAAGGAACACTGGCGTTATTTGGTTGTTGTTAATGATTTTCTGTAACGCACTCAATGTCTTAAATGCGAAGGTTTGGCTTTTCTTTTACGGTTATCCTTCTCAGAAATTCCTGGGCTTTCTCATGGTACTTGCTGATGTTTGGTTGCATGCATATAAAGGAGCTGCTACTTGGTAGCCTCTGCTCGTGCTGCATTTTTTTTGCAAGACCATCTCCATTTCCTATGTGTGCTGGGACGGACTGCTTGCTGCTTGGCAAAAACGAAGAGAAGAATACTGCCACAGGTGTGACAAAAACGTCTCTTTCCCGCACAGAACTGGATCCGGCCGCCTGTGACCTGGAATATGCTTGTGACATACCTGGCAGCCTAACGAGCCTTTGGGATGGAGATGCTTACCTATTCTGCCCTATTTCCAGAGGAAATTTGTGTCTGAGGCAAAGCGAGCATGCAGCCAAAACATCCTCGGAGCGTCACAGCCAGTAAACTCCTGACTCAGGAAGGGGGTGTGGGCTGCGGGGGCATTTTTAATGAACTGCTTTATATTGCTTCCAGTCTCTGAAGAACTCTCCTTAAACAGCCAAATGGGCTGACAAGAAATCCAGCATCAGAAGTGAATTTAATATGCATTGCACTGAAACATGGCAGCCCTGAGTCATGTGGCTGAGATGGTGCTCTGTTTGCTGCAGCAGAGAGCAACTTCATTGGGAAGAAAAGGCGCCCAGACCCAGTTCCCCCCTCTGATAGAACTGTAATGAATAATTCAGTATTGCAAATGCAGCATATCTGAGTCACTGGGGGGGTGAGGGACAGAAGAGCACCGCTAGGCTAGGCTTCGCGCCCTGGAAAAGGTAAAAGTGCCTGCTTGGAGCTCCCTGAAAGCCTCATCAGGCTACTAGTTCAGCAGAATGCTTAGTGCGTTTGATCTATGGGTTACACGGTGCCAGCTTGCTCATTAGAGGTATGAAAATATCTATTTTCAGTGTTGAACTTAATATGCAATTGAATTGAAGCACTGGATTATCATAACCAAGTCTCTAATAACACCAGTAATTAGAACTTAAACATCTAATCTATCCACCAGGGGTTCCCCCCTCTATGTTTTTTGGTCAAGTAACTCAGTTTATGCATTTCCACGTCCAACAGAGATGGTTTGAAATACAATGATTTAGTAACATTCTGTAATCTTATTTCTCCCATGTCTTTGTCTGCTGCCTTTGTCACTGATGTAGCGTGCCTTCCCTTGTTTTGCTGACTGTATTCTGGAGGAGGCACGCTACGTGCTGCTTCCGGCACTCATGCTTTTCTGGGGAGGAATTCGGGAAGGCAGGTAAATAACATTGCAGGAATATGCGAACAGTGGGCAACCTGTTACATCTGAAAATACTGGTTACTCTGTGGTCTGGAGCCATGTTTGATAGTGCTGAAATAGTCACTTGTTTATCTATGCTTTTAACTTTTGAAAGCTGATTTAGCAGATTTGTGGAGCATTCGAATTGGGGAATGAAAGTTGATGTAATTCACGGAGTATGAGTGTCAGGTAGCAGCTAGGATTACTTTGTCAGTGTCTCAAATACAGTGATTTCTTGCCTTGCTGGTAATGATCAGCATGTTTTAACTCACAGTCTTGTCTTGCTTAGCCACAGTCACAATCGCTTTCTTTGTGCCAGAGCTATGCTGGCGGAAAAACAGTTTCCACACCCTGTGTGTCCAGTGCTTTCCAAGTTATTGATTTTCCCTCTTTTGTTTGATGAGCATCATCAATCATTGTCTGTTCCAGTAATTTGAACGACTTGCACTTTTCTTATTTTTAATCTTTTATACCTCTTCTGCTATTGTTAGAATTGTAAAGACAGAACTAGGCTTTTTGGTTTCTTTTCACATAAGTAATTTCAATTAGGGTTGGTTTAAGCCAGCTTTTAAGTCTGTGGGTCCCGTTAGTTTTTTCTCAGTTTTATAATTTACTCGTTCTTCTTGCCGCTTCAGATTCTGCTTCCTCGTGTACAATATGCAGATACTGAAAACACTTAGATGTGTAGGCTTGTTAAATCTTTTGTTTTCTATGACTGTGACTTGCTGATGCAGAAGGAATGTCTTGTGCTTGTTGAAAAGAAGAAAACTGAATATGTTTGGTAGGAATTCCTTGCGATTAAGAATTACTTTTGCAAGAGCTGCAGTTAATTTTAATGTGATTTCTAATATTCAGCTATAAACTTATGTAATAATGAAGAAAGAAAATGAGAATTCAGTGAAATGAGAATTTCAGGATATGAAAAACTAGAATTTGGCGTGTGCCTTCAAATGAGGGGGGGCAAACAGTATTTTTTGCTACAGATTGGTGAAGTGCAAAGGTTACAGGAGGATGTCTTCTGTCTTTGAAGAGGGAGGAAGCTGCTGTTTCTAGCTGCCAACTGATGCTGTAGATTGCCCTGCATGCCTTTTACTCTTGTCTCATTAGAGATATACGGGGTCTGACTTCTTAAAGTTTACCATTCAGTTCAGACCTAGTCATAGACCTCAGTCTGTTCTTCCCCGAAAAGCACACTTGCGTGGAAGGAGAGAATGCCGAAGGAGAGGTTGGGTGATGTTTGCAGTGATGCGTCACCCTGTCTGGAGGGGGTTGGAATAATGAGCAGTGTAACTAACCTTGAATTTCAGGGGCTGGACTTCACAAATTGGAGCACTTCTTGCTCTAAGGCAAACTAAAATGTTGACTTCAGGGCAGTTTTATGCCATTAAGCCGCCATCTGCAACCAGATCAATAAATGACAGGAGAAAGATTAGGTTGTAAGGAATTACAGTAGCACTGAAACCCATGTGAGTAGTGAGACTAGCTTTGCAGAACTGACTATCAAGAAGAAAGGAACTGGGAGAGAATAGAGGTTATGTGTGAGTTGACTTCGCTGTTTTCAAGATTAAACTGCAACTGCGGCCGCTCAGTGGACGGGCGATGAGTCAACTGGTTTGTGGGTACAGCCTCCTCTGTTCTCCCCAGCCTGAGCCTTTGAGCATTACTGCGCTTTAGTCTGTGGAAGGTACAACAAGACTGTTGTGTTATGAAGCGGTGCAAGATTAGGATTTTAGCGTATCTTGCTCAGAGCTCTGTTCAAGGAACAATCTTGAGCAGGAATGCTGGAAATCTCATTCTTCAGAATCCTTAAAAGGGACGAAACAGGGCACAGACAAATACGTGGCAGGAGAATTCTCTTTAGGAATTAAGATAAATAATCCATGATGGTTTTTCTATCCTACCTTCCCTTTATCTAGTGTCTCACAAAGCACTTCAGCACTGCAATCAATACACCCATGTGGCAAGGCACAGCAGAGCCCTGCTTTGCTCTCTTTCACCGGTGTATGGGGCTTTCTCCCTAAAAGCTCTTGGTTAGCACAAGAAAAAGTTACCAAACCATCTAGTTCATGATCATCTTATTCCTTTAAGGATTTAGGTTCTGTTTGATTGTTAGAAGGCAGAACAATCAGCCTACTCAGCTTAATAATCATAGATTCATTTTGGTTGTAAGAGACCTTTAAGATAATCAAGTCCAATTGTTAACCTAGCGCTGCCAAAACCACCAATAAACAATGTCCATCAGCATTACACCTACATGGCTTTTAAATACCCTTGGGGATGGTGACTCAGCCACTTCCCTGGGCAGCCTAGGAATGCTTGATAACCCTTTCAGTGAAGAAATTCTTCCTAATATCCAGTCTAAACCTCCTCTGGCGCAACTCAAGGCCATTTTGTCCTATTGCTTGTTACCTGGGAGAAGAGACCAACCCCCACCTCCCTACAACCTCCTTTCAAGTAGCTGTAGAGAGCGATAAGGTCTCCCCTCAGCCTCCTTTTCTCCAGGCTGAACAACCCCAGTTCCCTCAGCTGCTCCTCATAAGACTTATTCTCCAGACCCCTCACCAGCTTTGTTGCCCTTCTCTGGACCCGCTCCAGCACCTCAATGTCCCTCCTGTAGTGCGTACTGAACACGGTACTCGAGGTGGGGCCTTACCAGTGCTGAGTACAGGTACAATTACCAGAGGTACAATCACTTCCCTAGTCCTGCTGGCCACACTATTTTAGTACAAGCCAGCATGCTATTGGTTTTCTTAGCCACCTGGGCATACTGCTGGCTCATATTCAGCTGGCTATCAACCAATACCCCCAGGTCCTTCTCTCTTTAAAATCCCGAAGTAACTATGAAAAGAAAACATACTTCTAGCTTTTTGCCTGATAAAAGCTGAACTTAAGTGTTTGGGAACCGTGATGAACCTTATCAAATATGGTGAAATCGCTGCCTGTTTTAAACTTTTTAACTGTTATCAATTCTCAGGAATAAAAAAATAATAGTATGTATCATGCAAATCATGCTAATGATTCTTCTTGTAACCTCTGTCTTACCCAAACATATCTGTCCAGTTTCATAATTGCAATTGGAGCCTTTAAGTGACAGAAAATATAAATTAATTTTTTATAATGCAATATTTTAATTCCTTTTATATTTTTGTACCAAATAGGAATGTTTTATACAATCAAATGTTTTCTTTTTAGCTTTCCCAGCACTCATTGCCTTATTTATAATCATTAGTGTTGCTTTATATATTTCATACGTGAAGACTAATAAACCGTATTAGGTTTGTGGCTTTTAATGATAGGACTGCAAATAGGTCTATAATCCAGCAAATTATTTTGATCCAAAAGAAAAGGTCCTGTGTGGGGAATCTTCATATTAATGAATATTATATGTAATTATTCCTCTTTGGAATCTGATTATAGTTGCAGTGGTTTGCCTCGTTTTTAAACATTTTTATCTAGACTATTGTAGATACACTAGTGTCAAATTTACCTTGAGGTGTGTGTTTACAAGTAACAAATACTTGGAAAATCTTGAGGTGAAATCCCAGCTCCTCTGAAGTTGCTAAGAATTTTGCCATTCACTTCAGTGGGCAAGTATTTCATTCCCATTAAATATATAGCGTAAAATAAACTGTTCAGTGAGATGTAGAATAATATAGCCAGGCCTATGGATATGTCTGATCTCTTGTAAAAATCCACCTCTACTAATCTTGCTTCTCTTCTCGTCTGTTGTGACTCCATTCCTGCAGTATTGCCTGGGCCCCTCCAAAGTGCAGCCTCTCATCTCTCTGCTCTGTCCCCTGTGTCCCTCCAGCAATGTCCTATGCCTTTTACCCTGTGTGATCTTTTTCTGTCCTTTTTTCTTTTTTTTTTTTTTCCCCCCCCCTTCCCTGGTTGCTACCAATGCAAAACGTAGCTGGTGCTGTGGGTGGCTGAGAAGTGAGAAAAAGACTGAGCTTCCCTGGGCCTTCTTCAGCAGCAGTAGTAATGTGAGGGTATCTCATTGCTGATTGTCATAATGATATGATCCACGAGACCTCTGTCAGGTTTGCCTGAAGTTCACCAACACGTTTGAAAGATGACTGGGAGCAGGAAGGAACTCAGTTGTAGAAGTCCCATTTTCTTAAACCAGATGTGGGATTTTTTTCCCCCATTATATGCACCATTGTGTCAGTAACCCAACAACGTTCTATGCATATAGCTAGTTTGCTCTAAGATGACATCTGTCTGGTAATCCCACATTCACATGAGGTGATTGCTGCTGTTGTGAAGTCTTAAATAACACACAAGAGATGTGAGAGACAGGACAGAAAGAGAAAAGACATTTTATAAGAAGTTACGAAGCTTATTTAAACTAACACAGCTTCTTCAAGATAGGAAATAATTGCAGCTGTTTTTGCAAACTAGTCTGAAAGATTTTGGCTTGAATGGGTCTCCCATGTTAGGGATGAGCATAACAAAACAGAGTGAATCGTTTGTTTACGTTTCAGTTTAAAAAGCATGTTTGCTGGTAGCTGCCTCTGAACCGCCAGTGCCTGATTAGTACGGGCTGGGGTACGAATGGTGCCTGTTGCAGCAACACTTTTCATGTGTCGCCAGCCATCCTGCAACTTGAGTGATGAACGAGGATAATCCACTGCCATTCTCCAAGGCTCTTATTCCACCTGCAGACACCCTCCCATGTGCTTGCCTTATGAATACATCTAGCAGTTGCAGTAAGTCTTTTGGGTTCAATGTTGAAGCTAAATGTCAGCATGGTGTTGGCAGAGGTCGGGTGTAAATGCTGCCTTTCGGATGATCTGGGCTGCAAAGCTTCTCACCTGCAGGTCATGAATGAGTAGCAGAAGTTACAGTCACTCAGGATTTCTCATGCCAACAAGTGGGAATCCAAAGCCGTGAATAGATTCTCCTGGATAACTGCATCACAGAAAAGATGAGCAACTGCCATTGGGCACCAACTTGTCCCATTTGGACCTTTGAAGGAACCTCTGCAAGACACTGGAGTCTGAGATACATTCTTGCTGTCCTGATTTATGCAGAAACACTAGAAATTACAGTCAGCTTTTTAGGTCATTTACTGCTCTTTCTGTTGGTTTGGCTTTTGATTATACCAAACTAGTTGGGGGGAGAGAATTCTTAATAGCAAAGCAAATTTTTAGAAACAGGGTGGTTTTGTCTGTAGCTGAACTTTGCATCCTGCATAAAAGAGTTTACAGTCACTTTAATGCAGTGGGCTTTGTTTCAGCTTTGTAGCTAAAGTGGGTGTCAAGTTGCCATAGCTACTGGGCATTATTCTGCCTTTATGTGGGCTCCAGAGTGCATTCTGGGAGGATCAGGTGCAACTTCTGAATAATTAATAGCATCCAGGAAAAGGGAATTGGAATTTTGTTTTGGAGGTCCTTCTTCTCATTGTCCTTTACAGTTGCTGCCACTGAAAAATTACAGTAGCCATAAACCTAAGAAGAAAGCTCTATATAACATCTGAAAGAATCTTTCTTTTTCATTTCAGTACACTGTTACATTGTTAAATACAGTTGTCCCCTTTTAAATGTTATCTTGGATAGAAATATTCTAGGCAAGGCTTATAGCGTAATCTATTGTCAATGTCATTGTCCCTTCTGCAGCTTCTCTATGTGACAGGACTGGGGAGGCACCCTTCCCATAAGGTTTCTCTGCACGCTCCAGAAAATACCAGACTCCTTTGATTTTCTTCCCGTTTAACAGAGACGGGTCTGTCGATGCTGAGCGGATGAGTGAGCAGATGGATTTTCATGGGTGACTTGGTTGGATCAGTTCATATTGTTTTATTGGGTGTATATTCTACAGTGATGCTTGGCAGCCTATTACAAAACACAAAAACACTGCTTCGTATCCGGGGCTGTGTTATTCTGACATCTCCCAGCTTGTTAAATACATGTGAGGCCAAAGTCTTTGGAGATTATAGTAGTGACCTGCATGCCGTTCGTGGTGATTTCTTGTTCTGAGAAAATGCCCTATTTCTGTGCCAAAGAGTCCTGGCAGCTCCTGGGATATTGTCTTTTCCTTCTGAAATTGCATCATGTTGTTGATAATGTTCTAGACAAGGAAGCAAGGAGTAACCTGCGTCTTGGTGGTCTGGAGGTGGGGAGCTTTTGCCCAAAGAAGCAAACGCTGCTGTAATGGCAGCTGCATGCTGTAGGGAAAGTTTGGATACTTTCTGGCAGATCAGTCTCTGTGCAGCCAGCCTTACTCCAATGAGCTGGAGGAGGTGCTAAAGCCAAAGACATTGAAAAAATTACAGCATTTGTCACACAGATTTGGGTTTCAAGCAGCAGTCTTATTTTCCATGTTTCCTTTTTTTCATGAATAAGTTCCGCCCTCTCCCCAAGATGAACAGGAATCACTGCACACAAACCCCCTTCTGGTAGTGGGTAGCTTTGGCTGGAACTGAATCTACCTTGTAATATCTGCTAATCTCAGACCTGACACCTGCTGGTAAAAATACCATAAGGCGTTCAGACCAGGGTAGAATGCTCTGCAAATCAGGGTCATGAGGCTTATTGACTTTTATTTTTTTAGATGCAGAAATCAATATAACCCATACCATTACTATTATTACCATTACCAGTGTACTAAATCAGCTTGAAACATTTGTGAGGCTGATTCAAAACTTAGGGTTGCCACATCTTTAAATTAAATAATATTCTGAAAGTTTCAAGGGGGTGTGCATGTATTTTTTTCTTCTAGTTAACATTGTTAGGAGCAAGCCTACTGGGATTTGAAGTGTTTCAGAGCTACAGTGAAAGTAAAACACAGAAGGTGAAGCCTCTTATCATCTGCATTCTAATGGAGGTCCACTTCTACCAGAGGATCTGGATTTTCCTCTTAATGCCGTTTTTAGAACTCTTCTAAGCATTCCAGTGGCTTATCACAACTTGATTGCTGCTTCCAAAATGGATTTTTATCAATGATAGCCTTGGTGAGATTGGTCATGGACATGATGCAGAAGTCTAAGTATATTGGGTTTTGAGAATCCATTGAACATACTATATTTTCAGGTTACCGGAGACCTGATGTTTGGGATGGAGAATTGATGTCTTTGCATAGATTGGGTAAAAACAGGTTAGTTTCTGTGACGAAAGGAGTGAAAGATGATTGCTTACGGCCCAATGTTTGTTCCTGCTGTCTAAGCAGTTGGTTCTAGTAAAAAGCTGCTGTAGTCGTAAGTTCTGTCTCCTTCACATTATAAGCTGTCTTGCTGCGGTAGCACTATTGGTGCTGTATGAAGTGTTTCAAGTTACTTGTATGCGTTCAAAAGATCCAGAAAGAAGAGGGGTTTTAGTGTTCTGCCCAGCTTGGGAGTATAACTACAATTTACATAAATTATAGTTAACTATAACTGCAGTGTTAACTTTTGTCCTGGCGTTGTTTGATGGCTGGTTTTTAACATTTAGCACCACTTCTTTGTTGTACTTTAAATATTTTCTCTGACTTTTTTATTCCCCTAAGAGAAAAGTTTTATTCTGAGTGTTTGTGCTGGTAAAATGTATCTTCTTTCACCGTCTAAATTTTATAACCAAATCCCTCGTGCTGTGTGAAGCGTGGTAGGTATTGATTACATAGCTGCTTTCATCTCAGATTCCTGAGTATCACACCTGCACAGATGGGTTCTTCTGATGCCCTGTGTCCTGGAGAACCAATGCTTCTGCTTGGAGAGGGTCTGGATGGGGTACGTGTGTGCCTGCAGACTGTCAAACAACTTCATGCTGTGGTGGTGATGCTGCTGCATGTGAAGCTGCTTAAATGGAACAAGAAAGCCCAACAGCTTGAGTTGCTGACCGAGTGCTGTTGCAGCTACGTAGGTACCGATATCAAAGCTATCTGGTTTCCTACTGCTGTAGGTTTAGTTGCTAGGGTGAGGGAACAGGATGCCTCACAAAAATCCCAGCTATGTGATTAGGTGCTTAAATAAGTGCCTGTGGAATTACAAAACATTAGGTGTGCAAGAGTAAAGTGTCTAGAAAATACAGCCGTGCTATGCTGCTGGTAATAACAGTTTGCTCCATTAATGTCCATCTGGGTTACACCGTTTACTTAAAGGTACCTGAGTGCTGAAAAGAGATTGTTAAAGTGTGAGGAAGTAAAACAAGCGGCTGGCAGATAATGCCCAAGGAAAGAGCAGAACAAACTAGGACTGTGCTTGGGGGTGGATCTGAAGCATGGGAGAGAAGGACAGTAGCTCCTTTGGTCAGTGAATTTGGAAAGACCATTTAATTTGGTTAGTATTTAAGATACCATTTTGGAATTATACCTTTTTGCTACAAGGAAGACTAGTGAGAGGAAGTACTTGGATAAATGAGAAAGATGCTTCTAATGTTGAAAGCCACTAGGCTTTGTAATAGTTGGATGCAGTGCGTGATGGGGGCTTTTAAAACTGTGCGCTGGTGAGAACACACTAGGGGATAATTCTGCTTTTGTAGAAGATGGACCAATTTTTGAAATAAACTCTTTTCTTTTGCCAATTTTTCCTGATCTTTTGAACCAAACCTGTCAGTGTAAAAATCCTAAAAGTCAAATTTCAGTCTCCCTCTCACAGCTGCCTCTGGAGACAGTAGGAGCATTTCCTCACTGAACTTTTATTGTGGATAAAGTCTTGAATTTTGTTCACTGTATCTTCTTCCTCTCCCTTTTCGTGTTCAGCCCCCTCCCTTTTACTGTTTGTTAGTGAACGTGGTCTGAAAAAAAACTGAAAGTGGTGCTACTACTAGATAGACCTGTAATCGCGTTAGACTTCTTTTTAACAGAAAACGAGAATCTTCTTTTTTTGGATGGCTTCTGAATGCCAACAAAACAGTGCTCCTTGTAAACCCTGTTCTTGTTACCCCATTCTTTCCGTGCTGCCCAGCTTACAGCCTGTATTGATTTTGATTGTAGACTTCTTTTCAGGAGTTTTTCAAAGGCTTATGCGCTAAGCTTTGCAAACAAGGTGACTTTTCAGTTCACGCTGGTTTCATCAAACAGCTCTAATGCCTTGGGAACTATATAGAATTAATACTCCCCTGAGTGAGGTGGGTTGTTTTGTTTGGTTTTTTTTTTTTTAGAAAGGGTGCTAATGTCCTAGCATTCATATTGTTAATATCAATTTAAAAGGTAAAGCATATGTGGGAAGTTTTGGGGAGCAAATAGGCATGGTGGAAAAACTACCAAGTTGTGTCACAAAGATTTTAAACCTAGACTGGGATCTCAGATGTTTTTTTTTATTTCTGGGTTTTATGTTAAAAACATTCTAGCTCTCTGTAACTATACAACTAACGTGCTGTATTGTCTTCCAGTACAAGATCTGTGATTTTATATGACTGGAGTTCTGTAAAGGTGACCAGTCCACAATACATACATCTCCAAAAGGCATATTTCTATGAATAAAATACATTAATATTAATGGATACTTTGCTCTTAGGATGTTCCTCTTGTGCAGATGATAGGTCCTGCCAACAGTTTCAGTAATAATGTGTGTTGTGGGTGGGAGTAGCTGCGGGGCTCTACAGGACCTCTGGTGCCACTCCAGAGTAGGCACAGGCCCATGAAGTCCTAGAGATGGACCATAGCTTGATTAGTATGCGAGACCTTTGTCAGAAGGTATCCAGAACATTTCCCGTGCATGGAAAAGAAATGGGTTGAGGAAGAGCGCGATGATGGTGAGGGTCCTGGGTAGCAGAAGTGGCAAAAGGGAGGGGTCAAAAGGGGAAACAACGTTGGGTGGAGGTGTTGGTAAGGAGGCTCCGCAGGGACCAGCAACCGGGATTATAAAACTACAGTGGATTCAGATTTGCAGATGACACACACTGGTGCTGCATAAATTGCAATGAGGGCATGACCGTCGGACTACGCAGCCTATTCCCTGGGAAATGTGGATCCATTTATTAGCGTAGTTCAATACTTCGGTGCCAGCCATGCATGTGTGCAGGCTCTGAAAAGGACAGGCAAGGCACAGAGTGCAAGTTATTTAGCACGTGATCGTTTTACTGTGCAGAAAAATTGCAATCCTGAGGGAGCAGTAAGAATGTGTACGCCAGTGCTGTGCCAGTACCAGAAAACTCCAATACTGGCGAAATACTAGAAGGATGCGAAAGGAGCACAAGATCTGTAGAGCTGCCCTGCTATGAGACCTCCTAAAGGGATTCTGTCTAGTTTATCTGAGAGATTAAAAAGTTACAAAAAAACCCCAAACCTGAGTATTAAAGAGCTTCTTAATATAGTGGAAATAGGCATGAGAAGAACCAGAGGCTGGCAAAAGGAAAGCAGCTGAATTAAATGAAGCTGCACACTTTCAGCCAAGAGGGTGATTAATCATTGGAATGAGTTCTCAAAATAAAGTATTTTCCCAGGCACTGTCTAGTCAAATGTGCTTAACTGGGCTTTGTGAAGAAGTAACAGGGTAAAAATGTCTGTGACACGTAGGTGGTCAGCCTAGCTGATGTAATTCTCCTTTCTAGCCTTAGCTTGGCAACCCTGTGAAAACTTTATAAAGCTGAAATAATGGATTTCAGCTTGCTGAAACTGTAGAAGGGTCGTCATCATGACTCGAATGAAGAAATACCCAGGCTGGCTTTTTTATTTCATTGGGAATAAATAATTAGTATTTACGTAGCTCTTTCTATTAATAAATTTCACGCTTGCAGGAAGGCACATCTAATCTAAAGCCAGATAAACAAGCATAGAGGTGAGGTATGGCCAAGTGAATCAGCAGCAGACCTGGAAACAGACCCAGTGTCTCCTGGATCCCCAGCTGAGACAGACTTGTTTTCTTGGGAGGACTCAGCTGTCTGAAATCCAGCATTTTCTCCAGCCCATATCATTATTTAAGTCCTGAAGGCCAAATGTGACAACACGTATTAAGCCTAGAATATCACAAAACGGAGTTGTGATGAAAAGCGTGAGGTGTGCTATGAAATTGTATATATTTTTTTGTCTCTATATTATATATATTATTTTATAGATATAAAAAATCAGGCTCATAGTTACCATGTGATTTTTATATAAATATAAGGCAACACTTCTGTAAGGCAGGTGTTTCTCTTCATTTAGGAAGCACTGTGTTCTGCACTGGCAGCACTGACTTCCTTAAACTCATGTAATGTTCTTTATTACTGAGAACTCATTGAGGTTTTGACGACAATCCTATTTGTTGATGTCCGAGTACTTAGAGGTCAGAACAGCGAACACGTTGGTCTTCTGTTTCCCATGCTGTCAATCCCAAGTGCCTACATTCACTCGAAATTACTCACTTAAACGTAAAAAGTTAATACTTACCCCTTGATTTTTGGATTTGGAGTTCAGTGAAGAAAGTCCCTTGATGACAGTTAAAAGGTAGCTACTTCTATAGCGTTTATGGGATCTTAACAGCTGCAGTTCTTTTGCACGTCAGGAACCTGAGTCATGGGGCTTTCTGAGGCTTCAGGTTTTGATTTTATGTTCTTGGCGTATATGCTGTTTATACATAGTACCAGGAAGACAAGCGTACAGATGCTGAACAAGCTTCCTAGAGATGTGGACAAATTAGGTCAGCCTGCCAAGGAGTTTAGACTGCTGATTTTAAACAATAGTGATGAACAGGTATGAAACGGTGAAAATTTGTGTTTAAAGTTCTCTGTTATTAGGGCGGTTGGGGTCTTTTTATTATTTTTTAATGATTGATTTGGATGCCTCCTTCATTGTCAAATGCTGAGCAGGTGGCTGCAGGGTCTGAATGGAGTCAGCCCCTGTCTTTCTTACATCCTTGGCCCTGCCGGAGACTGCACAGTGTGCTGGTGACAACAGGATCGTTTGCTATGAGTTGAACTGAGCCTGTTGATTTATTTCCTGTAATACTGCATGGCCACCTTCACGTGTCCGGCACTGTCGCAGTAGAGGGTGGCTGGGATTAATTTGTGACGACACTTGCGTGGGAAACTGAGCCCCTGGAAAGTGCTGTTTGTTTTGTCCAACCCAGATTTAGCACTTTGCTTTATGTGTCAAGATGCTGTTTTACTACCTCTGGAAGAATTGTTTAGAAGTGAGTGAAGGAGCTGTTGCAGGTAGAGATGTTCATGCATTAAGGGGTGAGATTTTTATTTTTTTTTTGAAAGTGACTTGTAATTCGGGTGCCTGCACTGTGAAGCATATGACCAGTCAGACAGGGAGCAGTGGTGCTGCTTGTTACAGCACCCTGGTAAGGCCTCATTGCGTTTTACAAAAGCAGCTCCTTTTTTGGTCGTGCGGAAAGTAAGGCATCCAAAATTACTGGCTGCTGTAGCAAATGCTGGCTTCTCAGCGTAACTGCTGCCAGAGTGCTGGGTAGGGCCCATTTGTTCTCCTGATGCTCACCGGGGATGCTTACCCGGGCACGAGCAGGAGCTGCAAGACACGTCCAACAGATGTCAGCGCCGCAGAGAGCATTTGGAAGTCCATTTTCTGCATTTCTGGGGTCGGACGAGTGCTGCCTTTGTTGCTTCTGGCTGCTGATGGCTCCTTTCTCTCTGGGAAGGGGTCGCCCCTATCCTGCCCAATTGGACCTGTTGAACAGAGATCTGAACCCCATGCAGTTCATTGCCTGGCAAAAAAAATGAGTTCCCCAAATTCCCTAAATTAATTTCCTGTGTAATACAGTGTGGCTTAAGCACTTGGCTCAGGGAACAGCCGTGGCGGTGATTCACAGTGATCCACAGTGCCCTGTCCCACAGGTTGTACTGCCCAGGAATCCTACCCTAAATTAGTGGTTAGGGAAAAAGTGATTAGAGAGAGGCACTTTGTCTCTCACTATCTGTGACAAGGTTGGGGAGGGTTCCGTGAAAGAGCTGTTGTGCAATGGCTTTGTAATTGCTGAGGAGATGTAGTTCAGCATGTGAATTAATTTCACCAGCAGAAAACATTAGTGGCTGACTTCTGCAAAGGGAGGTTTAAACTTCATCATTAAGGAGATGGTTAAACTCTGCCTGGATTAAAATAAAGGCTCCATTGGTATGGGGGCAGAAGAGACTGAGGTGGTGTCTGCTGAGCACTCGGGCTCTCTTGCCCTGGCGTTACTTTAGAGCTGGAGTTTTACCCCACAACTACTTAGTCCTGCGTTTACCCGGTCCTCTCTCCGCGTCCTTCCTTTGGAGGCAGGATGGCTTTTGTTTCCTAGGGTATTTCAGGAATCTTGCGAATGTGATGTTTCTGTGCTTTCAGGTGTGAAAGTGTGCAAATCTCACCTTTGTTTATTTAAAGATGAATTTAAATTAGATTATTTCCTTCAGCTGCTCTTAGTTTTTTTCGCAGTGACCTCTCATTAGTTGGTGCGATTATATTGCCAATAGAAAAGTTCACGGCTAGGAGGTTTAGAAGAAAGAAAAACAAAACAAGGGAATGATGATGTATGAGTCTATAGGCGTTTTAAAAAGATATTTGTAAGTAAAAAAAAAAAAATTAATGATAGAAAACAGTGCATTTAGCTTTCATATTATCTAATGATGGTGTCAACCCTGAAATACTGTACTGTTTAACTCTTCTTCATGATATTTCGGTTTTGTAGCTTTAGAGCTAGAGGAGTTGAAATAAATACAGTTGCTACAGGGCTTAATCTCTACTCCATATGATTTCACTGGCATATTCTGACTTTTATGACAATCTGTTTTCTAACAAATGGGCTCAACCCTTCTTTGCCCCAAACAAAGCAAAGAAAGGTTCATGAATTGCTCTGTTTGCCGTGATGTCAGCTGGTCACAACATTCTAGATATTTCTTAAACATCTCTTAAAGCGTGTTACTGTGTTAACCAAAAAAGATACTGGACAAACAAAGAGAAAACAGATGTTTTTCCAGGTATTCTGTCAAGGTAGCGCATAGCTCTGACACCTGTGAAGTGTACTACTTGTCACCCTATCTTATATTACACAGCAGGTCAGAAATTAAGCCGTGCTGCAGATTGTTTTTGTAAAGTGTCAAACTACAGTTTAACTCTGTGTACTACATCAAGTTCTAAATTTATCTCAGTTGCTTCAATATGTTAGCATTGGTAGAGTCGTTTCTGCTTTCTGTGATTATTTGGAATTTTTCATTTGCTTAGTTTTAGTACGCTGAAAATCTCACATCTAGAGGGATCCAATCGGTACTGTCAGTGCGAAACATTTAGAAGACAGCTTGCCAAAACGTCTTCTGTGAAGCATTAATTAGTGGACTTTGTCTTCCTAGGGTCTCCCACTGCACCTGGGAAAGAGCAACAGCTACCCAGCTAGATGATATTGAGCATTAGTTTGGTGACATGTTTGGTTTCAAGGGATCGTGTTAAGAGAAGTATATACATATGCAATATTTTATTTATTTCAATTTTGCTAAAACACACCCATCATAAGGAATAAATGAAGCCGCTGTCCAAAACGAAGATTCCCCTGCAGAGACCTGCTTCTCTCACCTGTTCTCCCTCACGTCCCCTGTCCCCGCCCGCCTTCACTTCTTCCACGAGGGCTGAATTTCCATGGTCAACAAAATCTGATCCTGACAGAAAAATACAGCAGGAAGCTACACAATGTGCAGCTTCTGGTGTCAGTTTTGTGTATGCATATACATGTCTTTAGGTAATATTTTTTCAAGGAGATGTGATATTTTCTTAGCAGGTTGAAGTTGAAGTTTACCGGAGAGATTCTAAGAAGCTTCCTGGCCTGGGAGACCCTGACATTGACTGGGAAGAGAGTGTCTACTTGAACCTCATTCTACAGAAGGTAACAGTGATGCTTATCTAATTTTAGTGCCCTATTTATGCTAGAGAGATTTCAGGGAAGGCTCTGTTCTATACTTTTTCTTCCCTAGCTTGGGAGATTTGAACACTTCTGGAGGAGAGGAAGAAAACATGATTTTAATTTTCAGAGTCTGAACAACCATAAGCTGAGATGTTTATTAGTTTTCTGGTAGAGTCCTAATAGCTTTCCTCAAAAAAACCTTTAACTGTACCCATTGAAGCTGGGCTGAATTTTATGCTTTGTAACAAAGTTTTACAAAATAGAAGGCTTTATCAAGTTTAATAGCTTCTGAGAGTGAACGAGACTGTTAGACAAGCAACATTTCCGTTAGAGTTCACAACAGTGGTGCAGCCAAGAGAGGGAACTGCTAACTGGAAATGCAGTAAAGGTGTTAGGTGTTGCACTGGGAGTTTGCTGCTCTTGATATCAGAGCTTTAATAAAACTTTTGGTGTTTTGGTGGTGGAAACATGAAGCTAGCACAAATTATTTGTTTAATTAACTCATAGGTTGTTCAGTTGTTGCGTATGTTACATTGGCACTTAGGGAAGCTGAACATTACTATAGTCATTCAAGATCCCTTAAAAGTTCTGTGGATTATGATCTTGGAATGAGAGACCACTGGCTTATTGTACGCATCCTGGAAAATAAATTGTTTTCATTCTCTCTCCTTCCTCCCAAAAGTCTCGTTGCAGAACAACTCTGCAGAGAGCAGTTTCCACCTTTATTTGATGCTGAATAAAACTAGAATCTAATTGCTACAGTCAGAATTCAGAGATGCTGCTACAGCTGGGCATTGCTATCCAGAGCTACCACGCTTGCTCCTTACAAGTTTTTCCAGGTTGTTTGACAAGCTACGTTAAGGGTTTCTGACCTCTCTAATGTGTTGTTTGTATTCGTTAGTGTTTCTGTATTTCCCTTTTTGAACGGAGGGTATCTTTTCCATTTCTACCTTGAAGTGTGCTTGTGTGCATTTGTCTTGCTTATTCCTCCAGCTGACCAGTAAGCTAGCGTTAAACAGTATTGACAGGGGTTTCTTTACTCATAGGTTGTGCACCTCAGCAAACATCTGTGCAAAAGTATCATTGAGTTAATAAACAAACACAGGCTTGAAAATTGTAGGCGTTTCAGTATAATAAGCAGAATAAAGAAATCAACAATACCAAAACATCTTATTTTTTAGCCAGCCAGCTAAAAAAATCAAGACAAAATGCATTCTGCTTCATGCACGTGAACGCTTTGTTTTTCTAACTCTAAACCTTTATTTCTCTATCTGGTGTCCTCTTTTAGCTGGATTATGTGGTGACATGTGCTGTGTGCACACGCTCTGATGGAGGAGATATTCACATTCACAAAAAGAAGTCTCAGGTGAGATTACCCTGTTATTACTGTGGATATGAGGTTGGCATCCGGTATTACCTAATCATAAAAACTACCAAACCAGGGCAGTGATTCTCAGGCTGTCCTCTGACAGATGCATCCTTTTGAAGCATCTCGAGTCTTTGTCTAGTGACATTTCCTGCCAGTCAGCTAAATGTGAGATCTAAATGTCCTTTATAGCCTCTCTCAAAAAATTGTGAAGACCTCTGCGTGCTTTCAAGACTTATATCTTTGCCTCCTAGATTTGAGGGGAGTGCATTGGGAGGGAGCGCCCAACTGTTAACCAACCTGAGGGTAAACCTGAAATTGTATGAGACCTGAGTTAGGAAAAGCCTTTGGGGTAAATCTGTAACGTGGCGCTGTTAAATGGTAGACAACTGACCGATTGCCAATTTCTCTTTTTATTGTTTTAGGAGATTCTTGTTTTCTCTCTTAAACTGCTCGTTCCATCTCCATACGGAAGGTTTTTATCACTTGCTTGCGTGCAGCATACAGTTAATCCAGGGTTTAGCATAGTGGAGGAGACTGAATAATAAGCATGGAGGGGATAGGAACAAGAAACCCCAAACTTCTTCACTCAGTTTCCAGCAGATCTTGCCACAACTTCCCCTAGTTGACAGAAATTCTTCTTTAAAAGGCTCCTGTTGCCTTTAAAAGGCTGTTTCTCCTAGGCATTTCCACTCCTTTAGCTCATTCAGCTGTTTGCATAGCTTTACCTAAAATAAACCAATGCTCTTTAGTAATTTATTTTTGTTTTACCATTTCAAAACAATTGTTGCTTTGCCTACAAACAGAACTGGCAATGCTGATTATTTTATTTGTAATTTGCATTGGTTAGGCACATAATTCCCTTCTGGTGCTGTTGAGACACCACATTACACCACTGATGTAAGCCTTTTATTTCTCACTGCTTTTTCCACTGTTTACTAGCCATAATTTCACCCCAGGCTAACTTCTGCAAAATTCTTTTGAGAAAAATCTGTAAATATTGTGTGCAGGCTTGAAAACTAGGAAGATGAGATCGACCCTCAGTGCCTGCGTGCGGTGTTCAGAATAAGGAGAGGGTTTTCTGTTCCTCATTCCTAGAGGCTCATACTATAAATTTTTCTTTGTCTTCCCTTTTAAAATTTACCAGTACATACTAGTAACATTCCAACACCATGAAGTAGATCTGTGGAGAGAGAAAAGGCAATTCTATATACTGTGGAAAGCATGTTTCAGTCGGGCATTTCATTGTTATATGCACCATTGAGGCTTTTAGTTTTAAATGAAGAAAAGACAACTTTTGGGGATCTGTATTACTGCTCTGGTGGTTCTTTGTTTAGAAAGCGTGTATTACCCTGTCAGTGTGCAGCCACGTGCTGAACGGGTAGAAGCCCTATTCAGGCACAGGACTTGCTGTGCTACTCCAGACCGATGACAAAGCTACTGTGGTCATATCAGTAGAGTACCTAAGGTATAAAACCAGTGTAAAAAAAGTTGTCTTTCCCCTAAATTATTTTGCAGACTGCATAGTTTCTCTGCTGGCTTGACAATAAGATCTCTACAAACTGTATTTTCCTTAGGTGTGTCTGACTGGAGATAAGTTTGGGGGCTGTTTTTAGCTTTACATCGGATGGCATGAGAACAAGGATAGATGGAAGATGTCCTTGTTTCAGGCATTGGTGCAAGCGTCATCTTTGCAGAGTCTTGTTGCTTTGTAATGTTGTTTCTTGTCAAAGCGAGCTTTCTTTTTAATAATCTGTATTTAAATGTGCATGTAGGCTTCAAAAGTACAAATAAGGAAAAGCAACCCTCTCATGAATATCTAACATCCTACCCTTAGGCATATTTCATGTTGAATGGTTTGTGGCAAGAATATCACATGCCTGACAATCTGGGCAGATTCAAAGCTTTCAACACATTCACGGTGGGCTAAGATTTGACAGGTTTCTTGTAATTCAAAGCTTTGTTTGTAAACAGAGGTGGAAGCAAAGAAAGCTACTTGGTCTGAATTCTTCTCCCTGTTTACCTGCTTGCTGATCTTGTTGGAATGATAAAATCTAAAGCTTTTAGTTGTTTAAACATTGGTTGTTTTGAGGAGTGCAGTGACCAAAGGAGTTCAGGAACTGCTTCAGGGGGAGGAATGTGCAAGAACAACAACGGTGGATAGAGAAGGAAACAGAAGCGGAAAATGAAGATGAGAAATCAAGTGCTTGTCCTCCTGAGGGCCATGTACTGAGTGATGTTGATTTTTATTGTGGAACTAAGCAAACAATAACAATGAAATTAACTGTACAAACAAACACTGTTAGGTCAGCTACTCCACAATAACTTTCTTGCTGCGTGTGCTTTTTACTTTACAGCATGTTGCAGTAACTTAAAGGCAGCTCAAGGTGGTTTTCTCTGTTAACAAAAAGAATACCTTGGCTGTACCATAGGATGGTGAGTGGTCAGCTACGCACAGGGACACTTACAGTGGAGCAACTAGTATTTGGTGACTTGCTTGTGAAAAGGCAAGGATTTCACAAGCGTGGTCATTATTGCAAAACAGGCTGTAGTCAGAAACCAACTCAGCTTTGCCTGCAGGATGTCCAGCATCTATAGCATAGGTGAAAATGTTGGCTGACTGAGCGGTGTTGGACTGTGGTGTTTTGGTATTGCTTGCCTTGTATTCAGTGCATCCATTCCTGAGCACGTTTAACTGAGAAGATGGTTTGGGTTTTTTTCTGTATCTTCCTCAGCAAGTGTTTGCATCTCCTAGCAAACACCCAATGGACAGCAAAGGAGAGGAGTCAAAGATCAGCTACCCCAACATATTCTTCATGATTGACAGTTTTGAAGAGGTGAGTTCCTTGTTGCAGCAGCAGAGTTTTGTCCTGTTCTAGTCTTATGTCCCGATTAGCTGTTCTCTTGTACCTTTTGAGCAAATGGTCTTGGCTAATTGAGGGTTATCTTCCCATAGTTTTTATTTCATTTGATTTTGTTTTATTTGACCTTCCTCTTCCTTTAATGTTTGAACTCTGAGCTTAAAGCTGGATTTTGGCATCTGTCCTTATGATGGGCTAAAGCAAGGCAAGTTGATGTGATAGCTGCTTATCTCAACATGTGATTTGCAGTATGCACTGCCTGGAGTCTGGTTTTTTGAAAGTCTAGCGTGGAGCATGCAGCTCCCGTGCTTTCTTCCATTTACGTTGAAAGTGCCTTGGGCCTAAGGAGAATCATGGGAATCTGAATATATTTGAACTTTAACAGCTGCGGTTTGCCTTGAAGTGTTTCATCTTGCATCTTTGGCAGGTTTTCAGTGACATGACTGTGGGAGAAGGAGAAATGGTCTGTGTGGAGCTGGTGGCCAGTGACAAAAGCAACACCTTCCAAGGGGTGATTTTTCAGGGGTCCATCCGCTATGAAGCACTCAAGAAGGTCTATGATAACAGGGTAAGGCACTTCTGAAAGACAACATCCCTTGTACAATGATACTCTGACCACAGTTTTAATTTGCTGCTCAGGCTGTTAGCTTTTTGTCCTGTTAGATCATCTGCATTGTAGTCTGTCCTTTTTGGCTTTGAAAATTACCTGAAAGCTAATGCTTTTGGCACAGACAGCTGAGAGTCTTCAGATCAGGATGTATTTCCTGGGTGTTTGCCAAAAATAGTGAAGTTGATTAAGAAGCCAAGAGCATGACACAGGAATGGGTCTGAATAACAGAGTTCTAGGAGACACTTAATTTTCTTGAAAGGTCATAGATATTTCTAGTTACTTCAGAGAAGGCATGTTTTTCAGGGAGATCGTAAACTCTGATAACCTTGCTATATGTAAAATGTGTTTTTCTTTAGTTTGTTTTGTACTCACAGCATTTTCAACAGGCCGCTGTGGTTTCCTTGCCACAGAAGGAAGCTTTCTTTGCTTTCCTATAGAAACATGAAATACCAACACTCTCAGTTTCAAATTCAGTACTTAATGCTGAAGTTGAGAGAGTGTATGAGCCAATAAACTTCTCAGTTTGCTATGAAGACAGTCCCGAGGGTTTTTTTTAAAAAAAAAAAAAAAAAAAAAAAAAAAAAAAAACAAACCAAAACAAAACAAAAAAAAAAACCCAAACACAACAAGAATCTTAAAAAAATTTTCAAAAACAATTTTTCAAGAGAACACGAAACTGGAATTGTTTCTCTGTCCCACCCTCGTCTTATGGTGTCTCACAATCAGCAGGTGGGTTATTAAAATACGTAGGAATGCAGAATCACTAAAGTCAAAATAAGAAGAAAGCCTTGCAGTGGAAAGACAAAATTTGATGTGTTAATGTCACCTCATAGCCTAGGAATGTCCAGTTTGACCACGCTGCTACTTTACGTTGTTTTGTTAGATGAAATAAAATCGTTAGATCTTCAAATACTCAATTTCCAAAGGAAAAACTGGAAAAATTTGACCTTTCTTTTAACAGAACAGAAGCAAGCCCTCTATGCTTTTGAAGGTTACTTGATTTCAGTTGTGTCTGTTCATTCTTAGTATAGTACGAGCATCTTGGCCCTTTCAGGCGATAAGCTGCTGAAAGTAGTAATAAAGCACTTAAACTTATGGATAAGTCCTACTTATTTCACTTGGCAAAACCTTGACTGTTTTCATATTGGTCTGTTCCTTTTTTCAGTTCTCAGTTCAGGTTTCAGTTCAGTTGTGTTAACTGGAAATTGAGCCCTTCTGTCTGTTGAGAGGGTTCAAAAGCTGTCAGGGTTTTGCGGTGAGCAATGGGATGCAGGTTAGTTGTGCATGGGGGCTGGTTCTTTATGCTTTGGGCTTGGCAATGTGGACACAGAAATGTCTGAATTGACTTGCCACAAAGTAGTGCCAGAGTTGCGTGGTGCGCTTTGCTAGTTTGGGGCATCTTGTGTGCGTGTCTATTGCTTTTTTGGATTTAAACGAGTGTCGCTGCACAGGCTGGCTTGTGCACGTGCCTGCTTGTGCTGTGGTGTGCCACATTGTGTGGGTCTGGATAAAAACCTTGTATTCTGTCTCAGTGTGCCATTGGGTAATTCTGCTTTTTGGATTGCTGAAGGAGTTGATTCTTCTCTGAACTTCTGTTTTTGTATCTGTAATATTGCCTTCCTTCAGCTTGTGGCTTAAAATGCTTCTTGAGAATCAACAATAATGATCATTATCCACTATGTTTTTGACTTATTTTTAGATAACTGCTTTCAGTTTGAACGTTATTTTTGTCGAACACGGAGATGATATTACATGGGTTTTCTCCCCTGTCTTGATGTATTGTAGGTGAGTGTTGCAGCTAAGATGGCTCAAAGAATGTCTTTCGGCTTTTATAAATATAACAACATGGAGTTTGTCCGAATGAAAGGGCCGCAGGGGAAAGGACATGCAGAGATGGCAGTGAGTAGAGTTTCTACTGGTGACACTTCACCGTATGGGACAGAGGAAGATTCAAATCCAGACTCCCCAGTGCATGAGAGAGTAAGTAGCAGACAGAAATACTGACTTACGGTTAAGCATGAGCATGTTTTTGTTCTAAAGCCATAGGTGGACAGAAGCTGGGATTAACTCATATCAAGGTTCTAAATTTAGGTTTGCCTGTGTATATTTTTGAACGTACTCAGTATATGCAGATGGATTTTTATCAGTTTCCCTTGAGCAAATACTGAACACAAGAGATGACTGGATGATTCATACTTCTGGAGGAGTGTTTTGTTGGAACAACAGCGATGTTGATGCCAGGGAAAATGATGATTCTGCCTGTTTTCTATGAAAATTAATAGATTCCATTTCTGTACAAGATGGGATTTACCTAGAAACATGGAATTCATGTATTATGTAGGTTGCTTGCTAAACCTCACAGGAAACGGTACTGGTAGGAGATTTTGCCACTTATTAATGCTGCCAATAGGAAGCCTATATAATATTAAAGCAAAGATTACGGATCTAGATGCAGTACCATAATTACGCATATACTTAATTTTAAGGCACGTGCAGTAAAATACCAATAGAATTAGTCCATAGATGCTGATCTGGCCCTTATTCAAGTCCTGAGCTTTGTTTTCAATTAAGGCGTTTTACCCAGTTAATGGGGATTAGGCAACATGTCTTCAAAATACCCGCACAGATGCGTCCTGACCTGGGCTGGAAAGTTCCTGGTGGATTCTAGTCTGGTTTCCTGTGTAACATAGCTAACCCATGTAGTTTAAAGGTCTGCAGGACTGCTTCTAAAGTTCTCTATGCGAGCTGTGTGATTTTTTTTTAATTTTTTTTTTGGGGGGTTTCTGTGTTCCTAAAAGGCAAAATGAGCTGCCAGCACAGAGCTCGTTAACTGGATGTGCTTGCTCTCTACCACAGAGATACAGCCTGGAGAAATCAGGCCCGGAGGGACTTCTTGATCTTTTGGCTCCAAGACTTCCAGTGTCAACTGGAAAATGTCAAAATGCATGTGATAATGTATTATCTTTGCTTTTTGCTAATGGTTTTAATGGTGATTTGTCTGTTTCTGGTTTTCCCTCCAGGTGTGATATGAAACGGCATCAGAATTAAAAATAGAGACAAGCACAAATTAGAGATTAAGTGCACTAAAGAGAGGATTAGTTAGGTGGTAGAATACTTCTGAATTTTCAATTATTTTTTTTGCATTAATGATAGATGGACAGCGTAGAGTGTTTCAGCAGTGCAACACCAACCCAGCTTGTCTGTCATCCTCACTCACATGTCACCTCCCTCCTTGTTTATAGGGACAGATGTGAGCAATATCAGAGCTCATCTCAGGAAGAGTTATGGGATTATTAAATTAACTTTGTGAAGAAGGAAGGATGAGATAGAAGTTGTTCACCTCCATAAGCAAAGTAGTCATCCCTTTTTTTTTTTTTTAAATTAAACTATTAAACTATTAATAGCAAAAACAGTACATAAGCACTGCATTTCAATTCTTTCTGAAATAGATACGGTTGACTATAATTGTGGTTTACGCAAGAGGAGCTACTGCTCTGAAGGGCAGTTGTCTCTCCAGTTTCATCCATAACTTGTTTTTAACCATAGGCAATTATACCCTTCTGTTGACTAACCAAATCATGAGGTGTCTCTCAACTTGTTTTTCCCCATCCTATATTGAAATATGATATAAATATAATTTTACATTGACTTCACTTTTGCGTCAGCGTCTTGGGTTAATTAATTACCTTGTGACCCTGCTTCATAGAGACACCGTGACCTTTTACAGTAATTCCATGTGGCATTCTTCTAAGCAGGGAAACTACTACCTTGTGTTTGCCAAAGAAAAGAAGATGCACAATTTTAGTATGTCCAGTACAATACATTTTTAGTCTACTAAGTCTTCTGAATTTCACGATGCAAAAAATAAGATTGTCATTCCTTGTGCCTAAATTATTAATCTTTATTTTGTTCCTTTATGACTATAATTCCTTGTTAAGTGATCATCTGAGGGGAGAGGTTTTTCATATTCACATAACAGTTGAGAGTGATGATATATCAAAATATTTGCATCTTGGTGAGCATCTTGAAGCTGAGATGAGTGTTCAGTTGGTATTTTCTGGCCACTCTGATAAAACTTACAACAAGACTCCAGTCGTGATTCTGATTTTTTACACATGTGACTGCCTCATGGCACGTATTTAAGACCAATTATTTCTTACAAGAAGCATAGAACTTTTTAAACAACATTTTTTTCTAGTATTTCTTCTGTTTCCCTTTTAGGTCACTTCTTTCAGCACACCACCAACCCCAGAACGCAACAATCGCCCATCCTTTTTCTCTCCATCCCTCAAGAGAAAAGTGCCCCGAAATCGAATCGCTGAGATGAAAAAATCCCACTCAGCAAATGACAGTGAGGAGTTCTTCAGAGACGAAGATGGCGGAGGTGAGAGAAGTAACATCAGCTAGACAGACTTGTCTGGAGAGGGCACAGAGCTATGGAAAGGGATCCCAATGCTGGATTTTCCAAAAGGTTTGCAGTGTAATAAAACCTAGCTCCACAGAAAGTCCAATGCCAGTGTTACTCTGAAATTGTGGTTATTCACAGGCTTGGCATCTCTTTGAAGGCTGGAGACCAACAATTCCTACATGTGTTTAAAACTTATCTCCCCCTTTTATATAGGTGCATTTGAGAGAAGCTTGAGAATAAACAGGCAAGATCCTCCCCATTTCCCAGGTACCACGCTTTCAGGTGTCACTCTCCCAGATATCACAATGTAGTTGGGGAGAGCATACTCTCATGGACAGGTCCTTTGAATTCCCCGATTTGATCAAGAGTTGGTGAAAAGGCATTTACTTCAACTGGCTTTGGATCAGTTATGAACTCTGTAAAAAGGACACCTGATGAATTAATTTCTTTATATATATATATATATATATATATATATATAATGGTTTAACACATTGTGGAACTCTTCCGATGAAGTCTAGTTACTCAATATGAAACAATCAACAAGATACAAAACTGAATCTGATTCAGAATATAGCGTATAAATCCAATCATATTGTAGTTCTGTTAGGCAGGAAACTCACAAATATCGAAGTCCAGACTGCTTTTCATATGTTTAAAAACAATTCAGTAGAAAAGCCAGAAAATCTAACTACCTGTTGGCACGCTAACAGATAAACACAAAGGTATCTTCCAGTTCACAGATTCTGTTCGTAGTAGCAAAGGTGTTACCTATCAGTAACGGACCTATCAGTACTGGGCCAGCTTAGCTAATAAGGAATTGCACATTAAAAAACAGGCTGAAGTGATAACTTTTAATTCAAAATCTGTGCACCTTAAACTGGTTGTAACTAATTTAGGGTACCATCAATAGAAACACTTCCTAATCTCTTTTTCCTTAATTTGCCTAGTCAAAACATCTGTTATTTCAAATTAGATGTGTGTTAGCATGTTTAACTAGGCAAAGGCTAGGGCTTTGGTCAATTACTACGTAATGTGGGAGCTTTCCTAGATGGAGTCCTGCTTTTGATACCTTTCTCCTGGAAGTTGCACAGGATGGAATGGAGTTCAAAGCACTTATCCAGTGGCCTTCATAGGTGGTGGCAGTATCTGTTCAGTATTGTTTTGCAGCGTCTGATCCTGGCGTACATAATCATAACGATGAGCGTTCTTCTTATTTTCATTTTCTTTTTCTTCTAATATATTAATGGAAGTGAACAAATTTTAGGTTTTCCAAACACTTTATAGCATACACATAAAATACTGAATAGTGTCGTTTCGCTTAATTAGAAATGTTTTGACCTTATTGTTTCCAAGGATAAACAGAGGAGTATTTTAACAGGTTATGCTAGGAAGCTTAATTTATTTGGAGATGAGATTTCTACAAGGAAGAGTAACTAAATGAGATTCTTTACGGATTTCAGAAACGTGAGTGTCCTACCAGTTTTTGCTTGGGTGGTGAAATTATCTTGTTTTGGAGGGAAAAAGCTGACTTCAAAAAGCCCATCACTGCGTGAACTGTAGAAGTGGAGATATTTGGGTGCATCTTGGCTTTGTGGGTGGAGGAAAACTTGGCTGTCTAAAGATCAGCAGCGTCTGTGGTTTGGCCAGTGCTGCCACAGCCCTGCCCCCAGGGCAGACAGACCTCCTGTGGATAGGATCAGCCTGTGAGGGCCCACTTCACTCACTTTTGCTGTGTGCAAGCAATGCACAACAGGAGAATTGCATTTATTCCAGCTACCAGAGTCAGGTCCTTCTGACCTGATCACCACAGTGCCCTTGGCATAGTGGCAATGTGTGAGGGGAGGGAATAAACTGCTTGGTTATACATATTTATAGGGAAGGAGGGAAAACAAGTAGGTTTTTTTCCTCCCACCTTGTTATGCATCTTGCTAGAGTAGCTGCCACTATGTATTTCTCCTGTGCTAAGACCTCTTTGTGTGGATCAGGACCCACTTTTAAACAAATGAATCCCAGAGCTTGAATTGCTCCAGACCAGAATCGTTGTGTTCATTTCAACATCTGCTTTTAGCACTGTGGGACAGGGCTGAGTTTTACAGGGAACTGGAAGGAAAGTTTAGAAACACTCAAAGTATGTGGCATGTGGGCTCCTGGCTGTGGGAGAGACCTGCAGGTATAAAAACCGCCTCTAGCCTACAGTGGATTTGGCATCCCTTTGTTTTAGAAGTTATTTGTGGACCTTTAAACTTATTGTGGGAAGAATGGCACTGCTGAAGGGTCCCAGGTTTGGCTTGGGGGATGCAAGAAATCTGCAGTGAACCGCCTTATTAACACTGACTCTCTCCCTGTCCTGTAGATGTCAGTTGTCTTCTTAAGATATGATTTTACTGCTTTTACACTTGTGAATTTCTGCATGAGTAACTACTTAATTGTGGGGATATTCTATTATATTAAATATGAGAGAAGGCTGGGCGAGGATTCTGCTTGTGCAGTTTGGTAGCGAAGGCTTCATTCCTTCTCCTGGCTGGTCTGTTAGTGAATAATGGTTTACTACTGCTGCCAGCTGCTGATATAATTCATTAGCTTCAGTGCAAATGGTGAATTCTGCACTGGGCAAGAGCTGAGTGAGTTAAAAAAAATAAAAATAGTAACAATAGTGACCTATGTGTGATTTCTCTCTAGGCCATAAATAGTAGGCTCTCTTTTTTTTCTTTCAGAAGCTTTCATTGGACCTTCCAATAAAATGCAGAAAGTATAATCACTTAAGATTGCTGTCTTCTACCTTTACAGATCTGCACAATGCGACAAATCTGCGGTCGCGGTCCTTGTCTGGAACAGGACGGTCTCTGGTGGGCTCGTGGCTGAAGCTGAACAGAACAGATGAAAACTTTCTACTCTATGCACACTTAACTTACATCACTTTGCCATTGCATCGAATTTTAACAGGTGAGTTTTAAGATATATTATGCATGAGCAGAGAGTCCTCTGCTTCCCCAACAGCCTTCTGCGTTGTGGGATTTTGCTATTAAGACAGAGGAACAAATATTTCTGTGTAAGGGAACATCACTTTGTAGACCTCATTTGCTGACTGTAGCAGCAAATCAGCGTGAACACGTGGAATGGTGTCAGCCTGTTCTCTGGCTTTGAGACAGTTCTTGGTGATGTTTCGAACAAGTTGGAATTGTTCTAACAAACTTCCAGAGGAATGCTAGTTGCTTTAATACCGGAATTCAAACTTCATTCTTCTCATGAGTGCAAGGGAATTCATTGTGAGCGCATCCACTGAGAGCAGTAGTTGGAGCAGAGACCTGTGATTGTGAGAGTTACACAAAGGCAGCTCTGGAATTTGGAGCGACCTCCTTTGCCAATTTTGACTCTTAGATTTAGTTTCCATATAAATTGCTTGGACTTATCGAAGTGCCCACACTGATGCCGATAAATCTGTCAGGTATCCAATGTCTTTAAGTACACATAAATGATGTTTGTATGTCCTACCATGGGTCCCCCGTGTTGTTGGTCTAGCTGTGCCAGTCACTACATTGATGACAGCCAACTCTGCGTTTGTTCAGCTGGGCCAAGATAGCACAGTAAGTTGGGTTTTACAATCTGCAGGCAGTACCGAAGTTTTGATTTTCATCTGGATAACCATTGTCTACCTATAAATACAGGTGGGCTGGAGAAAACAACTGGTCTGTTTGAGCTGTGTCTGTCAGCAAGCCTGCCAGCCTTTCGGGGATACAGCTTGCAGTCAGTATGAGGGTGCCCACGTGACTCGAGATAAGTCTGAAAGCTGAGAAAGCAGTGGTGGTGAAGGGCTCTCTCTTCTAAATGCAGTGGCAGTTTCTTTCATATAGATGTCATAGCGTTACTGTCCACTCTCTTTGTTCTTCCTAAGTGAAGCCCTGAAATGCCTTCTCATTGACCCTCCTGGGCAGAAAGAAAGTTTGATCCAGCTGCATAGCAGTGTGTTCGGCAAAACTATTGCTCAACTCCAAAATCTAGACCAGAATACTGTTACGATCCCAGGGCAATGTAAAGTCCTGTCTCTAACCCTGGAAGCTCCTTATAACCGTTGCTTCCGCTAAGAACTTAATCTTTTTCCTTCTGTTGAAGGAAATTCCTTCCTATGACTTCTGAAGAGGTTTGTCTGGATTGTGGGCTTTTGATCGGCACTTGCTTTCTTCTGTCTGGGTCTAAAAAGGGAACACACCTGAAAACAAAAACAATCTATTACATAGTGGTTATTTCCAGACTGTTCCTGAAAGGCAGCTAAAAGAAAAGGAGTTAGGAAATATGTTGTTAAACAGGTTAATCTGCTGCTAAAAGAGATGAGAAGATAGTATTGGTATTAATATCATTGATTATATTGTGCTAGTGTAATAGTAATAGCTGCAGTCTTGTCCTCACTTGCAGGCTGAGCTCTCGGAGCCTGTTGCAAAAGTAGACTGGCTCTGGCTCTAGAGAGAAGAAAATTGTAGCTGATAAGGCAGAAGTGTGGAAATCATACTTAGCACAGAGGTGTTTCTACATTTGTCCTTTCACTGTATGTAAGGATTGATTTCAATTTAGAAGAAATTACAGATTTCCAGTAAAAATTGATCCTCTGAAATTGAGTGGATTTTGAACAATGTTTCAGCAAGATATGTAATTATTCTTTATGATAATTGTGTTGATTATCTTACAGCTAGTTAGCTGGAGTTGTCAAGCTCACTTAGTCTCTCACCACAGGCATTTTGGAGTTCACGGAAGGCGTATTGTTCCTGCTGGCATTTAATACTTGCTTAAGTGGGTGGCATAAATGCCTCCGTGCTCTCAAATATTTGCTTTGAGCTCAAACATCCTTTCTGAGACCTAATTTGTTTACCATACGGTTGCAGGAGTCAGTGTATGTATCAAGATGCACAGAAATAGGACATGAAATGTCTGGGCTGTAAGGCAGAATTTTAATCTGCAGTTTTTCACTACCCGCATTTGCTTTAGCTTGGCACATGGGGCAGGGTCCGTTTCCAGTGCCTTTTTGTAATTAATGCGTTTGCGCCAGTGGCAGCTTTCCAGCAAGCAGGAGCGTTACACATGGGACAGGGTGAAGTGGGAAAGATGCTCATCTCTCTTGGGTAATTTAGGAAGCCTGTACTAAGAAACTAAAGTCCCAGTAATAACAATCAAAGTACGTTTTAAAATGTCTGGAGTTTATACATATTGATAAGACTTCCTTTGCTCTGAGCCTTCTCTCCGTGCTAGATAATCCCAGTTCTCTCAGCCTCTCCTCCTATGTCAGGTGCTCCAATCCCTTAATCATCTTTGTGGCCCTTCACTGAGCTCGCTCCGCTGTGTTTCAGTCTTCACAAGCGTGGCTAGAGCCCTCAGGAGCTGTGGATCAATTTTTACTCACGTCATCTTCTCTGTGCAGCCGTATGTGATCAGCCTTTTAATTAAGCGTGTGCTCCTTTTTCCCATGTTCTTTATTCTCTGTGTAGCCTTGAAAAGGACGTAGCAGCCCAGTTTCCAGATAATTTCTACGTACTGCCATGCCAGCATGCTGGTTTTACCGTCTGCCTTTGGAAAGATACCCATGATTATGACCGATATTTTTATGGGTTCATATTCTGTCACATTTTGGACAAAAGGAGTGATTTTTGTGGCAACTTTTTTGAGTGCAGAAATGTAGACTTTGGGTTATAGTATGGATGAGACAGTCGAATTATTTGTAGCCACATCTTCAGAGCCGAAAGTCTGTTTAAGGATCTCGGGGATGGTGTGTTTCTCCCTTCAAGAAAGGGAAAACCTTTGGCATCTCCTGTCATGGCACTTTTGCTTGCTCCTCTGGAAGATTACACCACTCTGTGACTGACACATGTTGCTTCCTCCCACTATAAATGACACTTAGATTAGACATCATCTCTACATGATGGGATATATTTGTGGCTCACCGTCTCTCAACGAGGGTCCAGCTGGGCAGGAACCGAATTGGACTTTAATAGCCAAAGTGACATACTTGTCGTCTTTTAAATTCCTTAGCGGGCAGAGCAGGGGGGGCCGTGCTGCAGTCCACAATTGCATCTCCGGTTCTTTGTGCTTTCTGGTACTGTGGCTACTTTCAGGAGCCTCCTAAGTTTGCCGTATCTCTTGTTTCTCTCCCTTGCCCAGATATCCTGGAAGTGCGGCAGAAACCAATTCTGATGACATAGCAGAGAGCGGGCACTGCCTTGGAGCCTTGTTGCCAAGTGCCTCACCACAGCGGTTTTTCTGTGCTAACACTACCATCTAGTGTCAGGAACATAAACCTCCGCAGGAAAAAGGGAAGTCCAAGAATACCAGCCGATCAAAAGTGCCTCTTTCTTCCTTCCTCTGCTGTCATACACCGTATGCACACTTGCAGTACATCGCTTGAGTGTTTCTGACTGGAAGAGGACTTTCAGCGAGATAAAACGAGAAGGGGCTGTGTTTAAAACAAGTCGACGCTTTATGGACAGTTTGTTACTGTGTTTACTTTATAACTAAGAAACCAACAATATGTACAGAATGTGTTAAACTTTATATTCTTTGAGAGAAACAACCTGAGAATTTCATAATGATGTACTAATGAACGTCGTTCCCTAGACTCTGGCCCATACGCTCCCCTTGTCGGTTTGGCTTAGTGTGTGTGTGTGTGAGCGCGTGTGCGTGCGTGTGGGGACTGAAGGGATGAGAGAATAATTTCCTACTGAGGGAGGAAAAGGAAAAAGATGCTACAAAGGCACATCGCCACTTTGGTACGTGGAGCGGGTCAGGTCAGAGCTTAAAAGAGGCTGAAAGTGTTCCCATTTGTTCATGTGTCAGTTTTAGGACAGGTGAACTCTGCTGACAGATTTCCGTATCTACCAAAGAACAGCAACATTTTCATCCTCAAGAACTGGCTAAGACAATGAGCCAGTGAAAAGAAGGCTAAAATGTGCTGCTATAGTAAAGCCGAGGTTCATATCCAGTACTAATGCTGCTTATCTCTCTCTGTTAGCTGAGTCGACACAAGTTTGAGTCTAAAGTGGAAAAATAGGAGGCCGTAACTGGACTCCAAAGCCTAAAAACCTTACCAATAACCAACATCCTCCGGCATGCACTGGACTTCAGAGTATGTAGAGTCATCCTCGCGGTAGCGTTTGTAGCCGAGGAGGAGGTAAGACCTGATTAACGTCTGGGCAGCTTGCCTGGGTTCTTCATCTCCTGGTGGTGTTCTGCTGTACCGTTACCTGCTGAAGCGCAGAGAGTTTTCCTGAAAGACAAAAGACTGAAATGCAATTCTGCTCTGAAAAGTGACTAAAAATAGCGTAGTGGGAGGTCTGAAAATCGCGTCAGGAGCTCTCAGGAAAAAAAGCCTTATGTTTACAGGTAAAATGCAGCTTTCTTTAAATAGCAAAACTCTGCTGTCCTTGATGTTTGAAAGCTAAACGCTTGAATACCGAGACTATTGCAGTCTGGGCCGCTGTTTTGATATGGGACCCAGTCAATACCCAGTTTATTTACGACTGCATAACTGGCACATCAGAGGGCGGGGTAGCGTGTCTCTTTGGGCATGTGAGACTCCAATATATGCACAAATAGAGAGCGAAGAGGCCATTTTTGTCACTTTTCAGACTCTGAGCACCTAAACTTATGCCATTGCCACAGTTACCAAATGGCATGTGCTCTGAGCCTGGACCTTTGACTCCCTCATACCCAGCCTTTCCCCAAGTGCTTTGTTGTTACTCTTTCAATAGCATCTGATGACTTCACCTCTCAAATAGGACTTTCTGCTTTTTTTTCCTCAGGCCAGGTTCCGCGGGAGTAGCTCCACTTCAGCATAAAGGTAGACTAACTTTATCATTCAGCCCAGCATGATGAATCCAGCATGGTAAGGAGGTCTTCTTTTTGTTTGAGTCGAGGTCTGGAAGCAGCCACCTTAGCATAGAGCGGTGGCATTTCTAACACCGGCAGCACGAGTGCATGACAGGGACAGTTGACGGCTGACCGGTTTTTAGTTTGCTTCAAATGTGTCGCAGCAGCGTTAGAAAAAAAAGTTCACTTTTTCATTACCAGCACCGCCACTTTTCGCATTGCAGCCTTCGAACTTTGCTGTGTGGGAGTGCGCGCTCGTGGCGTGCGTGTGTGAAGGTGCTCACGCGGTCCAACCTGGGGCATGTAACTTGTGTGCCTGGGCTTCCTTCCTGAGCCGGGGGGAGAGGTGGAGTCCTAAATCAGCAGCTGAAGCGCCCTCTCAAGGAACTTGCTAGGCAGCTTACCTGAGGTCCCTAAGTAGTGTGCCTCATGGCAGTGGGTACGAATATTCTGCCCGTGTCAAGAGTTAAACACCTCTTCAGCCAGAAGACCGGTCCTACTCTGAAGCCTCTCAGAATGCTCCTTATTCTGCACTTTCATACTGCTGAGCTGGGCAAATCGATGCTCTGTTTTCCTTTACGTACTCATTGGGGAGGGAAGGGAGAGAGGGTTAGTATTTGTACTACTAGTAACAATTGATAGCTTTCAGTCAAACAGCCAGAGGAATAACACACGTGAAAAGGAAAGGTATCCAGATTGGAACCCAAGTGGTAGGTGCCTGAATACTGCTCAGTCGACAGTAATTTGTGATGTTTTTTTCGTATCGTATATGACGTTTAGGTAGCTTAATTTCACGTGGTCTGAAAGACTGAGCAAATCTTGCTGTGTAAGATTTCAGAGCAAATGAAGAATGTTTCTAAACTGGTACATCAGTATAAAGGTAATGTTACAGAAAGTACGGTTCAGATTCCCCATCTATTATGCAGGAGGTATCACCTGCTTTGTTACCTGTACTTGGGTGCATTTGGATGTCTAGTTTTTGAAGGGCTGCAGTGTAAGTGTCCTGAAATAAGTCAATTGTTTTATTGTATCCTGCTAGTGGATATGCTATAGGTACGTCGAAGACTCATCTTTTTTTATTAGAAAAGGGCTACAGGTATGCCCAGATGCATAGAAAACATAGGTCCAAAGGTCTACTGAATGTCAATAGTGCTTTTTGGAAACAAGTAGATGTGCCATATTCTCAGTTATTCCTTTTCTAAACAACTGACTTAGGCTTCTTATGTATATAGCCCTTGGTTCCTGCTTTCTGTTATCAAGTGGGGAAAACAAATTTTGCATTTTGTTTTGCTTTTAAACAAACCCTTAAAATCATAATTTATTGTCCTTACGTAGACAGATTGACAGGGAAGATGGTCAGAGTTTTGCTTGGGCCAAGATGGCACAGCTGGGCCCTTAACATGCTATTGTGCTATACCAAAAAAGAAAAGGGAATGTTAATAGGAACCCCTCACCTTTTTAATTTGGAGGGGGTTTTAATTCTGTAGGTCCTAAGCAGTAAACTGTTTTGAGCCTCTGCTGGCCATTTAAATAATTGCTGAGGAATGAACTGGTGTGTCCTGCGTGCCATAAAGGTATGGCTGTCCACGTCTTAACTGTTGGCGCACGTGGTTTTCATTAGGTACGTTGATGCTTGAGAAGGCGGCACGGTTAAAAAATTTGGGAAGCTTTGCAGAACAGCTTTATTTATTTACAGAATCCCACCATACCTCATTACTCAGTTAACTTGTTCCATCCTTCTGCCCATTCACTGCCTCTGGAGATCAAGGCTTACCCCTTGAAGTGTCCATAGGTGATGTATATTGATAGCTGTCAAATGCAAGGATGTAAACCGTTTCACCCTTAGCAGGTTTTTCACTGCTATCAATTTAACAGGTAAAAAGCTTTTGTTTTTTAAGAAAGCTCGTAAATCAGTTATTTTGTATTAGCAGATTATTGCTCTGCCTTAGAAACCACCACATATGGGAAATCACATTCTCTTATTGCCAGCCAGCACAGGGTGCGTTCCAAGTTTCCTTGTAAAAAATAAGCCATTCTTAGAAACGCCACAAATCTTTCAGCTGTCTTGGCTAATCCAGAGTGTGTGGGTTCATGTCCCATCTCTCTTTATTCTCCTGGTCTTCATTGTTTACAAGGATTGAGCACGTTGGGCTCTGGATCGCTGTTACTCAGTTTTCCATTTTTGGGCACGGTGTGCTTTCCTGAAAAAAGAATTGTTTGCACGGGTGACTTTCCACAGTAAAACGGTTTTTCCCAAAGTATATTCTTACAACAAGTTTTAATTTAAACAGTGAAGTCTTTGGCTCTGCAGACAAACTTCTTCCAGCAGACCCTCATGTACAGAATCCTGTCTGGTCACCGAGGTTCTGTATGGATGTGAGGTCCATGTAAATAGTCTACACTTTTAGACTATTGACTTGCTTCTTGCCAATCATTAATTTTCCCTTTCCGGCTGATTGCTTGTCCTATATTTTGTAGTCTAAAGCTTCCCCTTATTAAAGGTAGATATAAGATAAAATCTTCAGAAGTGCCTAAGACCTGTTGTTATCCAGTGCGGTTTAAGAACAAATTTTTATTTAGGAAATGAATAAAGTAGTCTTAAATTCTATATGTGTTGTGTGTAGCAGCGTCAAGAAATTACAAGTTAATAGTTCTCGGAAGAACTGGCCATCTCCTACAGACTCGCCCTTCGTGTTTGAAAGACTCTCATGGTCTCCAAAGGTCGTGGCTGAAAGTTCTGGAAAATGGGTTTCTTGTGATCACAGCAGTCGGATATCTGCGAATGCCTTATCTTGTTTTGTGAGGTATGACTGAAAGTGTGTGGTGCTGGTGTGTAGAAATTCTGTGTCAAGAATAGGTACGGTAGAATCCAGTCAAAGGCATTGTGAAATAAGTAGCTTTTACACCAAACCTTAAACAAAAGAGTATTTTACACTGGAATGTAGCTGTTTGGATGCTTGGTCAAGATAATACAAAGCTTAAAGGTTACGATGTTGAACGTTCTCTGTGTAAATATATAAATATTCTCAGCCTAATTTTATCAGACTATCACATGTTGCATGGTTTGTTTTGGGGTTTTTTTTTGCCTCATTGATCATCAGTGTTGATTAAAAGATGATGGGTTGAAAATGATGTTGGGGCAGTAATTACTGAGCCCTTTGAACAAAGAGCAAGGAGAACCTTTGTGCACCAAAAATGGAGTTGACTTTGCGAATGGCAGCAGTGCAGAAAGTGTTGGACCCTGCAGCCAATAAACAGACCTCTTAAACGACTGCGAATTGTGTTAAGAGTGTTTTCTCTCTACGGTGCCTAGTGGTGTTTGAGTTTCAACGTATTTCTTACTGGTGGCAAGCGTAAATGGTGGGGTAATGCTCTGCAGCACTCATGGTAAGCGTTGCCTCACAGACACTCGTGAGACACAGTAGCCTCTTTACTCTTCTTTCTCATTCCACTTTGAAGGAAGCACAACTTCTGACTCTGCTTGCTGAGTCTTGCAATGATGAACCGCTGACAGCTGGCAACTTGGCGTTGCATAAGAGGAAGAAGGTAAAAGCCAATGTGCTATTAGCATTAAACAACAACAACAAAAAAACCAAAACCAACAACAACAAAAAAACCCAAAAACCACTCAAACAGCTTTTCTAAACTGATCTGTGTTTTGTTTTAAACTTAACTATGTAGCCATTAACATTTAAGTTTGTGCAGTGTATAATATTGAGAGACTAAAAGCTGTAACGATTTCTTCCTGATAAATTCAGGAAAATCTTCGGTATGGGTTTGTGCAATGTTGTAAAAATGAGATTGTTCTTTAGCTCTTAACTGCTTATACTGCCTTTAATTGTGCATACCAATATTGAATCGGTTTCAGTTTAAAGACCCACAAGGCACTGCATCCTCCCTCTCCCACCTGATTTTTATGACTAGCATCCGCAGGAGGCTTCCTCTGGGGAATTTTCTAGCTAAATTAGTTAAAATGAAACACTCCTCAAACACATGTTACCAACCACAGGTAGGAGGTGACTTGCCGATGATTCCATTTCAAAGAATCCCAGAGCAGGACTGCTTTACGAACCCGCGTGTGGTGTAACAACACTTCTGCGAAGCCACGTGTCGTAGCTTGGAGCCGTGTGGTGCGTTAGGCAAAATTGAAAAACGGAGCTTAGGGAGGAGGACATGGGTGTGTTAGTTCTTTATATGGATGCCTGAGCAGATTGCTGGCAGTGGTGTTCTGTGCCTGCACGTGCAACTGGACAGGAGTCGTAACTGGTTGGGAAATACTAAAAAATGGCTTGGAAACAAACAGTGTGATTTTATTTTTTTTTTTCCCTTGAATGCTTTAAATTGAAAGCTTTTGAAAGCAGCCGTAGTGCAGAAAGCATTATTTAAAACTGAACAAAAAACAAAGAGCAGCCGAAGCTTACAAATCATGGTCATAAACCTCAGCTGTTTAGTTAGCCTTTCAACAAGATTTAGCGACAGGAAAAGGTGTGCTTGTTTTATTTTTGTTTTTTAATCCAAATGCTGCGACATACATCTTTGAAAAGCTTTCACAACTTTAATAAATTAAATCCATAAATACGCTAAAAGAAAAATATTGTTTTAACGGTGTGGCAGTATATCTTGTTCAACAGAGTCCTGGCTTTGTGGAGCCAACTTAACTCATGTCCTTTTGTCCTGGAGTGTTTTGTGTCTTGCCTGTCCTCATCTGGAGAGATTCTCCCAAGAAATACCGTAGTATTGCTTCGCATGCAAGTTTGTCATCAAGGTCTGATTTTACGAAATAAAACCACATTTTGGAGATAGAAGAAAAAATATGCATCTTTACTAGCCAATAGTTACTTGTGTACTCCTACCAGAAATGTTGCTCCTGAAACTTGTAATTAAAAGTTTGCAGAAAGCAAAGGAGTAAAATGCAGGAAGAACCTGGGCGTAGCAGATGCTTCTCGGAAAAGAAAACGTATTAAAATACAGCAAGGAAAATATTAGTTAATTTAAGTTCTGTCCCCAGCTTGGTTCCTCACAGGCATAAGTATGGGATCTAGTGATCTCATCACGGGAAATAAGTCATTTATCATTGGTTAAGCCAGAAAACTCCTCCCCAAGTCATATAAGCTAGTTGGCTTTTCCTAGTCGGGTTAATGTTGACGGAGGTGGTGGTGTGAAAACCAAAGTAGATGATCCATTTTCTTGTTCAGACAAGACAGAATTGTTTGTGTGCACAGGTTGGATTTACTTACGGGTGAGGAGCATGGACTTCTTCCCTCTACTGCAGCTCCACTGCAAAATATAAAATTGGCCAGCCACATAGCTGTCATTGTACCTGCATGCAATGTATACCCTGTGGCATTTACACAAACAGAATGATCTTCTGGCAGAACATCCTTGTTGGAGCATAGGATCAATGTGAGGTGAGGAGGCATCCTATTAAACAAACCAGATGATGCTGTGGAGATGTGAGGCGCTGCTGAAGATGCTGAACTTCAGGCGATAACATAAATGCGTGAATAATAAGTATGCGGGCAGTTAACTGGCATGGTTCTGAGTTCGCTTCAAAGAAATTGGTTACAGGAAGGTGGCAATAAAGGGTTGTCAAACCCTATTGAAATGAATTAACTGCTGGAGAGGGTGCAGCAAAGGGCTACCAAGATGATTAGGGGACTGGAACACCTCTCTTATGAAGAAAGGCTGAGGGATTTGGGTCTCTTCAGTCTGGAAAAAAGAGGACTGAGGGGGGATCTTATCAACACTTATAAATACTTAAAAGGTGGGTGTCAGGAGGATGGGGCCAGGCTCTTTTCAGTGGTGCCCAGCGACAGGACAAGAGGTAATGGGCACAAACTTGAACATAGGAAGTTCCGCCTAAACATGAGGAGGAACTTCTCTACCCTGAGGGTGGCAGAGCACTGGAACAGGCTGCCCAGAGAGGTGGTGGAGTCTCCATCTCTGGAGACATTCAAAACCCCCTGGACGCGTTCCTGTGCAACCTGCTCTAGGTGACCCTGCTCTGGCAGGGGAGTTGGATTAGATGATCTCCAGAGGTCCCTTCCAACTCCTACCATTCTATGAGTGAAGCTGGCTGATAATTTTCAGAAAGTCCGAGTTACCCTGCACAGATCAGTGGAGACCACCTACGTTTAAAAAAAGCTTTGTCTCAAAGTGTTATTTCCAGCTGCTTCAATGTTTCCCCTGTTATCCGTTTATGTCAACGTTCAGTTGACTCTGGTGGTTCATAACTTCGTATTTCACAATATGTGATTACTCAACCCGTGCTCTTCTGCCTACCATCGCCCCACAACATAAAAGGGTGTTTATGGTTGTGCTTTTCCTGCTGGAGCAATGTTGTTGGGGAAATCCAGCAAAAGCAGCTTACTAGACTCGAGACTCTTCAGTGTCTCACACTCGGCCTTTAATTCAGATGCAACCATTGTGTTCATCCAAACCCTGCATTACTGAGAGAGTGCCTGAAGGCTGCACCAAGTCTGGAGGCATTCCTTCGCTCCTGAAGGACACAAAGGTTGGCAGAACCCACTCTTCCATCCCTGCTCGTGGCTGCAAGTGGCAGACTGGGTTTTGGTTTGAAAATGAGTGATCGATATAGCGTCAAGGAGCAAGAAGAGCTATTATTCAAGTTTCCTTCTCGGCAAGAATTCTGAATTACGTGCTGCCTGGTAAGTACCTCCATGATTTACTTGCCCAGCACATAAGGAGATCAGCATAGACGATTGTTCACAGGAGTCATTTCTGACTTCATTGTAAGGTAAGGAAATACTTACTTCAAGCACTGCCCAAGTAATTAAATTTGGTATATGATCTACCGTTCTCTCTTCAGTGTTAGGAATTTGCTTTTTACAATGGAGAAACCACCTGCAAGTTTTCCTGGGAATTGCAATCAACAGAATTACCATTTGCAGGTAAGAAGAATGCCCCGAGGGGCCACCAGTTCAGGAAGGGGCTCCAAAACTAACATCGACCATAAATTAGTCAAAAAATTTTGTACTGTATTATGTCCTCTATGATAGAATAGAGGACCAAAGTCAGAGACTTTTTACTCCGTGGTACTGCCTGAGCAGGCACGTTCTGTTCGTATCTCTGAAGCCTCTGCAGGCTTCCAGACACGATCCGTTTCTGCACTGCCTCTCAGTAATGGTTATGATGTTCCTAATACCGACTAAAACTGACAATTATAAAGATTTATTTGTGTTATAATACTTACTCAGGATGCTCGGATGCAAATAAGAATTTCCAAATGAGTGTGATGCTGTAAAATAATGAGCCGCATACCACCTTAACAGAAGCTTGGATAAGTATATATCCATGACTACTTCAAACAACGCAAATTCTTTTGCTGCCTCTTCGCTCACCTTGCGCAGCCTTTGGTTCCCGTGTGCCGTTCCTCCTGTATTCCAGGCAGGTCAGTTGGTTACGGGCGCTTGCGCAGTCACGTACCGTAATTTGTGCGGTAGCGCAGAGGTTTGTAATCCGGTCGTCATCTGCTCAATGGCCAAAGAAGTTTGTTGCCCTTCTCCACCTAAACTTTAGTTATCTGTCATGTCTTATGACCTTTCTACGAAGCAAATATTTAACCACAGCGAGCTGTTTACCACGCTTTGGGTCTGAACTTGGTCACAGCTTCAAACGTCGCATCATGTGTAAGGCTGTGCTACTCAAAATTACTTGGCTGGCTGTTGCTCTTCATTTGGCTTTCGGTTTTGCCTTTAGCAGGAGATTGATGACAGCAGGTAACCCCTCTGCCCGTGCATCGTTTTGGATCGTGGTTGAAGTTTACTTGTCACCTTCACTGGTTTTGTAGCCGACGACATGTGCATAGCTGTTAGCTTATACTTGATGTGCGTTTCAGATGAATCGGTTCTGACTTCTGCATGACTCCGCTGCTGTAACTAGTTTGCTGTGAGGGGCGTTTTCCCGCTGGATTGGTCAGGAAAAGGGCTGATTTTGATGAATGCAGACTGTTGTTGGAGCGTTGTTTCCTTAGTCAGGAGGCGCGGGACTTCTTGGTTTCTGCTTAGTCACTTCTGCCCCTTCCTGTTGTGTGAGTGGTAAAATATTTGGTGATTACCAGAGCATTAAGCATTAGACACCGTAGATTGCCCCAGCCTGAAATGAGTATTAAGCTTGTTTCTGTTCTTGAGAACCGTTACTTTGCTTTCTTTTCTTCATGGCTGCTGAA
Organism: Chroicocephalus ridibundus; assembly: GCF_963924245.1. Classification (NCBI taxonomy): domain Eukaryota; kingdom Metazoa; phylum Chordata; class Aves; order Charadriiformes; family Laridae; genus Chroicocephalus; species Chroicocephalus ridibundus. The sequence goes on along the minus strand of NC_086284.1, from coordinate 136,270,291 downwards.
AGCCAAAGCGACTCTGTAAGCAGTGTTGGCTGCGTTTTTAAGAAGTAAGAGATGTCCAAAATGTGGAATAATGCTGGCTGCCCAAGTGCACAAAGTTGGTTTTGGGAATTTTTTTTTGTTTGGTTGGTTGTTTTTGGTTTTGTTTTTTTAAGTAGTGGGTGATCTAGGTAGTAAAGTGGCTCTCTACTGATAGCAACTGCATCCTTAGAACTGCAGCATCGGCTCTTGGTTTTCCCAACCATTGTAATTGTGGGGGTGATGGTGGGGGGGCGTCAAGGTAATCTTTGCTGACCAGTAGTTGTATCCTCCTGCAGGAAGTAGCTCCCATTTGTGGGCACAGCTTGGATGGAGCCAGAAGTAGAAAGGGAATTAAGGGGAGGTCTAAACAGCGTCATAGTGGCTTTTAGCAGAAATTACAGTTGGATGACAGGCGCTCTCATGGTCTCAGCAGTTCCTGGTGCATTTGAAAGATGATCTACACTTTTCAGAACAAATCTGTCTTAATTTTTTTGTTTGTTTGTTTTCTCCTATTTGCCAAACTGTCACAAACCAATGAAGAGAGGAATCACTTCGTGGCCTGGCTTTAGGATAGCTCTTCTAGGCTAGATTTAAAAACATGTCCTACATATGCCGTCAGGCAAACACAGATCGCTTTTGCTCTTAAATCCTTTAATATTCCAAGTGGAGGGATTTCTAGAGGTAGATCCCTGTGGTCGTTCTCTTAGCAGTTAAGAACTAGTTCTTTGTCTGGTGGAAGGCAGCCCTGGCTCCTCCCTTGGAGCTGATTCAGCTTTGCTGAGCTGGCTCTGAGCAGCGTGACGGGTTTCGAAGCCGGCTTGAGGAAGGGGGCACGGGAGGACGTCGCTTCTTTTAGCGGCAGTAAGGCCAGGCGCAGGACTTCCTAGGCAGGAGTTCACCTGATTGTAAAATTCAATGTATTACTGCAGTGTTATACAGCCCAAGTGAAAGTGATCGACACGAGACACTTATCTCCCATTCATTTATTCACATTTTCCATGGATTTTTTTGTACACTTCCTCAATGCATTAGAACTAATGAAAACATCGTTACATGACAAGTTATGTGAAACTTAAGTATCCACTGAAAAATTCAGAGCAGTTTGAAACCTATTAACAATTAACAAATTGTCACATTCAGCATTTTCATTGGATTTATACTAGCTCATGCCACTTTAAATTGTTTAATGTCAGTTAATTTCTGCACACAGGCACCAGCTACAAAATTTTAGCAAATGCAAATAAGTTAAGGCATCGGAAAGAAAGTCTTTCAGGACATTTTAAATGTTACAGTGCTGCAAAGGGAGCTGAACTGAAGTTAATAGTAAAGCGTACCTCCTAATTGGTTTACATTCTACAACATGTTCATTTGAACTGTAAATTTAATTTAAACTTTCACATCCGTCAACCAAAAGGGATATGAACACGCTGTTGTGCTCCCAAATTTTTAGTACATCACAAAAAAAAAAAACCCAACCCTGCATATAGCAATTTAATATTTTTAAAATAAAATTCAAACCCACTGTAATAATCTCCCTTACAGATGATTCTGATAATTAAAAGAAGCAGAGATCTTGATTTTCTATTTTGGGGAGGTGAGAGGGGAAAAAGAAAGATTTCTAAGCAGCTGAAACTTCAGAATTACAGCAGAAGGAAGAATGCGTGATCCAGGAGACACGCCGGTACCTATGTACAGCTGAAACAGTGAAGGCATTAACTGAAATGAGGGAGGAAACTGGCATCTTTAACATCAGGTATCCGATATCCAGCTGTTAAACACGTCAAGTGTCTACCTGGATACAGGAATGCCTCATTGAGTTGGAATTCTGATCACAGTTCCTTCCTTGTACGGCACGTGCCACTTTGTTATGAAGGCATTAGTATATTGATTTCTATGCTCTCCACTAACTTTTGCTTTTAACTCATTTTAGGCCTTTCTTTCTATGTAAAAAGTCTCTGGCTTTTTGCAGTATTTATGTATTTTAATATTTCTTAACTAGAAACTTGTTTTTGTAACAGTACTGGAGAAGGGTTGTGCTTTATAACTGAACACCAAGTGAAAAGTGTATGACTGATTTATCCTGCTTCATAGTCCAGATAATTGCAGGGTCACTATGAATGATGCTGATTAAAATCTCTTAATTTGCAGTAAAATTCTTCCCTATTCTTTTAGTGGCAGCTTTCCCCGTGTAAAATGTTTATATTTGACATTCTAATTAACACGAGATTCCAATTATATACCTTCCCCTAGCTTCACTGATAAATACATACGTTGCTAAAGAATTAAGGTGTCTCATCTCAATTAGTCTTTCCCCCAGCTAATAGAAGATATTACTTGCTACCATGGATATTTTAAGGTTTAATTTTTCCAGCACAGTTTATTACTACTCTATTTATTTTTCCTCATATTTAATTTTCCTCACCCTCAGCGTGCCCGCCCTTGAAAACCTGACGGAGATGCAGTAGCCATTTAGTCAGTTCGCCAGCTTTACAATTGGGCCAAATACGCGCACGCCAAACCCCAAGCCCGCCTCGCTTCGGGGGGCAAATCGTAAGGATACGTAGGAAGTTCAGGTTCTCTCTCACTTAAACTTTTAGTTGGTCCACCTTTCAAGGGACGAAGAAACAGTTGCATACCCAGGAGCTTTCAGAAGTAAACAAACACAAACCCAAGACCAGCCGCACAATCTCTACAGAGTGGCTCCTAAAGCGGGACACGGAACAAACCTGCTCCCCGCATCCAGCCTATAACCCTTTCTGTGCAGAGATGTGTTTAAGACACTACAGTCAAACGACAAATGCAAAATCAACTGAGCCCTTAGACGTTAAACCTGAGCCCCTAATAAACGTTCAGGCAATGTTCTGCTTTCCATTCATACACAATTAACATGTGAGTCTACAGCTTTTAGCCTCCAATTTAAGTACCAGCATGAATTATTTTTATTTTTTTTTTAAAAAGCACATTATTTCGTGGAAAGTAATGTCACTCACTTTTAATGGTTAAGTACTGAGCCAGATGCAAAAAAAAAAAAAAAAAAAAGGCACCAGTTTATATTTCAAATAATAACTGAAATCTTATCTAAGCTTCCTTTACACTTGAGTGTTAAAAATGCAATTCCTGTGACCTCAGCGTAGCTGAAAAAGGGGCAGAGGCCTTTGTTTCTGAACTTTGATCAAGAAAGCTAGAGCTCCTATAGTTTTTTTCCTCCTTTTTGTTAAGAGGCGGGGGAAAAAAAGGCCATAACCTGAATTGTGCAGTGAATGAGGCTTAAAGGCAGCTGATTGTCCCCCCACAGAGAGCAGTGGGGAGCAGGTAAGATGTGCTGCAGCTAATCAAATGGTGCTGCTACTTTTTCCCCACCCATAGGATGCCACTGTTGTGGATTGCCAGGTCCCTTGTGAGAATTGCATCATGCTGCTTTTTTTTTTTTTTTTTTCTTAAAGATTGGTATTTTTCCCTCTGTGCCACATTAGCCAGACAGGTTGGTGTGTTTCTTCCATTTCCCCAGAGCTGGTCAATGTGACAGATCAGAGAGCAGTTCAAGTTTAATATTACCATCTAGCTCTTGGATAGTTTCCAGAGCTGGAAGTGAAGCAGAAAAACAATTATTGGGGAAGGAGTTTGCAGCAGGCAAGATCTGAAAATGAAAAGGATTAAATAACCAAACAAGGTCTGATAAAGTTGAGATGGAAACTGAGAACAGAATGATGTTCTGATCCACAAATTATTGCCGCATGGTTAATTTTAACATAGCTGAAAACTAAGTTATAGATTAACCCAATGCTCCCTACTTTTGCAACAGAAACCTTATCCTGAAGCTGCAAACTACTGCTTTACTTAACGTAACGCAGTAAAGCACTGTAGGTTTAGCATACGGGAAAAATAATTACTGACACACACACACACACATTTACGCATGTATTCTTGGTAATGGCCAGAGGCAATATAAAGATCTATAAAAATCCTGAAATTTGTTTCTGAAAAGAGATATCTTCAGAAAAGTACTAGTAGCAAGACAAGTATAACATTTGCAGCTCTGCCTCTGCTGGGTTTCAGTTTTAGCCCAAGGAATATGGGAAGAAAACCTCGGAGGGACCATAATGGAAGTGCAAGCCTTTGCCTCTGACTTGTCACAAGTCAGCGAATGCCAGCTGTGGTTGTGGTCCAAGATAAACAGTCTTCCAGTTGTCTGCTTGTACTATTGCACATCGTTAGCTTGTTGCTACAGTAAGAACAGAACTGACAGTTCTTCCCTAAGAAACACTACTGTCAACAAGACTACGCAAACAAATGTTCTTTTAAATATCTGGAGATGCAGTCTCGGAGTCCCAAAAGCACACGAGCCTGTAAGAGTTAAAACACAGTACAATATGTAATAGCATTGTTGTCAGGGTAAACTGTCGTCACCAAGAGTTTGAAAAATTAGTCTCACCAGAATATGACAGACCAATTAAAATTAAAAATCCGGAGTCTAGAAACAGTTTCAACAGTTAAACTTCAACATCCTCCCCTCTCAAAACAGGAGGTTGTTGCATTGCACCGCAGTCTGTGAGGAAGCTCTGGTACCATATTTTTGTACTCCGATTTCAGTCCATTCAGTCAAATCGACTGGTGTTAAAAACACATGCTTTAATTTAAATCAATGTGCTTTATCCAGAAGAGGTCCTGCATTTAGATATTGAAAAATGAGGGAGCACAGTCCAACACTTGTGTTCTATTAAAGCTTTTATTAGCTAGTTTAGCTTTTCCTCACAGAATTTTTCCAGAATTCCTATAACAGTTCTTAACATCAGAGTAAAGAGTTAAGCGTTCAAGTGAAGTTATGGAAGAAAAAAAGAGCAGCAGCAGTTTGGCAATAACTCCTCAAATCACTGACTGCAACTTATTTAAGCCTCCTTTTTCTCCAGTAAGATTTTGTGCAACTCATCTGCATCCTCGCTTGTTTTCACCCTTATTAGCATAGTGACAGGAACAGCTGGATTCTTCTCATCAATCGGTGGATTAGGAACACAAACTATAAGAACATTGTTTTTTCCGGTTCTTGTGCATGGCATCTTGTGTGGAATTAGAACATTCAACAGTATGTTTCCTGCATATGAGGAGGGAAAAAAAATTACAGTTAGCAATTTTTCAGCTTTTACTGCAATGCAGATGTTAGTATACTTACTAAACGGGGATTTAAGTTTGTGTTGGGAAGGAAGGAAATTCACAAATATCATATATACTTGTCTTATTCTTCCCTAAGCATCTGCTCATGGCCATGGCGCTCTCAGGTTTCTTTCCTCATTAGGAACGAGGAAATCTGTGAAAATACTGCGTCCTCCGTTTTTTTAAAGGGAGGAGTCTAAAGAATATCAAATGATGGTAGGGACACACAGGAAAAAGGGAAGGGGACAAGGAAGGAGCAGCAAATGAGGAATCCAGTCATGGTGCTTAGTTTATGCTTATGCAAGTTACTCATTCAGACCCATCAAGCACAGTTCATAAGCAGAAGCAAAAAGTTAGCTTTAACACGCATACTGTCACGTTAATGTAAAATTGGACAAACTGTGGTAGAATAAGTACTTTGTATCCTCAAATCGTACAACACGTCTGATGTGGTCTACCACCGGGTTACTAACAACAGCTCTACGTCAACTTGTTAAATTATGTAGTGAGTTCGGGAGCTTCAGTATTAGTGATCTATTAAAACAGTCACAAACAAACTCAAATCTGCTTCCACAGAAGATGCACACATTTTGTAAACCTGGTAAATAGTTCAGAACACGGTAGTAGTATTTAGGGAAAAGTCAAGTCTTCGCCTTCCTTTCCAGTTCAGTTTTTCAACACAGTGAGATTTTAGGAAAGGATTATAGCACTGTGTGAAGATAGCAAAGAGGAAAGTGTGCATCACTATGACTGCAGCAGCTTCTAGAAACCAAAGCTTGGAAATACCAAGCTGAAACATCTTAAGTGTATGAGCTGAAGAAAAAGGAAAGATTTCCTAATACATCACCTCAGGTGAAGGTAGAGGGAACGTAAATCAACGTCAAGAAAACTAGCCTCAGCCGAGTGAAAATCAAGACTTGTGTTAAAGGGCAGGTAACTTGAATAGAGTAGATGAAAATTCGTTGTTTTCTCCAACACACTCAAATCCCCAAAGAAATGCTGAAAGCACCGACAACGCTGCCATACACCTACCTTCAGTCTTACTGCTAAGAACTGCCCTTTAGCTGGCAAACCTTGTCTCCACTGAAAGACGTTAAGTGATTTAGAAGTGACTGACACAGGACTCCCAATCTGACAAGGTATTTGAAAACTGCCCCTCATGGGCCTGCAGAAGGTTCATACAGACTTGCTAGAGTGCATTAGAAACTGAAAGTGAGGTGAGATTTACCAATGGCCTACAGTGTAGCATGGCTTTAGTCCTCAGGGCTTCTATAAGCATAATATTTATTCTATTTTATGGAAGTTGTCACTTGCCCGTGAACCCCATATGCACATTTGTTGAAATTAGGTACTGAAGTGTAGCAAAATTTCTCGACAATGAATATCAAAATACTGATTTTCACAATTCCAGTGTGGAAACACACTTAAGCCAGAACATTACACTTCATTGCAGATCTTAAGCCACACTTCAAGGCCACTCAACAAGTCAGGGATGGAGAAAAGCTATTAAAAAAAATGGGGGGGGAATACCCAAACATAAACCATAACCTTTTACTTGCTTGCACTGCTTTCATGTGCACCATTTTGTAATATTCATTAAAGGCATCCAATTGCTTGACCAATACTTGTAATTATTCAAAAAAAAGTAGAAAGGTTTTCACTAATCCTGTCTGTTATGCTGTGTAACAAAAAAAAGTCCTAATGCTTAGCAGGAAATTTCACATCGAGACTTGCTACTAGAAGAAATTAACTTACCTAAATTGGTATCCGCTCGTACTAGGAGTTGAGTTTTTTCATTTCCTGCTGGTTTTAAGTGTAGTGTTCCTACACCTTTTTCTTTAAATTCATTATCCTTTTTGTAGAATAGTTTGCACCTGTGCAAATAAAAAAAAAAAGCCTTGTTTGTGCAGATGTGTAGAGATTAAATACAAAGATATCTCCCAAATACACACTCATATATATGTATACATCTGACTCACACTAAGCCAACATTTTCACAATAATCAGGAGTTGACATGCTGTGAGTAGCATAAATCTTTATTCCTTTTCACCTTGTTTCATGTGCTGACAGATAGTACTTCCAGTTCAGAAAGAGAAAGTTTCTTTCAGCATTGAAATGTTGAAGAGAAGCTCAACATGAGCTGGCAATGTGCACTCGCAGCCCAGAAAGCCAACTGCATCCTGGGCTGCATCAAAAGAAGCGTGGCCAGCAGGTCGAGGGAGGTGATTCTCCCCCACTACTCTGCTCCCATGAGTTCCCACCAGCTCTGGAGCCCCCAACATAAGAAGGACATGGACCAGCTGGAGCAGGTCCAGAGGAGGGCCACAAAGATGATCAGAGGGCTGGAGCACTTCTCCGAGGAAGACAGGCTGAGAGAGCTGGGGTTGTTCAGCCTGGAGAAGAGAAGGCTCCGGGGAGACCTTATAGCGGCCTTCCAGTACCTAAAGGGGGCCTACAGGAAAGTGGGGAGGGACTCTTTATCAGGGAGTGTAATGATGGGACATTAAACTGAAAGTAGGAAGAAATTCTTTACCCTGGGGGTGGTGAGACACTGGAACAGGTTGCCCAGGGAAGCTGTGGATGCCCCATCCCTGGAAGTGTTCAAGGCCAGGCTGGATGGGGCTTTGAGCAGCCTGGTCTAGTGGGAGGTGTCCCTGCCCAGGGCAGGGGGGTTGGAACTAGATGATCTGTAAGGTCCCTTCCAACCCAAACCATTCTATGATGAAATGATAAACGTTATTACTTTAAGGGAAAAGTAAAATGCACAGCAACCTGTACTCAGGATCTATAAGGAGTAATAGCTGTAAAATACTGTTTAAAAACACTAATTACAAAACATAAGAACTTGCTGTATCATTCTCAAGTTGTAATAGAACACATGTAAAATTTAAAAAAACCCCATTTTTTAAGTGAAGCTTTAATACACCTAATGCAATTCTTCATAAATTAGCACATACGTTCTCAGATAAAGCAAATGACTTTTTGTAGAAGGACAAATTCTGTGCTAAGTGTTAAGCAGATATGCAATTACTTGGACTACCGAACGTGCTTTGAAAAACTGCTTCTAGTAGAGGTAGTCTCGTTTTCATCTTAAAAGTACAACTTGTTCACTCCTTCATACAACCATCAGCAGTTTCCAACTAAAGAGTCTTATTTTAGGCTATGTGAATAGCTGAGCACCTGACTGATTTTTCTGAAGTACAGTATGTTATTTCTGTGGTACAAACCCTACAAAAACTTACAAAACCGGAGGGAAGGCAGAAACATCTTCTTAATTTGTACAAAACTGATCACAGGTAGAACACAAACTAGCTCTCAGTGCTGTCTTCAAGATACACAAGAATTTCAGTAAGACCTTACATATTTTTGTCTCTAACTTTTTAACAAGCAAAATTTCATATTCTGTATGGCTTCCTCACGAGCTTTATTAACTAGGAAGCCAAGAATATATACATCATTAATTATGCACTGCAGTGGTGAAGAATAGTAACACGCAGGTATGAATTTTATTCTCAAAGTTATAATTCTATTCACTATTCCAAGTTAGAATCACTTACTTCTTTGAGTAGAAAGCATCATCCTCTTTTATTTCATTAACAATGACTTTTGGTGGCTCCTCTTCTTCCTCTTCTCCTTTAAATAAAAAGTTTTGATACATTCCATATGTTAATGTTGTAAGCATATAATCTGGGAGGTATTTTTGGCATTGTATTAGAACTAGCTTATGTATGCTATATTTGACATATACACGTGTAGCCTGTCAATGACTGCCAAAACATGTTTAAATCCATTTGGGCTTGGAAGCAGCTTCAGCTACACAAAAAAGTCTTATTTTCTCTTCATTCAGCCACACTCCTCAAGCAACTTCATGCTCATCTCAAAATTAAATGGGATGAAAATACCCAAGCCACAACCAAAGTCAAAAAATACAAAGCTTAACAAGTCAAACTTAAGTCAAAACCTTCTGTCGGGGGGGGAGAGAGTTATAATGTTCAAAGAGTAGTCTCCACAAATAGGTCCAAGTAAAGCACAATAAATACTTCCAACAGCCCAAGTTTAATTTGGGGGAAGGGTAATCAGTTGCAGTAATGACAGCCAAGAGGCAGTGGCAGGATTATGCTGTTCCAGTCCCTCAACTGCTAGGATTTCTATCAGTTTACTGTACCCAGTTTAGCTAAATAGCAGAGTAAAACTGCTGGGTACTATGCAACTTTATTTGCCTTGCAGTCTTGTAAAAAAGATGAAGGAAATTGTTATGTATCTTATGCATTTTACTGAGGGATCTCTTGATAAACCTACTGGGAAAAAAAGCAGCAGGACTGAAGTGTCCTGCAGGCTCAAAGATGAACATTCCAGTTGATTTCAATTTCATTGTTTCAAGTCTTGTATTCAGCTAAAGAATTATATTATATTACAGAAAGTATAAGTCTTATAGAAATACACAGGGTTTGGTGACCATATACATTTAGCGTTACTTAAGCAGCATGCAAGACTGAGGTATTTCCAGATTAGTGGTACAGTTTTGCAGCTTTTAAATTCAAGAACAATTATGATCTAGTTCAACTTAGTATTGTTTCATCTTTGCAGTATTTGTGAGTCACATACATTCAAAGCTTATCATGAAAATCAGCGTTTTAAATAGAATTTACCTTTATCATCGCTATTGCCACTTTCTGTCTGAGCTTCCAGTACATTGGTGGATACTGCAGGGACAGACTTAGCCTGGTTTGCATCTTTTCCAAACAAACCTGAATTCCCAGGAGAAAATGAGAAACTACTAAGCGTTCCTGAACCAAGGGACCCCAAAACAGAACTGTCGACACTCTTGCCAAAATTAAATGAGACGGTTGATGTAGCTCCTAATGATGGGTCTTTTTTTTCAGGTGCAGCTTCGGGTTTTTTGTCCGAGGTATCCTCAGTGGTGGTGGTGTTAAACAAAAAAGTTGATCCTTGCTGTAGCTTTGAATTCCCAAATGTAGAAACAGACTGAGAGCCAGGTGTCTTGTTGCTTTCGTTTTCAGAGCCGCTATCACTACTGCTTCCATGTTGCTGTTCGATATTTGCTAAATACTTCTCGTAGTCTCTAAAGATGGGTGTCAGGTCACAGAGTGGGTTTGTGTTTACATGCTTAACTATCCAGTCACGCACAGAACAGTTTAAAGCTGCTAACTGTTTGTGGTAAATACTAGAGCTACAAACTTTACTCTGAGCATAGCCAGATGAGGACGGTTGATTGCCACCATTAGCTTTTGGGCTTGCAGACTTTTTCTCAGTAAATGCAGTAGTAGTGGGACCATTCGACATCGTGGATCCTATTAGAAGAAAAACATGGTTTGGAACATTATTTTTTTTTACCACCAGAAAGCAAGGTTCTCAAAAACTTAAACTGAATGTTCTCAATATTTCTTTATCAAATCACTCATTCTTGCTCAGCTAGGAACCTTGTCATTTATCAAAACACTGCGTACCAGATACTGTGGTACAAGTAAACAGACAATGTTGTGAAAGAGACCTAATCTTGATAAGTTTAGACAAGTAAGTTAGTTCAGAGATAGACAAAGTAGATTTGTCACACAAATTGGCAGAAGTCCAAAGAAATCTTACAGAACAAAATTTAATAAAAAAAAGTTTTGTATTTCACCAGCCCCACCCCAAATCTTAATTCAAGCTTCACCAAGCTGTTAGTTATTAAAACAAAATATTCAGTTATCCTCTTGATACTTGTGCTTTAAGAAACTCTGAACACACTAGCCCATGATTCTGCACGTTTTTGAGTGGTTTACGTATAAAAACCATAATAAGCTAATTAAGAAAATTCTCATTAAAGTTTCCCCTAATTTAGCTAGAATCACTGAAATCTAAATTACTCTAAAATTCAAACTCCACCATTTTTATCCTGTGGCATGCTGACTCTAAATCACTGTGGCATGCTGACTCTAAATCACTGTGGCATGGTTAACATTTCAGCTTCTCCAACACAGAGGGATAGAACCAATATTCTTCAGGGACTAACAAAGCACAAGACTAGAGTTAGATTTGCCAAAACATTTCAAGTGTCTTAAAATGTAGGTATAAATGTAATAGATAAAATTCTAGTACGACTATTTGCAATGTAAGATGTACAGGGAAAAAAGGTTGAGACTTCAGCTGTGCAGCATAAATTTACCAAGAACTGCAAAAAATACAGAAACGAGACCTTAAAAAAAGAAAAACACAAAAACACATACAAAGAAACTGCAGTCTTACTAAATGGACATTCTCCATTAGCTTGTTGGGTTTTTTTAATTAAATTCAGAGAATTGGTACAATTATTTAAGTAGAACATGTTATCAGCTGTACTACACTATTCAGGAGAGTGTCTTATGCCAATGTCTTCCAGTCCCATTTATGCCTACACAGCTTTTACCTCCAGTATTACATCAAATAAGAATTTAGTTTCCACCTCTTAAAACTGCATGTGTTTGATAACTTGGCCCTCCAGCAGTCTAAAGTCTTTTTAAGAAATATGAAAACCTTAAAACAGTACTACAGGCTTGTCTGAATTTGGTTTTTCATCTTATGGCTGAATTTTTTGATAAATATGTATGCTTATGTAAAACCTACCAAATGCTGACTGTGTTTCGGAGGTGGTCTTTAAGCTGCTGAAAGGAGTGCTGGAGACACTACTGTTTCCATTAGACAGCCCTTCTAAAGGCTTTATTCCTGCACCATTACCAAATCCGCTGAAGCCACCTCCTCCTTTTCCAGAAGGCAATATAAAGCCTTTAAACCCTTTAAAGGCTCCTCCACTTTCAGACTGGGGAGAGAAAAAAAAGACAAGAAAAATAAAAAACAACCAGTTATATACATCTCCTCCACAAAAGTCCTATGCCCACTTAATATTCCATTTATTTTATCCTGGTTCAGTGTGCCATTTCATGCCTTATTCTAAGCCAGCTATGTAAACAAAGTTAATAGCTTCCTTATGACACATATTGCTACTATTTTTAAAAGACTCAGATGTTTGGTATGAAAATAAACTAGATCTAGGAAGTGGATACATAAAAGTTGTTCAGAGCAGCGGATGTGCTGAACTACCTATTTAGACATTCAAAGCATCTTGTTTTCTTTAAATAATTACATAGCAATATATAATTACAGGCTTATTTTCAGCAACTTTTAGCATTTACAGCCGCAATTAAGAGTCCAACACTTGAAGCCACTCATCAAAACAGCATACTTTGTAGTCACCTATATAACGTTTAAGTGATTTACCAAAAATATTCCAATGTGACTGATGGGAGAAGCAAAGACAGCCTGTACTTGGTAACATAATATGTATGCTTTCTGCAGCCTTTTTATTACCTAGTTCCGAACGCTACCTTTACAACCGTATTATTTTATGGTATAATTTCTCCAGTGTTTTTAAAAGATACAGTGTGATTAACACGCAAATAGGCACTACCACTTTTAGATACTACACGTAATGTCTTTTGAGGTAATGACCACTTATTACCGGAAGTGGACTTTCAATGTCTCTGAAAAGCCATCAGAGGAAAAGGAGAATTGCTTCTCAGTTTCACCTGCTTTTGCCACTGAAGAAATAGCAAAACTTACCAATTTTAGGTTCTATTCCAGTTATCTGGCCTTGTGGGTATGAGCTCTTTTTGTTTCCCTTTGTGCTTTACCTTTTCCAGTGCAGTCCTGCTTCTCATTTCTAGGTAACTATTTTTATTCTGTCTCTCTTCGATCAGTCCTACCTACCTCTCTTTCTGGACGTCCAAGTTAAACTGAGGTCTTTGTCTTCACAGCATTCTGCTTGCTCCGTTTTGCGACATCAATAAATTCCAAGTTTACTTTTTTGTAACCTTTTCACAGATTTCTTATGCAGCCTCAGCTGCCCTGCCATCTCTTTTGCTTTTTAGACTTCGCCCAGCCTGACCTAGCTCTTCTTCCAGCTTTGATCTCTAACAGCTGACTCCCAGCCTCCTAACTGTTTCTTCTGCAATCATCTGATCCCCTTTCCCAGTCAGTTCATTTTTTCCTATTCTATTTGCCCCTGAATTTCTGATGGGACTTAGGAATAAAAGGAGGGTTTACCACCTTTGGAAGAAGGGACAGGCAACTCAGGAGGAGTACAGAGATCTCGTTAGGTTATACAGAGAGAAAATTAGGAAGGCAAAAGCCCAGCTGGAACTCAACTTGGCCACAAACATTAAGGACAACAAAAAAAGCTTTTATAAATACATCAACAAAAAGAAAGCCAGGGAGAATCTCCATCCCTTACTGGATGCAGGGGGGAAAGTTGCAACCAAGGACGAGGAGAAGGCTGAGATACTAAATGCCTTCTTTGCCTCCGTCTTCAATAGTCAGACCAGCTATCCCCAGGGTGCTCAGCCTCCTGAGCTGGAAGATAAGAATGGAGAGCAGAACAACCCACCCATAATCCAGGGGGAAGTAGTCAATGATCTGCTTCTGCACCTAGACGTACATAAGCCTATGGGGCCGGATGGGATTCACCCAAGAGTACTCAAGGAGCTGGTGGGAGAGCTCACCAAGCCTCTCTCCATCATTTATCACAAGTCTTGGTCAACAGGGCAGGTACCAGATGACTAGAGGGTGGCTAATGTGACACCCATCTACAAGAAGGGTCAGAAGGAGGATGCGGGGAACTACAGGCCTGTCAGCCTGACCTCGGTACCAGGAAAGATCATGGAGAGGATCATCTTGAGTGAGCTCTCACGGCAAGTGCAGGGCAGCCAAGGGATCAGGGCCAGCCAGCATGGGTTTAGGAAAGGGAAGTCCTGCTTAACCAACCTGATCTCTTTCTATGACCATGTGACCCGCCTTCTGGATGCGGGGAAGGCTGTGGACATTGTCTGTCTGGACTTTGGTAAGGCCTTTGACACCGTCCCCCACAGCATTCTCCTGGAGAAGCTGGCGAATCATGGCATAGACAGGTGTACTCTTCGCTGGGTAAAAAACTGGCTGGATGGCCGTGCCCAGAGAGTTGTGATTAATGGGGTGAAATCCTCTTGGCGGCCGGTCACCAGTGGTGTCCCTCAGGGCTCAGTTCTGGGGCCACTTTTGTTTAATATCTTTATCAATGATCTGGATGAGGGGATTGAGTGCACCCTCAGTATGTTTGCAGATGACACCAAAGTAGGTGGGAGTGTTGATCTGCTTGAGGGTAGGAAGGCTCTAGAGAGGGACCTGCACAGGCTGGATCCATGCGACAAGGCCAACCGTATGAGATTTAATAAGGCCAAGTGCTGGGTCCTGCATTTTGGTCACAACAATCCCAAGCAACGCTACAGGCTTCGGGAAGAGAGGCTGGAAAGCTGCCTGGCAGAAAAGGACCTGGGGGTGCAGGTGGACGGCCACCTTAACATGAGCCAGCAGTGTGGCCAGGTGGCCAAGGCGGCCAGCAGCATTCTGGCTTGTATCAGGAATAGCGTGGCCAGCAGGAGTAGGGAAGCGATCGTGCCTCTGTACTCGGCACTGGTGAGGCCTCACCTCGAGTGCTGTGTTCAGTTCTGGGCCCCTCTGTACAAGAGGGACATTGAAGTGCTGGAGCGGGTCCAGAGGAGAGCTACCAGGCTGGTGAGGGGTCTGGAGACCAAGCCATATGAGGAGAGGCTGAGGGAGCTGGGCATGTTTAGCTTGGAGAAGAGGAGGCTGAGGGGAGACCTCATTGCCCTCTACAGCTACCTGAAAGGAAACTGTAGAGAGGTGGGGGTTGGCCTCTTCTCCCAGGTGAAGAATGACAGGACCAGAGGAAATGGTCTGAAGTTGTGGCAGGGGCGGTTTAGATTAGATATTAGGAAGAATTACTTTACTGAAAGAGTGGTCAGGCACTGGAACAGGCTGCCCAGGGAGGTGGTTGAGTCACCATCCCTAGAGGTATTTAAGAAACGTCTAGATGTGGCACTTCAGGGCATGCTCTAGTGGCAGAGATTGTAGGTTGTTTGGTTGGACTCCATGATCTCAAAGGTCATTTCCACCCACCAAGATTCTATGATTCTATGAATTCCTCCTGTTCAGTTGTGGTTTATTTCTTGCATCAGCTTCTCCCAGTACAAGCCTTTAATTAATTGCATCCCTTACCGTATCTGTGGCTAAAACTACTATAGGCAAAAGTGGGATAGGACAGCTTCCTGTTTCACATAGCTTGGACAGCAGAAGGAAAAGCAAAAGCAAAGGAGAAAACTACCTACCCGCTAAATGCACCTAGTCCCATTCAATCCAAAATCAATTTTGAGTGATAGGTAAAGTTTCTGTCCTATTTCTAACACAAAATGAAATGTTGAAGGCATGTTTCATCAAAAGGATATATATGACAAAGTATCTGTCAGGGATTTTTGAAAGGACTACAATTTGGTTGGACTGCGTTAATTCTTTCACAGCAACTAAACCTGTAACAAAGGCCAACTTCCTTTCAATTTTCAATTTGTAATTGCAAAGAGTAGGTGGCACTAAAGCTCTTCACAGGAGGGGAAAAAAAAAAGTAGCAGCATTCTTAACAAAAGACATCTTTTTTCTTTTTCAGAACAGCTTAGTATTTTGGCTTTTACTTATTTAGCATCTGCCTGACACATCCCCCAGCCCTCCAGTATGGACAACAAGGAACTTTTGATTTCTAGGCTTCCATCTCTGCAAAGAATGAAACTGGAACAGTTCAAATGCTGTTTCACCCATCTGAAGACGACGATATTGTGTCTGAAACACTCTGCATTTATGCTTCAAAAAGACTTATCTCCCTTCACCCAGTCAATACCAGTATTACCCATTTTTCATTCTAACCATATTCTTGCTATGGAACAGTAAGCAAAAATTAATTTGCGTGTATGAGCTGGACTAACTGCATATACCTTTGAAATGACAGCTTTATACAGTATTATTACAAGCCCAAATAAGTAAAAAACTGAGCACAGATGTCATATTTTGCAACTGAGTGAAACTACAACATTAATGCTCAGTAATTACAATACCTCTGATCCAACATTTCGACGCTTTGCTTTTTTAATAGCTCTGTTCTTCAGGACTTCTTCGCTAGCAACTGAGAAGGTTCCCACCTTTAAGAAGAAGTTACAGAATCATTAGTGAAATGAGTGAATCTGAAGAAACAGTGGTGAGGCACTGGAACATGTCTCCCGGGGAAGCTGTGGATGCCCCATCCCTGGAAGTGTTCAAGGCCAGGCTAGATGGGGCTTTGAGCAACCTAGTGGGAGGTGTCCCTGCCCATGGCAGGGGGCTAGAACCAGATGATCTTTAAGGTCCCTTCAACCCAACCCAAACCATTCCATGATTCTATGAAATCAAAAATGCTTTTCTAGTGAACTCAATGAATACCCATCACACATTTGAAGAAGTTCAAAAGCATTATGCATTTTAACAAGCCTGGGGTTCTCTTTAGGAATGTAAAGTTCCTTTCCCCTAAGATGCTGATGTCATTTTAACTGTTAAAAGCTGCTTTGCCATATGGTCTGCCTATATTGGAAGCTTTATACAAAATAAAAAAAAATCACTTATATAAAATTATCTTTAATTGCTACATTTTTAACCAATTTTACTGTAGATTCCACCCACAAGATAAACAGTAAATGTAAATAACTACCCTACTATCTGCAGGTGTGAGGGAGGAATCTAACATATTTTACCTCCTCAGCTTCATCCTCCTGGTCCCAGTTTCTGTCAGTCAGTTCCTTCTCTGCAATTCTCTTTGCCATTTTTCCACACCTGTGTGGAAAAAAAAAAATATTGCATAGAATCAATTGCACAGAAATTAAATTCTAAGCAACAGTGATCTTCAATTTGTATTACTTAGAACAAGTAATGGGAATTAGAGTTCATACAGAAGCAGGTCAAAGTTGGAATGACACTTGAAAACCAAGTCTGTTTAACAACTGCTGTTGGAACAACAATCAACAGCACTTGAGATTAACGTTATGGTGATTAGCCATATTTGATAGTAAATTTAAGCAACAACAGAAACACGCATTCAATTATGGTATTAGTTTTTCTTAGCAGCATTGCTGCTAGATAAATTCCTGACAGTCCCATAACTGATACTCTGGTCACCGCTTACTCTGAAGGGCTGCAAAAAACCAAAGATGGAAAAAAGAGATCTGTTTAAAACATTCCATATTCCACTCCATCTTGCTTCAGGATACCCATGTAAGCAGCAATAGTCTTGCATGAGAAAAGTAAGTTGCTTTATAGCATCTAAAATAAATACTGATGAAGACCTACGGCAGTAACTGAACAGAAAGTTTACTTTGGGTAAGAATGAAGACAATGCTATCCTACAAAACTTGGGATCAGTATAATATTACTAATCAGAAATCTGAAAAATTCTATTACAAATAAATTGGATTTTTTCTCCAAGAGATGCATAAAGCATATCGAGGATTTTAATGTAATTCACATAAGCAGCCAATCACCATTTTGCTAGTTATCTCTGCAATGTAAAGAAAAAGCAACTTTGGAGAAGGAATGTCTGTAATAGTTTTCACTTCTGCGTTCCATTTTACTAACGTACAACTTCCCAGCTGTGTTCAAAACCAACAAATTAATCCAGTTATGTTATTTTGTATCTGAAAGACTTGGCAAGCAATCACATTACTCAAATGCTATATGAAAAAAATATTTTTTTTTACTAACTATAATTCTATCAGTTGACACTAAATACGAAGACTTTTCAAAGAAAAGATGTACTTTCATATCAATTTAGGTCTCAAGCGAGTGCAAGAATTAAAACTCTTCAAAAACCCTCTTAGGTTTGTGATTCAGACCTCGCCAGTTAAAAAGAATTCTACAAATAGTTGAATTTCAGGGCCGAAAATTGTAACAGTACATGGTTACAGAACATCTTGTTTAGCCGATTAAATATTTTTAAACAGAACAGTAAATCCAGCTGCACAGCAGTCTTACAGAGATCACACGTCAAAGCCATGAATTTTGGTCTGACACACTTCACAAATAAGGTCAAGTTATTGGGATCTTTTGGAATTACAGTGACAAAAAACTGTTTTGCATAAACACCTTAAAATGGCATAAACCACACCATCCTGAAAGTAGAGGTCCTACCATGCCCTGCATGATTCTCAGCAGACTGGGGAACTATTTAAATCTAACCTAACCCACTGAAAAAAAATAAAAATACTTATGTGAAAGTCATACTGGCTCCCCAGTCCAATTTCCCACAAAGGTATACAAACGTAAACCAGAGTAAGACAAGACTGCATCTCTTTGTCAGCAGCCACAGCTGAAAGGCTAGTAAGACTGAGTTACACCATCGGATTCCACAGCAGATCAAATTACCACTCTTAACCCAGCCACTGAAGCATGACATTAACTAGAAAACTTGTTCTCTACTAATAGAAGAGGGTTAAGCAGTTGGCCTAGGCTGCAGGTTCTCTGCAGCTATCTGTGTTTACACGCTTTCTCTACATCAGTACTGAAAATAGGTAAAGGCAACAGAATCTAACGTATGTGAATCCTAGACACGTTTCCTAACCTGCGAAACAAGAAGCAGCACAAAACCACCTCTATCTGATATTCAGAATCTTCAATAAGTTTTTGTAGCAAATGCTCTGAGCGGGTTGAGATGGGCGTATTTTGAGAAACGGCTCTTTTTGTTTAAAAATAAACCACAATATAGATAGATGTTTGATTGAACTACTAAAATCCACCTAGTGACTACAGCTGCCCCATTTAATGCAGCATTTTGAGAACAAGCCTCTAATTTAAGACTTGCATTCCACGAGATCACCTATCTATCGTTAAGCCTACAAAACCTGCCCTGTTGGGGAAGCGTCCAACCTGGACCCAGGCTGGCCACAGAAGCCGCTGGCACCTTCCCTCACACCCGCCAGCCCCCGGGGATGCGGGGGGAGGCACGGCCGCGCTGCGGGCACTGTTCCGCCCCCACGGCGGGGTGAGGCAGCGGGGAGGGAGGAAGGAAGGCAGGCAGGGAGGAAGCCAGGCTGACACACGCGCTTCTCCTTTCCCGAGGAGCATCTTCGGTTTCGGCCGGCGTCGGCCCTTTCGGTTTAACACGCCGAGTCCCGCCTCGCCTCCTTCCCAAAGGCTGCACTCTCCTCTAGCACCCCAAATTCCTTCCTCCCTCCCACGTTACAGAGTGGCTCCGCGCTTTTGAAACAACAGGGTGTATTTGTTTTCTGACCCCCGCCCCCCAACTCACCAAAATGCCATCGCCCCCTCCCACCCCACAAGCACCGCGAACCAGGCCTGACGGCACCAGGGCGCGGGGGTGGAGAGGGGGCGGCAATCCCGGGGTGAACTCCCTCCCTGCTCGGCACCCCTCGGGCTCGCCGCCCTCCTGTGCGAGGCCCGAGGGTGACGTTTACGGCCGGGCCATCCCTTCACCCCACCGCCGGGGTTTGATCCCCACGCGGTTTCCCGAGGGAAGACGATGCCGGCAGTCGGCCCCGCGCCCGGCCGGGTTGGGGGGGGGGGCCTGCGGGGAGACACTCGTCCACGGTTGGACGCGGACGCGGCCAGGCACCCCGGGGGGGACACCGACTCGCCGGCAATGGGGACAATCTCCCCCTGGGGACACCAGCACCCCCAGCTGGGCCAACCGCCGGCCTCAGCCCTCACCGGCAGCGTGTCCCGTCCCCCACGGGGAGCGGAGGGGAGAGCCGGCACTTACCTCCAAGGGGCGTCCCCTTCTCAGCCGCGGGGCGGGCGTGAGTCTCTCCCCCGCGGCGCCGGGCGGCGGGGCCGAGTCTGCGGCGGGCAGGAAGCGGTGTCTGGTGGTAGGCTACCCGGGCCCACAGCCCCCTCACCATCACCCACGTCTCCTCTAACTCCGTGACTAACCGGCGTGGCTTAACCCGCCGTCAGGGCCGCCGCCATTTTGTCCCTCCTGAGAGACGGGGAAGAAACCGCTTCAAAAAAGAGAGAGAGACGCCGGCCGCCGCCGTCCCTGCCGCTGCGCATGCGCCCCACTCCTCCCGTGCCGGCGCGGCGGGTGAGGGTCGGAAGAGGAGAGGGGCGGAACCGGCGGCGGGGCGCGGGTCACGTGATGGCAGCCGCCCAATGGACGGGCTCCCCTTGCTAACCGCCGGCGGGCCCGCGCATGCTCCCTACCGGCGGGAAGGGCCTCGCGCTGCGGCCGTTCGAATTGTGGTCACGTGGCCGGCGCCTTCACCCTCCCCCCCCGCCACCGCTGCCGGCGTATTTTCCGGCCCTGCCTGAGGCGCGGGAGCTGGTGCCGCGGGGCGGCAGGGCCTGCGCCGCTTCGCCGCCCAAATTGGTGGTGGGAAGGGCCTGTCCGAACGCCGGTCGGCAGTGTGGGGGCTGTGCCCGGCAGTGGCTGCGTACCCAGAGGCTTTTCCCGCGGCCGCTGAGTCACGGGGCACGGATAGGCCGGGCTGTGCTGGGCCGGCAGCGGGGGAAGCGGCGGTTTGCCAGGCTCTGCGCCTGACTGACCTGTGAGGCATTGGCTCGCTTGCGGCCTCCCTCCTGGCCTGTTCTCCCGGCGGTATGCGGGGGATTAGCGCTAGTGTGAAGCAGCTCTAGAGGAGAAGGTGACGTCCTCTGCTGTAGTTACAGGTTGAAAACAGTGAGTCCCAGGCGTCTTTTGCATTACGTACTGCTTTAGAACACTTAAAAATGAAGGCAGTCGGCAGAAGCTGCAGTTCTCATGTCCTGCCTTAGGCACCAGTTTACAGATAAAACTTAGGGTGCTAAGCTTCCAGGCTGAAACACCTTGACCTAAAATTTAAAAAAAAAAAAAAGTTAAGAAAGAGCTTTTATAAAGAACTTGCTCTTATAAAGCACAAAAATTCATTAAATGGAGGGGGGAAGCCCTCTAGCAGTAGGTAAGGGGCACTGATGATTTATCGTATCTAGTGCCCTAATATTCCCTAAGCATAGACCTACTCCCCATTTGTGTTACGTAGTTTTAGTGTTCAAACAATGTATTTTTCACCATGTTTTTTCTTCTTTATAAAATGTACAAATATTTTGAACCATCTTCGTTTGCAAAATTCATTTCACCTGCCCTCCTGGGATTCCAAATTTTAGAATGTGCCTCGCTGCATAACGATGGCATAAACCAGTGTTAAGGCCCTGAATTTAAAATTAAACGTTTCCTAAGTATCTTGTATCGTTTACTGTCAAAAGTAGGACTGCTACAGTGCCTTTAAATTTTTTCTTTAACTGGCACCCAGCTGATTTAGATTCCATTTATGTTTAGATTCCATCAGGGACTCTCTGTGCTTTTAATATTCCCTTTAATCTAGGAACGCAAAAAACATTCTCCTTTAGCCTTTTGTTGCATTGTCTATCTGTCAGTCCTTTTGAAAAGTTCTACTCTTGCTTAAAAAAATAACAACACTGACATATCCCTATTACCTGTGTGAAATATCCCACCTCTAGTTGCTCTCTTGCAGGCTTTTAAGGTTATCCTTTCCCTGAGCTTGGTTGCACTCTAGTTTGCCCCTTCAGAGTTACAAAAGTAGTCAGAGACCCAGTCTTTAAAGAGAATTTCTGAAATAATTGCTGTTTGCTTCTGTTAGAGCAAACAATGCGCACGGCTCTGTTACTAACAAACACTGTGAGCCTATTGTCCGATCACACCAGAAGATTTATAGTTTTTTCAGATCCGTGTTCCTGGACTTTTCTCTCTAAGCCATGGAGGTTTCTCCCTGAATTTCGTGGTGTTTGGCTTGTTTAGCCCCAAAACATCAAAGTTTCTTCCTTCTGCAGGCAAAGCTCTCTTGAGTTCCTGCTTAGTGAGCTTTTTTCCCTTCTGTAATGTTTA
Organism: Chroicocephalus ridibundus; assembly: GCF_963924245.1. Lineage (NCBI taxonomy): Eukaryota > Metazoa > Chordata > Aves > Charadriiformes > Laridae > Chroicocephalus > Chroicocephalus ridibundus. The sequence goes on along the minus strand of NC_086284.1, from coordinate 136,248,350 downwards.
AAGAGTGACTTGGTGCTAGTAATTCCTGCTTGCTTTCCACTCGATCTCTTTGAAATGTGGTAAGAACGCCGTTCATTCTGGCTGTAACTGCTGTTGTATTCAGCCATTGTCTGACCTCTGCGGTTGCTGGGAGCTGTTAATGGCTGCTCTGTTTGTACCCCTCCCAGGATCCTTGCACTCTGCACAGAAGTTAGTTCTTTAAGGCCAGGCAGATAGCAGTACAACAATGAGTAGATAGCCCCAATCAAGCAGGATTTGTATAAAAATGCAGAAATGTTTCATGTTCTCCCGATGAGTTCCGGTTCAGATGGCCAATTCTTGTCCCTCGCAGAGAATATACACTTTTTAATTGTCCTTCCTAGTAGCTGCGTTGTAATCTTGTGCAATACAAAACAAGGGTGTCTGTGGGTGAGGTCTGTACTATTTAGCAGATATTCTGGATTATCTGTGCTCAAAAACGCCGAGATGGGAATGAAACCGCAGAAAGAGACGATCAAGTGGTCAGTGAAGCAAAGTTGAAGGTCTGCGGACTCCAGAAGGCAGACATGGCTGCAGAAATGTGAAAGCAAAGAGCCTCAGGCATTTAGAGTATTCTGCAGTTTTAACTAGACTTCATCTCCCCTGTCTTCGCTGGGTCACATTTTTTCCTCATTCTTGCTTTCATATTCTCTTCAACTTAGTTTCCTTCAACTCCTGTCCCTTTACTTTTTCCTGTGCCATGCCCCCCATATAGTCACTATTGACTTTTTCTTTCTCCCTGATTGTCTCGTTCTCTCCCTCCACATACAGCCACTATGATTTTTCACTATTCTTTTGTTTTATACCCAATTTCTCCATTCTCTGCTCTTCTGAAGCACGCTGCTTGCAAAGCTCTGTAGGGTTAGTATTCTGCGTTTGAGCAGTGCATGCCACACAGACAAGCCCCATTCTTGCTTGGGTTTCAAAGACAAACATAAAAGTGACTAAAAAGAGGATACTGCAAAACAGAGTTTAAAGGGGTTTAGTTAAAAAGAAAGTTTTAGAAGGCATTTTCTTGAGGTCTTTATGGTGGTAACGGTAGAATAGGATGATCTTACTTTTATGTCATCTTATAATATAGAAAACGAGATTCAACTTAGTGAAATACTACAGTCAGTCAATGTTGAACACTTAGAAGTAAGTTGTTCAGATGAAGTGCAATTGGCCAGTGGAAATCCCTCCTGGTGGAAGGCAGTGACTTAGCTAATGCAAGTGAAAAAAGTTTTAAGAACGAGCACATAACTTCATAAATTCCTGAAAGAAAATGAAAAGTATACCACTTCAGAAACAAAATTAACAGACCTTCCACAAATGCAAAGTGTGGAATAACTGGTACAAAAAAAGCAGGCTGGGCAGGCTTGGGGGTTTAGAGCAGACCACAAGCACTGTTTTACAATGTTCTAAGAGAAATTAAGGCTTGGAAGTTTACGAATGAGTAGAGTTAAATAGTTGTAAGACCTCAGGTGAAATACTTTGTCTGGATTTGAGCACTAAGCTTCCAGATGGATGCAAAATATCCACATGCGATTGTAAAAGATTGTAACAGTGAAGAACAGATGACCGATGAAGCAAAGTCAAAATAATTGTCTGATGGAGAAAAGTGAAGATTTGGGGAGTAAAAGAGAACTTGTCCTCCAATATGTAGCAGGTTTTTAGAAAAATAATGAAACCTCCTTTCTGGCAATTGAAGGGATGAGTAATAGACTTTATTTATAGGAAGGGAAAGTAGAATTAGACCTAAGAGATCCTGTACGAACAATTAAATGTTGTTACAGGCTACCCAGGAAAAATCATCAGAACTTTTAATGACAGATATATATCAGTTACATTTTGTATAGCTTCTGTAGGTCTTGTCGAGTGTTATACTTCTATTGTATTTAGTTAAGGTGTACTTGGAGCAATTTCAACATACTGTGAGGATACACAGGTATGCATCCAGGCTGATCTGGTTGCAAAGTAAAAACGTGTGTGACAACATAATAACTGTCAGAAGCAAAATGCCTATGCAAATCTTAAAATGAACAAGCTTACACCAAGATATATCTACTTCTGTTTCAGAAAGAACGTACCGATTAAGAAGTGCATGGGAACGTACAGCATTTTCATACAAAATAACAAATTTCTAAGGACAAAGCCCCACGTGATTTATGCAAACGGTAGCTTTATTGATGTATTGTCTTCCTGCTTGCTTCTGTTTTTCCTGTTAATTTTCTTCCAGCACTCTGTGTTCTCTGAGTCAGGGACCTGTACAGCTTATTTACATGTGCAATGTCACAGTGACATTCACAGTGCCTCTTAAATTGATATATATGTTGTCAGTTTAGTTTATAAAGTTTTTAAGATAGACAATGTTTTACTTAGTTTTTTACAGCACCCAGCACATCGGAATCTAAAAAGAAGAAGTGGTTGTGTCGGCATAATGAACATAGATAAGAGTATTCACAGGAGGAATATTCTCCACCATGCATACTCTTTAGGGCAACTTTTCATCACAGTCAATATGGTCCTGTATAGGATGCCATTTTCTCACAACAAGTTATGCTACAGGTTGAAGTTAGCCCTTACTGAACTTTTATGTCTTAAAGATGGGAGCATAAACTGGAACTGAAGTAAATTGTGAAAAGAAGAGCTGATATTTTGTCTTATTTGTATAAATGTGTATTTTTGTGTACCTGTAAATCAGTCATTTTGACTACATTTTCAGGAGTGGTTTTGTGCAAGCCTCTTGCTGTGTCCCAACTTCTGATACCCTGAGCACTTAAAAACTGACAGAGTGAGTGGCCTGGCCTAAAACAAGACATTTAATGTCTCCAGTCAGCTTTTAAACATTCGTGTATGAATACATTTTGCCTTGTTTATATACTTACCCTGTAGTACAGTATGGTAGACAATTACATAAAAATACAAAGCTATCTATTTCTAAATAATTTTTAGTGTAAATTGAGTCATCTCTGGTTTATGTAGCTTTGTTTTTATTGCAGTTCATGAAAGTTACATACCATTTTCTTCCCAGAGTGCTTTCTTGTACCCAGTCTTGAAATATTACCACCTGATGTGTAATGCATTTTTCATTGGATGCAGTAGCACTAAATTTAGGTGTTGAGTCTGCAGTGCTAACACATTTGAGCAGTCTTAAACACTGTAGGCCTGCTCAAAGGTGTGGGTGTTAAGAGGCTCAGGGTCTTACTTTGAGAGACCCTGAACTGAAGTGAGCTCTGTATTTGTAGTCCGTGTAGTCCGTATAGTCCGGGTGAATGTCTGCGAGAATGATTGCTGTAGTTAGACCTCACTGTAAACTAGCTATACATGCATATAGAGTTTACTTAAGCTTTTAAGTAAAAAGGAAATGCTTAACTACTTAATCCTCTTTAAAAAGAAAAAAAATATGAACACAAACCACTGATACTGGCAGTACCCTTTTTAGGCTCTAGCACCACATTTGTTTATATGCACCTTCTTGGAAGTAAAGAATAAAACTAAATAAGCTTTTTGGGTTTGATCACAGCTAGTTTGATCTTACAACTCTGTACTATAATCTAGTATACCAAATTCAAGAAATAATATACTTTTGAGCAAAGAGATAATCATGTCTTGTGTAGCAAATTAAGCCACTTGATTTTCATGAGAACACCAACCTGTGTATCAGTTTGTAGAACTGGCCCTAGACTGCCCCCGGTACAGTGAAAGATACCAGCATCGTCCTGGCTGAATGTAAGCCAGAGATCGCTCTGATGCTTTTGTAAGGAGTGATTATTTTCCAGTGTGAGAAACCAAAGTACAGTACATGAAAATACTTTCTGCTGGCTTAGGGAACTGAATTTTAACATTAGCATCAGGCAACAGCCATGTTCCATGCTGTTCTGTTGTAGTCAGAATATCCCATTAGAACAGCTTCAAAATCCTTCCCTTTCATTATTGTAACAGTTTAAGATCAGACTCTACCTCCAACATGGCCCCTCTGGGGCAACCCAGCACTGCCAGATAGAGATTGCATCTGATCGCTCTCTGGCAGGTGGGAGCTGGCACCAGCCTCCCAGTGAGCAGAAAGTGAGAGAAGGGGTGTTTGGGGGGTGCCTGTGCTCCAGCCAGCCTTGGTTGCCAGCTGGCCCACCAGGTCCCTCTGCCAGCTGGCACAAGTGAGAGCAGCCTCATGACTTGCATGTGCACCGCAGGCACGGGGAACCATAACCTGCCCTTAGCAGATTTTGGCACAGGAGAAATTCTGGACCACAAAGTGTTTGAACTAAGTAATCAAACAGCATGAGTAGACAGATACAGTCTTAGTGATGAAGAAAAACTTCCCCAGAGACTTCGTTTGGGAAACATTCAGACTGGCTCCAGTTAAAACACCACTTCCAAACGCACACTAGAGAAGTACAGAATCATTCCAAGGCTTGCAGTTAAGCTCTTTGTTCAGCCAGGTTAAACCAAGCTTCTGGTTTGCAGCTACAGTAGAGCTGTATGAAGTCCTGTTCTAGAAAATGCTAAATAGTGTCTTATTCCAGCAGCAAAAATAATCATCAGAAATAACTGTATGAGACAAGAAGAAAGTCACCCGGAGACAGGGCTTTGCGGTCAACTTTGTCTTCAGCCTGAATGCTGAAAATAAAGATTGTAATTTTGTCTCAGTAGGGGGCAGAGAACACGTAAAGAGGAACTGAAAGACTAATCCAGCGTTGCCCTCACAAGACACATTCAATTTAAATTGAAAAGGTCACTGCCCACATGATTGCATCACCCACCATGCCAGGTCCATTGAAGGTATGAGGCTTTGACGGGTCGCCTGTTTTTACTGAGGGCGAGGCATTTCAGGTGTAGTTTGTTGAAAAAAAGCCAAGAAGTCAAATACAGATATCCTGCCGAAATGTAACAAATGGGAGAAGAAAAAGAAATTTTTTTAAAATACATTTTTTAGTAAAGTAGATAAACGTTTTCTCCACTGTTTACAGATTTTATTGTTCTAAAAGTGTAGCTTTTTAAATTGCTTTACCTGTCAACTCTCATTCATTGTAACTAAAGCACTCATAGTGCTTAAGAAAAGGTTCATTTATAAGATGTTCTTTTAATAAGGAGTTTTCCAGCGTCGCTTAGTTGGATTCTAGGCATTTCCTCATTCTGTTTTTTATGCTTGTATGGTTGGACATTGTTGCCTGGAAGGTTTCTGAGGAATTCCTAGGAAGTATTTTAATTGGAAATGTGTCTGTTCTGTTGTATAAGAACTCCTGATCTACACCATGCAAAAGACTTGATGATTAGAAAATATTCAACCCTGTGTGATAATACAGGCGTTAGCACCTGCATTTCTGTTGGCAGGTAACAAACTCAGTGTTGATCCGGGGATAGAGTGTCGTTACAGGTTTTCTTCTTGCATCGTCTCTGTTTTGCGGTGTTTACCTGATCAACTGTTAAAACCCCGAGTTCCTCAAAATAACTGTCTATAAAAAGGCTTTGTTTCCTTGGCTGTTTCTTTCTAGTCCAAAAATTATGAAAGAGGGAATTAAGGAATATCTCCCAGCAGGGAGCTGGATTTGCTAAAATGTCACCACCAATCTCTTAATTAGCCCCTCAGAATACCATGTTGTCTCTTGGTCCTCAGTGAGACAGAATATGAGTGGAAATGAAATGGAGTTTATTCTTAAATAACAAAACTAAATAACTCCTAAATAAAAAAAAAATCACAATTACAAAGTCAGGGGTCATATGCGAGGTCTTTTACAAAAGCTGCATTTCACAATGTTGACTGATTTAGGAATTTGAAAATTGATGAAAAGAATGAGAATGAAATATAATTCTTAGAAAGGGATTAATGTTTACAATTAAAAATAAATTGTACTTACATAAGAATATTGAAACCTTTTCCATTAATATGGCTAAGAAATGGGAAAATTTCTTCTAGTGATCTCTAAGATATGTTGACTCCAGTTGCTAATCTTGATTCCCTATTCATTTATGTGAAGTTAGCCCTGAAATCTCTTTCCTGCGTTTTCAAATTATTTTTTTTTCTTGCAGTTCTGCTAAAACCAAGGTGTCTTAAACACAGCCGTTCTCCCCAGTGAGGAAGAATTTTGAGAATGTATGAGAACTCACTTTTTTTACAACACTCTTGGAGGGAATGAGCGCAACTGTCATTCCTGTAGTCTCCTAATAGAATTGTCCCTGCTATAAATTATTTCCAATGTGTTGTGCTCATCCAGTGCTACCAAGTACCAAAGATGGCTGTCTAGGCTAGTTAGCACATTTATATAGGTTTCTAAGGGATGATGCATAAGGCATGTTCATCACTGTGCATCAAAGAGCTCTGGAAGACGTAACACCCATTTCCCCAAGGAGGCAGAGCTCTACAACATCTTAAAGAGGGTCAGTACAGTAGAGGAGCTATGTGAATTATTAATAGTTACTTCCCTAAAATATTCTAAAAATTATAATTTCGTATTAGCTGGAAACATTTTTGTTGTTTTTTGGCAGAGAGGCAAAAAATCCAAACAGTTGAAGACCAATTGATATGTTTTGTCCAAAATGAAATTAAATGTTTCCATGCATTTTTTGTGTGTTTTAATAACTCTTTTTAAAAATTGTGAAAAGAAAAGGAAGAAGTAGGATTTCTCTGCACTCTTCCCTATACTGGGTGTGAGGGCAAATTTCAATAACATTTCTCAACTAATATACATTCACTTCACAGTGGATTTGTCCGAAGAAGAAACAGTTGACCAGTTCAAAGTCAAAATTCAAAGTCAGGGCTATATGTGTTCCATTCCATTTCTGCTACCTCAGTTAGAAAAATGTCTGTGAAAAGAGATTTCTTTGATGCCATTTTCAAGATTCTTCTGTATGTTGTTAGAACCCTACTTTATCACCATTGTAATAGTAATTACTTGCTTCAAAGTGGGATCGTTAGCCATAAGTAATATTTACAAACACGCCAGTATTAAGGTGAATCATGTTCTGAAAAAGTGGAATATTTTGTCATAGTGACATATCTCAGCAATCCAAAAGTGCTTACAGCACTCTTCTCCTCAGTCCTAGCTGCAAAATAGGTCAAGACAGTCAATTTTCCTCATTCTCTGACTGTATTGTAAACTGTGCTTTACCAGACTTCAAACAAAAGATTCGTTTGTACCAAGTTTGCAGATCTTTGCAGCAGTAACTGTTTTAATTTAAAAAAATACTAATTACTTGATCTATTTTTCACATATAAGCTTTTTTCTCATTTTACAAACAGATGTCAGTTTTGGCTGCATCTCTGTAAACTTTTAGGAAACTGTCAGGTTTATTAACATTTTCTATATTTATAGAAAGCTATTTCTTTATGAATATCAAGTTTATGTTATTATCTACATAGGATAGTTTGTAGAATTAGTGCCTAATTCTACCCACGGTGAGACTGTGGGCATGTTACAAGAGCCTAGCTGTAGAGAAGCGTTATTTCTGCATCTCGGTGTCCAGATGGCCAGAATGTTTGTGTGGGTTTTTTTTTATTGTTGTTGTTGCTTTCCATCATCTCTGTTGGAAATGTAAGAGTTGTTATTCTAAGCCTATAGTCATTGTTAAAAAAATGAAATTCCATCTGCTATTGACTGAAGGAAGCTGGGGGAAAATCAACAGAAAACCCCATTTGCTAGGCAGCGTTTGTTGCCAGTTCTGAGCCAAAAAACTCAAGCCACTGTGCACGAAGAACTCTGCATCGTTGGTGGTTTTACCTGGTGGACAACTAGGCAGGTGCACATTTTATTATGAATCTTCACCTGTTTGTATTCTTTTTTGTTGTGTCTTAGTTCCTAACTGCAACCCTTCTAAAGGTTTTTGTAAAGTGACAGCAAGCTTACCATTGGACAGACTTTCTATATTCTTTTAGGTAAAGACATCCTAAATCAAGAGTAGGCTTCTCAATACATAAAAATATCTTGGCTGTCATGGGCCAGATTTCCAGAAGCCTCAAATACTTTGCAATTAGTTCAGTAGAAGTTGTTGAATTGTTGGTATTTTTCATTAAATATGGCCTTGCTTCCAGGATGCTGGTGCATGTTTGAGTAGAGTCGCAAAACTGTGGGGAGGGAGAATGGCAATGATTGCTTTTGTCAGTCCATTTCCCCATGAATATCTTTCATGATGACAGTACTGGCTCCAGTCCTGTTCACTATATTCATCAATGACCTGGATGAAGGGATAGAGTGCACCCTCAGCAAGATTGCTGATGACACAAAGCTGGGAGGGGTGGCTGACACACTGGAAGGCTGTGCTGCCATACAGAGAGGCCTGGACAGGCTGGAGAGTTTTAGCGGAGAGGAATCTTGGAATTCAACAAGGGCAAATGTAGGGTGCTGCACCTGGGGAGGAATAACCCCATGCACCAGTACAGGTTGAGGGCTGACCTGCTGCAGAGCAGCTCTGTGGAAAGAGACCTGGGAGTCCTGGTGGACAACAGGATGACCATGAGCCAGCAATGTGCCCTCGTGGCCAAGAAGGCCAACGGCATCCTGGGGTGCATCAAGAAGAGTGTGGCCAGCAGGTCGAGGGAGGTCATCCTCCCCCTCTACTCTGCCTTGGTGGGGCCACATCTGGAGTACTGTGTCCAGTTCTGGGCTCCCCGGTTCAAGAAGGACAGGGAACTGCTGGAGAGGGTGCAGCAAAGGGCTACCAAGATGATTAGGGGACTGGAACACCTCTCTTATGAAGAAAGGCTGAGGGACTTGGATCTCTTCAGTCTGGAAAAAAGACGTCTGAGGGGGGATCTTATCAATGTTCATAAATATTTAAAGAGTGGGAATTGGGAGGATGGGGACAGTCTTTTTTCAGTGGTGCCTGGCAACAGAACAAGAGGTAATGGGTACAAACTTGAACATAGGAAGTTCCATCTAAACATGAGGAGGAACTTCTTTACTTTGAGGGTGGCAGAGCACTGGCACAGGCTGCCCGGAGAGGTGGTGGAGTCTCCATCTCCGGAGACATTCAAAACCTGCCTGGACGCATTCCTGTGTGACCTGCTCTAGGTGACCCTGCTGTGGCAGGGTGGTTGGGCTAGATGATCTCAAGAGGTCCCTTCCAACCCCTTACAGGTCTGTGATTCTGTGATTTTGATTTTATGTAACACAGCTAGTCCCATTACTAGCCCTGCTTTTCTTTAGCCAGTCTTTTCCTAACTTGCTTTGGCTACAACAGTCTATAAGGCTGACATCCTGAAACTCTATGTCAAAACTGTTGCTGGTGCATGGCTTTTTGCACATTACATACAGTTGGTGTTAATGAAAGGTCAGAGGAAGGTGTACAATCTTGAGCTTCTTCAATAAGTATATTTCACCCCAGTAGACTTCCTCAAAAGCAGTTTAGACTGTGGGGCACATACCAATATCGACTGATTGGAGAGGTCCAGGCAAGATATGTTACATTTCCCTATTCTTCATACCTAGTCCACATGGGGTGAATGGAGTCCCTTCTGGTAGTGCAGCGTTACTCTGTCTTCTGCTTTGCTCAGCATGGTGAGGGTTACTTTATTGCATCTCATGCCACAGGAGTTTCACCTGATGATAAACGTAATTCATGTGGTGATGAAGAGGTCTGTGAAAATTATTGGTGCCACTTGCTGAGGTTGCCTTAGCCAGAGAAAGCCGTTTCCCTCATGGTTGGAATCTCTGTTTTATTGCTGTAAATAGGATTAGTGCTTTCGAGAACTAGTCGTGTGGGCCTCTGCTTGTCCTCTAGGTGCATAAGCTCTTGTCAACTATAAGGTCTCATTGACCGTGTAATTTAGTGAGTGGAGGTCAGAGACTGACTTTGATTACTCTAAAGTAGACACCTTAAGGCTGGTCAGCTCAATAGCTTTCTAGATACCACTAGGTAATATTGACTGTATCTCCTATGATTGTAATGCAAGCTTATAAACAAAAAGCACGTATAATCACCTGCACGTAGGCACCTAGATTTATGTGTCTTCATCTCAAAACTGAACCCTGCCTCTAGTCTCTCTGTTACAGCCTTTCATAACAGGTTTTAAGATAAATGTCTGGAATTTGACTTGGTGGAAACATCATTCTTCACCTAATGTTGACAGAAAGCAATTTACGGTCCTTCTGCTGCTTGCTATAGAATCTCTTCCTTGAGAGACCAGGCTTGCCTGGTCTGTTTAAAAAGCAGGCACTTTTCCTGTCTCCCATTGTTCCGCTATAGAGTTTATATGCCTGCAAACACTTCCAGCATTACAAATTTGGGGGTTTTGTCCTGCTTGACTTGGATCTCGCTCTCTCTCTCAGTAATGGAACAGTCCACAGTAAGGGGAAATATAAGCCAGAAATCAGTACCAACCATCTGCAGTGGTAGAGTTTTTGGGTCTTCCAGAAAATTTGTAGCCTTGCCTGTTTCCGGGGACTTCTAACAAACTGGTGACAGCCTGCCTTCAGCTTCAGAGTGTTAATGTGCTATTGACCACAATTGCAAAAAGCCATGCAGCTTCCAAAATGTAATAAAACTCAAAGGTTATTTTATCTTATCACTGTACTGATTCAAAATATCATTTAGTCCAGGGGAACTGAGTAAAGACAAGAGTAAGACAAGTTAAAACACCAAGTCAGTTGTATAAATAATTGTTTCTGATGTATATCTTAACTTTGATTTTTTTTTTTTTCTTTTTTCCCCGAAATCAAGGGTAGACATAACGGTATTTTTCCCTAAGGAATTGTATTTTTACTTTTAATAGATTATAAAAGAAGCTGTTGAACAAAGTAATATATAGGGAAGGTGAATTACAGAGCTTGAGGGATATCCAAGAAATGAATTTGGGATTTTCAATCACTATTAAGGAAAACCTCTTCCAAAGCTGAGACAACAAGAGTAAATATCTTAAAAGAGGTTAACAGGCTTTAAAAAAATGGAGCTATTAAGCTTTTTACAAATGAATGTTTATTTTTGTCTTATTTAACTTTGCAGAAACAGTAATATATACTTAGTAAGGTGTTTATGGACATCTTAAAACTAAACTTCTGCATGATAGTCAATATTTTGTCTATTGTCCAAGAACAACACATTCTCCCCACAGTAACCTACTTATCCTGTCAATAGGATCAGCCCCCGGAGCCTGAATCAAATTAAATACTCTTAAGACTCACTTCTTAGAGGGATAATAAGTAAAAATAGGGGGAGAAAAAAAGAGTCACTGAAAGAATTGGTGAAGTATTTGGGAGTCTGAGGAGGCTAGAGATAGCATTTCTTATGGAGTACTTGAAGGTTCTCAGCAACCATGGGTATCATACGTGGTCTTTGCATTCGCTTGTAGTCTACTTTTGATTTATCCATTGGTGGATTATCCAGGTTTCTGGACAATTTTGGCTGCAGATGTGCAACACTTATGCTTATGAGACATGTTGCATCTAAAAGCAATATATTTTCATATTTTTGTTGTGCTACTGGTGCCTGTCACCTGATGTACATAGGTGTCATATCATCTGTGTTTTGCTCTCCCTTGTGCAAGGGTGTGCTGTCTAGTGATCGGTTTTGATGATGAATTAAGAAACCTGGAGCTGGAAGGGAGAGGAAGAGAAGCGATTTACTAAGAGAGACATCTCTTAGCATGTTTTTTCTTTGTTTATTTGTTACAGCAATTAGTATTATTCGGTACTTCATATACTTAGGCACATTGACAACTGATTTAATTTACAGCCGTGAGTGCTTGAGACAGCTACAAATTGCAGCCCGTGATCTGGAGATTCAAAAATGAGAAACATGCTATTAGTGATCACTTGTAAAAAATCTGTACTTTGAGTAAGACTTTCCAATTTTCAAATGGATTTAAAGCCACAACATTCTTCATACATAAAATTAACTGAGAAGTACTTTAGTGAGACTTCAGGTGGACAAAGACTGCAGTTCATCCCTAAAAATCAAAAACTAGTAAAAAGATGCAGAAGATGCTACTAAGTTCATCACTAGCCACTAGGAAACACGTTCCACAAGCAGTACTCTGTGCTGGCGTTACCCTCGCTTTTAGAAGCGATGCCTCAATTTAGCATTTAAAATCAGTGGATTCTTCTGATCTCAGGTCTGCAGCTGCCACCAGCAACACTCTTTGTATCTGGTAGGTATTTGTAAGAGAAAGCTCGCTACTCAAGAGACAACCAGGCACACTTTTGCTAAGAAATCTTAAGAGGGGTAAAAAAAAAAAGGGGTCAAGGAAAAAAATGGTTATTTTTTAAAGCAGGATTTGAATAGTGTGCAGTAAGAAATTCAATGAGTCTCTCATTGAATGAGGAAGAAGCAAAGTGTTATGAGACCATCATCCACCTTGTGTGCTGAATGAAGGGGGTTCCTGTTGGAAATCAATCTAAAGATGCTGTCATATACAAGGGAAACTACAAAATGTTTCTTAACAGAATTGTAGGGTATCCATAGTACACAGTAACTGTCCTGTGATGCATGACAGCTGGTTTCTGCGAGGCAGTGAACTTGAAGGTGGTATGGAGGACACTGGGAGGCACATGGTTTTGTGGATAGTGTTTGCTCTTTTATAGATATGCAGTGCACCACATAGAGAGACTAGTATGGACGTGTCCTTTCAGCTGATAAAAAACCCCCTCTGTCAAGAAATATGTGGTAAAATATTTATATGTGCTGTTTCTTGACAATAATATTGTACCTGCTGTTCAAGGGGAGCAGTCTTCAGTTCTGTTTTATAGTAAAACTATTTACCTTTGTCTTATTTTTGAGGCCAAACAATGTTTCATATTGCATACTTTCATGCTTTTTTTATTTTTTGCAGGACTTTTTATGCTATGTTTACATAGAGAATAATGTTTATTCTGAATTCTGTAGCTAAGGCTGTTTTGTTATGATGAAATAGACATTTATACCTAGAAATAATAGTGTGTCCATGATGTAGGCAGCCTAAGATTTATAGGGTCCTTAAATACTCATTTTCTTGCTTTTAAGTAGTTGGCTTTTCTAAATGAGGTGATAGATAACTGTGTTGTTCACACAGATATAAGGGGAGGGATCTGGACCAGTGCTTTGCACTTCAGTATATTTTTTTTATCTGCATTTCAACTGACTGCAAAGATCTCTGTGCATTTGAAAAATGTACATTTGTGCTATTAACTTGTTTTGTGATATGCCTGCATAAATGCAGAAATTTCAGCAAATGTAAATGCATTACACTATATATAACCTCCCTGTTTTTTTGCTGTTTGTGTTTTGTTTTTTTTTGTTTCGGTTGTTTGTTTTTGGTGTTTTTTGTTGTTTGTTTTTGGTTTTTTTTTGTTTGTTTGTTGGTTTTGTTTTTTTTTAAACAAGTGATGCCTTTTTGTCTTTATCCTTTTTTACCAAAGGAGGGGAAGTAAAATTTATCAGATCTTGATATGTTTTTTGTTGGTTTTTTTTTTTTTAAGTAAATGAATTTTATTTATAATGGAAACATTTTCTAATAATTTTCAAAGTAGAGAAATTGTTTTAAAACATTTTTATGAATACTTGGGAAACTAGCTCCTCTAGGCGTCATTATCAAGATGCAGTTTTGTAGTATGATATACTGTGGTATCAATGGGTAGACAGAAGATCAGACACAATAGATTAATAAAGGAAGATGAATTGTTACATACTTTAACCTTAGAATGATATTAAACTTTTAGAACACTTCCCAGTTGTCATGGTACTGAAGATACATGCTGGCTGTTTGGGGGTTTTGTTAAATCTCTGTGTGTGCTTAAGATACCCATATGATCTCTGCAGTAGTTCCCCTACATGTTAAATAATGGAAAAACTATCGCCTGGGGGATTGGAAGTCCATTTATTGGAAAAAAATCCTGAGGTTTTTTTGTGAAGGGAGCAAGGGAAAATCTGTCTCTTTAGTCCTAACATAAAGAAATAATTTTGTCTTTAAATTGTTGCACTTAACAGAGAGCGACTTTAGACACATTTAGGCATAAATCTTGTCTAAAACTGATGAGAGATTATGTTCCCACAGCCATCCAGTCTTCATTGTTCTAAATGCTCCTCATTTACACTTGAGGATCTTACCAGTAGCGCACAATACTCCTTTAAATGAAGTCACTGATAGAAAGACGGTGAAAAAAATCTTGATATCACTGTGAGTTGAATTGGTTCTCCTATTGTCTGCAAAAAAAAAAGCCTTAATAGTTTTGTTTAAGTGTTATGTGTTGTCTTCAAATATAGCTGACAGGTGAGATTTTAAGGAGATTTAGTTGAGATGGGATGGGGGGAAAGTTGAAAGGAGCATGAAGAAAGTGTTTCTAAATTGATGGGAAAGAAAAAAAAGAGATTTTAGTATTTCTTTGTGCTAATCTTTTAATGACTTCATAGTGGGGTTTCATAGTTTGCAAAAGCTCTGTCCTCTATCTTCCCAACAGCTATGGTAATTTTCTGTTTGTGCTTCTTTCAAGCCGAGGCAGCAAGGAGGTTAAAACAGGACTTCATAAAGGAAGTCAGTAGCTGATGCAGAGGTTACATATAACCAGTATTACCCTCTGTAACACCAGTTTTCCCTAGAGTTTCTTCAACCAAGTAATGATTTAGCCCAGCATTGCTTCGTTTAGATCATTAGGTAGCAGATTGAAATGTTTTCCTTCTATTTAAAAAAAACAAACCCAAAACAACAAACAAACAACACAACAAAGTACAAAATGTTGATCATAAAATAATGAGGAAAGATCATTCATCCTGATCTTTCTCTGATATAATCCGCTTCTGGGAGCTTATTGCAAGAAGATATTTAGCAACTTTTCTGTCTGCAGCTAACTTTAAAAGTCTTATTGAATAACGCAGGCTGTAGTTTTATAAACACTTAAACTGGTACCACTGCCAGAAAAAGTAATCCTACTACCCATTTCCATTTCAAGCTGTTGTTTCCTGTGTTGGCAGATGTTTTCTGCAGCTGAGGTTAGAGAACTGGTTTCAATTAATACTAACTTACATTCTTTGCTGGGATGGTTTCCAATTAGATGAGTTTCCTGTTCAGGTTCACCACCTGGCTGCAGAAACAATGCTGCCAGCTCAAGGGAATAGCAGCACAAAGACCAAAATAAACCTCTAAATTGAAGCTATTTTTGTTTAGTGGCAACCCTGGTTAATTGCTATAGGACTTTATGAATCCACAAATTACAGCTGGACGAGTAACAGAGCCTATGTGTAAATTGCTTGGGTAGGTGCAGGTCATCACATGGCTCGTTGGGCAAGCAGCACACCTTGGTTTGGGTTGGATGGGTCATGCCTGTTCTGCACACCGATCCCAGTGCTCTACAGCACCAGAGGTATCTCACAGATGCCCATGTGTCATACATACAGGCTTCTCCGGCGTGAACCTTGTTACCGTAAAATCTGGTTAAAGGGAAACCCCCTAAGACTTGTTTTGAGTTTTAGAAGGTAGGCATTCTTTATTGCAGTGCTGGATGCACGGGGGATCGTTCCTCCTAGCGTGCATACCCTATGTCAAACAAAACACAGTTTTTATTAGGCTATCACATGCATATGCCTTTTGATTTCCCGGAATAGTTATACATACTCACTCAAATCCTTGGAACCCATTTACATCGTCCCCTCCTATGGAATGCATGTGTGGTCAAGTCGTGGTGGTCCCTCTGGTGGTCCTCAGTGGTTGTAGACCCCAAAACTTGTGGTGGCCACTTGGTGAACTCAGTCGATCTAGCCATACATAGTTCTTCTTTGGCTTGCAGTGTGTTTTGGTGGTCAGTTTCTTCAGTCTGTTCCCGTTCTTAGGTACCTGCCTTATTCTTAACCAACCAGCTGTTAAATTCATAACTTCTCCTGTTGTTCTTGCTGTCTTATACTAATGGCACTACTGATTTATAACTTATAAGAACTTTGCTGAACTACCAGATTACCTTTATTCATTGGCTTTAGTCTGATATCAACCTCTCTGCCTCTGTCACTATGCTCAGTGACCACATCATCACACTCGAGAGCAAGGACCATAAATGCTGCCTACCCGCTCCTTGGCACTAATTGCACAGCCACATTACGTGCTGCTGCTAGTGACGTCTGCCGAGGACAGCAGCATTAGGGCTCTCACGACCCTACTGGATAAACTGAGGTGGGAATCCCCAGCATAGAGTGGCTCAGACGTCAGACGCTGAGAGTGTGGAAAAATTAATTAAGAGGCTCTAAAATGTCCACAAAACATGCAATGTTTGTGTGCATTATTTCAGAAGATTTTTTTTCTTCTTCTGAATTTGCATAGAGCAATTAAGTGAGGAAAGACCCAGGATGGAGCATTCTAGAATTCCCTCGACCTCATTGTAATCCTTTCATTACAGTTTTATTTGTATTACAGGAGGAATAAGCTACACTAGCATATCACTTAGAATAATCCACACAGTATACAAAAATTACTTTTATGGTAGAGGCTAAAAAAAGTCAGGAGATAGTATAGATTTCAGCATGATGTGACTGCAAGCAGACCTAGCTTATGCTACCTTGCTGATTATCATTTTTGGCCTGCAGAGCTTTTATCTCAAAAATAAGTGTCACTGGAAACAATTATAACAACTCAAGAAAACAGGCAAAGGAGCAACATGGTACACAAGTCACATACGATTTCTCCAGGGTCACAGTAGTCCGGACTAATGAAGGTAAAACAGATGAAGCACAACCTTGGTATGAATCTTGCTTCTAGTATTAAGTCCCACTGAGTTGGACATAATTGAAATCTTTACTAAGGAAGTAGCAGAACAAGTTATTGAAGACATTCGTAAGAGCTATCTCAGATGACATGGACAACGGTCAAACTAGGAGGGACAAAATAGCTTTTTCATAAGTGAGCTCTTTCTCCCCCCTGCCCCCCCCCCACATATTACAAGTGTAATATGTAACAAAGTTGAAAACATACTTTCAGTCTGGGTATCACTGATTTCAAAGGAAGGAAAATTTTAACAAACATGGCAAATGACCTGTATAGTATAACATGAGAGTTTTGAAAGAAATATCTATTGAGGATATTTATAGAGTACGCGGGATTCTGTGTCTTTATCTTACTTAAGAGCAAGGATGTAAGGTATATTAGCATATACAAGCAGATGAAATATTAGCCAGTTTTAGCCCATCACAACACAGTATAGGATTTTTTGTGTCCCAGTGACCTGGACAGTACAAATGAGCTGCCTGAAGGGCAATGTCAGGGCCCTTGGACCACTAACGGACCTCAGTGTCCCTGCCCAGCCCCTCTTGAGACCTTCTCCCACCTTTCAGCCCAGCCTGGGGCCATCAGTCCCTGCCCCAGCATCCCCGCAGCAGCATTGGTCTGCAGCTTGGCCAGCGTCTGGTCCTCTCCCCAGGGAGCTGACCCATGTCCAGGACTGAGGTTGTCCCCAGTTCCCACCCACCCATCCCGTGGGGAGCTCCTGCTGTCCCCAGGGAGCCGCTGGCCATCGCGGTTCCCTGCCACTTGCCACATTTCAGGGCCCAGGTGGGGAGCATGAAGCACACATCTCAAATGCCGAGGCAGGTGAACGAGTAAAGAAGAAGGGGCAAATAAAAGTTAAGTCATTAAGAGAAGTGAGAGCGAGGCAGCACATTTTCTGGCAGGATTTAGAAAGATTATAATGAGGCAAGGGATGAATGGTTGAGTGAGAAAGCTCAGCACAGAGCAAACCTTTGTGGCTGGAACTCAACTATCAGTAAGAGGACAGAGCTGTGACTATTGTCTTGAGAGAAAAAGAGACTAAGACAGCAGCTCACAGGCTTATGGAACACGCTGATGTTGGACTCCCAAGATGTGAGAGGGCAGCAGTGAACACAGCTGGTCGAGGGTCTTTCCTGCCTTCCCTGCACCATGGTCCACACCAGCCCCATTGTTGCTCTTGAGGATGGACCTAAAGATCCTAGAGTTTGTCAGTGGCTGCTGATGTGAGGGGGATTTAAAGTCACGTGAAACGGGAAGGCTACAGAAAGACTTTGAATTATATTGTAAGGAGAATACAGATAGCGTTGCAAAGGCGATACAGAAAAAGTGGCAAAGGTGAATGTTTGGTTGTGGTTACATATTTATAACTGAATCCCTTTTCAAAGCCAACAGAACAGATGTTTAATATTTAGCTGTGGTTCTTCAAAGCCTCCAGACTTTCTTTCGTTTCCTCCTTTGGGGAAGCTAGAACAATTTTGAACTCCATTATCAATATTTTTTGCACCTTCCTATGCTCAGGACAAGTGTCCTTGAAAGGGCAGCGGTTTTGGATTTGCTGATTGTCGTGTAGACAAGGATGTTTTCAAAATAAAGGCACACAATCCATTTGTAAATCTTCCTGAATATATGAAAGTCTAATCAGGCTGACTCAGACAGCCAAACTATGGCATATCTCATTTGAATTCTCGCTTCCCCCAGGCCTTGTCTACAAGAAATATGCATACATTGTATTGTAAGTAGAAAACATGAATTATAACAATACTCAGCCCTGGTGGAGTTGTGAATGTATTTTAGTTTTAAATGCATCTGGGCATTTACCTTTTTCATATACTGGATGTAGCTGTAGCAGCCCTATATAATGCCTTTTTTTGTTACCAACAATATAGTCCTGAAGTAACACAACCTTCTGCTGCCCCGTTTTTCCTTACTTTTAGTAGTTGATGGTATTTTCTGCAGTAAGCTACATGTTTATTGATTTGGTAGACGAACAGTGGTCTTGCGTACCCTACTCGTTTGAGTAGTTCCTCCTTATGGGAAAGGTCCTATTGAGTACGGATGTAGTGGTTGTGTGGGTATGATTTGTGGGTCTTCTTTCTGAGAAATCTCATTTTATTCAAATAATAATTTGCTGGTTATTATGTAGACTGAACTGCTGCCTGGTTTTGATTTTCAACATTACCTTTCATATTCTATATGTAAACAGTGATCACTTCTCACATCAATGAGAACAGTGTTCTTCATGGCTGTCTCTCTTACAGTACCTATTTGAAATGTCTTTCTTCACAATGACAAGCATTTGAGGAAAAACTTTGCTATACAGGTAAGCAGCAAGTTCGGTGTTTCTGAGCAGTATAGGTAAAATGATGTTCTACCGCCCTCAGGATAAGGGGCAAAGTAGCTTGTGTGATCCCATTGCTGGCAGCAGCAAAGGTCATTTCTGTGGTCATGGCTTGGTGGAAATAACAGGGAGGCCAAAAGTAGGTTGCTTGGGCTGTGGAGAAGAGAGGATGGGAAAAGTGATCCTAGTAGGGCTGTGAAGGTCTGTAGAAAGAGAAGTTTCTTTCTCCCACTGTAGATGTTGCAGGTACAGGTTCTTCTCTCCCAGTCCATTCCCCTTAACTATCTCCATGATTTAGAGACCCTATTATCTCTTCACATCCTAATGTAGGATCTGAATGCGCATGGACATTTTGTTCTGCACTGTCTGCCCCCACTTCCATCTTGGTTGTGCTAAAAGCCCTAATCTGGTCGAAGGCTAGGGTGGGAGGACAAAGATGAATTAGCACATATGGCATCTCCTGCCTCCGTCTCCTATGCCAGAAATGGGAGGAACAGCTGAAGACAGGCTGCCCTCCCCTTCTTCTCCCCTGCTCTTCTTCATTGAGCTCATGCTTTCCACACAAGCAGTAAGTCATGGCTGCCCTATGTAGGCATTTACCTGGAAGGCATCTACGTAGAAGGATCCCTGGTACCTCTGATGTTGTATTGGGTTTGCATGGCAAGGTTTTGGTATCAGGCGGGGCTACAGGGGTGGCTTCGGTGAGAAGCTACTAGAAGCTTCCCCTGTGTTCAATAGAGCCAATACCAGCTGGCTCCAAGATGGAACCACTGCTGCCCAAGGCTGAGCCCATCAGTGACAGTGGTAGCGCCTCTGTGATAACATAGTTAAGAAGGGGGGGAAAAAATGTGCAATAGCAATTGTAGCTGGAGAGAGGAGTGAGAATATGTGAGAGGAACAACTCTGCAGACACCAAGGTCAGTGAAGAAGGAGGGGGAGGAGGTGCTCCAGGCGCTGCAGCAGAGTCTCCTCTGCAGCCCATGGTGAAGACCATGGTGAGGCAGGCTGTCCCCCTGCAGCCCATGGAGGGTAACGGTGGAGCAGATACGCACCTGCACCCACGGAGGGCCCCATGCTGGAGCAGGAAGATGCCTGAAGGAGGCTGTGACCTGTGGGAAGCCCATGCTGGAGCAGGCCCCTGGCAGGACCTGGCACCCTGTGGAGAGAGGAGCCCACGCTGGAGCGGGTTTGCTGGCAGGACTTGTGACCCTGTGGGGGACATGCTGGAGCAGTCCGTTCCTGAAGGACTCCACCCTGTGGAAAGGACACGTGGAAAGGACTCACTCTGGAGCAGTTCATGAAGAACTGCAGCCCACGGGAAGGTCACACATTGGAGAAGTTCGTGGACTACTGTCTCTCATGGGAGGAACCTTATGCTGGAGCAGGGGAAGACTGTGAGGAGGAAGGAGTGGCAGCAACAACGTGTGATGAACTGACCACAAGCTCCATTCCCCGTCTCCCTGCACCCCTCACGGGGAGGAGATAGAGAAATTGGGAGTGAAGTTGAGCCCAGGAAGAAGAGGGGGGTGGTGGGGGGAAGTGTTTTAAGATTTGGTTTTATTTCTCATTACCCTGCAGTGATTTGATTGGCAATAAATTAAATTAATTTCCCTGAGTTGAGCCTGTTTTGCCCATTACGGTAATTGGTGAATGATCTCTCCCTGTCCTTATCTCGACTCATGAGCCTTTCATTATATTTTCTCCCCCTGTCCAGCCGAGGAGGGGGAGTCACAGGGCGGCTTGGTGGGCACCTGGCATCCAGCCAGGGTCAACCCACCACCCACGTCATCACTGCTGTGCTCTGTGATTGTTGTGTACAACTTGTCACTGTGGGCCTTTTTTCCCCTTTACCGAGCATTGATTTTTTCTAAGCTCGTTAACATAAAGTAATTTCTTAATTTTGTATATTACATGATAGTCCAAGGAGCCAACAAATAGTCACGAAAAAGTTAATAATTTAATTTATTGCTTTGTCATCTTGACACATCACTGTGGTTGGTATATTTTGTACTAGCGTGGCTAGGTGATGGCTGAGGTGCATATTTTATATCATTTCTGGGGTTTGGGTTTTTTGTTTGTTTCATGATGCTGGCTTTAAAAGTCATCCTGTTGCTCTTTCTCTTATTCAAAAGTCCTTCTATTTGCCCTCTCAAAGAATGGGCAGAGATTCGACATCTCTAGAATATTTATGGGATGGGAAAACATTGGTGCTAAATTTAGTAAGAGACGTGTTTTGATTGTTAGCTTGGCAAGTAGAAGTCATTCGAGTACTACTTTGCTAACTTCTCTGCTTGTTTGTCTCTCTTAGCAAGGAGAGAGATACCATTGCGAATTTCCATTATAGAGAAGAGATGACAGGAAGTTTGACATGCTATCATTATGTAAAAGAATACCAACTCATGTCTTCGTACTGGCAATTGCTGTACTCCTAAGAGTAACCTTTTCCTTACCACTAGAGATGTTTAAACCAGATGCAAAATACGAGGGAGTTTATATCATGTACTCTCATAAAATGTACCCTATCATCTTTCTTAAAAACATCGTTGACTAACTGAATCTTTCCACTGCAGTGGGATCATTTAACACCAGCCAGGAAGAAAGCCTGATACTATGTCTTTGCTTTGCTTGGTTTGCAGCCATCGCGTTTGTGTTCTTATCTTAATAAACGTGAGCTACACTATGAATAGACTTCATCTGAATTAAAGATAATTAAGATAAGGTTGGCTGCAAAATCTGTCACCTTTTTCTCCATCTGTCGTCCATAGCAATGAGACCAGTTTTGCTGCATGGTAGATACAATGTGTTTCCATTGGCTCTCCCCAAGAGAGGAGGGACGCTTTTTTGGTAGCTGAGCTACATGAAGATTCGTTACAGTGTGTATAATTAATGAGTATCAGCAATGAGACAAATGATAAGCTTCAGAGTTCTTTATTAAAAAAAAAAGCATTTTTGGAAAACAATTTTGAAATAAACGTTAAAATGAGGACTCTAAGAGGATCAACACTTAAGGGGGCTACATTTAATATCTGGATTACTTGAAACTGCAATTTGCTTTTGTCAGAATCAAATATTCCAAGAAAATTGTGCTCAGAGCTATTGTACAAGATATTTTTTAAGTCCTTGTGTTCAAGTATAGCAAAAGTGTCAGGAAACATTATGACTTGTTCTCATCTTTTATTTTATTTTTTTTCAAAATCCAAGGTAATAAAGCCCTCATTTCACATCTAGAAATACTTGAAATAATATGCTCTTCAGGGGGCAAACAGACTGAACAGCAGTTAAGCTATTATTGTCACTAAACCAAATAATAGGCTTTAATAAAAAGCCTCTTCTTAGCTGTGTTGTCCATTATTAACGTGACTACCTCAGTCCTGTAATATTCTTATTTCTAAAGGGCTCTTGATGCTGCTTTTTCCTCGAGAGAGAGCGGTAATCTATATGTTAGTAGCTGATGCCTATGGCAGGCTGACTCACCAATTGTACCTGTCCACAGAAAGCTACGTTTTCTACAACCAGCTGCTTTTTGTGACACCAGAAGGAAGAAGTCTCCAACAGCTGGTGCAGTTTGGTCACCTGAGTTTGGTCAGTCGTCCCTGTGTGAAGTGGATGGCAACTTTAATAAGCGTGCTGAAAATGTTGTGTACAATGCACTTGGGATTGCAAGTGCTTTGCATTTTCTCTGTAGTTGTGAAGATTAAAGGAGATTCTAATAGTAAGCAAAGGGATCATTATCGTCTTTGTTGAACCATAGCTGAAATATATACTGAATATTTTGAGGGCAAAATCTTTCATTTTGGTTAACTTTGCTGGCCCCACACATCCCTGTAACAAGGAAACCAGGACTTTGGGTGTTAAAGCATAGAGCCCGCTGATTCTCTTCCTCTCCGAGTTCAGCATCCTGCAGATCAAAAAATCTCCAGAGTTTGTGCTCAAGTGCCCAATAGCTGCTTTAAACCAAAATATTTAATCTTTATAGCTGGAAGAGAACAGAACACAAGAGAAAGGCATTTTAACGCAATAAAAGAGCTACATGCCTGTCTTTCTTACCCTAAGGCCTTTGCCCTGTGGTACAGAGTCACAGAAGCTTTGCTTCTTCAGATCCTACAGTAGAATCAATGCCCTTTATTCTCTGTGGAATTTCTTTAGGGAGATTATTTCATTCTGTCTTCATTTTTTAACTGTTGCCGTCCTTTTGGATCACTTTGCTCCCAGATTGGCAAAACCAGCTGTCTTAACGTTGCTCATAGTCTCTCACAGGCTGGAGATTATTAACTATATTACTCCACTGTCGGGGCTCGATCTTATTTCAGTAGTTAGTACTTTCTCCCTAGGAATTCTTTTCAGCTAGATCTTTCTGCAGACTGGTCCTGGAGTGCAGTCTCAAAACCACAGAAGTGGCAATAGCTTCTAAAACTGATTAAGACAATGTTGGGAGGAATAAACGAGTTAGAACAGGAGTGAATACTAATCTCTTAGTCATCAGACCTACGATTTCCAGAAAAGAATTTAGTATTTAGTCATCTCTTGAAAGCAGCATCTTCTAACGTAAGCACAAAGCTTTTTCAATGATCCTCCACTCTGTTTAGCGGAAGGTTGCTTATTTGAAGACAATGAATAGTTTAAGTCAGCGTTCTCACCAGTCTGTCATTAATTAAATGAACATACAAATATGTTAAACATTGTGATTGCCGTATATAATACTGTATCAGAATAACCGATACTTAAAAAATAACTTTATGTCCTTTGCAGCCTATGCAAACTTCAAGGTTATTGACTAATCTGGTTCTTACTCTGCTACGTGTTAGTTGAGTGCCAGTGAGAAAGGACTACTCAGAGGGTCCATTATGTTTTGATAAACACCTTTCTCAAGGCAAGGTGTTTCTTCCAGAACGCTATTTATGACATTTTTCCCCTTAAGGAAATATCCCGTAATAAACTGCTGCAGAATGTTACATTTTTGCAGCAAATGTGAAATTTTCAAAGTCATTGGCAGTGTGCCTCATCGGTCCACAAGCAAGTTTGAAAGCCACAGGGGGTTTTGTGAAGGGAATATGTTTCCTACCAATGCAAATCACTAGTCCAAATACAAGAAAAATTTCCATAGTTGCTGGTTTCTTTACGTGTTGTGCTGTGCCACCGCTGAGCTGCATGACTGGAAGGCAAAAAAAAGGTTTGTTTGGTTGTGTTTTTTTTCTTGTGGAGTAACAGATCTAGTGTATTAAGGAAAATAGACCCAGGACTTGGATCTGAAGTTGAGAACAAACAACATAATCATAACTTTTCAGTCAACATCTTAGAGGCCAAAACTGTAAGTGGACAGGCTAGAGCTTGTGTCTTCGTCAGTTGCTAACTAAGTTGTGGCTAGTCCTGCTAGCTTTTGACTGTCTTTAAGGATGATGTACACAATGTATTATTTGGGATCCTGGCCATTTCATCATCTGAAATTGTGGTGGCCATTTTTCTACTTGGAAATATGTAATCAGGTGGCCACCTGTGTACCTATACAGAGATTAAGCAATAATATAATCGTGACATGAAATGTATTAAATGCTGCTTTCTTTCTATTTGTCTTGTCCTGGAAGGTTTAAAGACAAGATTTTCAATGTACGATTGACAATTTTCTGGGTATTCCTTTGATAGAAAGTATCCGCAGCCCAGCTTGCAGCTGAATCCTTTGCCTGTATAGTAAAGTGTGTAGATTTATGGATTGCATTATCTTGTCTCTTAACAGACTAAAGTTATTTTCCCCCATCTGAAAAACAAGCACATTTCTTTTAGAAAGCCCAGAGCCTCTCACTTCATATCCTCAGTATAACCATGCTGTAACTGCCCTTATGAAATAGAATCTTCCCTCAAACACGACAGGAATTTCCCAAGTAAACTTTTAATTTTGTTAATTAATCAACAAAAGCAAATCCACTGGTCGAAGAACAACAGCTGTTTTCTGCAGCTTTTCCCACAGCTGCTCTGGGAGCAGATGTAAAGAATGATTTAAGTATCCCATTACTATAATTCAATTTTTTCTATTACTCATCACTTTTCTGTAGTACTGCGTACTGATAATCATGTTAACTTCATTAAAGAAAGTTTCAACTTACTTCTTTCAGGGAGTTGGTAAGATATTTAGAGCAAATAAATTTTGTGCCGTTAGCACTTGGGTGGAAGGATTCGCTATAATGAGTACCTCCCATGGCAACTCCTGCACCATAGCATAAAGTTGGCGGGCTAATCTCTAAAATACTAACACTTCCTTCATGAAGCCACACAGCAATGCATGAAGGAGGCCCTTCCACCATCCCTGCAGTAGGATGGTGGAAAGGAATGTTACAAGCTCAGGATGAAATTATGATTGTAACAACATCAAGGTTTTCCTGGCTCCCAGCAGATACTTCACTTACTGAAGGCTCGTGTGACACAGCAAAGTGGGTGCTACGTGGGGTATTTTTAGGGCAGATCGTCAGGGGTGCTTTGCACATGGTGGCTATGGCATATCAGCCTTTCACACTGGAGAGACTTCTTCCAAACTTTTGCCTTCTAGGAGGTAAAAACTGTGTCATAATTTTTACTTCTGTCCCTGCCAGAGGGCCAGGTGACAATCTGCAGGCATACATGAGTGTGCTACAAGAGTAGCGGTAGAATTTGACCCTCTTTTTTCCTCTGCAGGGATGACGGGCATGGAGTGAGATGGTGCCTTTCCCCATATTACAGCCACATCTTTTATACGAGCCCTATTTTACTGCATTTTCAAAGAGAATGTCGGAGGGATTACATAACAAGAGGACAGATGGTAAAACTTCCAGGAATAGAGCGGCAACGCATGTAATTAGGTGTTTCTGGATTTAGGGTGAACCGTCCACATGGAAATTGAAAATTGGAAGTAAGTGCAAATGGCAGCAAGAACTTGACCGGATCCTAGTGCAGGCAGGCGGGCTTCGATGTCCTAATGGCAGTGGGTGTTACTGAGAGGAGCTTCTGCCCACAGTATTTAAAATGTAATTAATTTGTTTTATAATGGAATTTATAATGGAATTTAGGAGGGGGCTCTGTAAGAGGGAAGAGACAGGGGGCGTCCATGTTATTAATACCCTAAAACTGAAAAAGCATTTAAATTGCCTTGTTTCTTTTACCATTCACTGTTCCAGAATAAGGGGAACCACCAAGAGATGATTGCTTGCCGGAGTCTGTCGGACAGCCTGAATCCTCAGCCGCGAGGTGCCTTTCAGAGGCTGTCCTAGTTCTTCCATTCAGCCAGAAATTCCCATATGGCCCATAAAATTTATACAGTCTCTCAACCTGTGCACTGGTGGCACATTACATTTTCATGAGACTAGAACTGCGAACAGCCACCGTTAGTTGCAATATTAAAGCTCTAAATTCTGTGAAATCTTAGGTACATTTCTGACCATACCGAGTACAAGCTTACAAACCCTATTCAAAATGTATTTGCGATGCTGTGAGACCTACAGGCTCCGTAGGCGTAGCCAGAAGAGACGTGTATGTAGATAGTTGCCAAATAACTAGTGTTTGGCTGCATACTGAAAAACTGGAAGTGGTCTTCTGCCAAAGATGATTTGGAAGCCAACCGATCAATAAATGGTGCTCAGGTAAACACTTGTACCTAGTCATTTGTTCCCTTCAAACGGTGACAATAAGGAACGTTCTAATAATTACTCAATGTCATAGCCTCCAGGAAAGAGAACAATGGGCTGAGTTCATCCCTGGTGTAACCGCAGTTAAATTTGCCTTTTGCAGTTATTTAAAATGTCTTTTAGGGAACAGCAAATTGGGTCTGGCATTGCATTTGTTCAAAGACTATGTGTGAGTAAGCCTTTATTTCTATCTGTCCTCTAAAGCCTCCTGAAAAATTGGCATGCAGTATCAGGGGTGTTAAATCATTAAATGTATTTCTAAACACATTACATCTATTTCTATAAACTTTCCCCAATTCCTGTTTGTTTGTTTTTAATTTGAGTCCAAATGGAGATCCAAAATTTAATTTCTGGGTCTCTGTTTCTTTCAGCAAATAATGATACTGAACTGATGCTGGGAAACAAGTTGCAGTTTTATCAAAGCAATTTTGCCTGCATCTAAACCCATGTTAACTAGAGCTTTGAAAAACACTTCTGGCAGGTCATTTACCTGTAGTCTGTGAGAATTTTGTTCAAAAATATGTTGCGGTTGGTTCCCTTGTTTGTTAGCCAAAATTGTTTGACTTGTTTTTTCAAATTCATGACAAATCAAGGGTCACTTGAAAGTCACTTGTTTCAATGGCATCTTTGATTGCTTTCTGTGATGTGTATTAAGAAGCCCAGGTCAGTGTTGCATTATTTTTGCTCTCTTAGCGGACTACTGAAACTTTTATTGTAAAGTGGAAGAAAATGAGATTTCAAGGAAACAAAATGAATCCTGATTTCAACATGTGTTCCTAAAGTACTTCTGATATTTTTCACAACTTGCTGGAAATAAACACCACTGGTACAATCAGTCCTGGAGTATGAGAGAAAGAAAAGGAAATTCAAAGTCTTCATCCAAACTTGTATAAATATAAATTCAATCCGATGTCACTTAGTGCTTGATAATCCTTGTCCAGGGTAAGATAAGACCAGTGGGCCTTCAGTCTTTCGATTTTATTAACATACCGTATTCAAGACCTATTTCTTGCCTTTAATCACCTGAAAGTATTATGAAGACTATGTTATAACACCTTGTTACCTGCTTTTGCAGGTACTGAAAAAAAAATAAAAGGAATATGAAGCTGGACAAATATATTTATTCTAAAAATCAGGATTTTTACATGGCCAATCCACCTAGGGAAGGATGAACTTTTAAATACGCAACAGAGAGCAATTCGTTTGCAGATGAATACAATACCCAGCGATGACAGTGGTAGTCTTTGCATTGATTTCAATATTCAGTGAGTTCAGTCCTCTGAGAAACACTTTTTTAACTCATAAAGGTGTCCTCCTGACACGTCTTCCCTGGACAGATATAGCTATCCAAACTTGGGATGGTATTGAAATTCTGCTGATGGTTTTGGGGATTTTGCGTTTTTGTTTTTGTTTCATCCTTGACGCACTTCTGGGTGTTATTTTATCCCTCATTGATAAACTCATTTACTTAAAAAAAAATTAACCTTTTTTTTGAGACTCTAGCTTTTAGATTATTATCATATGCATAAAGACAAGAGTTGGTCTGACAAGAGAGTCCAGTATATCACTGAAGATATGCTGGAAAAGGATTTAAAGACAATAAAGTACTGAGCTCAGTGAGGCCATAAATAACTACATCTTGAGTTTACTGAAAAGGGAGATGTTTTCTGTAATCACAGATAGAGAGAACGATTTGGTCACATTCACTTTTTTTGTTAACAAGCTCTCTACAGAATGGAAATGAAAATTGACATCAGTAGGAAAAAAACATTTTTCTAGAAAGCTTTTCTAAAACATTTTTCTAGAAAGCTCGAACATTTCTGATGTTCAAATGCAGTGTCAAATGTTGATTTCCATTGCATACTTTATAAAACATTTTAAATAAGTATTACAATCTGACAAAGCCACCTCTTTAAATCAAGCAAGACATTTTCTGCTACTAGGATAATGTCTTTTAAGCGCCCTGTTAGAAATCTTAGGATGTTGTTTAATAGTCTTTAAAGGAGCAAGCCTTCAGTACTGACCCTCCATGACTCCGATCAACACCCTTATGCCTTCTCCCTTGGTGCACCAAAAACGACCCACGTATCCATCAGTTTGGTCATTCTGTTGTACCAGACCGAAACCTGTGAGAAGTAGATTTTTATGTATCTCTGTATTAACAGTTTCTGCCATGGCGTAGTTAAATATCCTGGCCGGCTATGGGCAAAGATACTCAACTTGTGATTTTGTGAGAACAGAAGTCAGGCTTCTGTCATTTTTTGGTGCTCCAACATTCTCTGCAAAGCCCAAAGAGGGACAGGAGTGAGCCATGTGGGAGACCTCGCACCTACACCTCCACCTGTTCATGCTGAATTGGATCAGGATGAGAAAAGTACTTGCTTCTCTTTGGACAAAAAAAAAAGCTGAAGGCCAGTCTATTTCTCTCCTTCACATGCTGGTGCCATAGGGTAGATGAGAACACTGAGCACTTCTCACGGGGGAAATCAAGAAGGACCATGTGTGTGCACGCTGCGGGCTGGGGAGTGTGCCGGGAGCAAGGAGACATGAAAGCACATGGACAGCCTGAACTTCCTCTAATGGGCAAAAGAAACCTGCGCACTTAGAGTATCTCCACACAGAAGTTGTTTTGGTTTTGATGTATTGATTTATTTAATATTTATTTATATTTAAATAGTTTCCGACTCCTCAAACAAGGCTTATTCCTTAGGGTATGACAGTAGTAACTGCCAGAAGACATGGTGGTGACGGTGTAACTGTATCTGTAGTAGGGACAGTAGCCTGGTAATTACATTGGTGGAAGCACTCTTCCGATTGAAATACTTAAGCCAGTACAAAATTGGTGTGTGTTGGTACAACTTAGTTGGTTCCGTTTTAACAGCTGGATAAGGGAAAGCCAGGGGCAAAGCTTCACTCTAACTGCTCCTCAGGCTGCAATGGTTGTCACATCCCCCAGCAGCTGTAGCACGCAGCAAGGGCAGCAGCGGAGGGACGGGGTGCTGGGGATCGGGTATGCCCAGCAGAGGGAAAAGTGGTTCCACACGGGGCTGACAGAGCTTTCTCCATCTGAGTAGCATCACCTTCCTGGGAAGAAGAACTCAAAACTAAGAGGCAGAAGGCATCAAGATGCCAACTGCTGTTCCTCTCATGAAGTTTCAGTAGATGGAACTGAGCAATGATTTGACAGGATTCCAATCAAGAATTGTGGACAGAAAAAGAATCTCACCCTTTTATCCAGTCCCCGTAATAGAATCAAATAGCCATATGAGGGTACATATATATATATATATATATATATACACACACACACACATACACACGTATGCCTATATCTTTATGTATGTGTGTGTTTACCAGTATAATTTTTCAATTGCTTATGGTTTACCAGACATGCTGTAATGCTTCACAAGTTACTGTTATGGTGTACCTCATAAAAAAAAGTGTAGCCAATTTTTAAAGTGTGTTATTACCCTATATATTATAGGGGCTTCTGTGGAGCAACGACCCTCTATTGCATACATATGTGTTCCAGTAACTTAAGAAACTGGATTACTTACCGAATGGAATATATCTACATAAATGTGTAAGATTTTTGCTACTAGTCTTTCTGCATGTTGGATGAATTGCCAAAACATAAAATGTAAAAGACAAGGTGGAATAAAACGGAAGTCTGCATGTACACTCCGCTTTTAAATGTATAGTATATGCTAAAATAAATACTATGAAATATAGTATAGGCTAAAATACTATGAAATCTCTTTGAAGTCTGTAATTATTGTGCAACCATTAGTTTCAAATACCGATCCTTTTGATAGGATAGGATTGACTAACTCTTGATGGCGTCACTGACGCTTGAGGTATCTCTGTATACTTTCTCCGCTTGAAAGCACTATATACCTGCGTCCCATTCTGTGGCACCGTGGCGGGCTCCTCCTAAGAAGAAAATGGGTGTCTCTTAAAAGAAGAAGTCACTGTTGTGGAACAACTACAAAATCAATTTCTGAGAATTAAGAAGCATATCAAAAACCACGTAGCCCTTGGCTTAAATTGTTCAGCGCAGTCTTACATTCTTCCGAGCAGTTCAGAAGGGAGCCATTTCCTCCGTGTTTTCTAAGTCGGAGCCCCTAAAGATTGGGTAATGGATGAGAATAAAAACATTTTGATGATAAGAGGTTTACAATGGTATCATTGTCGGATCTGTACCTCGAGGGCTCTACTGGGGGCCATTGTCATGCCTGTTTCCTTTCTGCTAACTGTGGGTCCTGGTTCTCACTGAGATATAGCGAGAGATCAGCGTAGCTACCCAAGAGCTAGCAGTGGCTCATCTTTCTTGTCAGCCTCCCTGTACTCACTGTGACAAAGTGAAAGGCTTTGGAAAAACCAGACTCATTCAGTGTAATTGAACTAAATGGATAATAGGACACTTATTAGAGCATTAAACAGAAGAATACTCTTTGCCGGCTGTTGCAAAGACTACAGCTCTTTGTCATTTTATAATAGACATTCACTTAGGAGTCTATTCTTTTTTGTGTGCATTGGGATTTTTAAGATATCCAACTCCCATCAATATTAATGGGAGTTGTGCAAGTAAACCCTGGGAATTCAGAAAAATAAGAAATGAGACCTTTGTGTTTCTAGGAAAAATGTGACCAAAAGCCTAGAATAACTCAGAGTCTGTAATTGTTTGTTTCTATTACAGGACTATCTTGGAGGCAAAAAAGAGCTCAAATAATAAATAAAAGCCAACCACGTACGTACAAATTCTACGGCCCTAACTTAGCCTAGGTGGTAACTTGCCCTTCAGACAATGTAAGCCTGTCCAGTTATCTCAGCTTTTCATGGAGTAAGAGGGAACTCAGAATAAAGCAGTCTAGCTCAGTACGAAGTCTGAAGCCTTCATATACATTTCTTATCCTCTTGCTCGACTGACATCAGTCAGAAAGATACTTTCCAACGTGAGGAATCAGGTGTGAGTTTTTATCCAATGTTACGATTCGAAAATACTGGCCATGCTGGTAATTTCGCCTTTACAGTTCAGCTCTGCATAGATCCAATAATACTCAATTTACAGGTTACTGGTGTCTTTTATCCTCAAAACACTTTGCAAATGTTTAACCAGATTCTCTTGCCATTTAATCAATGCATCGGCATAACCCAGAGCTAGGTGTGAAACCATTAGAGTTCACAGCACTTGTACATTAGGTAAAAGCAGAAAGAGATGATTACTCATTAGTATTTATCTTACAGAGAAAGTATTTCAGCTGGACACTGCTGTTAATGTAGAAACTTACATAAGACCCACCTCGCAGTAAAAGAATCCCAGCTTCTAGTGTTTTTTTCATCCTGCTGTTTCTCTTGTTTTACAGTTGGAGAAACTGAGGGAGGAATATAGCTGTAAATGAGAATCACAGAATGGTTCGGGTTGGAAGGGACCTTAAAGATCATCTTGTTCCAACCCCCCTGCCACGGGCAGGGACACCCTCCACTAGACCAGGCTGCTCAAAGCCCCATCCAGCCTGGCCTTGAACACCTCCTGGACTTGCTGTAGTCCAGAAGACGAGTGGAAGTCAGGAGCAGAATTAACCTTGGGTTACCACTGCTGCCCTTCACTAAAGCATCTCTCAGAGTAACTTGTTTCTTGTGAACCCAGCTGGCAATTAAAATGAAAGTATTGGAGTGAAAAAGGAACTGGAGAAAAAAGACAGGTAATGCAGTTCTACATTCCTTTTTTATTAATACATGGAAAACCAGAGAGATTTGCCTGGTATAGAGTGCAGCCTGACTCTGTTTTATCTCCTCACTTAGTTGCCGCAGTAGCTGAAGAAATGTCCTATTTGTCCCTCGTGGTTCCCTTATTAAGTTGATGTAGTGCTTTGTGCATTCGCTTCACACTTACAAAAGAGTAAGAACTTTTCCCCCAAGGTATTTTACGGAACGGAGGAGTACACACCCACTCACAGCTGCAGTGAAACTTCAGTCCTTTGGGGGTCACCTGTGGCTGTGATGATGGTAAGAACAAAACCAGGTTTCTTTAAGCAGTGAGTTAGTTTTTCTATTAGTTGTTTACACCTGTCTCAAATAAGCAAGCCCTGCTTTTGGAAAAATAGATTGCTTGGGGAACCAGCTAAATATGTACTTAATAGGCCCAATTCCCATCTCATTTACCTTTATGGAATCAGAAACAAACTCATCTAATGCAGAACAGAATTACACCAAAGTAGAACCAACCTGATAGGAGAAATCAGCACATTACTTTTGGGGATCCTCTATTATGTTTCCTTAAAGATAGGAGGTTGCCTAATAAAACTGCTACTATGTAACTGAAAATTGTGCTTTAGGAAGACTTCCAGCGAGGCGGCTGTTCCTTTTGATTTACCGGGAATTTGTACCGAGGTCTTTCAAATGCCTGAAATAACCCTCTCTCTTTATTTTTTTCCTAATTGGGAACATTTCGGTTGCCTTCCACTAGATGGCTACACGGAAAGCAGTTTTGCAGGGAGCAGAGGCAGGCAGCCCTCAACGTCTGCGGGAAACTTACTTGGTTTTCTTTTTTCTTTTTCTTTTTCAGACTCTGACTATGTGATGCGGCTGAGCTTCCCAAGCCAAAACAGTCCTGTTCCCTGGGGGCTGGAGAAAGGCTCCACTGCCTTGGAGGAGCCTGCAAGCAAATCAAACAAGATGGTCCGTTTGACCCTGGTGTCATTCAGTGCTGCTCCGCGTGTCAAGGCCACACTCAAACTGTACGTCCCCACCAGCAGATTGAAGGAATATCCAGAGCATTGGGCACAGCAGAGCTTAACGCTGGCCCCTGTTATGTGGCAGATACAAAACCAGGTGTAGCCTTGCACAGGTTATGCTATGCGGGGAATTTGGCCATGGCGCTACAGCAATTCATCCTGTGCCCAACTTTATCACCTGCAGTGCCACTGTGGTCCAGAGCAGGTGTGGGCACACAGTCTTCGTTTTCCCCAAATTAGCCAGAGCACCTTATTCCAGCTTTCCACCAGCTGTGGGAAGACAGAGAGTACCTGCTCGAGTATAAAAACCTGCTAGGACCACCCTCTCTTGTTATTACTCTCTGAACTTATTTAAGTCGGGAGAGTGAACTCATATTAGGTCACTGATTTGAGTTATGTGGCACTTGTGTTTTGGATTTTAGGGTAGAAGAACAAAGCTATTGCCTTGATGGATTTTTCTAGAGCCAACTTATCTCTAAGGGCATGAGTATTAGATGGTTTTAACTGCAACCAGTGAGATACAGCAGGTAAGATTTCTTTTAGCCAACAGCGGTGCATGGGAAACTTCTAACTGTAACAACTCGTTGGGTTTTTTTTTACTGAGCCTTTCCTAACTGGTCTGCAGCTCATGGAGGAAGTATCATTATTTGCACTTTATAAATTGGGAAATAGAAGCATTCCCTAGTGAGGTGACTTCCTCAAAGCCTTTCAGCCTGTCTGTGGCAGATATGGGAATAACGGGTCAAAATACTATGAATCTCAAAAGAGTTGGGGAAGTGGGGAGACCAAGCTGCAATGTCCTGGGGGTTTTGGTTTGGGAGTTGGCTGGAAGTAACGTAGCTAATGTTACTGGAAAAGCCCCTCCTGACTTCTTTACTGGCTTTACTTGTGCAGCTGAGGATGCAAACATCCTAGAAAAAGATTTTTTTTTTTTTTTCTTTTAAAGCCCTATTTGTACCTAAGCATCATGTTGAATCTGGAATTTACTCTCCAAGTAGCTAAAGATGCAAATAGTAACCCAAAAAGAAATTAATCTAGAGCAATCAATGCTGTATTGTAAGCAAAAAACACTGTGAAAGAATGGAAAAATCCTGCTTCATCTTTATGACCCACTCTTTCTACGTTTCATGTAATACTTTAAATCTAGATAATCAGATGTAAGTCCATAAATGAAAGTTATACTCACATATCAGTCTTAATTATGACTTATGTTAACCAAGGTTTGGCCATATCACAGGGCATGACTCTTCTTTGCTTATTGCCCTTTCTAGCTGCAACAACACAGCTGAAATACTCCTCACAACCCCACTTTTTGGTGGGTTTTGTGAATTTATTCCTCCCCCCAATGTATCTTTCTACTCTGCGCTTTCTGCATCTCTGAATATTACTATTTCTATTGTGTTTTAAGGTATAAGTCTCAGTCAGGATATAATCCTCTGTGTTCTTTTACTGTAAATTAGTACAGTATTTTGTGTGGGAACATATGTAGGTGGAGAGATAGAAATAGTCATCTTTAAAGTTCACAAAACGAGTGTAAGTCAGACTTTTCTGCAGTTTAATTTTAAAATATTTATGAAGGACAACCTGCCGTTTTTCTTGCAGCCTCAATTATGCTGTGTGGGAATATAGACCTACTGTGCCAGTGGTTTCTGATATATCCATTGCTTTAATGAAACTCTATTCTGTAGCTTACATACAGCTAGGGAATAAGGGTGAGAACAGAGACCTGCCTCCTGCATCATCCAATTCTGTGCACTGTATGAAATTCTGTACATGGGAAACTTGTGTTCACAGTTAAGGTAGTTCTTGCACAAATTCTAATTCATGATTATATTTTGCCAGTGGCTGTGATCTGGCGCAGCCAGCGTGTATCTTGGGGTAGAGAATGGCGGTGCTGTGGTAGGAGGGGGACAAATCTGGATTGGTGCAGGCACAAGTGACAGAGAGCACCCACACTTCAGCAGCTGTATTTCTCCCCCAGTTTACCAGGACGTCTGAGACTTGCTGCTGCTCTTGCTGTCCTTTCACCTGACACACTCTTCTGGCCCACCAGTACAATGTCAGTATCTCAACTGACCACGTTTACCCTGGTTTATCTTCTTGGACTTGTCAACAACCAAAGACTCTGTATGGTCAACCTCTGTGTTACTTCATACCACCTGCCATTTAAAAATATCTTTCATGTAATTCCTAGGGCAGCCTTCTCCCCACCGCAAGGATACTTTTTCTTAGAATATGAGTTGGCATCTATCTTTAGGAACCAAGTGTGGAAAACAAGAGACAAGTTGTACTTCACGTGAGTTAAACATTATTCCTTGAAATATTGACTTTATGGATGGAATATCAGTTTTTACACAGAAGAATTGGATATTAGAATCAACACGTTAACTGTGGCATCTCTAGCATTTGTAAGTGTTAGCCCTAGGGACCTCAGTCATAGTTGTGAGGTGCCACATAAACGCACAGGATTAACTCAGTCCCTCTCCTCAAGCCTTTGCCCATCTCACAAAGTTCAACTCCCTTCAACAGCTGTGGGTTCTCCAGTTCTTGCATTTAGAAGAGAGTTGAGGTTGGAGAAATAAGGCACTAAACAGGAGATGAAAATGAAGGGGCCATAAAGTGAGGGGGTGTCACTGGAGGATAGAGGGTTATAGATCAGGAGACTTGTTTTTCATTCCTAGCTTTCTCAGTGCATCTGTTGCACTGAGAAGTCACTGCAGCTTCTGCAGCTGAGAAGTGCAACTTTGGAAGTCACTGCACCTCACTTTGCCTCAGCTGCTCCATCTATGTGCCCCCAACTCTTAAGCCACTGCAGAACTGGGTAATGAGTTGTTAATGCTGAACACAGACAGTGATGCTGCTAAACTCTAAAATAATTTCTTTCATCTTCCCAGTTCGTCTCGGAATTACTGGCATGGTAAATCTGTTTATCCCATGACTAACTTGCAATAACTGGAACCGAAACATGTATAAATCGTTACTTTTTCAGCTCCGGCTCCCAAAGATGCTAAATACATAATGGCTATACCTACATTTCAGATCAATACTGATGAGCAACGACAAGGAGCTAAAGTGCTCATCTGTTATGCAGAGACGGTAACTAGAATGAAACCTCAGCTTTAAATAAACCAACACCCAGAGAAAAAAATCTCACTTTCTGTGAGTAAGTCTCAATTGTGTTGCGCAGAGGAGCCGAGCAGTGCTGTGCCTCCCTGCCAGAGGAGTCTTCCCGGGTTGGTGTGGAGGGCGAGGAGCTCCGAGCTGCACTGCTGATTCCCATGGACAGGAGCCAAGAGAAGCACCTGCACTAATTCATGTTAATTGCCTCCTAGCAGGCACCAGCTCCACGCGGGCTGCTCAGGAAGAACCAGCTTCAAAAGTCAGCTCCACTGGAGGGCAGAGAGGGGGAGGAATATATATAAATATATATTAAAAAAAAAAAAAATTAGCAGCAATTAGGAGATGGTCAGCCAGACATGAAATTTGTATTTACTCACAAACAGTAGTCACAGTTAGATTCCCCACAACCTCTCTTCGCTTCACATACATTCACAGGCAATAGAGAGGCGTGTCAAAGCTTGTTGCTCTGACAGTGATTTTTCTACTGCCTGTATGTTTTCCTCGTTGCACACAGGGGGCTGCTGTGGGAGAAACGCGAGCGCAATCAGTAGCTGCACCAAGTATATTGGGAAATACTGCCAGGGCAGCCAGTTTTCCCTTCACTTGTTGCAGCTCTGTGAGCAGAATTGTAATCTGCGTGTGCACGTGGGAAAAAAAAAAAAAAAACAACAACAAAAAAACCCCAAAAAACCCCCAACACCCCAACAAGACCTATAGTGATAAAATAATGGAGCTCACAAAAGCCAGAAAATTCAGAGCTAACGCTGGCAATCCTGCACTCCCCATGCAGCTTGGAGTGCCAAACTACCTCGGGTAATGCAAAGGGATTTCAGTGATGCTAAGAAGTTCAAATATTCTTTCAACAGATACTTGCTGTTTAGAGAACCTCCACCCAAATGCTTGCCTACTGATTAGTTAAATTTGACAAGCAGCTTTCGCTCCTATTTCGGTATTGCTTTTCATCAGCTTAGTGTATATCCCTCATGTTACTTCACTGTTGTGTTTTGATAACTTCATTTCTTTTAGCCTGCCTAGTCCCCTTGTTCTGCTTCCAAGTGCTTGGTTTCCCAAATTCCTTTTCAATCCATCTTGCGGCGCTAGAGAAATGCTCTCGTTTCCGTAGGACTCTGCTGGTCTGTGTTCAATGATTTTTGTACGCGCTAAAGAAGCCTCTGAACAGATTCTCTGTTGTATCAGTTGCTGAAGCTTAGAATGCTTATTCTGCACCCAAGAGAGGGGAAAACAAAAATGGGTGGAATTTTTCAAGTCTTCTGAAAAAGCTTAGTTTGAATATCACACTTACGCAATTTTGACCTGATTTATCGGAGACTGCAAGTCCCGCTTTGGCTCATTTCTGATGTTACTTACTAATTCTCAACACAGGCTGCAATAAGGCTGATGGTGTACAGTTTGACTAGAAACCAGAATTCTCTATGATAAAATCTGTAGCTTCTCATATTCAGAGGTATGAAGGTAAATTGTAAAGTTTAAAGACTTGATTCATGTTTAAGTCTGGTTGTTTGAGTTGGAACCTCTCTGCTGTTGTATGCAGGCATCTGGATAGGCTTTGTCTGTCCACGTTTAGACAACTACTTTTTCTACAGTTCGGATGTATGATTGGGATTCCCCATCTAGTCAACAGCAAGAGAGCAGTGTTACTGAAGTACAATGACTTGTGTAAGGTGGATGTCTAAAACAAATTTTGCTCTGTGAGTGTCTGTTTCTCTCCACTGCCCTTGAAGGATCCACCAGATCAGGCAAAGACAATTCATATTAAACACCTACAGCCTGGGGAGAAGAGCTCTGCTTTTGGTGCCTACAAAGCACAAGCTGCACCATTTTTCTGGTATATGTTCCTTAATGCATGTTTCCTTGACAGCTTTTTTTTTTTTCTCCTGTGTGCCTCATAACCTGTTTGGTTTGGTCCTGTTGGGGGACTGCCTTTTTCATTAGGAAGCGTAGGATTTACTTACCTTTTTTCTAACTTCATGGTGAAATAAAGCTATGGTAAAAGACCATAAAACAAATAAAGATAACTCAATGTTTAATATACTTGATCCTACTGGATGAAAGTTATTCACAAGATGCCATCCTCTCTGGGGTGGAACAGGGCAACTCTTTTTACTATGGTGCAATAATATGTAATGATGGAAAAGACTTTCCCATCCAAATGAATTTGAAACTTAGCAAGAAAATAATTATTCCAGCTGCCACGTACCCAGCAGTGTGCGTTTCTGTGATTTGATCCAAGATCAAGTTCCTGGAATAGATGAACAATTGTGGATTAACACACAGACATGCAGATACACACACATGCTACAAAGGCTAGAGCACTGCAAATGACTTTTTTCCTTCTCAAAGTGCCAACAAACTATGAAAAAGAATAGTTTGGAGTAAAAAAATCAAAGCAACATTAATGCCAAGATGATATTAATTGTCTTCCAGGTTAAGAGGAAATATTTTAGTCAAAAATATGTAAAACATTTGCAAGTCATTTTATGTTTTCATGACTAAATTTACTTGCAACAAAACAGTACAACAGGTCTGAACTGATTAAAAGAAGTTCTGTTAGGAATTTGTTCTGACTTAAGCAACTTAATTGTAATTAGAACTTCAGTCACTGTGAACTTTTGTTTCTTAAATAAAAGAATTAGTAAAAAATAAACTACTCTGTTCATGTTGCAATCAAATTGCAAAACACAACTTGGAGAGATCTAAACACAGAGAAGGAAACCCAAATAGCAACCAGAGGCAAAGGAGGGCAAGGAAAACTTCTGAGTTTGATTATACCCAAGGAAAGATTAAAAAGCCATGTAGTAAATGTGCTCATTTCTCTACTTTCACCTTGGCACATCTTACTATTGCCCTCTGATTACTGCAGCACGTGAGCAAGCACAGTGTGTACAAGGTAGGGATTGGGCTGTGTTTACATCAAACAGTAGCCTGGGATATTAATTAGTCTGAGGATCCCCGAGCATCAGCTGAGGAGCATACAAGCCTCCTTTGCTGGAGTAAAGCACTTGCTGGGGGAGATGACCTCCCGTGGCCCGTTTCCCACAGTGGGCCGGAAAGCTTCTCTGAAAAATGCTCTATGCTTCCCTCATTCCTGCCCTCGCACACAGGTTTCCTTTCTCCCCGAAAAGGTGTTGGTTATGGAAATTGGCCAAAGCTATCGCTGACTCACTGGAGAAGGGTTTCTGTCCTGTAAGATTGCTGCGAGGAGGCGTGTAGGCTCACGGCGAACAAGCCACGTCATTCGGCATGCCCTCAAATCACAGCTGTCATTACTCTGGCTTTAATTGCGTATGCGGGTTGATCTGCTCGAGATTGATGAGGCGCTTACTCCTAACAAAGAAACAGTTCAGGGGATGTGCTTTCCACCAATGTGTATGATAGATAAATTAATTAATGCCTTTCACACCCCTCTTCCTGTGGGGAGGATGCTTAGAGGAAGGTCAGAGGAAGAAGAAAAATGAGAAGAGAGATGCTGTGAGAAAGTTCTGAGGTTACTTTTTCCTGATCACTATTAGAAGCGGTTAATCCTTTGAAAGAGCAGAGCTGCTATGTGATCAAATAAAAATAATATAATAGGCAGCAACGTAAGTGCATGTATCGTTACTCTAAATTGATTTAAACTGGCAGAAGGAAGTAACAAATGCTTGGTTCCCTTGAAAAATAGGTTCTATGTATTTTCTTCATGAGAAGAAAATGATATCTTTTAAGTTTTAAAGTTGTTTCGTTTTGCAGAGTTTAAAATGTGTCCTTATATTTGGTGGATGGAGAAATAGAGAGGTTTCTTTTCATGTCTCTATGAAAATAGTCATTGAACAACAACCAGAAGAGTAGAATTTAATGCAGAGTTTTGAGGAAATGAAAGGACTGACGATAACCTCAAAATTGTCCATAAACTCTTTGTAAGATGTTATGATTGATAATCTGTGCTTAATCGATATAATCAATTAATAACGACAAAATAGTTGTTAATTTACAGATGGTTTTGGGAGGAAAAAAAAAAGCAAATACCTTTAGGTAAAAAGTATTCAGAACAAAATTCAAATTTTCCTTTTTGATAAAGTTGCAATTTCAGGGGAGTGGAGTTACATTCCACAAATAAAACTGAAAACTAATTTATTGTGAAAACTAGCTTCAGTTATTTTTTTTTAATAGTTCCTAGCTGTTCTGGTAGAAATAGCTGTATTCAAAATATGTGAGACATTAAAAAAACAAAAAAATTTGACAATGTGAAAAATATTGAAAGATGTTGATTTACAGAGACTATATAAAATCCTCTTCCTTTGAAAAATTATGGCCAGCTGTATTTAGTACCCTTTAATTATGTATTTGATCTGGTATGTCATTTATTCATCCCGCTTTCCCCAGCTGATTTCTGACTGAGCAGCTCTAAAGCACACAGTGGTAACTGGGTCAGCTATATTTTTGGTGTGACTTGAAAGAGAGAATAAGTTTTCCTCCCTAAGGAAAATTTGGAATGTATTTGGTTTTGGCCGTGAGAAGAAGTCCGAAGTGAAGGAATCAAGCATGAAAACATACAAAATTTATGTTTTGTGGAAGAGTTTATATAGGACAAGATAAAATGATGTTTGCATCACCACAGCTACTAGTTATTCCCCGTGTCAACACCCTTTGCTTTGGGTGAGGAAGTGTCCTGCTGTTGGTGATTCTCAGGATCTGTTCTAATACGTAGGCAGCATTCGAAGAAAATTCAATCCCAAGAAAAATGATGTGACACAGTCCTGTTTACTGCCTTGAGAAATTCAGCCTCCCGTGCCCAAGATCAGTAAACTTTCACACCAAAGCTTTGTCTCGATCAGTGACGAGGAAGATCCTTCTCGGAAACAGCATTATTTCTTCTCACAGCTGGCAAGAAGATAAAAAGACAAAACGATGGAGCCAACCAGGGCACCAGCAAGACGAACGGAGAAAAGCAAAACTCAAGGAGGTCTTATCCTACAGTGGTTTTTTTTGATGGGCCATTGATCTATTCTTGTATTTTAAACCTTGCACCTTGACTGTTTGGGAATCAAATACATTTAAAATTGGGAAACAGGTATCGATGCCTTGAAGAAATTACATTATGAAAAGATTTCCTCTTTCTCCTCTTCACAAATTGTTTTCGCTGAAGTGTGTGCCTGAGGCCTGCCAAGTGGCAGTGCCCCAGGCATTATTCTGGGGAATGTTTTTGTCGGAAGCATGAAGTTTTATAACTTGAACTTTGAACTCAAGTAAACTCTTGTTCGTGCAGGGGCGGGCTGTGAGCTAATTGGGTGCAGACAACCAGATTGTGAGCTGGTTGAATACAACCTGTTTTAAGGTACATCTGAGCAGCTTGTAACTATCCAGAGCTGCAAGACTCACCCCCAGCCCATGGGATGCTCCAGGGAGAGGCTTCCCTCCCGCTGTCTTCAGCTGGATGCTGGTTCTGTGGTGATCCCACCCAGGCTCATCTCGCCATGGGAGCAGAGCCTCTCTCTTTTGAGATTAACTTTATCTTCATCAGTTCAGGCTTATTAAGTTTATTCTGGCTTGTGAGTGTTCATTAAGGCTTAGCTGGCTGCTTTGAGAGGTAAAATGATTTTTCTTTCTCACGCGGGAAGGGCCGCTTAATTGTGAGGAGAAGCTATCTGCTTCTATCTGCCCCTACTGGTGCCTTGGTATTTCACAGATGGTCACTTCAGCCCCTTCAAAACAGGGACTTGGGAATAGCACTGTAAAAAACTTCACAAATCTTTTTGCAGTTCAGCCAAATTAAACCCGAAAATGTAGCAAAACCCAAATCCGTATAAACCGTGAAGGGAGGGGGGAACTGTCCAAGTAATGTTGGCCCCAAAGCGCCTTTGTTTGGAAATTTCTGATGCTGACATTTCTGCCCGCTTACATAAACTAGATGACAGTGCTGCAGAACAGATGAAGCATCTGTCTTGGATATTTATAAAAATGCCACTTTTGGAAAAGTGTGATTAGTTATTTATTTCTTTTCAATAAGTGGAAAGGCTGGATGTGAATCACTGGCTGGGCTGTCCCAAGCCTGCAGGTGTTCTGGAATGGACGCAGGACATTTTCGGTCTCTGCTGCTGAGCGTGGTGTCGTTGAGGGATGGCTTTGCTGCAGGAGGCTCTGAAACCCCTGCCTCATGGGAAGGCTTCGCTCGAGGGCCTTGCCTCGACAGCAGGACTGTACTTGTCATCCTAATGCCTCTCATGGCAGCACGGATGGGATGCCAACAGCTCAGGCACTTCCCTGCTTCTCTCTCCAGGCGTTGCTCCCAATATTGAGCAGAAGATGTACTATTGCTCGTTAAGAACAGGCTAGGGTTGGGCAGAACCAGGTAAAGCACAGACAGCTTTTGAACTGGGCAATAAAAACCAGTCTCCGTTAAGTTCAACTTCTCCCTGACACCTTCTTAGCGGGGCAGCACAGCATCTCAGCTGGGTCTGCAGCTCCTTCTCTGACATCCCTACTCGTTTCGCACGCCCGTCCTCTGCACAGCCATGGAGCTGCCTGGTATAAGCTGGTACAACCCAGGAATAGACGCTGCTGCTGGTGGCCTGGAGTTTGATGGCAGAGACTGCAACCATTACCTCTGAAAACAGCAAACGATGCTTTTACCACACTGCATTCATTACCACCCCAGTGCCTTCTGCAGGGAATTAGCAACTTGGATTTCTTCCAAAGCCTGAAGGGTGAGTGCCTCTTACAGCAACCCTGGAATGATGGACATGCCTTTGCAAAGAGTGCGCTAATACTGATGGGGGCCAGAAAATTGTACTTGTTGAATGCAAGTTTCCCAATGGGTCAAATTACTCTCTTGGCTCTCATTAAAAAAGTCTGTAAAGTGAGGAGACCACAGCTGCCGTCACTAAAGAGGAAACAGCACCAGTTCAATGTGATGCTCAAAGGTGCCAGGAAAAGCAGGCCTTTATTTTCTGTCCCAACACAGCCTCTAGAAGTGGCTTGTTTGACTTTATCTGTCCTGACAGATACTTTTGCTCATAGCGAGTGCATCACTCTCCTCTTCTACAACAATTCTGTGGGTTTTGTTTTGCTGTAGAAGCTGAGCTATTGCTTGGTAAGTCTAAATCAGTGAGTTTTCCACATTTTCCAATTGCGGTCCCCTGAATATTTTCCAGTGGTGGTGCAGCCTGTTATCTAGTGGATTTAAGTGTATTGGCAGCAGGCTCGCTTCCCTGCGTGACCTGTCACGGACCCCTTAGGAGCTGTTCTTACTCTGTGGGGATATTTCCACCGTAGGTAGAAAAATTGCAGGTCTG
The DNA here is from genome assembly GCF_963924245.1 of Chroicocephalus ridibundus. Lineage (NCBI taxonomy): Eukaryota > Metazoa > Chordata > Aves > Charadriiformes > Laridae > Chroicocephalus > Chroicocephalus ridibundus. Next base: position 136,204,566 of record NC_086284.1, on the reverse strand, counting down.
GATCATTAATATCCTCCTAGCTAAGTCTGTAGCGCTCCGCAGCGGCATACGTGGGCTAGATGGCAGTGCAGCCCGCCGATGCCGTGTTACCTTGCTGCTGTGGGGCAGCCCCCCCTCCCCCGCTGCACGCAGAGGATAAAGGCATCCTCCAAGCATCCTTTTCCTCCAGGCTTTGCAGCAGCTGTGCTGGGACGAGATGTGTGGCTCGCTTCTTCCGCAAAATCCAACTGGAGGAGAAGGGGGACACGAGCGTACGCGTGTGCCTTCTCCATTGTCCGCCGGGCACAGAGCCAGTCCTCCACCAAAATCCATCCAGTGGTGGTGGATTTGGGACAGGTGCCTATGGAATCCAGGGATGCCAAGTGAGCTCCAGGGGCTCCAGGGAAGAGGGTGGACACAGAGGACTCAGCAGGTAACCCCACTGCAGCCGCTGCTGGAGGCACAGGTCAGCTCTGAGGCCGGTGGCGGACCTACCTACAGGCACAATGCTCATGACGGACCTACCTACAGGCACTGGTAGGGCAATGCTCATAGTCCCTCACCCTACATGTTCTTGCGGCTGCCCTGTCTTTTCTACAACGCCCTTTCTTTTTCATCTCACATAGCAGGGCATTTTCTGGTGTGAACAGGACAGCAGTGCTTTCGTTGCTGCTCTTCCTCCAGGGGCATCAGTAGAAGATTTTGTAGCTTACAAATTTTTATCAAGGTAAGGAAGTAGGTAGCACCTATTCCTCCAAATACTGTACCCATATGTACGGTGTACCATACTTCTAGGAACTGGACTTACATCCCATTGACTTCAGAATGACAGATACACATATTTCAACTAAGCTCATGTTTACAATCACCCTAAATGGCAACTTTCCAAAACTAGTAACGTCAACGATCACCTACAGCTGTGCACTGCCTTCAGCTGGAGCCATCATTTGTTAGCTCCCCTGAAAATAAAACCTGTCAAGATCACACCGGTAAACTTATTCCTAACTTTCAAGAGAAAAATGGGGAGCGCTGCACTCTTGGTGAAGAGATGAAAGCTTCAGCAAGAATGTGAAAGACCCAAAGGAAAAAAGCCTCTGAGTAAGTTTTGATTTACAGCATGGCCCTTTTCCCCTGTACAGCCTGCTCAGTGGCTATTCAGTGGCTTTCTGATATTCTCTATGCAAAATCCACATTGGTAAAAAAAAATACCACTTGACTGGGTAAAACAGTTACTGATGACCTGATCCAAAGCTAACTGAAATGAATCCTAGTGAAGGGGCTACAGAACAACGCTTTCACAAAGTCTTAATTGGATTTTGGATGAAGCTCTAAAGGGGCCAGTTGTGTGGGAGATGTTTTACCCGCTGTGCTTTCTTTTTTTTTTTTGTCTCCGACCTGACGGATCCCAGTGGTGGAATTTCAGGCACAGTCTGTTGCCATCTCCGCTGGCAGGCAGAGGACATTTCTGAGTCCACCCACGTAAAATCTGCACTGGCGAATATCTCTGGATGTTTGCTTGCACACACACAAACAAATACACAGGCTGCGTTAAAAAGCATCACTGGCGTTATAAAGTCAAATAAAGACATAATAAAAGGCAAAATGAAGGCGGTGTAATTCTGTGTCACTGTTGTATACTCAAGGGCATTTTTCTGGCTTCTTAATGGTAGATTTTTCAACCTTAATAATGTCCTTTTAATACATTTATGAAATCGCCGGAGGTTTTTTAGTAGCAAATTAAAACAAAACAAAAGCCCCATTGCTTAGCATTATGTTGACACTCAGTTTGATCATAAACAGGGATGAAACTTCCAGATTCACTTTTCCCCAATGGTTTTCAAGGGTGTGAGCTTTCTTTAGTCCCATCCCATCCTAGAAGACAGCGTCATGCACTTGTTCCTTTCCTGTTCCTGGCTCTGGGTCACCGGTCATTGTCTCTTAGCCATCTCCACCTAGTTTTCATTTCACAGCCTGTATTATTCATTTTTTGCATGCCTCCATCCAGTCACAGCTGCCTTCTGAGCTCCAGCTGCCATCTTCTGGTTTCTCAGCCACTGTCCTCTCCCAGCTAGGATTCCAGTCACGCTGAAGAAATGTGCTCCAGGCTGCTGTTTTCAAACACCTTTCCTGAGATCTTTGCTCAAACTTAGAGTTTCAGGGAACGCCCTGCTTCATCTCCCCTGCATCAAGCTCGGTGAGGATGCAATAGTTAAAGAAATAGGCTGTGGAGCCTAAGAACAGTCTTCTGTCCACGTACAAACTGAATTTTTAATGGTCTTGCAACTTGGACAAATATAGGCAAAATTTCATGTTCTCCACAGAAGGCCTTTCCCTGCATCAAGCAAGCTGTCTCCCATGAATTTTAGGATACAAATCACAAGGAAGGACGCATTTCTCAAGAAAAGGAGCACTAAGTTTGTGTGTTTATTTTACCAGGGTAAGACTGCATCTTTTCCCATCATTTTGTTTATAGGAAGAGTGGATTCACTTGGACTGAGGTGAAATTAAACAAATGCAAACATCCTTCAGCCTGTCTCAGCCTGATAACTGGAATGGTAGAATTCACCCGAAACGCTTCAAGTTTGGCAAAGTTATAAGCAGAGAAAACAGGCCTTGCAACATCAAGTATCAACTGACATAAAATTAGGCAGTGCTATCAGCTCCACCTATAAAGTTACCATATCATGGAGTCAGCGGAGGGTGAAAGGAGACACCCAAACCAAAACCCAGTACAAAAGGAAGAAGCTTCAATGGCTTAGAGATATAACAACAGGGTCTCTACTTGGTCAGTTTTGGCGTCTGAGGAGATAATATGCTGGGTTCTTTCTTTTGCCGGCTGTATAACAGAGCTGAGAGAGAAAATTGATTTTTCATGCAAAATATTGAGTTGCAGTTCGCTTGTAATTTAATTTATTATTTTTATACTTTGCACATAATTTGTTAGGGCTCTCTCCTATCTCTATAACATTGTTGGAAAAGGTAATATCGAACAGTTTGCAAGCAATCTTAATTTGCTGTATTATAGGCATTTCTCTTATAATCATTACTATTGTTTCCAGGCCGTAAAATGTAACTGGTGTGTGAGCATGCAAGTATTTGCAGGCTGGGAAAGCATCGCGGACTGCTAGGATACATCGGTCACGCAGGTAGGTGGTATACCCACAACATCTCCAGGCTAAGGATTGTGTCACAGCTTGTGTGGAAAACTGGGTTTGGGGCCTTTATTTTTTTAAGTTGCTCATCTGTTTCAATTTCCCTTTTTCCCCTGGTTCTTAATGCTTCACTCCTTCCCCCCTCCTCATTTTTTTGCCCTTTATTTATTCTAGAAACTCAGGAATGCAGGGTTGCAAGAACCCAAAATTTGCAAGGTTTGTGTCTGTTTGATATGGGCTTTTAGAGGAGTTAAATATTTAAAAAAAAAAACAACAGATACCCCCCCCAACCTCTAAAGCTGAGCACCCCCCTCTTGAATTGCCAAGTGGTTTGCAATGCATGGATGAAAAAGATGGTACAGGTGATGCAGAGCAGCCTTCAGCCACCTTCACTCCAGGAGAGATCTCTAGGTGGAGCCCCTGAAGTGGTGTTGTGTCACAGAATCACAGAATGACAGGGGTTGGAAGGGACCTCTGGAGATCATCTAGTCCAACCCCCCTGCCAGAGCACAGTCACCCAGAGCAGGCTGCACAGGAATGCGTCCAGGCGGGTTTTGAATGTCTCCAGAGACAGAGACTCCACCACCTCCATGGGCAGCCTGTTCCAGTGCTCTGCCACCCTCAAAGTAAAGAAGTTCCTCCTCATGTTTAGGTGGAACTTCCTATGTTCAAGTTTGTGCCCATTACCTCTTGTCCTGTCCCCGAGCACCACTGAAAAGATCCTGTCCCCATCCTCCTGACACCCACCCTTTAAGTATTTATAAACGTTGATAAGGTCCCGTCTCGGTCTTCTTTTTTTCAGACTGAAAAGACCCAAATCCCTCAGCCTTTCTTCGTAAGAGAGTGTCTTCTTAGTGCAAATGAGCCAGAGGAGCCAGGGAAGATTTGTGTCCCAAGGAGGTAGCTGAGCTCTGGTGTTGACTGCCTGCTCTCTAGTGGAAGGGGGGATCAAGGACTGATCCAGTGTAGCTGGTGTTTCCATGAGCCCGACTTGGTTGCCTGATGTGGACCGAAGTGCTGAACTGAGAGGATTCCTGGGGAAACCCTAGGGACAGTCTGTCTCTGTTTTTGGATTTTTTTATAGGTGTCGTGAAGCTTAAGCTCTACCTCTGTTCAGGGGGAGGGAAGGTCTGCTGCTCCCCCAGCTCCCCGGGGGGCTCCCTGAGCAGTAAAATATGAGCTGCATGGGGCAGGCTGATCTGGACACCGTGTCACGATGGTGCCTCAGTGGGGCAGTAGGGCTGGTGTTTGCGAATTCCTTTTCAGCTGGATTCAACAGCTCCATCTTCCAAACCAGGCATGCCTTTGCGTCCTCCAGGTCTCAGGGCACAGAGGGCTGCCCAGTTGTCATCTGAGGTAGAAACTAAGATTAAGTTTCACTGGATAAAAAGAAAAGCGGGGGGAGGGGGGAAAGATTCCAACCACAACTTCACCTTGTAGGATAACTTCATCTCTTCTCCTCTCAATCTGATATATTATTATTTTCTGTTTATATTTTTTCAAAAAATACCAAGCCAAATTGAACCTAGCTACGAGCTGAGTTTTGCTGAGGTTAAATTTGCTGTAATTAGACTTTTCTCAACTTCTTCCTCCTTTACTCAGTTTAATTATTAAGTGGTTCAAAGACACCCCCTCGCCGCAGAATTTTCTGCTTACGAGTAAAGCTAGGTAGCCCACCAACTGGCAGCTATTGTCAAATGCCCATAGGTAGAAATGAGTAGCACTTATTTCAGTAGCCAGGCATCTCTAATCAACAGTTTTATTCTCAGTCACCACATATGTCCAAAAACCCCTTTGCCAGTGAACCTCTGCTACCTAGCAGACCTCAGGCAGGAAGAAACGACGTGTCTCTTTCTTTTATAAAGGCTTTTTCTTTTTTTTTTTTTTTTTTTCCTACAGCCTGGGAATGCTGGAGAGCAGCCAGTTGTGTTGGAGTCACTCTATTAACTGCTACGGTTACACTTTGAGAAAAGCTGCAAGCGCGTAGAGAAAAGTACAACCAACAATTTAGTACAAAATGCCATTCCTTAGTCAAACGGAACAAAACCCGGATTGCACAGACAGGGCTTTTCTTTTATTTGTCCAAAATGAATTTATACGCATCTATTCAGAAGGTGTAATTCCTGTAATAAACCCAGAGGAATATCTGCAAGTGACTTGCAGCGTGGGGCTGGACCTGAGGAGGCGACTCAGTACGCAGGGGGACAGGGAACACCGTTTCCTTTCTTCAGAGAAATGATTGAATTCAGTGTAATTAGGACAGATGGGGGCAGAAGTTCTCCTGGTACACGTCTCTTATTTGAAACAGCACCCGTGGCCTCACTCTTCGCTAGGGATTGATTGCAGTCTTCTTGGCAGGGAGGGGCCTTGGCGCCAGATTGTTTGATGGAGCTCGTCAGGGAAACTCTTCTCACGCAGCCCTTGTTATGCACCCCTGCATCGGGGTACAAGCCACCTCCAAAGCTCAGCAGCGGCGTTTGTGCCATGATGTGGCTCCAGGTGGGTACCATCGCTCTGCCCGAGGCTATGGGGCATACCCCAACCCTGGCAAATTAAGAGTATGTCTGTGTGTCTGCTCCTACCCTGCCGTTGGTAACAGCATCTCAACCTCCCGGCAAAGTACCGCAGGGCAAGAGTGGGTGCCAGTGGGAGGTGATCGTGGGCACCTCCTTCCCTGCCTTCCCTGTGGTGCCTGGCTGGTGTCCTCAGCTTGCCTCCAGCTCTCCACATGTCCCCTGGACGTGCCACCCAGACAGGTTCACACCTTGGGAGAGAGGCGAGAGCTGCAAGACATCTGGGTTCACTGGTTTGGCACTAATCGCGGGAATCCTAAAAAGCTCTGTTTACCACTCGTCTGTCATTGTCAGTTCCTAGAAACAGTAATTCTAGGAAAGAAAACAGGTGTTTCTAAGCTAAGAGGGTACGTCTCATGTCAAGTAAGATATTTGCTATTTTTCATTACATTATAAACAACTGTATTTGAAACAATGACATGAAGGTTACAAAGCAAAGCATAAAAAAGTTGTGAAATGTTGGTATTAAGGTTGCCCTTCCTATGTCTACTGTACGACATAAACTTTAATAATAATTTTGGATATTATGTTTTTCCATTGGGCCCTTTCAACAGTTGGTGTTAGCAGTGGCATACTCAGGGGTTTATAATGCAGAAAGCTATTTTTTATAGGACCTCCATCTCATTTCCTATTGAAATAGCAAGTTGTTGTTATTTGGGTAGGAGATTTAGGAAGGGAAATAAAGTTTTTATGGACTGGAGGAGCTGACTGCTGCCACGAGGAACTAGATTCCCCATCTGTTCTTTAGGAATAAGCTAAAGCAAAGCACAATGCCAGACCGTGCACACCCAAGTGAGATTAAAATGAGCTTGTGCAGATGCCAGAGGTTATAGAGGGGTACTAGTGTAGGTCTTAACCAAGTCCTTCCAACTAGTGGACAGGTTTTTGCAGAGCTGCCCCAGGCATCTTCGTAGCCCTGAATTATGCTGCATAGACAAGTTGCAAACGCGTGGACATCTGTGGCTGATGTTAGAGCACGTCTACATGGCTTTTGCAAGCAGATGCTAAGGAGCTTTGCCTGTGTCGAAGCTGGCTGAGCGCATCTGGGCTGGTGTCATGTAGCCAAGCAGATTTACCCTGAGCCCACTGGTGTCAGCAGTATCCTGCAGGTATCCACATGCGGCATGTCCCATTCTCCTGTATACCCCATCTGCCTCTGGTTAACATCTCATGCTCCGTCATCCCGTAGTTGGGACCCTGTGGGACTGCACCTGCAGCACCTGAGCTGCAGAAGGTGGGAGGGTTTTAGCAGGGATTCACTTCTTCCTACCTCAGCTGCTATTTGCAAGTAGCCTGTTAGCAGCTTCAGTAGATCTGAGTTTCTCCAGGTCAGTGTTTGAGGCCCAGGAGCAGGGAAGCCTCTGGAAGTGGGTCTCCCTGCTGACAGTTGTACAAGGCCAATTTTTTCCAGGCAGGCATCTCCAGCTAGGGCAGCCCTTCATCTGCAGAAAATCCACACCGTGTGTTTTCAAAGGGGAACCCCTTGTCTGCCTGTGCGCTGTTTCACTCTTCTCTTTGGAAGTCAGCACTTCAGTGTGTCATAACAACGTTTCCATCATGAGAAAGGTGATCATAATTAGCATACTCAAATTTCTCTGGAGACTAAAATCAAGATCTATTGACTGAGATAAAGAGGAGGTCAATGCCTTTGACACCAGCAAGAAAAAAAAATCCGATATATTCATGACCATTATTAAGCAGTTTTAGGTGTTGTAGCTTCTCTGAGATTCAACGTGGGGAGAAGGGGGAGGAAAAATCAGAAAAGTACCACGCTTAACTAGCCGCTGAATAATTGCAGCGACCTTACTTCTCATGCACCAGGCCAAGGAGGCTCACAGCCTGCTCAACCAAAACTACATATCAAATTGATTGGAGGAGGAGGGGGCAAAGTGATTCTTCAATGTACATATCAAAGGAGAATCCCAGTAATGAATCCCTAATGACAAATATCTACTGATGATCTATTGGAGCAGGCCTTTGGTTGGGGTGGAGGTGAAATAACTCCATGCGGTGGGGGGAGAAGCTGGAAGCTCAGTTCTCCTTGATGCAATGAATTGCTCAGTCCGACGTACATGAGGACAGAGTCCTCCTGTTTGGACCTCACATCACTTCAGGTTGACTCTGGCCAGGGAGTGAAAGAAGAACAGAAGGATTCAAAATTTCTTTTGAGACATTTAGTGCTGTAGCTTGAAAAATACAGAGGCCCTCACTCGTGAAGGCACAGGCAAGTTGAAGCATTCAAGCGCAGCCTTTGCTGCTCGGGAGGTCCTGCCGGTGCCTCAGCTTATGTGTGCACGCACCGAGCCTTCTGGTGGGGTTGTGAAAACCTCTGGCAACTTTCCCTGGGTTTTCAAACACTCACTGGTGATCAGCAATCAGAAGGAATACGAACACTCTGCTGCCGCTTTCCCTTTTTTTGCTCAGGATACTGGTGGGTGCGAAATTCACCAGCCAGGTTCACAATTTGCCCCAAGATCTGTCAGGGAAATAATTTGCCATGGTTTCTGCATCCCCTTTTTTTTTGTTGTAGGTAAAGCCTACGAGCTCACAGGGTAAATCAGCACTGCCAGGGGCTAAAAGGAGAGCCTGCTTTCAAACTCGGAAAGCCATCGCTTCCATTAATCTGAAATCCCTTTCCTCCTTAAATAATAGCATTATCTTTTAAAAACTGTAGCTATCAATCTGGAGGGATAAGTGAGGACAGTGAAGCAAAGTGGGAATGCAGTTCACAACACCTCCATGAGGCAAGGAAATATCATTTCTATTTGACAAACGGGAAACTTGAAGGAAAGCGCTGAAGTGACTGCCTGAAAGCTGGAGAGGAATTTTATATTAGTGTTTTGTTAAGAGATTAGCGTCCCTGGTCTAGTGTTCATGCTATTAGATCACATCTTTCCCTCTTTCATACAAACAACTAATTAAAACAATTTCTTACATAATAGCTGTCATTAAGCCCATGGATGCCAGAACGTACTCGAGTGGATGCTGAAGGGTAAACGATGCCAGCCAGAGACCCACAGCAGCGCATGCCTGGTAGGAGAGGCAGGTGAGGAATGTCTGCATGGAACGCTCAACAAATACCTTTTTGGGCTTTTATCACAGAAAGCTAATTAAACAGAAAGCGTAAAATCAGACAGGACAAGACAGCATCATGAAGGGAAGGATTGGACAAATTGCCTTTGACAAATTATAATGTTGAGTGAATGTTACAGGGGTGAGCTCCCTCTGTCTTTTTGGGAATTATATTCAGGGAAAAATAATTTCACATGCTCCGTGTAATTTGCGATGCTTCGAATACTTCTTTGTGCTGTTACTTGACCAACCCTAACACAAACCTTCAGTTTATTTTGTACATAACCTCTTCTGGTCAGGTTGTTTGAGAGAGCAGCTATTCTGAATGCATTTAGCTAGAATTTTGTCCACAAGCCATTATGGTGATTATTACATTTTTATTTTTAATATTCAAGAGAAAATGAATGAAACCTTCATCACCCTCCATATGATCTGTCTGGCTCCTCTGTTTTGGGGATTAACCTTCTCTTCCCCGGGTTCAACATAATGGAGTGCTTCTGCACAGAGTACGGTGGTCCTCAGGTGGAACCTGTGCTTTTTTTCTCCCTTTTATTGTCTGTTTGTATTGGCTTAAAACTCCTCTTCCATGCAAGCTCATTCTCAGGACTATGAAAATGAAAGATCGCATGCAGCAGTTCACACGCTGATTAGTCATGGTCAGAGGGAATTTCATTTTTGACTGTTCAGAGAAAAAGTTGTCATTAGATGCTGGAGAATAACAATGTTTGCTATTGAAGTATTTGAATAATGAGTCCAGAATTGAGCTTGAAGTAAATTTTAGTCATCATAGACAGCGCCTTGCAGGCGCGGCTGATGGGAGATGGGCTATTCATACATCCTGCGTGAACAGGTGATGGCATGGGTCTAAGATGGACAAATGTAACCATATGAAATTTAACAAGAACAAATGCTGGGTTCTGCACCCAGGATGGTGTAATCCTGGACATATGTATAGACTGGGGGACAAGAGGCGGGTGCGCAGCCCTGAAGAAATGGATCTGGAGGTTTTGGTTAGTGGTAAGCTCAATATGAGTCCACAATGTGCTCTGGTGGCCAAGAGGTCCAAGCATCTCCTGGGGTGCATTAAGCACAGTATAGCTAACTGGTCGAAAGAATTGATTATCCCAGCACTGGTGAGGCCTTACCTTGAGTACTGCGTGCCATTTGGTGCTCCACAATATAGGAAGAATATGAAAATATTAGAATGTGTCCAAAGGAAGGCAAAAAAGATAGTGAAAGGACCAGAGGGCATGACTTTTGAGGAGTGGCTGAAGGTAGTAGGTTTGTTCAACTTAGAGGAGACTGAGAGGTGACCCCACTGCTGTCTACAAGTTCCTCATGAGGGGGAAAGGAGAGGGAGGTGCTAATCTTTTCTCTCTGGTGTCCTGCGATAGGAGGCAAGGGACTGGTTTAAGGCTGCATTGGAGAAAATTCAGATTGGATATTAGGAAAAAGTTCTTCACTGAGAGGGTGGTCAAGCACTGGAACAAGCTCCCAGGGAAGTGGTCACGGTTCCAAGCCTGTCAGTGTCCAAGAAGCTTTTGGACAACACTCTTAGATATATGATTTAACTTTTAGATTGCCCTGTGTGGAGTCAGGAGCTGGCCTCGATGATCCTCATGGGTCCCTTCCAACTCAGGATATTCTGGTTCTGTGAAACATCTACTGCGTGCATAATTTGCAATACAGCTCCACACCGGAGCTGATCCCTTCTGCCTCTGCCTCAGTACCCCATACCCTATACCTTACCTCGCTTTTCCCATTCAAAGACGTCTGTGCCTTCCCCTGCATGGGTGCACCTAACAGCTTGAACAATTTCTGCTCAGTTAAGCACACCTCAGGTTGTCTTTTATTTTGTTGGACAAGGATGCTTCCTTCTTCCATGCGCTGGTTCATTGTATGGGAGGTGCTCGGTATTTATTTGCTGTCCATACAAATCGTCCATCTTATTCTTTATTCTGATCTAGTTAAAGATGTCCCTGCTTACTGCAGGGGTTTCGGACTAGATGACCTTTAAAGGTCCCTTCCAACCCAACACATTCTATGATTCTATGATTCTTTACCCATTAAGAGTTTTCATCCCACGAGGTTAAATGGTGATTTCCCGAGTTCCTACCGTCTCCTCCTTGCTATTTTTTGCCCTCTCTCCAGCAAGCTTGTTCTCCTGTTGCTCTGTGCAATAAAGCTGCTCGGTGATGTGGTGCTCGATACATGACGTTAGCGTAGCGGCTGCAGTTTGCCAGCCAGCAGGTCATGTTTCTTGTGGAGCTGTAGGAGCAGCCGTGCTTCTGAGGAGTAAGAGGTGAGGGGAGAGCTGCTGTCATAGAATCATTGAATCATAGGGTTGGAAGGGACCTCTGGAGATCATCTAGTCCAACCCCCCTGCCAGAGCAGGGTCACCTAGGGCAGGTTGCACAGGAACGCGTCCAGGCGGGTTTTGAATGTCTCCAGAGACGGAGACTCCACCACCTCTCTGGGCAGCCTGTTCCAGTGCTCTGCCACCCTCAGGGTAAAGAAGTTCCTCCTCATGTTTAGGTGGAACTTCCTATGTTCAAGTTTGTGCACATTACCTCTTGTCCTGTCCCCGGGCACCACAGAAAAGAGCCTGGCCCCTGTCCTCGCCACCTTTATAGCTTTAGGGGCTGCAGGACATGTAGGGAGGATGGGTGTGAGCTTCCTGCCAATTAAATTGTGCAAAAATGGGGTGTGAACAAGAAGTACATCCAAAAACCCACCACTTCTGAGACTGTTTCTGTACCCATCCTGCTTTTTGCATGGTGTCCACGAGACCCAATGATTTCAAAAGCACTTATTAAAATGTCCTCCTTATCTGAGGACAGAAGAGTTAGAAAAAAGTAGCTTTCTTACTATCTCCACTAGGAGCTCCTTTTTGGGCTTCTGGAACTTTGAAGCAACCAGAGGGACAGTTTCTACAAGCCAGGAAAACCTCAGTGTTGAATAAAGCAGTCAGCGGGCACGCATAAGTCCAGAAGCTTATGCCAGCCATACCGAACACCCAAAGGAAAAAACACTAGCGCCGAAAACCACACCAACTACTTGAGGGTTTGATGCAAAAAATAGTTTCTGTGGTGCTAAAGATACTTAGCTTCCCTTCATCAATTCACCTGTGCTGGTCATCAGTGGATGATCTCCCTCCAGTCCTGCTGGTTTTTGGCTATGTTTTCTGGTGCCAGTGTTTGGTGGGGACAGTTGCTGTGTGGCAGACAACGGCTGTAAAATGTCTCGGTAGATCTCAACAATAAAAATCTAATTGTGTTATTCAATTATGCAATAACTTGCTTTCATCTGTACAAATAATGCAGCACAAATGACTAAATTCATAACTCAGAGGAAGCATTTCATGATTGTGCTGAACTTTTTTGAAGAGAACAACTAACTGTTAATTTTCTCCTTACTGTATTTCTGCTATTTTTTAATGATATCACTTACATCTGAATGCTTCGGTGCCCATGTAATTTCCCTACTTGTATTTTTGAAAGAAGAATGACTAATATTTTCCAAATTATATACCGTGGCAATTAAAGGGAAAAGGGACCTATATGTGATTTGGCTGAAGAGAAACAAATCTTTTTTTAGATTATCCCCCCCCAGCCCCGCCCTTTTAAACTAAAATCGCATTTCTTCAAGCTCATACCTATTCATTGACACCTCAAGCTATAAATTACCCGCCTAACACAACCCCATTAATTTCCTACGTTAGGACACGTACATCAGGGCACAGCTCTACCCAGAAAGCGGAGTGCAGCCCTACCCACACGCTCGCCGTACAGCAGCAATAATCTGCAGGCACGCACAGTAACAGCCGCTGAAGAGAAGCGAACTGTTACTCTTTGTCACTATTAATACCAAGTTCAGTGCTCACCCAGAACAGTCACCTTCACAGAACATACAGAGGCAAACGTATACGCAGGTTCTCCTGGCTGCCACCTCCTGCTGCTTAGCTGGGACTCTTCAAGTTGCTCCTGAAGCCGCAGCTCTTGGAAGAAGGTGATTACTGAGAATTTCAGCTGGGGTCAGCTGGCTGGTCGTGTCCCTTCTCTTTTTTTTTACTTTTTTTCCTTTTTATGTGGTGGAAAATAGCTTGAAAATACAACCCTCCCCCCAGACATCTAGAGCACAAAACCAAACAGTGAAACTCCAGCTTTTTTTCTTTCTTTTTTTTTTTAATTTCACTACATAGAAGGTTGAGAACAGGTCTTAGGAACCACTAAGTTACTGTAGGTAGTGCACACAAGAGCTGGTGCTCACTTTAACCTTTATGGCTCAAATGGTAACGTTATTTAGTTAAGACTTATGTCACCGGGTTCTCGTAGTCTGCTCCTTTTTCTCACTGAATTTGAGTAAAAATATTGGCAGAGAGATTTAAATCCTGATTGTGTTTCATCCATGTTTTAACATCGGAGCATCGGCTGAAATCCCAATTTCATCTACTTTAATTGCTTATGTGCTCTGTGAAGAGAGGTGCTTTCCTGAAGCCTATCAGGGTCTTAATGTTAGTTAAAGTGGTCTTAAGTTGTGCACGAAGGCTTGCAGAAGCACGAGCAGAGTGGGGTTCATCTTTTCCAATGGCTAATTTTAATCATAGCATCAGAGAGAATATTTCCCTCTTGTACATTTCTTAGTGCTTTGCATTGCCTTGTTTTCATTATCCCTCACGTTTCTTCGCTCTCTTCCCAGGAAGCTGCGTGCAAGGCTGATTTCTTTTTTTTTGTCCTTTTGCCTTCCCTCTAGGAATGCCACTTCTCAGGTATCGGCATCTCTTGCAGCCACCACAACAAACAAACAGCAGCTCTTTGAAGCAGAAGCTGAGCAGAGAGTGCCTTGCGTCAATTTAGAAATCCGGTGGGCTTGGCTGGCTTTGCGACTTTAGGCAACTGTGTGGAAGCGACTGCTCCATCTCCAAAGGGTGATCCAGGTCTTTTAGACATCTCCTCCCCCCTGCAGCCCCTTCTTTTTTTTTTTTTTCTTTTTTTTTTTTTTCCGATCAAACAAGCAGCAGTTTTTCATTTAAATGATCTCGATCATGATGTGAGTAGGAAGGCGCCTTCCATAGTTAGCATTGTGAGGGAGAAACCTGATAATTCATTTATTCCATGATAATAGCAGGGGTAGCTTTAAGGTTTTTACCATCTGTGCTCCTATGGGAGGGAGGAGCAAAGCCAATACAAATTTAACCTTCAGATTTATGCTTCTGTGCTTCTCCATTGTGCCTCTAAAGTTCTTCAGAAAAAATCATTAACCATTTCACTACTGCACGAGAAGAAAAACTATAGCTTCCAGACTACACTTTAATTCTATATCTTCAGGATGTATTTTAATTTTAGACTTTAATAACTATTCAAGGCAAGATATATATTTAGTGAGTGTTGTTTGATCACATCTGTCTGTTTGTGTGACCAAAATATCCAAATCTAATGTTAAATGCTGAATCTATCTTCAAGACTTTATCTCCTAGCAAGTAATCTCACAGTATACACAAATATTTGTGTGTTCTCACCGAATACACAAATAGAAAAATGCAAGTTGTCTACTTATGCCTACTGCTTTTACAAGGACAAAACTCTTGTTGAAGTAGGAATGGGGACCTGAGATAAAGGGAAGTTGTTAGCACTGTTACATGCCAAAATTTAGGATACAAATGTGTATTGATTTGTAGGTTCATCTGGATTTTATGGACAGATGACCTAGGAGAAACCAGGGATTTCTGAAAGTGTGCAGATGACCTATGAGCCAAGAGTCAGTTTATTAGGCAAAGATCAAAATGTAACTGCATCCAAAAAGGGTCAGTGAGTGTTACTCTTCCAACCTTCAACTAGAAAGGGCTGAATTTCCTTAGTAAGTTGTAAAATGATTAAAGGTTCGAGGTTAAAATTAAAAAAAAGTCTGCAAAGTTGGGGGCAGGCTCTAGAGAACAGAACTGGTTATTGTTGTCAGAGCCAGGGATGGAGTTGTATGAAAATCTATGCGTTTCTTTGATTCCCTTTTATCTAGATCCCTATCAGACCATGGAAATGCTTCACGTGTATTTTACTACATCTGAGTACTTGCTAAGTACACTGCAAATGTTTAATCATTGCTACTTTCTTGTGAGCTTGCTCCAGAAAGTGGGGTCTTCAGGGGCAAAATATTCTTACTCTGGATTGGCTAAAAAATTAAAACTAAACCCACTGTCCACTAATTTTCTGCAGGAGACTGAGTTTAGAGTTCAGCTTAGCGCTATACAATGTACTTTGTATACAAGCTTTACAGGGGGGAAAAAGAGGTGTTTTTTCTGCCTGACCTACTTACTGATGGGTGCCATGGGATTCTCTGGCCATGTTGCATGGTGGGGTGTAGAGTCTGTCCCACAGAGAAAACCAGCAATATGGGAACACCTGAACTATACTTCCCATGATGCTCCTTTGCAGCCTTTCCGAAATTCAGATGAGTCCTGCTGTAAATAATCAAAAGATGGCTATATTTGGATTAACTGTACCTTGAGAACAAAGGCACTTAAACTAGGTCGGCGTGAGGCATCTTGGCTCTGCAAGTGTTATGGTTGCATCTGAGTGCCTCTGTGTTGCACGGGCTCAGCTGCTTGCTTTGGTCCTGACCGAGGAAATTTCAGGCATTGCAGCAATGGGATATCCAACCTCTCTTTTGCCCTTAAGTGCTGCTGCTGTATGGTTTAATTCACTGTGGGTAGTGTTTCGACTTTATGCAGGTTATTCACTCCTTCATCACAGTAGACAGTGGAGATCTGATTGTAGATGCCTCTGTTTTTTTCAAATGAGAGCCTTCAGGCTTTGGCCTGTGAAAAGTTGAAATTTTCTATGGAAAAAGTTGAGGATGCGCTTGTTTTCATTCTCACCAACCTTTGCTGTGAGGAAAAACCCTGTTGTTTCTGACTGTCCGTGGTCCTTCATCAACAGCTACCTGTTTTGGGATGAGAGGGACTGGGACAGGGCTGCTGCCCCTCTGCGTGCTGTGCACAGCCCATCTGAGGAACGAAAGGGGTGACCATAGTCCTGGGTCCTGGGCATCAGGAAGGCACCTGGTTGTTTGCCAAGATCTGTTTCAGAGCACCTTCTCCATAAACCATGGTAAAATATAGAAGAAACTGTTTTGTCTGAGTAGGCTGCTGCTAGGGCAGTACATCTCCATAAACACTTTTGCTAAGAGGCATCTCAAGGAAGTTACTCACTTAGGAGTTGTGGTACCCATGCCTTTCCATATCAATCTCGACAGGAAAGTCTCTAGTGAGAAGGACATCTCAAAAAAATGGTACCTTGCAATGTTTTTGATAAAAAACCTGTTTTGGATAAAAATGTTAAATTCATGTTTTGCGAGTTGCCTATCTAGGCAAATAACTGGGACCACTTTTCATGAAATCCATGAACTGAAGCTTCATTATCTTCCACTGGTAAAAGACAAGTCAAGCTTAGCATTGAAATGGGTGGAAAATTGGAGAGATTGCAAGCCTAGTTCCACTGTGATTTTTTTGTAAGTTGGCTAATTATTGTTCTTGAATTAAGAACTCATAATCAGCTTCGTGCCTGATATCTTTGGCTTTGTTGTGTGGTCCATAGGGTTTTGCAGAAAAAAAACCTAAAACAAGCAGTAATGCACTTAGACAATTGTACAATGTTATGTGTGGGAAAAAGAATTGTCTGCCTAATCTCTATCTGGATGTTGTGGAGGAAAAGATTTTATTAGTTTATTTTGCCGTCTAAAAAAAAGGAACTCAGTAGTTTTTTCTATGTGTAGGTATGATCATAAATATGCCCTTGAGTCTTCCTGTTTCAAGGTTAAATAAAAGCAGTTGTGCAGGTTTCTGTCGTATAAATAACTTGATAGAAATAGGAGAACAACCAAAAAAAAAGCACAAATATTGCAAGCTCACAGCAAGGTTTCGTTAGCTTGTAAGCTACAGTATAAGCATTTTGATAAGGAAGAGTTAAGACTGCATCAGAAATTTTGAGCTTTATGAGCATTCACGTACTCGTAATGCTCATGCTTAAAAGATAGGACACCAGGAAATGATCACTGAAGTACTCCTTTTCACAAAAACCCACCTGGTACCTAACAGTCCTCAGAAATGAATGTCTGGGGTACAAGAGGAAAACCAGCCACTAACTTATAAAATATTCAGTCAAGGCATAGGAATAAAACTCTTCGCTGCAGAGCCAACACAGGATGACTTCACCACTCTTCTTTTGCCAGGCTGTAGCCTGTGCTCTACGTGTGACACTCCCCTTCTTCTGCCCTGGAAGGGACTCGGAGCAAAAATGATTGAAAGGAGAAATATAATCCAGGTCCCCTGGGAATTGGCAACACACATTTAAAAAGCTCACTGCTCTCCACTTTGTAGACTCAAGAAGTATCAACAAGCTCTGAAAAATCAGAGAAACAGAAAGAAAGAATACCAAGGAAAAAAATTGATTTTACTTGATTTGAACTTATTTCAGGGCTGACATGATTGTCATCTGATGCATAACACCAACTGAAATTTGCTGAGGCTGAATTACTCTACACTCGACAAGCAGTTATATACATATATATATCCAAGACGTGCTGTTAAGTCCATCTAGCAGGTTGGGAGTACCTCTGTCTGCATCATTCTTAAAACCAACCTAAGTCTTCGGTGCGTGGAAAGCTGCCTCTGCTGCTCTTTCTAACCCTTTGTAAAACAGAAAGACGAGCCATGAGGAGGTCAATCCTTCATAAATCTACGAAAGACAAAGAGTTCATCCTTCAGTCATGCAAACTCCTACACACGTGAGTAACTTAAAGGACAACAGCAGCCCCCTTCATGTATGTAAGCGTTCGCTGGATCAGGCGTTAGGCTGCATAGCAAACCATAAGGTGCTATTAAATTCACCAGCCCAACCCATACTGGATAGGTAGGTAGCAAGTTTATCGCCTTAACTTGAGGTACCCATTACCTGGGACCAGACTTCCAGGACCATTAACACCTGTGAGCTCAGAGATCAGCTCACTACTGATATTTTGTCAGGAGCAGGCAGGGCAAGTGATCCCGTTTCTGTTGAATCAACAAAAATGCACAATTTGAAGTTTTTGCAGGCCTTTTCCTTTTCTGCTGGGTTTGGGTGAGTTACAAAGATACCCAGTCCTTCCTGGACCCTGCTGAAATGTTAACCCCAAAACATGGTGAAGCAGAGGGATGAGCTGATAAGAGATGAGCACCGCTGCGTCACGCAGCCAGGGCAGGTTTGATTACTGTTAGAGGACCAAAAGCCAGATTCACAGTAAATTATTGAACCGGGGCCCGGTGCCCGCTGACTGTCACGCTAGCGATAGGACTGTGGCATAAATCTTGGGATCAAATGGTTTATGTGTTGCAGTCATGTCTCTCCCTGGGAGAGCTGTGGAAAGAAACACAAAGGAAAGCAGCAAACTTCAAACTTTGAGTAGGCAATAGCCTCCTTGGTAATATTTTGGCACGGGTGCATTTTGTCGTCTTCTTGCCTGTTTGATGATCATCCAGAAGTCACGTTTTTACATGGGGGTGAGAAGGTTTTTAACATCTCTCAGCCAATTATACCCCAAATTACATGTCCTTACTAACACACTTTTTCATTAAAGAAACAAAGAACATTTTTTTCCCAAATACACGCTTCCTGATGTTGCCTAGATACAAATTTCTGTTCCTGCTCCCTAACCCTCCATCATCTGCTGCAAGGTGCTGGATTTTGCTGGGCTAAAGTCCTCTGGCTGAGAAAAGCCACTCGGTTCGTAATCAGGCATGTTAGCGGCTCACTTCTCCATTGTTATCCACAAGGTTAGCCACAGATTTGGTTTGACAAGCCATAGCTAATTTATTTGAGCTAAATTATATGAAAGCAGTTATCATATTAACTGTGCTCACAGCTCCACCTCTCATAATGTGTTTTTTGTTTCTGGTCTCCAGTTATTATACGTATTTTTTTAGATTTTTGTTTTATCCAGATGCTAAGGATTAAATCATGGCTTTTTGGTTTCTAGTGTAATTGAATTTTATACTGTCTGGGCAGCCTTCATTTAAGAATTGCAAAGTGCTTTAAAAATGTTCCTTAATGAAGCTTCACAAAACTTGATTGAGGGAGGTAAATATTGTTATTAGCATGGTTTTATAGGTGGGTGAGCAGAGGGAGCTGTAGGGTATTGCAAATGCTCTCCAGGAAATCATTGGTACAGAATTCAAGAGCAGACTTGATCAAAAAAAGGACTTAATTTTGCATGTAAAACAGCTACTAGCAATTTTTGACAAAAAAATCTAAAGCTGACAATTGCTACAATAACCGTTCTTTTCAGTTGTCAGTCAAAACTTTAATTTTCTGACAAACGGAAATAAATATTAGAGAAGAGCAAAGATATTTGACCGCATACACTGAGGACAAGCAGAACAATGCACACATATATAAATTAAACTTTCTTCAAAGAACTCCAGTCATCCAGGTTCAGATGTCCAGCTACCCTGACACATCTCTCTTTTACTGGCTTTTTTTTTTCAGATTAATAGGAGTTTATCACCCATTTTAGCCAAGTAACTAATCATTTTTAGGATATGTGACTCACATCCTTTGGAGATTCAGTAGATCTCATTCGTGTAGCTTGCTTAGCAGTTCTGAAAATCTCCGTGTGAATGTTGGAAGCTGAATTGCTTCATTTTTTATTCAGGTCAGGCTTAGTGTCATCTGTGTCCTGGTTCCACTCCAATCCGGTGTCAAGAAGAAGTTCAAACTAATGGTTCAGTTTTAGTTTGAGATTAAAAAAATGGTCTGAGCCAGTCTTCATTCTGTCTGTGTTTGATTTGATGCCCTGGTTTTAACTCTGTTTTCAATTTGTTTACATTCTCATTTTTTTCCTCTTTTTTTTTTCTTTTTTTTTTTTTTTTAATACAAGGAAAGTGTTAGGAAAGGCTCAATGTAGGAAAAGTTACTTTAACTGTTTAAAAATTATATTTCTTTCGTATCTTTCCTGTTTTCCACACGGCATCTGCTTCATGGGCCACCCGGTGTGGGCTTACGGGCCACCTGGTGCTCCAGCAGATGCTGAGCACTCAAGGAGCGAACCATCGCTGTACCACCAGCAACATTTGCAAACACATTTAGCACAGCGGCCTCTTCTGGGTTTGGACTTTACCCAGGATGATGAGCACGCGGGAGGTTTCCAGTCTGCAAACTTGCACCTGACCTGCACTCCACTGCCAGCCAAACGCTGGGATGTGGGGCAGTGGAAGTCGAGGGTCTGTACGAGGCAAGAAAAAGCTGCAACCCTTTTGGCTGATGTTAGTGGCACAGGCTCACACAAGCCCCTTTTTCCTCAAGTCAGGTAGATCAACTTACCTGTGCACCAGATTTATAGTCTGATGGTCCCCAGCCAAGGGTTCATTTCGATGCTCTTCATCAGCTACACTGCAAGCTGTGGAAGTGGAGATTAACCTGAGCAGCTGGCCTCTTCCCATCCTCTGAGAGAAACTTGTTCTAAAGCATGAAACTATGCCTGCTGTGGTCTGGGAAGAAGCAGGGCTTTATTAATTACACTTTAAGAGCATGAAAAATTAATAATTGCACTGCTAACACTGTTAATATATGTACCGTTACAGAGTCTGGTTTGTAAAACAGTGATAAAATATTTACTTGGTGCTGTGGTGACCACTGAAAATGGAAGCATTATTGCTGTCTTGCAGCTCTGCTTAAAAAATAAGAAATGATTTATCATACTCCACTGGAGCCAAAATTCGACGAGGATATATGCACTCCAGGCTTCAGGTGCTTATGGCCTTTATGCGTTCAATTAAATCGTTGGAGATTAGATCATCTATTAATCCTCAAGGTTTAGGGTGATTAGCTGATAATCTCTATTTACCCCTCGAAGGCTAAGAGCCACCCCAGGAGGCTACTTTTCCCTGCAGCGCGCATAAATGTCTCAAGGGAGGGGTGGCACGGGGGCTCTGCTCTGCCCCCAGATGAGGAGCAAGAACATACCACCCTCCCTCTGCATGGGATCCACTTCCCAGCTGCCTGGCAGCCAGAGCCCTATGGCTCTTCCTCCATGTGGATGTCTTGTCTTTTCGTGGAGCTAAATTCCTTCCTGCCAAGGCAAGCTGGATTTTCTAATTGTCGTTTATTTTTGTGCGTATGAACTTAGTGATCATGAAAAGAGCTGTGCTGGCGGGCCTGGAGGGGGAAGGTCTCTGGTTTAACTAGAGAGCTGGAGCAGCGTGGGTGGAGATGATTGTGTCCCTTACATGGTGCCCGACCAATGGGACCCTCTGACTTGAGTGACTGCATCCGAAGGAATAAAGGGGAAAAAGCAGGAGTGGCCCAGGCATTGTGGTGTCTTGTTAATGCTTCCTCACCGGACTGTGGTGGGGCAGTTGGGAAATGGGGATGTCCTGGTGAAAAATACCTTGGATTTTGGAAAGCGGCTGCTCGCTGAAGAGAAAATTAAATAATGGGAGCCAACCTTAGCAGAGCACAGGTCACCAGGAAAATGTCTTTGATGTTCAGAAGAAAGTGTATTTGAAAGAGGGCACAGGGAGATGCAGAGCTTAATCTTGGTCCAGCAAAACTCTGGGATGAGGATATCCCAGTGAGCAATCCCCAGGTTTCAACTCTTCCTGCTGTCAGGAAAAAAAAGGCTAGCACCCCTTGTCTCAAGTGCTCTTCATGGTTCCCCTAAATGGGCCTCATTTGCATGTTTTTTCCTTTAATTTACTCACTTCTGAAAGCCCTAATGATTTCTACTCATAAGGCCCTTTTTGCTTGTTAGGTTTCCTTAACTTCATTTCCTCTGCGAGCATCTCCTCTGAGGGACCTCCTCTGAGGGACATCGTCTGGCCTCTAAAGAAGATAGTACATCACCTACACTCCCAAAAGTCAAGAGAGACTCTTGATACAGGTGTGAATGAATGGAGAAGGCAGCAATAAAAACAAAGTTCATGTTTAACAGGAGTTAAGCATTTCAAAAGTCTGATGCAGAACAGCAGGGACGAATCAGAGCTGACACAAAACCCAGTTGTTCTTTTTACAAACAAGCTAGTACTTGAAACACTTCATCTGGTACTACTGAAGTCAACAATAACTTTGCCATTAATTTCCACAGTGGGAAGAGTTGGCTGTCTCTGTGAGGAAAAGCCTGTGGTTACAAGTGATTTGAAAAGAGTAATTGAAGTTACAGTAAAAATGTCAGTACTTTGAAGAAAGAAAACGGAAAACCGAGGAGCTGGAAAAAACAGTTGCGGGGTTCAGTTCAGAATGCTCAATAAAAAATAGTGCCAAATTTTAGAAAACTTTTTGTATGTGAGGAACCTGGTACAAGTGAGTATTTCCAAACTAGTCCCTACAAGTGAGTAGTTCACAATATAATGAGCTGTGGCTACAAATAAGCTCTGTTATGATATCTGAGTCCTGCTTCCCAGTCCAATGAAACACACAGAGCTTCTGCCACTGGGTTGATCATGGAACCAAGACTGGGGAAGGGGCCAAATTGTGACACCATTGCTCCTCCTGAATAACGCTATATATCACGATGACGCTATGTACCATGAATATACCCTTTGGGCTCAGTGGGAATTACTCTTGACAGAGGATGCTATTCTGCGTGAGTGAGACAATTGCAATCGGGACTGCAGAAAATGGCATCTGAGCCTCTAATGTGCCTTGGAGCTGGCAAGGAGTGGCAGAGCGATGGGCTTCTCAGGGAGTTTTATTGGAATTTTGGGGATGTTTTGGGTAAGAAGCTGCTGGAAGTTTATAACAGTGCCCAGTGGAAAAGTGAGCTGACAGGATCGATGAGCCAAAAAGAGCTAATCATGTTGATTTACAAGAGAGGAGGGAAAGAAGACGCATCAGACTGGAGACCAGTCTCTTTACTGAATACTGCAAATACGCTATTGGCAAAAGTACGGCAATGACATTAAGAACAGCTATCGAGGAAATTAGACTCAAAAGTGTGGAGTGCCTGAAAGATCATTTGATTTTAAAAAGTCGTATAATTTTTTATGGGAGAGGAGGAAATATCTTTCCCACTCTCAATCTGCAGCCATCTCGTGTCTTGATCAAGTAAGAAAATGATTTGGCAGAGTCAGATGGAGATTTCATTGGATAGGTTTATTGAGAAGGAAATGGAGATCCATAGTTTAGCTCTTTCATTCTGATTTTATAGATTTTTGTGTTGTTTTCTATGTTCGGGGTCATATGTTCTTATCAACTTTTTTTCTAATGAATACAAAGCCCAGTGGCACTTTGGATGTGCAGCTTGTCATGGTAAAGACGTCTCATCTGGAAAAGGAAAAACATATTGCTAGAGAATGTACCTAGAAAGAAGTTTAAGGCATGACATAAGTACACAATAAAGTAATCACCACGAGTGAAAGGAAAAACATAAAACACCTGTGTTGGCAGGAAGTGGATTTGACAGCACAAGAGACAGAAATCCTCTATTTATCTCGGAACAAATTCAATGCTAAACTGAAAAGAGGACATCTTACACACGCAAAAGTATTAATAGCTATTTAGTTAGTATGAAAACAAGTTTCACACACGCACTGAAATCCCAAGGTAACATTCATTGTGTTTGTGTAATAGGCATTTATAACCCTTGTATGGACAGGTCAACCAGAGGCTGTTAGCTATCAGAAGGGCAATCCTCCTACACAGCCAGGCAAGCGGCTTTTGCAGGAGACCATGTGAAACTACTGAGAATAGTTCGCATGCCTCTGGGGAGGAAAAAAACACTTCTACAGAAGACTTGCTTTGTGCTCCTCACACTTTCATTCTGGATCATATTTGGGATGACTTGAAAAATTTGGCTTGCATCAGACGGTGCAGTATAATTGAGATATGGATGCCATGTCTACAGATGATGTCAGTGCCAGAATATGATGGATAGTGATGGATAAGATCATCAGCTGTTGTTGCTCTGGGCAGCAGCATAGGTTATCTTGAGCCAATAGTGTAAGACGTATTTTATTTTGGCAATTGGTGAGGACAAATATGCTGCTCTCAAGTTCAAAAGCAGCTGCTAATGCTGTAGAAAGGTAACTACTTGGGGAAGCCCAGTCCTGGAATGAGAGGGGAAGTCCTATGTAGTGAAAAAAATCCTTTGCATTCAGGTCTTCCATTCAATGCTTAAATTTTGCCCTTAGACCAGGAACACAAGTAGCTCTGCACCACCTGGCCCTGATGGCACCCTACTGCCATTCGTGCAACACCAATAGTGTGACACTGTCCAGTTCTTTGACAGCCACTAAAAAGACACCTCTTGCCATCATTGCCCAGGTAGATACTCTTGTTAAAGGGGCTTTGATCCCAAATCTGAGCTCTTCTTGTATTTCCAGTGAGGTCTTCAAAGACACGAGCGACTTACTGCAGCACAGTAAGTAACTGCATGTCAGCTGAGTCACAGTCACTGACTGTGTGCACATGCTTAGCCCACTGCTCACGTATTTCAGCTTAATTTAACCCTCTGTCCTTGTGGTGAAAGTGGACGGAGCAGCTGATCGCTTACCTTTGGAAGGCATTTAGAAACCTGGCTGTGGAAATCAGGATTCAGATTTGTATGCCAGTAATGCATATGACATGTAATAAGCGCAAGGTTCTCTGTCATATGGCTTTTATCTCACTTTATAGCATATATTAATTACTAGCATGACTGTATTTTTAAAACCTGCTTAAGCAATAGTAGGCTGTATTTGCATGCCAACAAATATAATTAGATTGCTTTCACTTGGCACAGATTTGACTGTGCTATCTACAAACAGGCAACGATCACCTTCTGCTGAAGAAAAGGAGGGCAGAGAAGCAGAAGAGAAACTGGATGTGAAGCGTTAGTTGATGGTATAACGTGTTCCAGTCACTCCTATTTTTCTGCTTTCCCATTGTCGGTAGTTCTCTAACAAGCTTGGGTTTGGCCTGAAACACGACTCTCTTCAGACAGATATATCATGTAAACCAGAGCAAACCCATTCTCATTTAAACTAGATAAGGTACAGGACATTACTTTATTCTCTTTGCTGCTAGGAGTTGCATACAAAACACTGAAATCTGCATAAATGCTATACTTCTTGAATAAGTGAATTCAGTAAGCCAGCTCTATTTTTGTGCCTACATGTGAATTGGGTCTTAACATGTGAATTTGTTTGCCAGTTACGTAACCAACTTGAACTGTGATAATCTACATGAAAGAAAATGTGAGTTTCCTGTGAAGGGAGCAAAGATTTTTATCCTAAATCTTTTCTGCAGGCGACAAAGTTGCCGTCTAGATACACTACATTCACTTTATTGTCCCTTTAGTCTCTTGGCTGGAGTGCTGTGTTACTGCTCCTTTGCATTTTTTCTAGATACCAGATGAAAATGCTCTTCCAGTCTGGACACTGGTTTGGAACAGTCCAGTTCCAGTGAGAGAACTGGGAGCTAAGCCTAGAGCTCCTGCACCCCAGTTCGGTGTCTTCATCAGAAACCTGTCGCCCCTCTTCAGCCAAACCTTGGCTGAAAGTTACCTGCAGAGAATATTCCAAAGCAATGTCAAAGGCCCCTCTTGGCTTGCCAGTGGTGAGGAAATCCTGCATTAGAGCTGCTCCGTTGCTTTCAGCTTACTCCCCCACGCTGGAGCAGACGCTGTGTAAGCACAAGGCTTCGGCAGAAAGGGATGAGAGGGCGTCTCAGTGGGAACTCTTCTTCCTTTACTTGCTGCAAGTCACAGCTTTAATGCGCCTGTAATTTTTTTTCAATTTTGTTAATGGCAGGTCAGCTGCTTCTGAACTGTACTTTGCACTTTGCTCCCACTCACTTTATTTCCTTTCTCCACTGTGGTGATTTGAGAAAGAGGGGGGGAGGGAAGGAAGAAACGAAAACTTTGTGGCACATCAATATTTGTCTCAATTCATTGTCTTGCATGATGACTCACCGTCAAAATAGTGCTGCGGTAACATTTGACATGCCACACTGGAACAGCTTCTGAACTGCTACAGTGTTCTATTTCCATCCCTAAGATTATGGGGGAATTAAAAAAGCAGATCTTTTGACACAATTCAGCATAGCAACTTCAGTGTATTGTGCTACTTTATACCACGGAGTCGGTACTAAATGGGCTGTTTGACGTGATGCATTATAAAGGATTTAGAGGTGTCATGTATAAGTACTTTATAGTCTTTGTGATGCAAATGAAAAAGGATGTATCCTGGAAAAATATTAGGAGTATTGCAGACACCATTAGTCCAAAGGTGTTTCTCTGCACAGCCGTGTCATGTAGCCCGGGTCAAGTTTTGGTCCTTGCTAATAACTGTAATTAGGGCCAAGCAATGGCATCGTAACAGCTAAAAGACCCTTTATTCCAGCAACATTAAAACAACAGGTGCTGCATGCCAAACAGCTGTTAGGAAGCAATATGTAATTAAGAGCAAATAATGACACTGAGCATTTAGATCGCGCATTTCTCCCACATCTTTCAAAGTTCTCGTGCTATCTGGCTACCACGCAGGGCAATTTGCATAACTACGTATTTCCAGTTCACATAAAGATAGCTGGAACTGCTCCACACTCGCTGGCACTGCAGTCACAGGTGAAGGGAGACAGGGAACGGTGGCATCGGGTAATTATAGACCTTCAGCACTGGTGGCAAAACAAGTGAAAAGGAGTTTTCAATAAGTAATGAACACAGAGTTGCACTGTGTGGGCAATTTTAAGAATGTGACTGCCAGCTGCGAAGGGTGAAGGAAACCTCTCTTTGTCCTGTGGATGTGTGACCCTACACCTCACAGGGAAGCCCCCATTTTCAAGCCACAGAGCCCCGTAAGTGCTCTCAGCACCAAGGTGCTCCCTGCCTGGCTTTCAGTTTACTTAGAGCTTATTCAGAGCTGAGAAACTGTTTTCATCTTTCACCGCCATTGCACGGCACTCCCATCACCTTGATGAACTTGCTTTGCAGGGATCTCATCTGGGTTTTGCAGGATACCTCCCCGGCATGGGCGCAGCTCTCTTCTGTGCCTTTATATTGGAGAGGGAGAAGCTGCTTTGGCCCCAAGGTGCATGTCTTGAAGGTATCTCTCACAGGTCGTAAATCCTTCCTTCTGGGCTAGGAGTTACTGTACTCTGGCTCCTCTGTCTCCTTCCAACCTCCTTCTCCGGGACTGCACTCTGGGGTGGTGGGACAGACAGCAAAAGGGATGGAGAGGTCTCACTTGTGACTGCTAAGGCTTTTGGAGTTCTCTAGTCTTCGTCGACTGAACTTGCTGTCCTCCGATGGGTGCGGATGCTCTCAGGAGCATGTTCCTGACAATGTGTCCTGCCTCGCCTGGGGACAGCATAAATATATTCTCTGTGAAATTGAGGTCAATTCTCCTCCTCACCACTCATTCCTTTTTCTCCCTTGGAGACTTGACATTTTTTGTGTTAGTTATTTGTCTTGGTTTTAATTTTCTGAGGCAAAGGAACGAAGCCATTCAGCCTCATGCTAAATAGCATGTTGTCCTCACCCCGACCTTCAGTGGTCAGAGGACAGGGCACCATTCTTTGAGCTTACCAGCCAGGTCTGCCAGCTTAGGGGGAAAGGGGGACCCACTTGTTAGGCTGTTTGCCCAGCCCTTGTGGCCTCTGGCATTCCTTTTCTATTTGATTGCTTTTTCTGATCTCTGAGTTACAGCACCTGACTTGTAGGCAGCAGGTTTGCAGAGTCATGTCCTTGTACGAAGTTAGACACGCTAGCTACATGTGTGGGTATAGATATGTACAGGCAGGCATGTATGTGTATGTATATACATTCTTTTGTACGTATGTGTAAGTGGTGGTGTTTTTCATGGGGTCCGTGTAAGAGATGGGGACTAGGATCAGCTCACATGCTACCACTCAAGGCAAGGAAGATGACATACTGAGATCAGGGTTGATTTTGAAATCCCACGCTTTCTACCAAAACTTCTCTGTCTTAAACCAGTGGCATTAACCCTTTTCACTGTAAATGGGGGTTTATACCCACCCACCTCCACAGGGGTCCTTAAGTTAAAGATTTGCCTGAGGCAGGAGTGGAGGTTTTTTTTCTGCAACCTTTGCATTTTATCTGGAATAGAAAAGTGGGGAATGAGAGAAATGTAACACTGATGGGACTCTTGTAGAAGATTGGAAATGTTGCTTCTAGTTCAGAATAGGAACCGAAACCTGGGTTTTTCACACCTGGTGTGGTACTCCATTGGCACTTCCAAATACCGAGTAGTTGTAATTAGAAAAGGAGGGTGATAGTGCTGCTCAGCCTTTACATTGTGGCCATGCTTTTGAGTAACAGCTACAGCTGTCACTCTGTTTTCTGTGGAGCCTGTGTGGGTGAGAGAAGGTCAAGCCAATACCATGATAGCAGGGGCTGTGTCAGCATCACAGCCAGGCAAGGGCAGCGGGAGCTTAGAGGCTATCCAAAGCCACTGGAGCCCATATGAGTTTGGAAAATACCATCACAGGTCTCTTTGCATCTTTCTCAGCAGAGATTCATAAACATTTAAATGCTTGACAGACTTCAAAATCAGATGCACAATTAAATTAAAACAACCAGGATGACAGTTTCTAACAGAAGAACATAAATACAATGACCGCAACACAAACAATACAGCAAAACAGCCAAAAAGTTAACAAACATTTATGCAGCAATACATTGTAGACTGTCACTTCAATGGTTTTGACTTCAGTCAAAGCTTGGGTAATAAAGAGGATCTCAGTGCATTCAATGGTACGGGCAGGAAGAAAGGCTGTGTGAGATTTGCATTGGCCCAGTGTGGAGGATGGTAAGTGGAAGATCTCTTGTAATTTAATGCCTTGCCTTCAGAAGCTTCTTAGGACTTCTTGGTTATGAGATTATAAACCACTGACAGAAATTATCTCTGTCAAATTTCCTTTAGGATTTAAGTACACCAACAAGAATGTACTTTCTGTCACCAAGATAAAGGTTTCTTTTGACATTTTTTTTCTGAAACAAGCCATTCAGATGACAGAGAAATAGCACTTCGGTGGTTTTTTTTCAAAGATTCACTCCACCATTAGTAACTTTTAGACAGAAGGCAAAGGTGCTGGATGCAGTGATCCTGTGCATAGCATGGCTGGTTTTGTCAAAGGGCTGACATGCGTAGAACGACTTTTGCAGCACTCAATTCATGAGAAGCTCTCCGTGGCCACGAGGCAAGATCGCTGCCACTCTCTATGGCCTAGGTAATGTACTGAGGCATCAGCCAATGTGCCTTTGGTAGGATCCCCGTCAGATGAGGACAGCCACCTTGATTGCATTCAGCTGTCCCTAATGCTTCAGGCAAAATCAGGCTGATAATTCAGACCAGGTTAAGCTGCTTTGGGTGATCCAGGTTTGCCTGAAGCAAATTAGGAAGCACTTATAAAGCTTACTCTGTTAGCAAGTGAGGGAGTGTACTAATTTCTGTCTGAGGTTATGGTGTGTGGGGTCTACTGTGTTAGCTGCACCCAGGGGAAAACCTCTGTCCCTAGCCTTCAAGCAACTCAACAGCAAGGTAATTCCTATCACAAAGTTGCCTGCAGACTTTGTGTTGTTGATATAGGTGTGCTACTGTGAGTCTTCCTTATAACTATTGGTTATCCTCATACAGGAAAGAAAAAGAATAACAAGTGTGTTTTTGGAAATTGCCTTAGTGCTGTTCTAACTGTATTTGTCCTAAATAGCGAGTATGCCAATGTGACAATGCCTTTTGAAAAGAATTTTACCTTTGTGTAGATATCCATACACAAAACCTGCATGTTGAACTGCTCTGAGTGGTTTAGGAGTGTGTGATGGCTCTTACTCCTTACTATGTTGCATCAGTATGATACTGTTGAGCCAGAGTAGGGAATTGGCTTTCAATGCAGAGAGTTCATCAAATCTGATTGTAAACTCTCTCTATTCCTTTGTATGTGTTTGAATCTTCTTTCTTACTTGTGCCAAAGACCATTGCTTCTTTATCCATTGAGGTACCTGGAGAATGAAGGTGCTGACCAGAATAAGCATTAGCCCTCAATTGCTGTTGCCTATAAACAGTGGTGTTGACAACCTGGAAAGACTGCCAGGATAATGTCCCAGATTCTCTAACATAGGATTCCTCTTAATATTATATTAGCTGTTTTTTAAAGGATTAATAGATGAAAAGCAGATGCTGTAAGCACACAGTTGACTTGATACACCTATCTTAAAATGGTAACCATAAAGCTGTGCAATCCATTTACCTACTGTATGCTGACAAACTGACCATATCCACAAAACAATTAGTAGCTCCCTGTAAATGCAAATGTGAAGTGTTTCTGTTTTTGTTTGACTTTTAATTGCGTGTGTGAAACTGTCAGGATTAATAGACACCCAAAAACCTTGATGGTTCTGCTAGCTGCCTGCATGTTTACAGCCTACAAGCTGCTCTAGAGGTCTGAGAATATCATCCTTTGTACCTTTAGTTTCAGTTAGGGCACAATAATTCTGTTCCCATTTCTTTTCCTGGCTCTGCGTAGAATTAGGACATGCAAAGTAGCAGAGCACGAAACTCATGTACAAAAATTACCTTAAACTTGTTTGGTGTTAAACACCACCACCAAAACTTCTGCTGGGTTTGAGTGGTGCTGTCTGTTGAGGTGGGAATTCTATTTTCAATAGAGCTCACCCAGACAGAGACATGCTGTTTTGTCAACCTTTGCTAGTTTGGATTCAGCCAGCCTTGCCTGAATTAGATTTCAGTCTACCCTGCAGAGGTGGACGTGAAGGGCTTGATGCTGTTTTTGCATCACCTCCCTCCCTAGTGTTTGGAACTGCTACAGGCCACAGGAATCCCTGAAATGAGTCAGAATGAGCTCAAATAAAAAATATTTGGTCTGTGCAGCAGTGAACTGAACCTCACGAGAAGCTCCTCCACCAGGTGCGATCATCAGGTTGGGTTTGCAAAGGGGTGCCCTTTATGCAGCCTTATTTGCTCACCTGGGCTCTTGCCACACTCCCTGTGTCTTCCAACATCCAGGGTAACAACTGACTAGGAAAAGTAATGTCTCATTCATTCAGCTGAACCTCTTAGCCCTGGCAACACCAAACAGGATCTTGCCTTTGTGTCTCAGTTCCCTGTTTGTAAAACTGGGATAATAACATTGTCTCACATCACTGACGTGTGCAGTGGATGAACATGGTAAAATTGCGGTACCCTCAGTTGATACAGCAATGAGAACTCTACAGCCATCTGAGAGAGACAAATGAGTATTTTTTTTTTTTTTCCCCAAAGGTGACACTTAACCTGTAGCTGCAGGTGTACTTTTAATTATGATATAAAATGAACGTGATTCCTGCACACCACTAGCTTAGCTTTGCTTTAAAATTTAACATGTCGTGGCTGAGTCATTCAAAATAAGAAAATGTCCTTTTTCCACTCTTCTGTTTCTCACTTATTCTTTCTTTGACTGAAAATTTGTAGAAAACAATAATTCTTTATGCTAACAACTTTCTTAGCCTTGCCAGTTTAACCAAATCCCCTTGGCTGCTAATGGTGATGTGATTATCACACAAGCACACATGTTACTGACTGCATTGGCTTTTTTTAAAGGCTGCTTGAAACCTCCATTTTTCAATGCTTTACAAATATTTGTGATAAAGATGTTTCTCAGAGTGAAGGATTTGAGTGCTTTGGAAAAAATGCACTGTCTGGTACGCTGTCGGTTCCCTACATACTAAGGTGCAGCAGTACACGTATTTCTTTCACTGAAACAGCTTCTTGTGGCTGTAAGGTGGCAGTGGCCTGGAAAGGGGCGGGGGGCAGGAGGGAGTTGGGGGCGGGGGGGGGTTAAATTAAAAAAAAAAATATAAAAATATCTCTGGGACATTAAATCATAATAGAGCCAGGGCAGGAACTGCAGGCAGCAGTCAGCTCTTTCTGATTCATTCCATCAGAAACTTCTCTCTCTCTCTCTATATATATATATCTATCTGTAACGTTGTACGTTTTTTGCTTTGTCTCTTTTCATGAGCTCATCAAAGCCAATTACACAGCCCTGCTGTAAGTGAAAGCTGTGAAGCTGAGCTGAGCAAATCAGGCCATCCCTGTGGATGTATAAATGAGTCAAATGACCTCCAAAAGCATGAATCTTAAAATACGGCTGTATAAACTAACAGATCTCAATGGTGATTAGTCCAAGCAATGCTTGGAACATCAGAAAGGGAAGGGGGGTGGAGGGGAAGCAGCAGCAACCTCTTTAATTCAAGTTTTGTTTTGCTCTTCCAAAACACAGCACTGACACATACAAGGGCAAATGTGCACAGCATTGAAATGGGGGGGAGGCATGTTAGCAGCTACTGCTGAGGTACTACAGCTGGCAGTAAAAGTCATTTCTACTGGCAAATCAAATGGTTTGTTGAAGTCAAAGCTAGAAGGTGAAGTCCTCTTCCTAACGGAGCAAATGGGAGCCCTGTCCTTGATGTTAAAGGCTTAAATGCTGTGTTTGACCTGTGAAGTAGGGTAGCAATTACTTAATGAAAACCAGGAGTAGGGAAGATTACCAGAATATGTGTTAACTTCCATTTCCTTGTTGAATCGTGGCCGGGCACAGGGAGCTGCTCAAGCACACTGCAGGGTGAGGAAAATGTGATCTGTTAGCCTATATGGGCCTGGGATAGCAGGAGATGGTCTACGGCTGGTGGGGGGCACCATGGTTTGCAATAACCAATAGCTGTTACAGTGTGATATGTTCCTGTGACAAATGAAACTAGCAATTTCGGTCCAGTTTAGGGCAAGGAATATTGCGACAAGAATGGTGCAAATGATGACAATTAGGACTCAGTCATCTGAAATTGGGGCCTGCTAAGAAGATCATAGTGTTGAAGAGTTTACTTTTCAACTATCAAAGTAGAACAGGTGGCTTAAACAAATGTTGGCTGAAGCGGGGGAAAAAGGTTTTCTAGTGCATGGAAAGTCACAACTGACACAATGTAGGTGAGGAGGGGTCCCCACTTTAGCCTTGCCTAGAGTGCCTAGCCTGCCACCTCTGCTGGACTCTTCTGGATGCCATCAGCCAGTCCCACTTCTCACCCTGGGGCGGGATCCCCAAGCAGTCCCGCTCCCAGAGTGGCAAATAGCTGATGGACTAAAACTTGGGTGATCTTTTTCTGTGCGTGGAGAGGTGGCCCTTCTAGCTGTTGTATGAGAGAGGTATTGGCTGAATTGGCACATGTTGTGATTGTGTATGTATTTCTGTATCTGCAGCTCCAGCTGCCAAGGCCAATTGTTTTTTAGATTAGATTGAATGATAGGGAATCTCCTTCTAGAACTGAAGAAGGACCTACTAGTGCAAGAAAAACGCAATGTTCCCATTGCATATTTCTCTCTTCATTATACTTTGAATTTTCCCAAGCTTCCTGATACAGATTTGAAGTAACAGTAAATAGATGCAAATTCAACTGTTTTGTCACTGATTATTTTTTTTTTTTTTATTTTGCATAGCACAAGTTTGAAGGCTCAGGATGGGGTGGTTTTCTGGTGGCCTGGAAAGCGCAGGGGAAGGAGGGTAGGACAATTTTTTTATTTTTTTTGCTAAATTTAATCACTAAATTTTGCAAAGCTTACTAGGAAAATGCAAAACAATATTGATTGGAAAGTCTCATGAGTCAAGTGACAAGAATGAGCTCCCAAATGGAGAAGTGTCCCAATATATGAATGTTGCTCTGACTGTCTCTCTCAATGCTATTTGAGAAGCTTTTCAGACTCTCCCAGACTCTTCTTTTCAGGCCCCTTCCAACTCTTGCTTGGTCCCTGTGAGCTGGTAGCAGGACTATTCTAACATCTAATTCCAAATTTCCCTTTTTACATTTGTATGCTGTATGTTTGCTTTTCTGACAAAAAAAAAATTCCTCTAAACCAGGCTGAAAATTTCTGGATGCTGAGATGTGGAAGCAATTTTTTGTTAGCTTTTATTAGTTTAATAAAAACACTTTTTCCCCAGGAAAATAAAGTATTTTTTTATGAAGGCTGCTAAAAAATTAGAACACCTTTCCTCAGTTCTTATGAGACCCTGCTTTCTGAGTAAGTACTGCGAGGAGAACTATCACTTCTCATTAACACCAGAGCATAAGCACTTTCCATTTCCTGTGTTCCCTGATTTCACTGTACATCCTTACTTGAATTCAGCCTTGTGAAACAGAAGAGGTCAGGTAGGGTTTGAGACCAGGAAGGAGTTCAAGATGTTTACCTGCCTGCTGAAAAAGTGGCAGAAGGGAAACACCTAAATATTTAGGGCAGAAATCTTTTCATGAAGCCTGGGAATAATGAAGTTGAAGACTTGAGTGGCAAGAATGTTCTTCGTAGCTGTTTGTACACCTGTACAAAGGGTTGGGCAGTTTAGTTTGCATGACTGCTGTAATAGATATATTTTCAAGGACGTGCTAGAAACGTGGCCAGTTAGCAAAGTAAAATCAACTTTAATTATTTTAACCCTGGTCATGGTGAAGATGCCTTCCTTCTCACTACTATTAAGTGTGTAAGTCTTATAGACAGGGACTAACCTGCGCTCACCAGATGTCACAAGAAAGGTGCTCTGCATGTAGCTGTTTTGTGGTGCTATTTTCTACTGAGTTAAATACGTGCAGCTCTCCTCTCTTAAAAATCACACCCTCGTTATACTGGGTACCTTAGCAGCAATGAGATCTATCAGGAACTGTAGCCATGTACCTTGCCGGACTGCTGCATTGTTCTTCTTGGGAGTGGGCTGCTGGAGCCCCCTCGTGAGCCACAGGTGTGGCCTTCCTGGGTTATTAGATGAGGAACCTGCTAATAGCCTATATCGGGTGAAATTTGGGGGTGGCTTGTGAGCTATTTGCAGTTGAGCCTATGGCAATGTGAGAACTTGTTCTTTAAGTTCCAGTTTTCTCTTTGAATGCTGGGATCCGGAAAGTTGAATGATAACCATGGTTACTACTCTTAGCTCATGCACTTGTGCATCAGCAACTGTTGCCAGCTCTTGTAACAATGTTAGATTGTATCATTAATTTTTTTTAAAAAAAAAAAGACAAATATGAATGTAAAGTCAGAGTCCAATCTTGATCCTGGGTGACCCTGCATCTGAATGATTGTGGAGCTCTTCTTTGCGCTAGCAAAATAGCTTCTGTGTAGTAAGGACTCAGCAAGCATCTACCTCTTGCTTTGTTCCCACTCTTGGTATAAATTAGATGACTCCGCTCTGATTGCTCATCCAGGTGATTGGATCAGAGGTGGTAGTTGATAAACTGTGAGACATCAGTGGAATTAAGTTAAACTGCCGGAGACAAAGGAGCTCTGAACCCCCTCCCTGGCTGGCAGATCAGAGAAGGATTTAACAGCTTGAGCAGAAATCGCTCCATTGAAAGAGAGGCAGTGCAGTTACATTGATGCTCAAAGTAGAAAGCTAAAGGTGTCTCTTCTTAAACATCCAGTGGGCCTTAATGACTCCCCTTTTCACACCCTGGAGCATTCCATTTGCCAGAGGAAAAAAAGCCAGTTAGATAAAGCGTTTTTGTATGTGAATCCTCCTCCTATAACACTCCTGTCATTTCAGGATGTTATTCAAAACAGGCTGATTATGATTGCTTCTCAGAGCCCACGGAGGTGACTTATTAAGCCATCTCTACTTGCTTCTTGCTACTGGCATGCAAGACACCTGGGCTGCATTCATGAGCTATTTCTGTATTTCTCTTGGAGCTCCCTTTAGTGAGTCAAGATAGTCACGCTCTTAATCCACAGAGTTGTGCTATGTGTTGCCGTTACATGAGTTGGAGGTGACTGCTGAGAAACTCTGGAGCTAAATCTGCTACATGATATTCTTAAAATATTACTTTTTGGCAGTTCTTATAATTTAAAGGGATCAGAGTAGAGCTATGCAGAGGTCAAAGGGGCAGCAATACTATGGGTAGCCATGCATATGCTAGCTTTAAACCAGCTGGCTCAGTTGTCAGAAGTGATAAAGAATGCAGGAACGGTCCTCAGAAGAGGATGTAAAAGCCCAATTGGACCTTAAGTACATGGTCATGCTGTCAGCTTGTGTTGGAGATCATGACTGTGTCCTGAGTGACCACGCAGTAAAGTTAGCCAAGCACCCTGATAGCTGTTTAAGCACCTTAAAATACGCCATGCATATGTGCTTAGGAAACAACTCTCACAGTGGCTCTATTTAAATAGTATGATTATACTACAAACTCTTAGATCGAGGCCTCTGGGATGATGCCTTCTTACCATGTCAAATGTATGAAAATCTCAGCTCAAGCTCCTTTGCACCCATAGGTTCGGGCAGGGTGGCAGGAGATAGCAGGCTGGTTTTTTTGCCAACATCCCAGTCACAACATATGTAGGAGTCTTAACATTAAAAATATTACTTTGAATTTTATTTGGAAGTAAACTTGTAGCCTGAACTATTGGTAGATATGGGACTTCTAACCTTCATTCCCAAACCCCTTTGACAAGGGGTATGTTGTTCATGTCTGTTAGTTGTGGGGCATTAAAATGAGAATAACTTGCCTTTACAGTGGTTGTAAGCTCTCTTTCAATTGAGTAGTGTAACGGCACCCTTAGAAAAAATGAGAGTTGCCCTATGAGAATGGAAATGAGAAGAGCTGCTACAGCCCCAATTATCTCAAAATTCTAGATAAGCAGCAAATAATTATTTTTGCTGTACGCAGCTCGAACTGAGATAAAGTGGGAATCCTGCTTATTTTTGTTCACAAACTTGTATATTACAACACAACAACAAACAAAATCTTAAAAATACTTGAAGTGAAATTATTAGTTTAGATTGTGTGCTTTTTTAAAAAAAAAGCCTTTTTATTTGTCTCACAAGTTTTAAGCTTTTGGAGCTTATGTTTCCAAGCTTACCAATAACAATGGTACAGGAAGATGTGAATTTAAGCCAGGAAATGGAAGTTGTGAATCTTTCATAATAGCATGATTCCAGCAGCTGGGGTCCACCAAAGTGCTCAGGTTGTCTCCCAAATAAAACTTTGTACTGCAGTAAACTTTTATGGGTGATGAAAGCCACAGCATGCTTTGCCTTTAAGGCCGCACTTTTAGGACATGTTTGAAAATGTGATTCACCGTGGGAATAAAATTCTAAGGCCAACTTTCTTCAACCAAGAAGCCACGTTTTGCCCTCCAAGCCTGTCACGGCAATTTAGTGCATTAGTGGCCATGGCCTTGGATGTGGCACCCCATTAACAAACGTCTCTCTGGCTGGGAGGGGCTCAGGGATACTGGTGACTGATCCAGCTTCGGTCCCACATTGCAGGGAGGTAAGTGAGGAAATACCGTGGTAGAGAAGGTGTAAGCACAAATTGAGTGAACTGAGGAGCCCTCCTGGAGCTGCTCGGGAGGAAACTGAGTGGGATTTTGAGTTTAATTTGTTATCTTGTTGTTAATTTATCTGTTAATAACATGAAATCCTGGGAAAGAAGGTGAGTTTATAGACTCTAACCAGTGCACTGATTATCTGAGAAAGCATTGGAAAAGATAGCAGCTGACAAACCATGTTGTAGCATTGATTTTTTTTTTTAAGTTCTCAATTGATTTCTAGTTTAAAATCAATGCCGTGATATGACCTAAAGACAGGAAAGAGGCTGGTCATCTAAGAACATATTTCTCCAAGTACCTTTGAAAGATCAGATTCATCATGTTCCACAGCAATGTCAAAATCACTTAAATAAAGCAACAGTACAAAGCTCTCTTTTTAAAGCTTTCTTTTAAAAGGAAAGGTTTTGTTCACGTTGCCATCTTCATTATAAATACAGACTTACCCAAAATAACAAGTTCAGTTGGGAGAAATGAAAACAGCTTTGTTCCCAAAATAAGATACAAAGCGTTTGCACTTAATCACAGTTACAAAATATTCTCGTTGCTTTTAATAGTAATTCAGCAACTGGAGGAGCCTCTGCCCCAGTCAGCAGCTCTGGTTCCAGCCTGATCGTGACCAGTAACTGCCCCCCCACCGCCACCACTTCTTCCACTTACTGGACTGTTCGGTAAGTGATCACACACCAGACCTCACGTTTTCATCAGTAAACTTAAAACATCAACCTCGTGCCCAGCAGCTCCACCACTTCTGCTCTGTCAGGATGGTTATTTATATTTTTACTGTATTTGCTACACTTCAATTATACAGTAATATTCTTGTAGGTACCACTGTCTAGGACTTGAGGGTGCTTTCCTCTTTGCTGACATGCTCCGCTGACAGCCAGCAGAGCTGCTGTCTCAGCACTTCCTCTTGGTGGTTGTTCCGTTTTTTGTTGTACACTAACATCGCTTTATAAATCAATAATGATCGTTCCCTTAATTGAAGTTCTGTGACTGGAGGTTTTGCGTTTACTGGCGTAGCATTCAAACCTTACAGTATGGCTTTGCACTGGTGTTATTTAACACCTGGATGTGAGATACTAGATACACTTAAGCACATGTTTTCCTTCTGTTAATTTGAAA
Organism: Chroicocephalus ridibundus; assembly: GCF_963924245.1. NCBI lineage: Eukaryota > Metazoa > Chordata > Aves > Charadriiformes > Laridae > Chroicocephalus > Chroicocephalus ridibundus. Next base: position 136,166,353 of record NC_086284.1, on the reverse strand, counting down.
TTTGGTGCATTAGTATATTTTTTTTTCCTGGCTACAATTATGGTAATGGAGGATTTCATAAACCCTTACAATAATTTTTTCACTATGAACAAGAATGGTGCATGTTCAATCAGAAAAAACTTGCTAATTCTTGTGTTCAGTGTGTGTATGCATATGTCTATATGTACATATATTATTTAGTATTACAAAAATTAACCCCATACCGCTTTCACTGGTATGTGCTATGGTCAGTGGCAGTGAGAAACCCCGGGAACAAGCAGGCCTGGAGCTATGTGCCAGTTCCTAAGTCCACCTGAAGTGAACATAAAGGGTCTTTCTATCAACCTCAGTGATTTTAAGAGTCTCTATGTGGTTTCAGGTATAGGAGATGATGTTGACTTTTCTGCTGGGGTAAGGAGCACTGCCATAAACAGGTGGGAAGTAAAACTGCACCAGCAGTTCCCACACTGTTATTCTGTTCTGAGGGAAATATAAATTCCAGTGGAAATACCTTTCGCCTGGGATTTCTGAAGGAACATCTCAGCTGATGAGTTTTCAATACATCTTGAGCCCCAGAGAAGCTCCAGGACAGTGAAAAAGTAAGCACAGTGTGCTAATAAAAAAAGAGGGAGGGAAAAAAAGTGAGGTGTGGCAGGCTGGCTCTGGCCAACAACCAAAATCCCACCCACTCGCTTCCTCCACCCTGCTAAAGCAGCAGAGGAGCAAGAAAATAGGAAGAAAAAGAACAAGAAAGCTTGTGGGTTGAGGTAAAGAACAGGGATATTGCTTCCCAGTTACCACTGCAGGTAAACAAGACTCTAACTTAATTTATTGCCAAATAATATATATTTAATTACCGATTTGGGTATCGGGGAACAAAAACTAAAGCAAAACACCACAGCAAACACTAAAATTCTTGGTGAAAACACCTGTCCTCCCCCTTTCCCAGACTCAGTTTCACTTGAGACTGTTCTCTGCCCTTGTTATCACTGTAGGTCACATTCAGCCCCTTTGGTGAGGAGAGGAGTAGCACAAGGGATATGGAAGGGTTTGCATGAGTACACAGTGGTTTCTCTGATGTTCCTTCCTCTTCATGCTTTTCCTCTGCTTCATGTGGGTTCTCTGTAGTCTACAGTCCCTTTGGGAATACCTGCTTGGACACAGAGCATCTCCTCCTCTGACCTCCACGTTCCCTCTGTTTCTCGCTTCTTATTTTTTCCTCCTCTTTCCCTGTTGTGTTTTCTGCCCTTTCTTACGTATGTTTTCCCAGAGGTGCCACCAGCTTGGCTGGTAGTCTCAGCTGCTGCTCCTGCAGCCCCACCACTATCAACAATTTGACACCTACACCCGCTGCGTAAGATTATAGGCTGGTTAAAATAAGGCGAATTCCAGGAAAAAATCATTGAAATTGGACTTTCAGCTTATGCAGAATACAGTTCTGTGGATACAAATATAGTCATTACTAGTAAACCAAGCTTTTTGCCAAACCCAGCTCATCAAACAAATCTCATGCAGTCCTTGATTTGACTACAAATTTGGGTAGTAGAAGTAACCTGATATAATATGATTTGTTTTGTACAGTCAGTCCAATGTCACTGCTCCTTTTCACTAATGACCAGAAGGAAGTGTAAAATCCCTCCTGGCAAAACTTGCATGTAGCAAAAAAGACTGGGCAGTTGGGTTCCTCTGGGAAGCAAGGGCTTACTTTAATGACCTGTGTCTTTATCCAAGGGCGAATGCTAGGTTGAATGTATAAGACCAAGGGATGGGAATAACCCCTGTTCCACCATGGGACAAACTCTGCAAAGGCTTGATAGGAGATATGGAAAAGTATGAACTCCAGCATCCAGTGTGATGTTGTAGAGAGGGAAAACAGATGAGAGCAGTGAGTAGGAGCAGGATGGTGATACTAACTCTCCATGCTGTGGAGCAGTATTTGAATTCTGCATCTAGCTTTGGCTTCCACATCTTGGAAGTAGGGTAGAACAGTGGAGAAGATAGACTTGTGAATGCTATTTTGCGGGCAAAACCACATGGTGTTTTGTTTTTTTTTTTCCTTGAGGGATTGTAGGCATGTCTGTAGTGAGCAAACTACAGTAGTACAGAGAGTCCTTAGTTGGTGGCAGACAAGTGAGTTTGCATCTTAAAAAGCACTTGGTAGCTTCAGCACAGTGCTGCTGTGTTAGGGGTTGTTCTGCTCCTTGTGGTGCTCTTGGTAGAGCTAATCCCCCTGGGGGCAGGACTGTATGAAAAAGCTTCTCTGCTCTTGGGACCTGTGCTAGTGTTTCCGCCCCCTACATGTGCGTTCTGAAGTCCCTGGGAGAAGAGCTGGTCATCTCTGCTGTTCCCTGAAGGAGTTCATCTTCATGGGTCCATCAGGGTTCTGTGGGGATGCAGTGCACAAGTACACTTGCTAAAAGAAAACACTGGTTAGCCAGCCTGGAGACCCTTGAGCTCTTAGCACCTCCGGGCCTCCATTTCCTTCTCTGTAAAACCTCAAAATCAAGGGAGAAAAGCTGGTTGTGTGTGGGTTTTGTTCCCCACCCCCAGTCTGGAAAACATCATGAAATGGGCTTGCCTGGCACTGTTCATCTCTGATTAAAGAACACTTTGTTTGGATGGGCATATCTAACAGAATAATGTCTTTGGCTTGCTTTTTTAAATGTTTGTTTTCTGTTGTTATTACAGTATATAATGGAGCTTTTATGCTTAAGCTTTCCATCTGAGACATGAAAGGAAGTTAACCTAAGATTGTTGACATTTATATAAATCCAGAGAGATGAATAAACATCCCTGTGCTTCCTGTTAACTACTGGGCAATCAAATAGTGGCTGATAATTTACTTAACTCGATGACCTCTCTTTTTTTGCTGCAGTTTGAAACATTTGGAGAGTCGGGTACCTGGCCTGTTATTATCCCTATAGTATCTACTGGTGCGTTCAGCAGAAAATCTTGCACTATGTACAAATCTTCCATTCTCCATGTTCATAAATGCCTGGCTAATTGCTTATTATCATATTGAAAAAGCTGCATATTACAGAGCAGATGCCAGCAATTCGAACGGCTGGATGAAGCTTGGGTACCTACTTCAGTCTGCTCAGTGTGGCGGCTGCGAGAACAAGAGGCACTGAGGAACACTGGGAAGTACAAGCCAGAGACAGCCTTCTTAAGAATCGGGATAGTCAGCAGTCAATGTTAAATATGCTGTTAGAGACCAAAGATTTCCCTGCTTTAATCCTTTGGCAGTAAAGGAATACATTGTATGAAATAGAGATGATAACTGGTTTTCCACAGAGGAAGCATGCTGATCATCTCCTAGCAAATGCTGGGATAACCTTTTTAGTCTTGTTTGTTTGCTGTGTATCTTTTTATTATTTCTGTCATTCAAATCCTGTTGTGTCTTTACCTACAGACAGTGAATGTGCATCTGATAAATGCTCTTTTGAGCAGCTTTGAAAAAGCTGTTTGTAAGATCCTAGTCTCTTTTCTACCCCATGTCTCTCTCACCAATTAACACACTTGCTCAAAGAAATCTCAAGAGCACTTTACCAAACACTGCCTTCCCCCTGCATACGAGCTGCTTCTCTCTGCCCATACATTCTGCTTCAGTTTTGCCAGCAAAAAGAGTCTGTGTTGCAAAGCACCCTGGATCAGGGAACTGATCCAAGTTGAAAATAATCTGCCAAAAACCTGAGTCCTTCTTTAGTAGGAGTGGCTCCTTGGTTGGTTTCAGAGCGTGGATGTATCTACCCCCACCTCTCAAGAAAAGGCACAAGGGCAGAAACAAGTACTGGGGCAACTTAAACCAGTGTCACTGGCAGAAAAGTATACGGAGCCACAGTCTTACTAAGATACGTTTGTCTGTTCTTATTCATTATTTTGTCTCTTCCGCATAATACTTCCCATTGTGCCTCTGCAGTGACTTATCATAGCTTCATAAGAGGGCCTATAAAGTATTCCACCCCAACACATGAGTTCAGCCAATATCTCATGGGATGTGCTTACAAGGTTAAGGCTTGAGAGGCTCTGATATCTGCTGGTGCCTTCGGATAATCTGGTTTTTAGTGCACTGAGAATGCTTGGATGAATGCTGTCTGGTGGGGGAGATTTATTGCCTGGAAGTTACCCAAGTTGTTATCGCTCATTTATTTTATACCAGCACAGCGTCATCCTCCACACTTACTCTGTCTCCTTGGGCAATAATCTTACTGGGCCAAATCTTAGCAGGCAGAAACTGGCATATCTCTGCTGAAACAGCTGAAATTAGGTGAGAGGGTGGAGCATCAGGTTATGGAACACAGGAGTAGGAGCAGCAGGAACCAGCCTTGTAAAACCTCATCATCCCTTGGGATAAGACCGATGCAAACAAACAGAGTGTATGCAGTTTTCTTATTTTCTGTCATGTCCATCTCCAATTTGGGTCACTTGCCTGCTATTACAGTATATATTTTAATAGCCCATATGTGTAGCTAAAGGTGTCTGCCTATAGACAGCAGAGATCACACAGGTCCCCTGGCTGTGCCTGAGTTCAGGAGGAAGTTTGGCTTGGCTGAGTTACCTGGATCACCGCAATCAGTCGCTTCAGCTGATGTAAAGTATTAAATAAACTCTGTGGAATTTAGAAGCTTGCACTAAAATGTTACACAAAGAAAAGTACTTCAGATTCCAGAATTTTGGGTTTTTTCCTGCCTACTTGCAAAAATAAATTGTTCCTTTTAGTCTTTAAAAACTACAATATGAGGCTTTAAGGACAAGAAAGATCAAATAAATACCATGTAGAGTAGGCATGGTATTAACAATAGTGCAATCCTTTCCCTTTTCTCTCCAAAGTAATCTGTTTGCAGCATTGTCCTATCACAGTAATTTTTCTTAAATTGTATATTATTTATCTATTTTTGAATATATCTATATATCATTGCCAACACTAACACCAGTGAGATGCTGGTACAGAGGACACATTTGTTTTTTCTTCCCTTTTTCTCATGGACCTGAGAGGATCGTAACTCTGACAACTGCAGTTTGGCTGAGCCAAAAGCAAATCAGAACAGACATCAGAGTAAATGAAACGGTATTAATCAAGGCAAAAGGTGATCATGACAGAGGCAAACGTTTTGATTGCTGGGAAGGGCAGCGAGGCAGCAGCAGAGCCAGCTGCAGTAGGAAGTGTGGTTGCCACCTCTTGAGAATAGAGTGACAGATAAAGCTGCTCTGGGAAGACCAGATTGTTGTCTTTGCCGTTCCCACAGTGTTTTTCACAACACAGTTACCTGATTCTTTTTTTTTTTTTTTTTTAATGGACTAAAATCCTTCTTATTCTTTCACGAAGGTCTGGTAATAATAATCACATGTCTGCAATTTGTCTAGTCTAATTTTACAGGCTGATCATGTGAAGGGGAGGTAGAGCTGGGTGAGTTATTTAGGAGCTCTATATTTATTCAGGGGTTATTTATTGAATGCCGATGCAATATGCCCCTTCTTAACATCCAGGTTGTCACTATATCAGCTGTCAGGAGAGTGTAAAAATGTTTCTGGGCTGACTGGAAGATTTTCTGAAGAAAACACCTGGGAAGCATTCCCATTCCACTTGCATGCAGATCCCTGAAGGAAGACAGCAAAGAAGCGTGGTCTGAAACTTCAGGGTGGTGTTTTCTTAGAGTGGTTAAACCCATTTTTCTGCTTTTCCATGTTAAGATGGAAACAATAAGGCGGAAAAAAGTCATCCTACGGTAGAAGGCTACCTTTGCCAGAGAAAGCCATCTAGTGGTCACTGTGTACTCTTCTATACCTCTCCCTCCACAGCCTTGCAGGTGTCTTTGCCCAAACGTTGGGGTCTTTAGCCGTCAAGGAAGTTTTGTATGCGCTGCAGATTACATGCTGACAGGGCTGTAGCTGTACCTCGAGAGCAGCGATGGAGGATGGAGAGGGCTGGTCTCTACTGAATAGGACAAGTGAAGTGAGATGACCCACCTGAGCAGAAAAGAGTCAGGTCGCTAGTGACAGATTTGGTGAACAGCAGAGGACACCAAAGGTTGTGGCTGGTCTGGAAAAACACTGCCAGAAATGAAGTGCCTGAAGTGTAGAAGCCTGTGCCGAGCATCAAGAGTGCAGTGACCCCAGCTGTGGCCAGGACGTACACATGACAGCAGAGTACCAGCCCCTGCTGGCCCATTGCACGTGTTAGGAGATGTAAACACTGTTCCACCAAAATGCTCTGTGGATTAGTGCTGAATTTATTAAATTGCTTCATCCTCAAAAAAAAAAAATCTCATTTTTAAAAACCCAAATGTTTTTGTTTTGACGTATTCTAAATGTTTTGACATTTACATACAATTTTTAAAGTTGAAAACCATGGAGTCTGGGCAGCAGCTTTCACTTAATCACCATATGCAGTTTTTCCACTTCCCCTGGAAAAAACAATCAATCAACCAAAAGTATTTCATATTAACCTAATTCTCTAGTTCAGTCAATGAACAAAAATCATGAGTATTTGCATTGTGAGGCCTTAGTTTAATGCCCGCTTTAATGTTTAAGACGATACTTTTGAGACCTTGTCATCTGCTGCTATCAGAGCTGGCACTATGAACTTTTCAAAAAGTATTACAGAATCCCTGCAGGAGGTATATATTTATTAGGAAAACAACCATCTGGGCAAAATGGTGTAACAGAAATGCAAGGTTTCAGAAAAATGCGATGTAAGTGCACCCAACGCAGGCCGTGTGTACTCCTTTTATATTTGCACAGTAGTTTTCCCGCCCTGCAGAGAGTAACTAAAATATTCCCGGCATTGTTCTGCCTCCACCTATTCAAGTGACACACTGAAGTCCTGTGCAACTGCACGTGTTCCTCTGAGCAAAGTGCTCCTATCTTTAACTTCCAAACCTACATCCATCCTGCTGATATATGTGTGTTACGAGGCCCCCTCTGCAATCAATCTGTCAGAGATTTAAATTCGTGCAGAGGCTGGAAATCTGTGGCAAGCTCTGGGGACCCCCTGACCAACCCCTAGAGCATTGATCGAGATGGGGACTGTCACGCAGCCTCGGTACGTTTTTGATCTCCGTGGCTGTTACAGAATTAATCAGGCCTAATTTTTCTCAGAGAACTGGTGAATAAGCATCAGTTTTGTAGTCCGTGCGCAGGCAAAGCATCAGGGGAGTACGACGGTTGTTGTGGTTTTGTAGGACCGAGCACCCGGTTTTGTTTCTCTTCTGCCCTGCCCCAGCCCAACGTGTGCACATGGCCACTTCTGCGTGATCCTGGTCAGACAATCATAATTATAGGAAGGTTATATTGCAGGGTAGCACGAAGATCATCAAGAGGGTTGGTGAAGTGAATGTGTGTGGTGAATATTTTAAGGTGGGTAGAGGCAAACAGTCAATATCAGCGGGGGAAATGCAGCAAAGTAGACAAACCCAGCAGAATTTTTTTTCCACTGTGTACCCTTCCAGGGGCGAAGACAAAATTTTAAACAATTCATTACTTCAGTGGCTGAGACTAATTGCACAGCTTCTAAAATGTCTTCATAGTGCATGTATTATGGATTAAGCCACAAGTACAATCCTGTTATTAAAATCCCGTTCCAATGTACGTGGGAGTTATGAGGCTCCATTTCTCAACTTTTCCAAAACTTTTGGGGGGGGGGGGGGGAATTCACAAGTGCCCTTAGGAGCCTAATTCTAATTTTCAAAAAGTTCCAAGTGAGCCCTGAGCTAATCAAAAGCTGGTGGGATTTTTTGGCTCCTAAATCTGTCCCTTGCCAATATCAAAACTGTAGCACATGAAAAGAGAGCCCAAACTCTCAGTAACGGCAAAGTTAAGAAAAAAACACGCGCATTTGATATTGCTTTTTCTCGCTCCCTTTCTTTTTTCCCATCCCTGGTAAACCATTTCCAGCTAGTCTGGGCATCCAGCTAATGAATCTTTGTGCACTTGGCGTTTGCAGTGTTGCACCGTGAACGACTGCGGAGCAAGCTGACTTCTTCAGGTGCAAAGCTACAGGGAGGAAGGGCGAGTGGGGTGTGTGCCTCAGGAGCAAGCAGTTGGACTCCTCTTCTTCTAAGAAAAGAAAAGACTGGGCAGTTTCTTCCGGTTTCCTTCATGGTTTTTTTTTTTTTTTTTGGTTGGTTGGTTTTTTGCTTGTTTCTTTTGAAGAGCAGAAGTACAAGAGAGGATATTGGGTCAGAAAGGATCATTTTCCCTGTCGCATGGAATAGAAAAGGCTCTAACTGGATGATCTGTCCTTCTCGTCGCCAACACCACGTAAAACAAATCGTGCTAACAGAGTCAGCAGGCTGCGTTTCCTCCTGTTTTCAGCGTAACTGTTCATTTTAAGTTGTTGCTTTAATAAGCGGAAGGATTTTTCGTAATGCTTAAAAGGAGTTAAAGCATGAAGACACTTAAAGAAATGAGATGTCAAGTCTTTAACTAATGGGATTATATAGTAGAGACCCTTTAAAGATGGCTTGGCCTAAGTGATACAGCAGCCATAAAGACCTTATTATAGGTCAACAATTTATTTTGTGGACAATAGTCCCATTTGAAGAACTCGTGCAATCAGAATTTAGATTTGTGCAAAGTGCTTAATGTTATTGAAGTGTCTTAATATAAATGCATGAGCTTTCCCGAGCCAGCTGTGTAGGCTTCTCTCTGCATTTCCTTTCTAAAATGCCGGCTCTTTCGCATATTTTAATTAATAAATGAAAAAATCTGTAAATTTCCTTCTTTCAAAACAGCATTTTTATCTCCTTGGGATGGGAATGCCATCCTTTCTGGACTATATTTTTCCTGGAGCAAGGCAGGGAGGAAAAGTCACTACAAATTTTTTAAAAAGGAAAAAAAACCACCAATTCATGCTTTAGTATTTAACAATGCTGTGATGTTTCTTTAAAAACAACAGAAAACTCAGCTGTGCATTAAGGCCTGTGCCTGTAAAGTTTGACTGTAAAAGGTGGGGTTTTTTGTAAAGATTTGAGCATTTGAAAACACAAGGTTTTATAGAACCACACTGTGTCTTTATTGCCTTCACTGCTGGTGAAAGTCAGGATGCCTTACGGGAAACATAAGGAGTATCTGAAGAGATGTGAATATCCTAAATATTCTGAGGTCAAATCTCACCTATGGATTCTCCACTTGCTCTATAAGAATCTTTCTCTGTGGTGTCTAGGGCTTGATCCAAATAAACTGGAGTTCTTGTATGGACTTCCAAAGCCTTTAAATCATGTCCTAAGTGCCTTACTGACTAAACATGCCTTATTTTGATAGATTTTCTCCTGAAATCAATGGGGACTTTCCCAAGTTAAGGAGGGCTTTCCGTTGTTACCTCCAAAGAGTGCTGTAGATAACTTTGGGAGATCTGTTTTGGTTGTTGGTGCTTTTGAATTGAGCCACACCTGGTGGCACAGTGCCATTGTTATTTGCCGCTTGTTTCAGTTCACAATGATTTGGGGTTCTGTGCCTCAGGTGCAGAAGTGGGACTAGTGCAGGCCTGGCACCCATCCCGTGGCTCTCGAGCTCCTGAGCAACTCACATATGGATTCCATACTGTGCCTATGTCATATCACTGACACACGAGGGCTGGAGGCTGCTGTGAATTCCTCACTTTTGGAGGACACAAGACATTAGAGACTCTGATGCTGGTGCATTGCCATGCAAGCAACGGGCACACTCATCATTGCTAGGGCCCACAGGGATGCTTTGGGACTTTTGCAGAGAACCATTGTCATCTCTGCCTTCTGAGCTATTTCTGGAATTTGCCCTTTTTTCAGCATTTTTGTAGAGGTTGGTTATACCGCTTATGAGGTCAGGAAAAATGGCAACTCTTGGTCTAGGAGTAGATCCTGTTGGTAGAGTTTTCTTGATGTTAAGCCAGGATATCATCCTGGTGCATCCAAGGGAAGGAAACCCACCTCCCTGAGGGTTTCTGGGCTGCCCAGGGGAGACAGGGTTGTCTGGTACCTACAGCTGCAACTTTACTGCTGTGACTATACCACCTCTAAGTGACATGTGAGGGGGGTGGTCTGTCTCTAATATGCCACCAAAAAGGACTTGAGGGGTAGGAGAATGAAACTCTGTGATGACTGGAGCGCTTAATTAATGCTAGTCTTGAGTTCACATTTCACAGATTTTACATGCAGTTACAGATTTTAAAGAACAAGGAAAATGTATAAGCACAAGACATTTTTACCTGTTCCTTATATGTATGCATGTGCACAGCCTTTCTGAAGTGCCTGGGCAAAGGAATAACTCTAACATTCCTATAGATACACTGATCCCAACTAGGGACTGTGATGTGCTATTTGACTACTCATTTCTGCTCCAAACCTGCCTCTGGTCTATGCCTGTTGCAGTCATTCGTGGTTTTAAGGTGTCTCGTTTCCCCAAAAGGAAAAGTAACACCACTCTTGCTTTGCTGCAAGACGCCCAAGGTATATCTGCGTCGGAGCACGTAGAGAGACCCGGGCTTGCTCTGGCTCTGCTGTGGGGAAAATGGGCAACCAGCTCCAGGGCTGAACTGTGGTGAGAGCTGGGTGGGAATGAAAGGGGCCATGGCAGCCCAACGCTGACGCTGGTACATCCCTGCCCTCTGTTAGCTCCAGGCGCTGCTTAATGGCGCTCTATGTTGCAGTGTGAGCATTCCCCAAGTGTCTTCTCCGAGGTCCACAAAAGGAACTGACCCCAGGTTAGCAGAGTCCCTGGCTGAGCCCCCATCTCAGGGGCGATATGTTTTGCTAGAAAGGCAGCTCTGTTGCAGGCAGGGAGAGGGGCCTGATCCAAACCCGACTGAAATCTTCAGTAGGATTTAGATTAAGCCCGCAAATCCTGATTCTGCAAAGATTTAAGCTTGTGCATAACTTTACATACGTGAATAGTCTCATTGAGGTCAAACGAATTAAAATAATGCATGAATAACGAATTAAAATAATGCACCTGCTTAAGCCTTGGCAGTATTGGGGCCATAATGAACTCAAAAAAAAACAGAAAAGGAAAAAAGCTGACTTTTTCAGAGCTATTAAGGTGTTATTTCAGAAACCTAGCCAGTGACAATTGTATTTACATGTACCACGCAAAGACTAAATGAATGGGAGTGTTTGTTCACCCGTGTCATGTATTTGGGTCAATAAGGGATCCCATATGGCTTCAAAGGTTTGGCTTGTCTATTCTACTCAGAAAAGCACCTGCAAGTGTTAGTTTTGCAGCCTGATCCTGGATGGATCAGTCGGTGTTTTTACTGTACAGAGACTGCAGGATTGGGATTGAGGCCTTATTAAAAATGGGCCCATATTGAAGGAAAAAAACGGTGTGACAGGATGAGTGAAAGGTCTGCGCTACTGCACGGGCTTCCTTGCAGTGTGAGAAGGCGATTTCCCTCCAAAATAAGGGTAGGAGAACTTAAATTTAAGTTCTTACAGGGGCAAAATGAGCCCTATGCTAAATCAAGGTTTGAGCTGAGGCGTGAGGGTGATAGGTGCTGGTGCCTACAATGACTTTGCTGGTCACTTGTTCTGTCTTCTCCCTCCCCTCTGCCTTCAGTCCCAGGTTTCAGTCCCTGGGCACCTCTCAGCTGCTGCTGGAAACCAGTGCCTGCCTGTTTTTCTCCCTCCCAGGCAGCAAAACTAGTGAAAGCAGCACCCTTGGTTAGCATGCCTTTCGCCCCGTCTTTCCTCTGCGTTCAAGGGGCAGCAGCTTCCCTCTGAACACATGGCGTTTCTGGGGAAGGCACCTGTCTGCTTGCACCCCCTTCAATTTGCCCTTCTGCTTTTTGCCTGGGTCTGACTCCGTGCATTCGGGTTTTCAGAGCGACAGGTCATCACCGCACGGGTAAAGACACTCAGTGCAGAGAGGGCAATTGCCCCCATGCCAACAGCTGGCAGAGCTTGTGTGCCAGTGGAGCCCTCAAAATGGGGGCTAAGTGAGAGAGGAATTGTGCGTGGGCGCTGGAGCAGCTCTGTATACAGGGCAGACTTTATCCATAATGTGTGATCATCGTCCTTGCACTTAAAAAGCCCTCTGTGTTTCATCAAGCGCTACCAAAGCGTGCTTACTTAAGAAAGGCAGTACTATGGCAGACACAGCATACGTACGGACTCACTGATGGCAATTTCTTATCATGAGCCGGCCTCGACCGTTCTCCCAGTGCAAGCACTGCTCAGGGTCCTATTGAAGACAGAAATGTATTTCAAAGATGGTGAGCTCTTCTATAGTTCCCAGCCCCAGAGGAGCAGGGGGACAAAGCTGACCGTGAACTGCTGCCCCAGCCTCGCCAGCTGGGCTTGAGGATGCTCCACTTGGTCTCAGCAGCGTCAGGGCTTGAGGGAGCTCACCAAGCAAAAGGGGACATTCTTGTAGTGTGCATTTGCTGGAAACAGGAGCCCCATGAAGGTATAATCAGTCTGGTCCAAGATCTACGTTTGGGAAGCCAGAGACTACATTGCTGTATGAACCTAGTTTAGGGGGAGAAACAGCTCCTGCTTTTGGACTGGGCTCCTGGAGAAGATACCGTGCAGTTCCTGTCCCAGGAGCACCCCATGCTATTTAAGAAACCTGAACCAGAATTAAAAGGGATAAAGACAAGATGCTTTTGGTGTCCATACCAGCCATCAGTAGTGTCAAGAAGCAACATCTGGGGAAACCAAAGCCAAAGAAAATCCGTCGCCTAGGCTGAAGGGTCCCAGGGAGCCCCGTGGACAAATTGCCTTGTCCGCTGGAGCACAGTGGTTACATGAACCATGATGGGGGAAGAAATTGTAATTCAGATGGCAAGATCTGATCACCACACCATAGGAGACTAGAGGCTTCTGCTATTGTCTTTGTGGGAAAAGATTGGGTCGGTTGGGAGTTTCTGCTTATAGTAGCATCGTATAATCATTATTGGGGGGCTGGAAGTCTGGGGAGCGGGGAAGATTTATTGGGATATCCAAATCTAATGGTAATTAAAAGAATACTCATCTTCTCCATGACATTCCTCATCAGTAGATCACGTAAGGGAACACGTCATTCATATCAAATGTAGGGAAATAAAGTGAAATGGCTTTCTCCAAATCACCCAGCCAGCCAGAGCAGAGCCCTCTCTGCACTGGGCTGTCCCTGCCCAGTGGCCTGTCCTCTAAACCAGACCAAAGAGATCTGGGGAAGAATACCTTCTCCATTCAACACCCAGTGACAGGATTTTTAATGACAACTTGGAAAATACTTTTTCAATGAATTTTTTTTGGAAGAGGAGACAATGTCACTGTGGGAAAGTTCCGCTCTACCCCATTTATTTGTGTATATTTGCAGGCACAGAAATACATACTTAATAACTGTGGCTTATTAGTGGCTTCAGAGCCACAGAATCAGTCCCGTAAAATATCTCCTTTATGAACAAAAATAATAGTTACAAAAATATGAAAAATTATTTTTTTCCATATGTGCATTTCCTCTTCATTTGCTGTAGGAAGACGGTTTGAAACTACTAAATGCTATTGGATTTTTTAGACGAAAAAAAAACCCTGCCAAGTATACTTATTTATTGTAACTAGAAATTATTTGGAAGGACCAGAAGTATGAGCAGCTGGTAAACTTCTCTTGATTATTTTCCCCTACATTTCTAATAATGAACTTAAATGATTTTAGCACCTTAAAAATACTCTGCTTAAACAGACTATGCGTAGGCAAATTTAGAACTGTACAGAAGTCCTGGAACACAGAAGTAACAATGGGGGAAAAAAAGCCAAAGAGAAATGAGAGGTAAAGAGAAATAATAATGGAGACAATAAAAAGCCATTTAAGGGAGACACATAAAAGGTTAACAAAGAGAAGTCCACACAGTAAAGGGTTTTGCAGCCTTATAGGGATGTACTAAGAGCAAGTGGTTTGTAATAATGCCAATAATTTTTGGGGTCTCTGAGCTGTGAACTGAAGGAGAGCTGAGGATGAGAAGATGACAAGATGGGAGGGAAGGGGCTGGGGCAGCAGCGCTTCAGGAGAGCAAGAGGAGCGGGTACCTCTCCCTACCCTCCCTGACAGACAAACATGGTGTCAGCCTTTCAGGAGTAGATCCTGTTGTCCCTCCACTTGAGTCACAGTGTCAGAGGGGGAAAGGATGGAAAAAGAGCCCTTCTCGTGCACAGCAACACCTCCTGGGACCCCACTGTGCCACTCTAGGAGCCCAACCAAACCATCTCAGCCTACCCCTGGGATTTGCTGTGCCATAATCTCAATGCCAAACTTTGCCATCACTGTGAGAAAAAAATGAGCGTCTTTGTAATGACCGGGTTAGCTAGGTAAGCAACGTTGAATTTGCCGAGGTGGCTCTGAGGGGGAGTTTAGAACGATGATTACCAGCTATGTAACTCCCATGCCTCCCTAGGAGGCTGGTGCAAGCATGAGTCCAACAGAGGGGCAGGAAAGCACGTTCTGCAGAGCAGGGCAGGGATGGGTGGTATTTTCAAGGTTTTGCAGGAAGAAAGCAGCAGTGGCAGCCCTGTGTGTGGTCTGACCTGTACAAATAGGTGGACAATATTGCCGGTTGGGAAGCAAGTATGGGGTTTGTGGCCCCAGCTGTCTTCAGTTAGAATGTCTGTAGATTGTTTCAGAGGCCACATCCTTCCAAAAATCTCCCATTCAAAGGGCACTCTCTAACTGGGGAGTATATGACTCCCAGTTTAAACTCACTGGAGCTTTCTTAAGGGACAACTGATTTCATGGTGTGTTTGAACAATACCTGGCATACGTACGTTCTTTTGGATTACTTTAGGTACTTCTTGGAGTAGGAGGGCTGTCAGATGTTCACTCCAGCTAAGTACAGTTTCCCACACAAAATAAAAAGGGAGGATGGGGAGGCAAGAACAACTGGGATTGCACCAAAGCAGAATTGCCGTGGGTCTTCCAGGGACCATGATGCTGCCAAAGGCATTGAGGTTGGTCATTTTTTCTTGGAGGTAGCTCTGTATTTAATTTGCGTAGTTCCCCGTGAGAGCCTGGTGCTTCAGTACAAGTAATCTTTTGGATTACTTCAGTACAAGTAACTAATGATACATGTCCTGAAGAGCTGTACAGAAGAAAAAGACCACTGTAAACAAAACTGAAGATGTACTTTAGGATCCTGTTTTTAAGAGACCTTGACTGTGTTCTACACTTTAATAGTGTACTTCAAGACTCATGTTTTGTTCCCCCATCAGTCAGATTGTGCAAATAAGTTTATACACTCAAAGTACCATTACATAATTTTGTAACCCTATCTAATTTTCCTTAAGTACACAGGAACAATAGGATGTTATGAGCAACCCACACCCTTGGTCCTCTCTTAGCCAGCTCTGTCTCTACAAGATTTTGCCCCCACCCCCCCATTTACTCCCAGGTTTTGTTGTTTTGGGTTGGCTGGGTTTTTTTCCTTGGAGTCTTTGGGTTTTCTGGTCTTGGCTATTGTTTCTTACTTTAACGGTGTCCAAGCTTTCAGTGTGCCTGAGGAAAAACTCCTGTCTCCTCACAGCTGAGGGGATTTGGAAGCAGGAGGGGAGAGCAAAGGCAAGGGGGCTAAATGATGCTTCCCTGCAATATGTCACTAGCTGGAGCCATCCCTGGAAAGACAGAGGCTGGAGCTCAGTATGGTTCTGCTCCTCCTTCTCTCATGAGGTGTCTGCCAGGCTGTTGACTTCGCCAGGATCTCCTTGTAGAGTTGAGAAGTCTTTCCTTTCATGGCAACTTGCATGTTGCTGTGAAAAGTTTTGATTTTATGACCCAAAGTTGTCTTGAGGATTCTCATGCAACAGCAAAACCACATGTTTTGCAGCAGCACAGGGAGGTGAAGAAGTTGTTCTGTATTTGTAAAATCAAGGAATAGGTTATTTGCCAGTTGCCTGTAATTGAAGTGGACAACAGCAGCGTGAGGGCCAGCTGTAAAGGCAGAGCACCTCAGATGATGCGTCGTTTCTCAGCTTTGTAGGGAGATTGAAAAGTGGCAACTTTGCCACTTCTGTGTAAACTTCTTGGAGTAGGAGGGCTGTCAGATGTGTGCTCCAGCTGAGTACAGTTTCCCACACAAAATAAAAAGGGAGGATGGAGAGGCAAGAACAACTGGAATTGCACCGAAGTGGAATTGCTGTGGGTCTTCCAGGGACCATGACGCTACCAAAGGCATTGAGGTTGGTCATTTTTTCTTGGAGGTAGCTCTGTATTTAATTTGTGTAGTTCCCCGTGAGAGCCTGGTGCTCTGGCACCTTTAATAGACAGACAGAGCGCAGGGATTTGCTGTTTCTTTAATGAGATGGAAAATATGTGAATCCCTCTCATTTGACTGGTTGTTGTAACCCCTCTGCTCTGATTGGCTCCTGCCCTGCAATATTTTAAACTGTTTTGCAAGCAAGAAAAAAAATGCAACCTCAGCTTTTCATATCATTCAGCTGAAGTAGGAAAAACTCCAAAAATTACATGAAAGAGAAGATGGGAAAAAACCCCACCCCAAAAGGCAAAGCAAATGGGCTGTGAAACTGCTGATAGGGAAAATGTTTTCATGAAGCTGAGAGTTCTCTGAGTCACTTTTCTCCTTTGAGTCCAGCGTTGCTCCTGTTGGCATCCACGGGAGTTTTGGCAGCTGAGTGCGTGGGGGCTGGATCAGGCCCTTCCCTTCCCTCCCGTTGATGCTGTCTGAACTCTATTCTTTCTCTCTGGTGGTTTTGTTGTATTTATGATACTCTCGAACCTTCTTGTTCAGTTTTGTGAGGAGTCCCCAGGCGTGGTGCGTGACCCCCTGAGATGGTGGAAGACCTGAGTGAGCTCTCAAGGCAAGGGAAGGGCAGCCAAGGGATCAGGGCCATCCAGCATGGGTTTAGGAAAGGGAGGTCCTGCCTGACCAACTTGATCTCTTTCTATGACCATGTGACCCGCTTTCTCGATGAGGGGAAGGCTGTGAATGTTGTCTACCTGGACTTTGGTAAGGCCTTTGACACCGTCCCCCACGGCATTCTCCTGGAGAAACTGGAGAATCATGGCATAGACAAGTATACCCTCCGCTGGATAAAAAACTGGCTGGATGGCCGTGCCCAGCAAGTTGTGATTAATGGAGCAAAATCTGGTTGGCGGCCAGTCATCAGTGGTGTCCCTCACGGCTCAGTTTTGGGGCCAGTCTTGTTCTGGACAAGGGGATCTAGACAAGAGGATTGAATGCACCCTCAGTAAGTTTGCAGATGACACCAAAGTAGGTGGGAGTGTTGATCTGCTTGAGGGTCATAAGGCTTTACAGAGGGATCTAGACAGGTTGGATCAATGGGCCAAGGCCAATGGGATGAGGTTTAATAAGGCCAAGTGCTGGGTCCTGCATTGCGGTCACAACAACCCCGGGCAACGCTACAGGCTTGGGGCTGAGTGGCTGGAAAGCTGCCCAGCAGAAAAGGACCTGGGAGTGTTAGTGGACAGCCGGCTTAACATGAGCCAGCAGTGTGCCCAGGTGGCCAAGAAGGCCAATAGCATCCTGGTTTGTATCAGGAATAGCGTGGCCAGCAGGAGTAGGGAAGTCATCGTGCCTCTGTACTCGGCACTGGTGAGGCCTCACCTCGAGTACTGTGTTCAGTTTTGGGCCCCTCACTACAGGAAAGACATTGAAGTGCTGGAGCGTGTCCAGAGGAGAGACACCAAGCTGGTGAGGGGTCTGGAGACCAAGCCATATGAGGAGAGGCTGAGGGAGCTGGGCATGTTTAGTTTGGAGAAGAGGAGGCTGAGGGGAGACCTCATTGCCCTCTACAACTACCTGAAAGGAAACTGTAGAGAGGCAGGGGTTGGCCTCTTCTCCGAAGGGAATAACGACAGGACCAGAGGAAATGGTATGAAGCTGCAGCAAGGGAGATTTAGGTTAGATATTAGGAAGAATTACTTTACTGAAAGAGTGGTCAGGCACTGGAACAACCTGCCCAGGGAGGTGGTGGAGTCACCATCCCTGGAGGTATTTAAGAAACATGTAGACATGGCTCTTCAGGGCATGCTCTAGTGCCCAAGATTATTGGTTTGTGGTGGGGTGTTGTGTTGTGTGGGGTTGTGGGTGTGGAGTTTAGTTGGTGGGTGCTTTTTTTTTTTGTGGGTTTTTTTTTTTTTTTTTTTTTTTTTTTTGTGGTTGGACTCGATGATCTCAGAGGTCCTTTCCAACCACTAAGATTCTGTGATTCTGTGAAGACCATTCCCTATTTTTCCCATGGAGGCTGTCGCCTGGGGGCTTGGAGACTGCTGCTCCCAACACGTGCTTTAGGAATCCCCTGTTCCAGACCCATGGACACCTAGAAAGGGAATTGTCATCTTCAGGCTGTGGGAAATGTTCTTCGCTCCACGCTGCTCATAACTGTGGTCTGCTTATTCCTGGGTTTACCACAGCACTGGGGGAAGAGACATATATATATATATATATATATGTGTGTATAAAAAAACCACATATAGGCTAGATAATGGGTCTTTGCAACTTTACTAACCTCCCTGTCAACCCCTCCTTCTTTCCACCACTTCCCCATGCTCTGACTGGAAACCATCCCAGCAGAAAAACAGGTATGGGGGTTACGGAGCAAGTCAAGTTTGTATACACTAAGGAGGGAGGCTATGTAAATCTGTTTAGGCAATTTTCATGTTGACAGTTGGCATTTAGCACTTAAATGACTGTGCAAGCAATTTAGAAATAATGACCAGTGTGCTCAGCATCAGTGTTTTTAAATCTTCCTTAGCTTTTCTCTGCTGAAAGCTCTACAAAAATACTGTTGAGAAAGTAGACAAGCAAATAGTAAAAATTGTTGGAGGGCCTTATAATTTCTGTTTAGTTACAGATATAGAAACCAAGATTATTCTACTTGAAACAAAGCATTTCTATTAAATGCATCTGAGAGAATGTATATCCCAAAATCAATCCTAAAAGTACCCATTCTTAAGGCAAAGTCATGCTTCAAGGCCTTTGTTACCAGAATGACAAAATCTTTCCATGTGGTCTCTCTAATACTACCACAAATGGCCCTTTTAAGTTTGACTGACAGCTCAGGCCAGTATTCCTTTGATTATAAATGAGGTAAAGTGTTTGCATAGAAAAATGGTATTTTATAGAAGATCTCTCAGTGGTAGAACTAGTAAAATTTTCAAACATGGAGTTTATGCATTGAGAAGTGGGGTTTTGGCTGAAAAAGTAGGAAAATCTGGATCTTCTTAAATACCAAAGTGACTATCTTGTGTTTAGAAATAATGCTTCATTTTAAAAATGCTGTTAAGCACGTTTTTAAAAGATGAATAGGTCAGGAAAACAAAATATTTCAGGTTGAGCTAAATATTTAGTTTGGTACCCAAAATATGGTTTTTTGTTCTGGGCAGTTTTTCTTTCTGGAGACACAGTTTGATGAATAAATAGTGTTCATTTGAGGGAACACAAGGCAAGTTTTTGCCTGATTTTTCTTTTTACCTACCATGCTAAAAAAAATAGAATTAGTTTTTTGTGGTCAGATGGTCCTCAGAGCATCACAGAGATGTGATAATTGACCACGTGTATCTTCCTGTTTCAAAAGCAAAATAAAATGAGCTTATCCTGTTTACTGTTCTGGTAACATCTTAAAATATTTTCACTTAGGTTTTTGTGATAATATTTCCATAATTTGTTTTTTAAATTAAAGTGATTGAACTTCCATTTTTAGGTAAGCTATAAGTCTGATGTGTTGATTCCCACTAGTGACATAACTTCTGTACTTAGAAAAAGAGGCTCACAGGCAAAATTTAATTTAAGGAAAAAGAATATATCTTTTCTGCTAGCATATATTAACATTTAAGGTATGCCCAATAACAAGTCAAAGCTGGTCCCCTGTTAAATTTCGCAGTTCCAGGCTATGTCAAAGAAAACAGATGAAGTCTTTGAAATAAAGCTGAGTCAAGTATGTAGGGAAGGGTTTCTTGTTCTGGCATTCCTGCAACTGAGCCAAGGCTCAGGTATGATGTATTAGAATACAAGGAAAACTGTTGAGGTTATAAGACTATACAGAAGTAGTGAAAATACTTTATGTCTGAATGAAAATAGTAACTTCATATCAGTGCTGGAAAATAAGTTTAAATGATGGAGTCATTAGTGAAAACAATTTTGGGCAATTTCTTCAGCGGAGGGACTGTTTTACTGGCTAGTAACTTAATAAAAAAAATTAATTATAAAGAATAAGCAGTACAAATGTCAACACTGTCTGTAGCTTGTTAGGTTATCTGATACAATGGGACAGATTCTGCTTGAATTCCTGTTGGATGTAAACCTAAAATAACTTCCATGACGCCATCACACTTTTTTTTCTACTCCTCTGGGGAACAAGCAGCAGGCAGAAGGTCCTTTTTCTTCCTTTTTCAAAACTACCAGGGGAATTGCGCATCACTGATGCAACCCTTTTGGTTACCCCATGAAGCCAATGTGATTATTTCTATGAAAAAGACAAGGGAATAGACTGTCCATAGAGATACCTGGGTGGGTGGGTGTTGCTCTCGGGCACGTTTTCTTGGTCCACTAAAAGGAAGCCAGGGCAGGCACCATCTCAGAGCTGTGCACCCGTCTTCCTGGGCACTGCGGATACACAAGTCTCTTGTAAGGAGGAATTACAGCTTCATCTCCATCATTTTGTTGCTACTCTTACCCATGGTGTCTTGAATCAGTGTCCATGGCTCTGATCACAGAGGTACAGGGGATACAGGGCTGCCCATACCGTCCTCTCTTCCACTCCTCTTGCCAAGTCTGATTTGGAATCCTTCACTTTAGAAAATTCTGCCAGACTCGTGCCCCTTTGAGGTTGATATATTTGAATGAAATATAAGGCAGTGCAAAATTTGCCTCCCTACAGGAAAGCAATGTGTTTCTTTCTAAAACTGACCTGCAGATAGGATGTTTTTTACAGAGGGTATTTGCTTCAGGGCAGTATTTCCTCACAGCAAAAAAATAAAAATCAAGATGATCAATAGCAGGCTTTTACTATTTGCCTTAGTATCTATTTTACTTACTGTCTGTAGTAAGAGACCTTGTTTTTTGGGAATTCACGTTAAAAGGTATACAGATTAAATATCACTGGTATAGTCTATCATATTACATCAGCCTTAGGGTCACTTTTTTTAGTATTTAACTGACAGCTTATTTACCACTAGACTCACTTTTAATTTAAGTAAATGTGCTGCAATGTATCTTGGAGATAATAGCGGTGAAAATGGAAACTTTCTATCCCTACTTTCACTTCTGCCCTAATGCTAGGGTGCGTGATCTCCTCTGGCCCTGTTCTATTTGGACCGTGCTGTCGTGCCACAGGAGCAAGACAGCTCCTCTTTTAAGTGGCACTAGCTGTCAGCTTGTCCACGTGAATGCCAGGTGGACAGAGTTGCACGCGATCCTGTTCTCCTTTTACTTGAGGAGCAAAAAGACTTTTAAGATTAAGATGACACGATCAAAGTCATCACTCCACTCTACTCTTCAGATGTGCGTTCTCCATGCCATTCAACCACTGTTGCTGATTTTTAGCAACTTTTGTAAGGGGATTTAACTTTGCATGTGATTAAATGGGTAGGATCTTGGAGTCTCCCTCTTCCTCTGATCATTTATTTCTTCTTTGCAAGTCACAGGGAGAGTAGAGTTTAAATAGCAAATTGGCATCTGCCATACAGTCACATGGAGCCCATCTATATTTAGATTGATGTCTATAGCAGCTACACTCATCAGGATCATCCTCAGTCAGAAAGACTGTAATTACGGCATTCAAACAAACCCGAGTCTTGCATTCCTGCTCGATTGAATCTGGAGTCGCATCACAGAATTTGCCTGGCGTAACAAAAAGTAGTATCTCCTTCCTGCTGCTCAGACAAGGCTTCGAGTAGAGTTTAAGCCAGGTTGAAACCATGTCAGTTTTTAACGTATAGCCACAAATAGTTACCTGGTTTGTGAACATGGAGAAGATGGGTTCTGTCCATGTTATAGCTACGGCATTGTCGCATAGTGGGGGTACATACACTTGATACTTAATCTTTGTTCAGAATAACTGGTATAATTGAAAAAAAATGGGGGGGGGGGATGGGGAGTCTGCACATGAGCATTTCCCCAATTCTTGAAAAATTTTCTGGCTAAGAAATTGCTGAGTTTAAGTGTGGAAGACATTAAACCTTTTAAAGTCTTTTCTTGCTGCAGTTACATTTTAACATAGTTGCTTGCTTAGAGCTTAGTGAAAAAAGCCAAACTTGAATAAAAACATCTGGAGGTGTGCCCCAAACCGAGACACTTGTAGCAGCGAAGTTCTTCATGTTCAACAAGCCCATAGGTTGAGATGGCT
The DNA here is from genome assembly GCF_963924245.1 of Chroicocephalus ridibundus. Taxonomy (NCBI): domain Eukaryota; kingdom Metazoa; phylum Chordata; class Aves; order Charadriiformes; family Laridae; genus Chroicocephalus; species Chroicocephalus ridibundus. The sequence goes on along the minus strand of NC_086284.1, from coordinate 136,144,106 downwards.
AGTAAGAGCTCATGGCAGCTGCAACTGAAACCCTAGAATGGTTTAAACATGACAACTTTGGGTTCTGAAGGCATCACCTGGAAGTTTTTCAGTTTGCTAAGTGAATATGAATTTATTCACGTTTACATTACACTGCTTGGCGTGATGGGGGAATGCTGACACCACAATCCTGACAAAACTATTGGTGCAGTTGCAGCTACTCTTTCTCTTGGCAGGATGCTGCATCTGCTCGAGGGAGCACAAGCAATATGATTACGCTGGCAGAGCAGTACGAAAAAATGCTCTGTGGTGTGGATAAGGCTTTCAGGCACTGCTCTGATCTAAACTTCTGGAAGTTAACAGTTGTATTGAGTGCAGTCTCTTTTGGACCAGAGCCTGACATGCCCTTCATACGTTCCTCGAAGGGACTCTTCCTCTCGTAGGAAGGGGAAGATGTTTTTTCAGCAATGGTGCAGCTGCCTTTCTGGGACACCTGGAAAATGTGGAGTGAAAATGGCAGGTATATAAAATTAATGTGATTTGAAAAGGCTGGTGCTTGCGCTTGGTTGTATTGTGCTGCTCCTGGAGCCAGTCTCGGACCACGCTGCGTGGAGTGGTATCCAAACACAGAGGAAGCGTACACCTTCTGCCCCTGCGAGTCTAACCACAAGGGACGGTGTTGCCTGAAACCTAGACACAGTGAAGCTTTTGTAATTTTCCTGTCTATTCCAGTGATGCAGAAAGCAAAGTAAAATGTCCTTGGTAGGATATTACAACACTTCTAGGAGAGGATTTGAATTTTTCTCACTTATCAGTGGTCAGTGACGCAGCATCCTCTAAGGAGTCATCAACTGACAGGAAATGCGTACACTTACTCATTTCTGCAGAGAAGCCGAATAGGAGAAAAGGTTTGTGTATTCCCGGTTTGGGTTGGGTTTTTTCTTTTTTTTTTTTTTTTCTTCTTTTAATGAGATGCCCTGTGCCAGAGAAAACAAACTAAACTCTTTTCTTCTTCACTCCTAATCTCTCAATGTGATATAAATACCATCCCACAATTTAGCGTTGTTAATTAATATGTACTTTCCATTACCTTCCTTTTGGAGAGTTCATTATCTTGAGGAATGTAAGTCTTCATTCAAACATTTCATTTTGTAGCAGGAGAAAGAGACGGAGGCGCAGAAGAACTACTTTAACTGGATTGTGTAACAATGGCTGTAATAATAATTGTCTGGGAGAATTATATGGAGGTAACAAAAGGCCTCACAAAATGAGTACATTACAAAGACTCTTTTATGACTGAAAAATACTGATGTCCTTAAAAGAGAGAGAGAAGTAGGAGTTGGGTGATATTGTAGGAAAATGCAAAGATTACACTGAAGTTTGTCTTGGCACAGGGAAGACATTTCCTTAGGATTGCCAGAGGAAACCTTACACTTTCCTCTTTTGTTTCTCCACCCCTATTTCCACAGCGCCCCTATTTCCTATGTCCCTTCTCTTGCTCTAACACCAGTGGGAAGCTAGGTTGGTCAGCCTGACCTGGTCGCTGCCAATTTTGCATCCACTGAGCATTCATCAAGTGGAGCAGCTCTGTGACTTTCTTCGGCGACTGTGCCAGTGTGATTTATCTCTGTACAGGGAACCTGTGCCCAATTTATTTTGGTAGTCGAGGCTCGCCGCCAGTACCTCACCCTTTAAGATCCAGTTGTGCAAACAGGGCCACATGAGGTAGCCCTGGGTCTCTACTGAGTTCAATGGGGAGACTTTGGGCGGACATATAGGCTAAATAAGTGGGAGATCGAGAGGAAAGGAGAAAGAGGCAGAGGGGGTTTACTAGTTATTCTGGGCACCCATCACCATGACAGCTACCTATTATTAGATCTATCTTATACACACTTACTTCCACAGCATGCAGAGGGCTGGTCTACTAGTTGAAAGATGGTTTTCTGCCCCTTTTAAAAATGTCAGAGACGCTTTATTGGACCCATTTGACAAGTGGATACAAGCTTGTTAGTTTTTTTCTTAACTCTAAGTTATAATCACAAGAAGTCTGTTTTTCTTATCATTTATTTCTGCTGAAAGGTTGCACTTGCTGTCACCATTTGGAACGCTGTAGCCGTGTGTACTGAACACTGTGTTCAGAAATTCTTATTTTTGTCACCAAAGTACAGCTGTATCTTAAGGGCGGTACAGAATTAGAATAAGGTATAATGAAGTACTGTGGGTTGCTAATACACGTTACACTTAGCAGCACCTTGGTATGTGGAAAAGTGTTACTTTACACATCTGGATAAAAGGAACAAACAGGGAAGAGACTGAAATTGCTTTAACGCTAGCAAGGGAACTGTCGCCTTCAATGTAACTGGTAATTTCTTCCTGTAGTTGGTGACTCCCCAGATGACCACCTTTCCATGGCTAGTGTTAATGTTAGGCACTTCAAAGGGATGAGAAGGGAGGGGGCGGGCAGGCAATAAATCTGCTTTGAAAAGCCATTTATTTTGCTGAGAGGGTGCTGGTTGGCTGGATCAGCTCTCTGAACAGGCTAACCACATAACCGTAAGTGTTGCTGCTGCAGAGAAGGTGGTGGTGGGGAACAGGAGCATGGAATGGAAGCAGGCCATGGCACTCCCAGCTAAGGTGCTTGTGCGGTGCATCACCCAACTCTGGCGGAGGTGGCCCTCTGACATGAAGTGCTACCATACCTCAGTTCTATGCACCCAGCTACAGAGTGGAACTTGCAGCCTTTTAGATGCAATACGAGGTTACAAATGCAACGTGGACTGGAAGGGCTAGGGAGCGTTTGAATAAAATCCACCAAAGTCAGCAAGCAGAGCAGAATCTGCTTAAGGTTAACAAGAAGCTCTGAGGAGAAAGACGCTTCTTAAATCCCATCCCGGTCTGAGTCCAGGATGTCTTAGGCAGCATTAAGGACCCTTTGGACTTCAATTTGTAAGTGTCCCCTTGAGGCAGACATCCAAAGTCTCTCTTTCAGCAAACTGTGGATGGTAGAAATACTGAAGTCCATTTCCCTATGGATTTATGACCCACCCTCTCTCACAGTCCCACTGCAAATGACCCTCCATTCCTGCTCTGTTCCCCTGCTGCAATATGGCTTTTGCCCCATAAGGAGATGATTTCCCAGTTGCGTGTTCAATACTTCTCCTGGCCAAAATCCGTGGTTTGGAGCAGCATGGTGACTGCCATATCTCTGTACTCTATGGACAGGCCAGGCTTGCATCTCTAAGCGACCCTGAGTGACTGAAGCTGGCTGGGAAAGAGAAGAGAGACTAGGGATACTAGATTCTGGTTAACAACAGAAAAATTATCTAAATATACATTAAAAATGGCATCAGTGGTTTTCAGAGAATGGGAGGGGAGGGGGCGCAAACCGAGTAATCCTAATCTTAATCTCATTTTTGACTACAGGGTCTGTAGTTCATGTAAAAATTGGGGCAGTCCTGAAATGAGAACGGGAGGCGATACCCTCACACCCACCCTGCCTGCTGGGTGCTCTCAGGAGCTCTGAGCAAGGCAGGGCTTGGTCTGATGGGCAAAGTTGGTGGGAGTCCGCATGGTTTCCTTTGAGCTGGAGATCCAGGACCTCTGTGGTGGGATGCGCTCCTGGTTCCCCACAAGCAGTGACTGGGATGCAGAGCTGCTTCGGGCATGCTTGTGCAGCCCCTGTTCAGGGAGCACAGGGCAGAGTCGCTTTTCCAGGGCTGCCTGCTCATCTCAGCACATGCTCCTTCCTTAACCCTTCCCCTCTCTCCCTTCCCCCCAAACAGACCCTTTCCCCAGTCAAAGCCTGTTTTCCCCAGCCAGTCACTAAATCAGTCGGATGTGTCTCCCTTCCCCCACCTGACACGGTGACGATGAGTGCCTGCTGATCGTTCCTTTCATGTAGTCTCTGCCGGTTGCTGCGTCGGTTATTAGAAGACCAAATAAAAAAAATAAAATAAAAAAAAGAAACAAACCAACAAAAAGACGACAACCAAACCCAAGCAACCCCCCTGCTGCAGCTCCCACCTTTATGGCTGGAGCGGTACCCTCAGACATAGGATAGCAGAGGTCTGGCAGCAATGTAATGTTTACCCGACCTACCCACACCCCTCTGGCTGAGAGCGACGGATGATGCAGGGGGGGGGTGTGTGTGTGTGTGCTGGTGTAAAATTATTCCTGTGGACCTGGAGGAGGTGGAGCTTTCTTTTCTCTGCTTTCTTTGAGTTGCAGCAGTCCTGAGCAAGGCTGCGGTGTCGGTGTGTAAGAGGAAGCGTTGAACTTGGTTGCACTTTGGGTTTAGAACAAAGCCCCCGTACTGGCCAGCCGCGGCCATGCGTCTCCTCCTCTCCCACAGCATGGCAAGAAGGAGAGGCCGGAGCATCCTTCCTCTTCCCCAGGCCGCTTTCCCTGCTGGCTGGCCGATCTGGCATCCCCGGATGGCTGGGCACGCCAGCTGTCCTTCCTCCTCCTCCTCCTCCTCCTCCGCCCCACACCCCGCTAAAACACACGCACCCAGCGGCTTTAATGTGATAAAAGACGAGACCTTGAGAAAAGTCAAAAGCATCTGGGGAAGAAAACAGGTTGGACATGTAAAGAGAAAAAGAGTTCAAGAGTTTCACCAGTGAGCCATGAAATGAAAAGTAACAGCTGATGTACTGGAGGGAAGAAGCAGAGAGTCATCAGCAGAAACTATGGATCCAAGGTTAACGGGGGCGGGAGGAAGGGGATGGGGAGATGAAACTTAAAGTAATTACCAAGGCAAAAGAGATAGCGAGAGAAAAAGAAATCTGGGCTATTGCCTTGCATGTGCTGCAATCGCTGGGAAAGAATTGCTAGGAAAACTCTTGGCTACACATTAGCAAAAGCCTTTGCACTATTGAGAGCCAATGCCCCTCTCCTTTAAAAGCACGAGGCTGAGCACCTGATCCTGATTGCCTTTAAAAAGAGAAAAGAAATCCCAGAGGGCTTCCAAGAATTTGCATTTTCTACCCCCACAGTTGCTTGCCCGGGAGGCTGAAAGCAAGAAATTACTTTTTTTTTTTTTTTTTCCTCACTAGAAAATAAATACAGAAATAAAGACATGATGAGCAGTAGTAGTGGTGTAGGGGGTAATCATGCAGCTGGGTGTAGGTTTAAAAATACCAACAATAATGGTGAAAGAACACCCCCCCAATTTTTCATTTAGAAATATTTAAATGAATGTGCTAAAACCTGAGAAGAATATTGTGTTGTTCTGGCAAGATGCTAAATTGAAGGCATAAAAATGAAATCAAATCCCATGGATATTTTTTCCTGCTCCCTTTTAAATTAAATACCTCTTACATACAAACAAAAAGCAGGGTGAAAAGTTTTCCCTCTTGGCAGCCCTAGGGCTAGGAGCAGCAATTCCCGTTCCTCGAGCCCCAGCACACCGACCGGGGTAGCATGTCACATCCTTGTCCCAGTTCGAGCATCCCACAGCAGTTCGCGTGTGTGGACCAGGCTTTCCCCCGAAGTTGGGCAAACCCCAAGAACAATGAAGCCAAGGTGCTTTTGAGGGAGTGAGCTCTCTCGCGGCCTCCTCTCTTCCTTGCCCAGTCGTCCCCCCTTTGCCACGATGCCCTCGGAAAGTTGCCCGGCACAGGGACCCTGCGGGGGGGGCTGCGAGAAACGCAGCAGCGAGACCCTCCCCACAGCAGCCCCTGCTCTCTTTTGTTCCGCGACAGCTGCAGCTGGACTACATTTCCCAGCAGGCTTTACCGGGGGGGGCGGCGGGGAAGAAAGGCTTTTCCACCCTTCTTTCTCCCCCATCACATTCCTCCTCAGTGAGGGGAAAAAAAAAAAAATAACCAACCATGCTCACTTTGCTGACACATCATGTGCATTGAGCGTGCAAGAGGGGCAGGGCTGCAAAAGGCAGCTCATGGAAAATAAGGGGGAACTTGCTGCCTCTAAAATCAAACTCCAGAGACACATTTAAAAAAAAACCCAACCAAACAAAAAAACCCCAAACGCACAAAAAAAAAACCCAACCCCACAACAACAACAAAAAAACAGGGGGGAAAAAAGGGGAAAAAGAAGCCAAAGCAGTAAAATCCTAAAGTAAGGAAGGACGTAGCCCTGAGCTTTGAAATTTTAATAAACACATAGAGGAGAGATGATAACTTTGTTCGTTTGTGTGCAGGGATGAACAAGATCGTTGCCAATCTTTACAGATACACAACTTAGGCAACTATTTCTCCATCACAAACTAAAGCACATGCATGTCTCGGGTAATGTTGTTTGCCACCACACAAATGTTTCTTTTCTGGCCCCTGTAGAGCCTACAGATTGCTTTACTGATCTTCTGCATCAGATGGCTTTATCCTTCTGGTACTGCATATATTCAGATCTGAGGTCTTGTAAATATATGTAAACAAAATGCATATTTTGTAACAGGTTTATTTTTAGTCCCTGTGTTTTTACGCTAGGGAAAAAGAAGTTTGTTTAATTAATATTGAACCTGTTGGGGTAAGAGTGGTGAGTGCTAACAGAGATCTGCTGAAAGCCGAAACCTTATAGAGGCTTTTAAAAAAAACACACACACATTAAAAATTGCTGGGTTTGAGTGGTCTTCCTATAAACACTGCCCTCTTAGTTATACCTTTGACTTCAGCAAAGTGATGCCAGTTTAAATGAAGAGACGTTGGCCTCAGGTTTCTAAAGAATCCTGGTGATAGAGTTTCTCTCTAACAAGAGATTGGAAGCGGTGATTATAATGAACTAAGGAAGCTGCTCGCCAAAGCCTCTGCTCCTTGGGGAGCTGATTCAACTCACACAGTTGTGTGCTACGGTGTGTGCGTGTGTTTCGAAGCCAGATTGGAATGACTAAAGCAAAACTTAGTACTAGACCTACATTTAAGCGTGTGGGTGTGTGCATAAATGTATGAGTGTGTGTGTGTACACAGGTATTCATGTATGCGTGTGCGTAGACATCTATAGAAATATAAATACCATGTATCCACTGTGTATCAATTGTCTGAGTGATAAGAGATAAATATAACGTCAATATACGCAATTGTCTGTGTGATAAAAGACAAATATAATGTCAATATACATGAGGCTGAATTTTATTTTAAATGGTAAATTAGATTATCTTCTCTGACTGGTTTGGCAGAGCAAATTATTCTTGTTCAGCTCTAGATTTCATCACAGTATTTTGTCCTTGGTGTCCTAGGATACCTTGTCATGGTTATTTCATTTTAAAGACCTTTACGTGTACATATTAAAAAAATAGTTGCCTGTGCTGCTGATAGTACATAACCATTCTGGAGGGAATAATTCTAAATCTGTACTTTTGACATTAGTGCTTTCTGTTCGGTTTTGAATTGTAACAAAGGTAAGAGTCTGAGCTGTTTCACTCTATTATACCTTCACTTTTGTCTCTGAAGTTTGGGCTTCAACCTTACTGAGGATTTCTAAAATATATTAATCACCAGCATTGTTTTCAGTGAAATTAAAATCGATATCAAGGTGGTATTTTTATATCAACCGAGTAGGGCTTAGATGGTTGTTATATTTTTATTACACATAGTATAACAGAGTTTTGAGCCAGATTTGTGACTTCAAGTCGCATCCATGAGAAGGAGGTGGTAAGGCAGCAGCGAGTCTCAGATTGGCCCGTTGGGGACATATTTTCTTCCCAAATCCCCTTTGCTCCTAAGAAAAACTACCAGTTTCCCCCAATAGCACGTTGCTACCTCCTTCCTTTTCCAAACACCTCCTGGTCCCATCCACTGAGAGGTGGAGGGATGATGGCTCTCTATTCCCCCATCCTCACCTTTCCACCTATTCCAGTGGAGAAATATCTGAGCTTCCTATTTTCTATTTGAATTCCAAGCTCTGCCGTGTTTTGTGTGCATGTGTGGTGGTAATGGTGGGTTTGCTCAGATTCCTGTGGCTGAGCTATAGTATGAGTCACAGTCTAGTCATCTAGTAGTGACAAAGCTCTGCTAGGATGTTTGCTTGCATGGTGAACCTTTATACTGCATTTTTTAGTCCATCTTGAGGCTAACATTAGATATACCTTCTCTGTAGGCCAAGCTCGACAGCTTCTTCAGCTCTGGTATAGGAACTATGGATTAGAGCTAGATGAAGAACACAGACAAAAAACACATGTGTTTTTCCACATTTGCTAGAAGATGTTGAAGATGTCCCCGATCATTGCAGGAAGGCTGGACTAGATGACCTTTAAAGGTCCCCTCCAACCCAAACTATTCTGTGAATCCTATGTTCAGATATTCAGGTGCCTTCAGATGATCTATAAGGTAAAAAGGAAGGAGGATCCATCTGCTAAACCATTTGTTGATTAGAGTGGATTCATTTCTATAACTCTTTGATTTCTCAAAACTGAGTGCAGAATTGAGCAGAAGTAGAGCTGCTCCACTGCAACCTTCTATATTGCAAGAGTTAGGTGAGCTTGGTTTAAAGTTTCTTTTGTGGCCTCCTTTGCCACACATATTTTTTTCTGCAGCTCTTCATCTTATGTGGCTGAATGTTGTCAAGGCATCCATCCCATATTTGTGCTCACTGAATTCCTCCTCAGCTCAGTGAGAATATGGTGTTTCTAAGATGTTCAAGACTGGGTCCAAATATAAATTTTTCCCTTTCAACATGTGGCTAATTAAAACATGGCTCTTCTTACCCTGTTCCCGCTGAATTTCTCTCTTGTTCCACTATCATTTTATTAATAATTCTTGTCATTATATAGCTAAAAAGCTAGCTTTACTACCTTGTTGGTGTACTGAGCCCAGATCTGGCTTTGATGAAATTAAAGATCTGCTAGATTTAAGAAGGATCAGGACTACCGGTTGCATGAAAGGCAAGCTATAAGCCCAGTCTTGCAGTTCGCACTCAAACAAGCCGGACCACTGGAACAAACCCTGCATGTCCTTAGGCAAGCTTCATTGAAGTCAATGCGCGTTAAGGCTGAATAAAGGAATTCATTGATTTTGGTGGTTCTAATCTCATGTGTCAAGATTTATTCATGTGAGCTGCAGAATCGTGTTTCAAAACTGATGGTATTTCATACTGTAAAACAGATACGCAGACCTGTAGCTAGATCTCTGGTTGCTATTCTGCTTATGATTACTGCTGGATTCCTGTTGATATTTTATGTATAACATTTGAACCAATAACTGAGGATGTTTTACATCAGGTAGATACAAAAATGTCGTTAGTGGCAAACACATTCTTATTTTCCTATCGCGTCAGAGCAGATGAGTGTGGAAAGCATTCGGCAAGGTAAGTCATGTGTTTCAGAGCCTAACATAAAGATAATTAAGAAAAAAAGATTAACACTAAGTATTGTATCACTGACATTGTAACAAATCAACACAAGTTGAGAAATGGAAGGGAAGAGTAGAGACAAATGGGCTCACTTCTAGTCCTGTAGAATCAAGTGACAAAAAACTTGGATCCCAGCAAAACTCGTTTGCTTGTTTAATTTTGTTGCTGCAAAGTAGTCCTAAAGGGGTTCATCACCGAGGGAAACTGAGGACAGAAATTTGCTGGGCCAGGCCTTTTAGTAAGATCACATTTATTTTTATTATGCCTTTTTACAGCCTAGATTTACAAATGGGAATTTGAAGGGAAACCTTTAGGAGCAGAAGCCAGCCAGTACAGGAAAGACCTCTCCAAGTCGTGTTCTTTAGATCCAAATTATTTCTCCCTACTCAGCGTTAGCTTTTATAATCACTTATTTCCCCAGCAATGCAAATCAGCTAGGGTGATGAAGGAGCACAGGGACCAGAGAAGGCACACAGACGTTCTGACAGCAAAAAACAGTATTGCTGATCCAGGGCACTCAAACGTCATGAGTCAGCTAATCATGAGACTGAATAAAAAAATCATGAGATGTTCTCAAATTAAATTTGGGTTTCCTTTTGCTCACTTTCTGATTCTGATTTTGTCATATGCCTGGGATATATTTGCAAGCTTTTCCCAACAAAACAAAAAAAAAGGACTAGAAGGGGATTTAAGTCCGGAGCAAAGGGCATTTAAAAAAGCAAGTCACATGCTATTCTTGCAAGAATGGGCAAAATTGAAGAAAAAAGGGTTTTGCAGAGACATAAAGAGAGTAAAACAGGCATTACAGAACGTAGTAGTATGAATTACTTGGCATCCTTATACAACTCACCTAGTATTTAACTGGGACAAGGACAGGAAGGCTGACATTTAGCCCAGAAAAAGACAGGAAAAGTATATAGACTGGGAATTTAGCGTGGAAAATACATAGGAAGTATCAGGACATCGGTGTCCTTTTTTGCTCAACTTGGATGAATTGCAGCTCAAACATTTGCATCAGCTTTCCGTCTGTGTTTAATTCAATCTGTTCGTATCTATGTAGTGTGGCCATGGCTGGGGGACAATATCTTCCCATGGGAGACACCATTATACTTGAGACCTCCAGAGGCACTTAAAGTCTTTCTGTGTTCAACTGGGAAAGGAGAATGAGCAAAGTGTATATACCTAGTGTATATATACCCTCTCCTTTATTTTGACATCCCTGGTGACTGTTAGAAAGGACTCAAAAGCCTCTGTTTTACTAGCTGTTGGAGGAGAGCTTATGAGTGAGGTGGAAGCATTTTAATACCCTACCAGAACATTCGTGGTCAGGAGAGAAAGACTCATTCACTCAGGGGTTTAATCTATTTTTTTCTGGTGCTCTGTTGTGTTTTGCAGCCTTTGCACATCTTTTGTTGCACTTATGCTTAGTGCAGAGAGGACTATTTAAAGAACATCAGTATGTTTATTTAAAGAAGAGGAAAAAAAAAAACCTGAGTGCAGAATGTGTATTTTAATATTCTTTGGAGCTTTTCCCCATGATTATGTGTTAAGTAAAATGCAACAACTAATAATTGCATTGAACACAGGAACTTTCTGTCATAAACATTTTTATTTTTTTTTTAACATCAGCATATACAGCTCCTAGCACATTTGTCGTACTGGGAAGCCTACGTGTGTGCTGCTGCAATACTAGGAGATAATCAGTGTCTCCTGCTCCGGAGAATGAGTGCATGGACTGCATGTGCAATATCCTGTTCCTCAACACTCCCTATTTGGCTTTCTCAGACCCCCTATTTTGAAGATGATATTCCCATAGCCTTGCTGTGGTGCTCTGCAGTGTTACTTTCAAGTGATATTAACAGGGATGATATTGATCTGAATATATTCCCAGAGTGATCCTTGGAGCAAAATTTGTTGAACGAGTGTTATTTACAAATTCACCCCAATGTACAAAAGAAATTCAATTCTTTTTTCACAGCAGAGTGATAAAAGGATTCTGGTGACTGGATCAGCCTTGCAAAACAGAGTGAGGCTGGAAGTGCAGGACAACAGCAGCAACAACAAAATTGAAAAAGGGGGTGGGGAGGCAGAGAAAAAAAAGGAATACAATATCTAGGAGGTTTCTGTAATTAAAACCAGATTAAATATTTGTGCTTTGCAAATGATACAAATTGATATAGTTTTAAAAAGCCATTACTGGTACTCCACTATGGGAGTTCAATATATTTTCTGCCCTAGGGCTCTGTTCAGCAGAAATGTTAAGCAGGGCTTCTGCGTGCAGAAGCCTGCTGAATACAGTGAAATGGGCTTCTTCATCTTTTCATCCTATTCAGCAGAAATTTGACTGTCCCATGAAAATGTTTCGCAGTACTGCTGTGGACTTTTGCACAGAGCCAAAGAGAGGTGAAGGTTTCATTGTAATACTCCTCTTTTTCCCTGCTGGGTCACTGTCTGTTCATTGCACTACAAAGCCCTGTTGCATTCTGCCACAGAAATTAATTTAATATTTTCATTTGAAGTAAAAGTGGCATTGGGCTAAATCACTGCCTGTGCACAGGGGAACAAAACCTTGGGAATACGTTTGCAGGCACTTTGTGTGAGAGCAAAATGCGGCATCAGGCAGCTAAGTCAATTGGGATGGAGCCAAGGTGACAGGTGCCAGGGCTTTTTCTACACTTACTGTGAGAAGATGAGAGAGAATAGAAAGTTTGTGGCCTCTGCTGCATCCAGGCCTGGTTTCTAGGGTATCAGGACAAACACAAAATTTCCCCCATGACAGAGATGACTTGTTTGGTAGAGTGAAGGCATTAGTGGCACACGTACCTCTTCCATAACAGCATAGCTGAAGCGTGAATCGGATAGTTGGTTATTCTCTCCTATCTTTCCCTACTAGAAAGCTTAACTAAAGGATTTTCCAAACTACCCAAGAGGTTTAAATTCATAACACTTGTTGGAAAGAGGCTGCTAAGTCTCCTTTGCAGCCTGGGAAACCTCAGAATTAGTGTGCGATGTTTTTTGCATGACTCTGATTTTCAGCCAGGTGTAGGTATCAAGCTGCCCAAGCTTTCCCATGTGCTACTGGGAGATGAACCTGTTCAGAAAGCATTTTTGTAGAAACAGTTGGCTCATTACCTCCTGCCTGAAAAGGAGGTCAAGGCACACTCTGGAGAGTGATGCTGGAAGGTATGGACTTATCTTTCCTGAAGAAGGAGACAGATCGACTAAAAGTGAGGAGAGAACTTTTGATGGACTTCAGTATCTTGTTGAATTCTTCATTAATGTGAAGCGTCTGGGAGTAGGTGATATTCAGCAGAGATAGGATTCTTTTCTCAAAGGAGATTAGAAGCCCAATCTCAATGACTCAATGGGACTCAAGTGTGAATGCACATATCCTAAAAGGGATGGAGCATCGTACATCCAAGTGAATAAGTCACTTGGAGGTGGTAAGTTTCTTTTCTAAACCTTTGACACGGTGTTAAGCTTTACTAGCTATCTGTCCCAGTTCTTACCTATTTTTATTTTTTTTTTAAAGGTAATGAATTTGGCTACCCTTTGTTTTCAGGTGTGTAACTTGATATCAACTCAAAGCAACTTGATTCTTTGGAAAAAAAAAAGATAGTACCTTTTCCAACAAGAGAAGAGAAACACCCAGAGTTTGCTGATCAAATTTTAAAGTATTCCTTGAGCCTCAAGGTCATGGGAGGGATTTTCAGAAGTGCTCAGCATTATTATGCCTCATTTGAATTTTACCCTTCACTTCAAAGTTCGTGATGTTAGCCCAGTATGAGAGCTTTTAAAAATCACACTGCATTGATTTAAATCTCACAGGCAGTGATTATACTTTGCACTGACACCACAGGTGTAAATCAGAGGTGTGTTACACTCTCAGGACTTGCTTCAGCAGTTCAGCCCAAGCACAACTCCTCTGAGTAAGACACTTGATGTTCTTTCTCCACTGGTTGCACTGTACAATTTCTTGACATTCCTTGCCTTTTCCAGAAAGAACATTTTCTTGACCAGCTTTTCCCAAGTGTCCAGGACTATGTGGAGCTTAGCTACCTTTCCACACAGGCTACTCTACAATATGGGGAGAGTACTAGGACCTGGGTTTTCACAGTATTACACTTGGTATGGTCATTTGCATGAAGTAAAAGTCTATTTAGAGAGATTCAAAATGTTGTTCTTTCAAAACAAAGAGGCAAACAAAAAAATCAACTGAGAAGAGAGCTATTTGTTTTAATTCTTCCCAGGGAAAATGAATACAAAAATCCCCTATAGGGAATCATGCTTCCAAAAAGCAACTCATTTACTTTAGAGTATGTGATATGTGAGAGGCAGCATACAAAAACTAAGTCTGGTATTTAGAATAAAAACAAATTGTGTAGAGAATGGAGGGTGTGCGTGCCTAGCTTGTGATTTTGGGGGAATGAGTAACAGAACTTAAGTCAATTCTTCATGATCATTCCTGACAAGAGAGAGAAACGTATTGTTTACCCCTTTTACCTGAAGTTCTATGTTACACTTACTGATGCATCTGTTTTTCATAAAACCAGCATGGGGGCAGTGCTGCTGAGACTTGCAAATGCACCAAAAGTTTTGATTTTAATAGACTTTTTTTTCCTTGCATTGGAATATCTGCATTTTTCAGAAGTCCTTTTACCTGTGGGTATGACAGCACAGGGAGGGACTTTCCAAGGACTGAAATGAAAGCAAAAGCCCAGTCGAGTCGATGATTTACACTGTCATGTAACCCACTGGTAGTTTGTCAAATGCATAAAAATACTGGTAGCATTTTGCATTTAAAGGGCCAAATCTTTTTTGTGGATGTAATCAGTCATTTTCCATTGAAGTCAGTAAGAGTTGTCTGCACATAGAATAGAATTTCACCCTATGTTGAGATTTGTGGCTGGCTTGGTAGTTCTGATCCTGTGATCCAGATAGAAGGCTAAAATGAGATAGCTGGGAAACATCAGGGGAAATATAAGAAAGAGATGGAAGGACAGGATGAAAGGCAGAACAGGAAAGCGCTTCTAACACAATGGGAGAACCAGGGATAGTGTTATAGCTAGAGAAATGCTTAGAGCTGATAATGGAAAAGAAACCATTTAATTGCAAACAATGGACTTGAGACTACAAGATGAAGAGCTCCTGCCTCAAGAGAAAAGTCAGATTTTAAAGGTATATGGGCACCTAACACCTTCTGAAATAAAATAAATTTGTGCTTTGTAGGACAAGTCAGACTTCTAAAGCTGCTTGGGATCCAAGTCAGAGGTGTAAATACCTTTACAAATCTGGTCTTCTGGGCCCTCAAACCTTCTGTGTTGAGGAAATCTATGTTCCAGAACTGGGATGCTGATATGAATGAATGTAGCATGACAGAAAAATCCCACAAGCCAAATCCTGAATGCCTCGCTGGAGCAAGGAGAAGGAAATTTGCCCTAATAATGATAGGATAAAGACTGCAGAAAAGCCTCAAGGTGTTCCATTGTGGATGCTGGTTTTGTAGAAGTAACTTTTAGAGACAGGCCAAAGTGAGTATTGTTATCTTTTGCTTGCACTCTAAAATTACTGCTTATCTGCTTTTAGATTATGACTATATCCTAGAACTGCATCCTGTCTTCTGTTGTATTGATAGCGTAGCTTCTAAAGTTTTTGATGTGATCCTTCTTTTGCTAAAAAAGCTAGGAAAGAGTGTTTATATCTACTAATCTCTAGAGTCTTCAAGTTAGGAAGGATCTTGTACTTGTCCTGACTGATATTAAAGAGTATTTCTGAGAAGTCAGTATGTGTAAATCTTTTCTGTGGATGTGGAAAAAGTAAAGCAAGAAGGTAAACACATTCAGAAAACATCTTGATACTTCTTTAAAGACTAGAAGTATTTTAGACTTCTTTCAAGTTGTTTTTTACCTTTGGAATTATTACAAAGAAAATGTGTCTGCTCTCTTTTTTTTACCCTCCCTAGATGAAGGTGAATTAGAATTCTAAAAATACTGTTAACTGGAATATGGTCATAGGAAATCACTTTTTTCTCCTTTTACTATTCAAGCAACCACCAGGAACTTTGGGTTTATGATGCTTAAACAACAGAAGCAATAGGCTGCAAGGTGTAAAGTAATATCTATTGTAATCAAGTAACTGAGAATAAAAATTGTATGTGGCCACTTAGAAAGTGAAATATAAGACAGGACACCTGAGTATCAACAGGACTAACCCTGTAAGGAAGAAGGAGAGATGGTAGTGGATGCAATTTAGGGTATTCTAATATGATCTATTAGGATGTGTATCAGCTGTATTATCAGAGGGATAATAGTATACTGGTCCAGAAAAGGTCTTAAGAAGTCATCTTGCCTCTCCCATTCCTCCAAATGTATCAAACAATAATCCTATCCTTTCTGAAGGTTGGTTGTTTAATCTTTTGTTAGAGGTCCCCAATACCAGTGATTCCAGCATCTCCAAAGGGAATGTGTACCAGTATTACCTACTTTTGCCTTTAGATAAGTTTTTGGTAATGTCTAGTCTGACTGTCCCTCACTGCAATGTAAATCTAACCCTTCCTGTTCTCTTGGCCAATAAAGCCAAAGAAGTTATTCCCTTCCTCTTTTTATATGTCCAAAGACTATTAATAATGTCACTCCTCAGTCCTCCTGCTAACCTAAGTAACTCCAAGCATTTTACTAACACTTCCCTTGTAGATCAAACATTCTCCAAATTTCTGATTGCTCTTCTTAGTGTCCTCTGCTTTCTCATCAATTCAGCCACACATTTCTTGAGTGTGGTACTCAAAATTGGACATAGTTGTCCACCTGAGGCTTTGCCAGTGCTGAGTAGAGCAGAAGCATCATTTCATATCTTTTTTCATATAATTTCATATCTTAATAATTTCACTCCCATTTCTGCGTCTCTTTTTGCAAAAACCTGACATTTTTGACTCTCGTTCAGCTTGAATTAATGTTGCGGCCTCCTGCATATCTTAGACTTTGACATTTCACTTTTCGCCATACCCTTTCCTTCTGATAATCATAGGGAATTGGTTAATTTCCTGATTCAGTTTGCCTCTCTTGAAGTTTTTTCCATGAAAGACAAGAGCTGTCAACATCTCTCAATCTCACCAAGATAGCCATTGTCTCTAGCCCCCAGTTAAGTTGACTTTGGGAAGAGGAAAAAGTTACTTCCATAAAATAATTACAGTTCTGTAAAGCATCTTCTCAGTTAAGCTGGAGAGATGATTTTAAAAGGGGAAGGAACATATTGCAGGACGGAGGTATCCAGAAAATACACAACAAACTACACGTCTTGAATAATTGATCAGCTAACCTTAAACTTATCAATGTGGCTTCAAGCTCTACTCTTTTTCATACTTGGCTGCTTCTTAAGTTTTATTATCACTGTCTATTCCCATGTGCAGAAAGAGCCCTTGCTCTTGCAGGAAAGTTGGTCCTGGCTTGTACAAAGATGACCCTGCATGGTATGTTGCCATTCACTTCAAGTACTTTCCCAGGGCAGGCTGTGTTAGCAGCTACTCCCTTCTTGTTCAGCTGCCCACGATCTTATTATCTTCGGACACTTTTCTTTGACAGTTTGGGAAGAGGAATTAGGAGTGCATGGAATTTGCAATAAGGCCATTGATTGTCTTTACAAATCACTGTCCAGTGCTTTATTCTTCCAAATCTTTTTAGGACTCTTTGTAGGAAACAGAGGGAGTATATTACACAAGGGTATATGGGGACGTGGATTTTCCAAGTTAATTCTAATAAAAATATGGCATTACCAAAAGCAATTAAGTGCCTTGTTCTCCTCTGTAGCTTTGCAGGTCTTCTCCTGAATCAGTAATAGTATCTGATAAGGGAGGAACATCATCCCTTCTTGTGGGGATTTAAAGTGTGGGATTGGACTCCCAGGTGTTGGATTCCTGTAATTAGATGCATTAGAAGCAAGAACTTTTGGGTGTCTTGTGTTCTTGATACAATGATTGGTCCTGTGCCTCTGTACGCAGGAAATATTGTTACAAAAAATGTCATTTATTGGTCTTCTATTGATACTGTACTGTGCATTTTTAGGTAATCCTGTAAGGTAGGTCATTCTGTCAAATAGATTTCTGCAATAACTTTTTGCAGAAAAAGGATCTGATTTAGAAACGCTTGTGCACATAAGTGACTCTGTTACCAAGGACTATTAAATTGATTCACATGCATAAAGCTTTTCATGAATGGAACTGTTTGCAAAATTGGAGTTTTGGTCCTTATTCATCCAAACAGTGTCACGCAGAAACCAACAAAACTTTTGGCAACAGGAAGGTTGCATTTATATTTCATTGTAGAACACACACCTTTACTCTAGGACCGCAGAATGTTTTTGTATGTAAAAGTCCTCATCCAGGCTCTGAACATGATCTCTACCACAAGGAGAAAGGAGGAGTACAGTTTCTTCTGGAGGAATTCTGAAGTTCCATAACTTCTATGAGCAATAATAATCTTTCCAGGGGTCAACGAAAAATGTGTTTAATCATGTAACATACAACATGATATTTTTTCATTAGCACCCACCGTAAATTTCCATGCTTAAGCAGACCTCTCTGCAAGGCTGCCAGCTGCTCTACTTGGTCTCCCGTTCCCTTCGCAGTTTTCAGCTAAACTATAAGTGTCCCTTATGCAGGGGCATGGGTGGAAGGGAAGCTCACTGAGCTCTCATGTCCCTCCAACAAGCCGGATGACTTTTGCCATCATAATCTCCAAGTAAATTGCATAAAGCTGTTAACAATTTTATAGGTGACTGCATAATGTTATTGCATAAATGTATTTGACAGATTAATGATTATTTTACACAACTTCCCCAGAAAACAATATAAGCAGTATCAATAAATGAAAAGCAATGTACTTCATTATGTTTTATAATTTATAATTTGTATTTGTATTAAAATCTGTGACCCATCATAGCATTGTAGATGTATAAACCAATTTTTGAGCAGTGGGCAGGTTGAAACAAATTTCTAAACTTTTCCTGTTGGCTTCTCACTGATGTGGGAAGGACAACACAAGAACCTCACCCCTTGCAGGTAATGTCATAAAATTGTACACTTCCTGAAACTGCACACTTCTGTGCAAGAAGTTAGGCTAACAGTAATTGCTATTCTTATTCTGATGAACAAGTGACTATTTTATAATGCTGAGAAAAAGTGTCTTTGCTCTACCAATGAAATATGCAGTTAAACAAATCAATCAGCATAATGTCAATGAATTAACAACTAATACGTAAAGAAATCATACTTGACTAGTTTAGTCAGTTTTAGTTGATGGCCTGATTCTGAACTCATAGAAGTTTTTCACTGATATAACCAGAGGTTACAAAGGTAACATTCCCAATTTACAAAATCCTTTAGGCTTCCCTTTTTTAAAAGCTCATTCAAATGCTTTGTTAGCTTGTTTAGAGCCACTTTAAACCTCTGAATAACTGCTTGGAAGCCTAGCCTACTCACACACCTTACTTCAGATGTCAGTTCTTATCAGGTATTTACTTACCTTGAAAAGCCCTGCTTTTGTTGGGTCTAGCACTACAAAATGCCTTTGTACAGAATGTGTGAGAAGTTCCACTGATTTTACATTGAAACAGTTTCATATTCATCAGTATCTACAGGATTGACCTATTGGTCCTTACAAATGTGAGTGGAGTTTAGATTTTGAAAATCCTCCCTACAGCTAAGCCATTTTATTGATTGGGAATTATATACCCCCTCTGATATTTTCAGTCCAGAGACCAAATACACTGACTATGGAAAACAAACTGACTTAGACATTATCTTTAGAAAGAGTGAAACTAGCTTCTTGATTTTAGCTGTTTGAGCCATGTGCAGACACTAACAAAATGCTGTAAATGTAGTCCATTACTATAACAAATATCAGTAACTTGAATAAGGCTCTTTGAAAATAATTTGTTTAATCGTAAGGTTAATAGAAATTTTCAGTTGTCTTTATTCCTAATTTTGGCAGACTGAGAATATTTCACCATGAATCTTTGTATGATTTTAATGTAAGAAGTTATGTTTGGACAGAATATATTTGAGAAGTTTATTGAAAATTGGGTACATCGTTTTGGACTCCTAGCATGTTACATCTCACAACAGCTTTAATTACAGTACAGTTGATGTAAGTTGGTTTTGGTGTATATTGGTGCTTTTAATTAGCTTTAAGATGAATTTAGTTAGTTATTAAAATTGGCATCCAAGCACATCTGGAGCACAGTGGTGTTTTAAATACTGACTAATCATTTAGTGTAAGTTTCAACTTAATGTTTTAGTGCAGTTTAAATAAAATATCAACGTGCAATCATTGCAGGAATGGGAGTATGTATGCACTAAGGGTTTTGTCCCTAGCACTCTGTCATTTAACTGCTTGTTAAAATGTGCCCTAAATTTTGACCATCATCAATAAAATTGTTCTGAACCTTATTTTTGGCTTCTTACCCCACTCTGGCCATGTGTCAAGATGACAGTAAATCTAACTGCACGGTTTCTATTACTGCATTGAAAGTACTGCAGCTACATAGCAAAACACTTCCTATAAATTTGTGCTGCTGGTTTAACAGTATTTAAAAAAAATTCACAGCAGGCTCAAGGTTGGATCAGGTAGTGTCTGTTCGTATGACCTGAAGCTGGGTCGCATGTTGGTGGACCAAGTGACATAAAGGCGACATGTTTTTGTCCGCACATGATCTAGACTATCTCTGTGGTGCAGGGTGACCCAGTGGCACACGTATCTGTTACTGACAGCCAAGGAACTGGGGCTTGACTGGGTTGAACTGGAGTATTTACTTAAGCCAACCCTTCTGTGCTGGTTTAAAGTCTTGCTACTGATAAGTAGTAGCTAAACTGAGGCCGTGGGTCTGTGTTGCTAATCCCTTGGCACTGTGCTCACTTGCCTGAGTGTCCCAGAGCTCCCGTCCCTTTCTCTGTTGGCTGCTGCAAGTCGCTGTTTGGGGGCTTGTGCTCTCGGTTAGTCGCAGACCCAAAACCAACTCATCCACCAGAAAACTCCCCTAAAAATACTTTGACTGCTTTCTAACGTGTCTCGGGTTCGACATCCCGTTTCGAGGGGCCAGCCCCCCCAGCAGTGGGCTCGGCACAACCCAGGGGTACGGCGGCTTCTTCTGGTGAGGAGCGGGCGGCCGAGGACGGGGTGAGCGGGGAACAATTTAAACTCCATGCGCTGCCAGGGGGAGAGGTAACCCTCCCTGACGCCAGCCTGCCCGCTGCCTCGAATTCCGTGCTGAAGCGGGCGAAACTCCCACCCGCCGCCGGAGCCAGCACCAGCCGTAGCTGCCGCTTCTTGTCCCTCACAGCCCCCGCTAACGGCTCGCCGCGCGCCGCCGGGCGGCTGCCCCTCACAGACCCCGTTAACGGCTCGCCGCCGGGCAGACCTGGTGCCGGCGGCGGGAGGCGCCACCGGCCTGTGACGGGACGGGGTGAGGAACGGCTTCCCCGGCTGGCAGCTAATGCCACGCCGGCAGGGGCCGGGAAGATCCAGTGACGGGAGAAGGGGAGCGGGGAGAATCAGTATAGAAGATGGCGGGGGGAGGGGGGACACGACAACTGGAAGAAACTTCCCCTTCCTCAGCCGCTGGGACCGGTCTCCCGCCAAGCTGGGGAGGGCGGGGGTCCCTTCCCCCGCCCCAAGGCAGCCCCCAGCGGACACCCACAGGGGCGGAAAGGGAAGGCCGTGCTGCCCCGCCACGGAGAAGCCCCTTTCCCGGCGGCGGCGCTGAGGCGCTGGGAGGTGGACGGGGCACAGGGGTGGGGGAAGAGACTCGGCCCCTCCTCCGCCCCGCCCCGCGCCTTCGCCCCGCCCCTCTCCTCGCGGGCCCTCGCGCCGGGGAGCGGGCGAGCGGGCGCGCGCGCAAGCGGGCGGGAGCGCGCCGGCACTTTGTTGTTCTCTCGCCTACCGCGGCGGCGGCGGCGGGGGTAAGGCGCATGCGCGGGCCGCGAGCCTTCACTCCCCCCCCTCCCCCCCGCTCCATCCGGGCACCGCCGAATTAGCATTGACGGCCGAGGCACAACTTTTTCCCCAGGCAAAGTGAAATCAAGGCGCGCACTCCGAGGAAATATAGTCCCTCCCGTTTTCAGCCCTTTGCCGTCCCCATTGGCGGGGGCGGCGGGGCGGCGGGAGGCGGCGGAACGGCTGCGGGGCGGAGCGGGGGCGGTGTGGGGGGGGGGCCGCGGGGGGCGTGCGGGCGGGGGCGCGGGGGGAGGGGCCCCCCCTACTTTGGCGGAAAGTGAGTGATGAGTCTGTGTCCCCAGCAAAGAGGCAAAGAACTTGCTTTGCAGACTGAGTAGTTGTTTCTTTCGATTGTTGTTGTCGCTTTTTTTTTAATATTATTATTGTTGTTACTGCCATTCCTTTTTCCTTTTTTTTTTTTTAATTTTTCCTGGTCTTTCTTTCCTCCTTTTTTTTTTTAATTTTTTTTAATTTTTTTTTTTTTTTTTTTGCCGTGGAGGGAGGGTTGGCTGCCTGGCTGGCTGGCGGGTCGGTTGCAAAAAGCAAGAAAGAAAAAAAAAAAAAGGCCAAAAAAAAAAAAGAGAGAAAGGAAAGGGAGCAAAAAAAAAAAAAAAGCAAGCCAAACAAAACCAAACCAAAAAACCAAACCAAACAAACAAACAAAAAAAACTTCATTCGGATCTGAAAGTGGCAGGAAAGTGCCTGGCAAGTTGCAGGGATGGAGCTACACAGCTTGCAAGAGGCGTTAAAAGTGGAAATCCAATGTCATCAGGTAAAAAAAAAAATAAAATAATAAGCAAATAAAAAATGCTCTTCTATCCCCGGTGCTTTTTAGAGGGAGAGGAGGATCGGAAGGGAGCCAGTGTTGCATGCTTACCAAGTAGCCTTTGCTTCTTGTCGCAGGGTCTATCGATCAGGGGCGGGGAGGGGGGGGGGGAGGCAGAGCGGGGCCGGGGCCGCGGCCGGGGCCGGGGTGACGCGGGGGGGTGGGGGGGGGAGCGGGGCCGCGGCGGGGGCCCCCCCCGGGCCCCCCGCGGCAATGGTGAGCACTTCGCCAAAGTAGTTTTGCGGCTTGTTTGGCTGAGTTTTTTTTTTTGTGTGTGTGTGTGTGTGTGTGGGTTGTGGAGATGCAGAGTTAACGTTGCGGTCGGTGCTCGTGTGAGTGTGTGTGCGTGAGTGTGAGTGCGTGTGCGTGTGTGCGCGAGTGTGTGTGTGTGTGTTGGAGAGATTAGGACGAGACTTGAATATTTATGAGCTTTGCTTGAAACTGACTCGCAGTGTTTACTTGCCTCTTTGTTCCTTACCCCCCTCCCTCCCCCGTCCACACACATACATACATTTAAAAAAATCCATTAAACTTGAAACAGTTTCTAATTCCTCCTTTTTTGGGGGTGATTTTTTTTTTTTTATAGAAACTAGTTGCACAGATGAAGCAAGATCCACAGGTAAATGCAGATCCTTTTTTTTCTCTTCTTCAGTATTTTATCCCTGCTGTAATAAGCGCAGTTGTGCTGGGACAGCAGGATGAGAAACTTTATCAGTAAGAGATCTCATTTTGTAGTCTGCACTGAGCTTTCTTACTAAGGAGGGTGTTTTGTGTGTGCATGCTTTCGTTCGGCTTTGGTGGAACGGTTTTGCCTTTGAACAATTTCTAGATCGCAAGTTTTATTCATTACAGGGGTTAGTTTACACTTTGCCTTTAATATGCATCTTATTGCCGTTTTTGCAGAACGGGGATCTTAAGAAACAAATCCATGAAAGGCAATCAAGAATAGCAGCTCTTAATGAGAAACAAGTAAGGAACAGATCGATTCAGTTGTGTTTGGTTTTTCTTCTTGTTTTTACAATGCACTTTCTAAACATCCGAAAAGTGTCTGCGTTAGCTGAAAAATACCGACAGCAGAGAATATAACATCCATTTTCCTAAGCGTAAAGTAAGAAAATGCATGTTTTCAAAATGAGGTCGGATTCTCGGATGTCTTGCTGGGGGAAAGAATGATTTTAGTACTAGTAGTAAAAAGATAAGCAGTAGTTAAAACGTAAAAAAAAAATGAGGCGTCCATTTTGAGTTGGTCGACATGTTTTAGGAATATGGAAAATTCTCCGGTCTTGGGCTACTTTGTGCACTTCCGTGTAATGTGCAGAGCAAGAGTTGGGAGGGAGGAGGCTGGAGCCCAGTTCGGAGCCATTTCTGGGCTTTGATTACAAAACTGATTTTTATTGATCACTTTATTTTATTTCTTTTCTTCTTCTTTTTTTTTTTTTTTTCCCTCCCCACTTGCCTTTCTCTTCCCTTGGTCTGATCTGACGTGTTAGCTTTTGATTCGAGTTCTCTTAGGCACTTTCACTTTTTCTCCCCTTCCAAAAATATGAATAAAAACAGATTAACCTGTTTCAGCTGCCGGAGGAAAAAAGAGAAAAAAAACCCCAAACCCCAAACCGGAGGAGGGGAACAAAACAAACCAGAAACCTTCCTCCCTCCCTCCCTCCCCCCCTCCCCCCCCCTCCTTCCCCCTGCCCTCCCCAAACTTTCTCATCTCTCTTTTTGTGCCGAGTGACCCCCGGTCCCGCTGCTCCGCCCGCGACCCGCTCCCCCCACCCCAACCCCGCCCGGGAGGAAAGTTGCCGGGCGCGGAGGGGGGCGGCGGGCTTTCAGCACCGCGGACAGCGGCCGCCGAGTGCACACTCACTCCCGCACACTCGCATTCACACTCACCCAACTATCCGCACCCCACCTCTTTCCCCCCGGGCCCCTGTCCCCACTTTCAGGACTTCCAGCGCAGGAAGGGCAGTTGACAAAGCCACCCTCCCCGGGGGTGAACTTTCCCTCTCACCCCCCACCACCATCGCCACCTCCCCGGGGGGCCGGCGCGGCGGTGCTGAGCTCCCCTCCCCGTCCCTCGGTTGCCGGCCCCGCCGCCGGCGGGAGCGAGCGCGGTTCCTCCGGAATGCAGCAGCCCTTTCAGCACCATAGCCGGGGACAGCGCCCGCGGGGCGCCGGGCGGCCAGCCCCACTGCCGCCCCCTCCCTCCCTCCCTCCCTGCCGGCGAGGGACCTCCGGGGGAGAGGGGGCACGTGTGCGATTCCACCCCTTTTTTTCCCTTTTTTTTTTTTTTTTTTGTTTTGTTTTCCTGGAGTTGCGGTTAAAGTTGAAGAGTGATCCGTGCATATATAATCTGTGCCCATAAGGTGATGGTGATTATCTGCTACCCTTTTCCTCCCAGTTTATTGTAATCAGAATTTGTCAGCACTCTCAATTTGGTAGTGGAAGCTTCCATTTTGTGAGGAAGGGGTGTTGGTTTCTTCTAACATGGAGAAAAGTCTGCAGAGTTTGAAGGTGGGGGATGGGGCCCCATTCATGCTGAACATTACCATTTTGATTGCTTTGATGCCATTTTTGGAGGGGGGAGGGGATAGAATACCCTACTCAGCAGAGCACAAAGATGTTTAATCACTGTATAGAATCAAATCAGATACTTTCTTTTTTAAAGCAAATCTGACGCTACATGATAGCTAAGGGCTGTTAGTCCTTTTTTGCAGTGTAAAACAGCAAGTTGTTGACTCTAATACTACTATACTGAGTAGAAGATTTTTTTAAAACAAGGTAACAGCCTTTACTGCAACAATGCATCTTTATGTGTTCTTTCTTCAATATGGAAATAGTTTTACTGTTCTAAGTGGGTATTTAGAACACACATTTGATCATTTTCCCCTGTATTGTAGCAACTATTTCAAGGCTGTTTAAATTTTTATGATGATAGTAAATGAGAAGCTATTTATTATGTGTCATGTTGGAATTTAGATAAGGCAGAGAGACACATTTGAAAATACAGTTTGAATGTTCCGATTCAGCTCTGTGAAAAAGGTTTTTGCTAGTCTTGTGCAACATATTTACGTATAATCCAAACTAACTAGTAAGCAGTCGTATATTTATGACTTGCCCTTCTAATAATCTTATAAATAAATCTATAAAGTATGAAGTAATTAAACTTAAAATGCTAAAATTCTGTAAACAGCAAATTTGGCCTAGCAGGAAACCTACCATTTCTAGGCAAGCCCCTAGATTTAGATTTATTTTACTGATTTCAACATCCTGTGCAACAAGAGCTTATAAATAAGAGACTAGCTGGTGATGTGGTGTCCTCTTGCTCCAGACTGCCACCTCTGGAGCTCTAAACTTAAATCTTTCTTGGGTCATAAGTGAAATGAGTTTGGAGTTCTTAGCCTTTGACCAAGTCACAAAACCATTGTGTAACTTTGCAGACTTGCTATAATTAGTAGTTGCTCTTTAGGTAATGGCTTATAAATGAACTATCAGTCCTTGAGGGCATGAAGAAGATGCACTGAAGGCTACTGAGACAATAGATAGGCTAATGTTGGAGCTATTTAGTGGTTTCAAGCTCTCACTTTTGTGGCTATTCCAAAACAGTGATGTAAACTTAAGTAGGCAGTGTAAGTAGGGAGGTTATTTTTACATATGTATTTACATTCCTTCCCTCCTCCTTCCCCCCCCTCCCCCCCGAAGATTTGTTTAGGCACAACTAATTCATAATTCAATAATGTATACCTTTGATTGTGCATGCACTGAATACAAAAGATGCTAAAATTGCATTTCAATTAACTGCACATGTGGATGATGAAACAGATAGTAAAATGAATGGATGATCACATCATCCACATCTGTTAGAAATATAGCACGAGTGAGTGTTATTTTTCAGTACCCCTATTCATCAGTTTTCCCTTGTAGCCATTGGCATTTGTGGCAGTATTTCCTTTTCTTGAAAGTTACAAATAAAGGCAGAAAGAACCGAATGACAAACTCAACTTTTGGTGGATGAGGTAAATGTATAAGGTAGACTTCTATGCACAGTTGGATTTTAAGTTGCAACCTAACTAAAGATCCCTGGCCAGTCAGTGATGTTTCTGTTATGTTGGTGGTTTAGAGAAATATGGAATTAAATGTAGTTTTAACATTTTCCTACTGTTTTCAAATAAGTGCTGTGGAGCCGTCGTTTTCATTATTGAAAGGATGCAGCTTCAATCAATACTTAATTTGGCATGCTACTCAGAAAGACAAAAGTTGTACTTTTGTTAGGAGTGTATCTTTCATATACTATAGTTTTGATGAATTGTAATAGCGTTTGAGAGTGGGTTACCTCTTCTTTAACAAGATATGATGTGTGAAGACTCCATTAGTTGGTCCAGTGGTTTTACACCTTCAATCTACAGCACATGCAGAGCAGTGGTAACATTTTTATCTAAATTGTCAAGCAACAAGCATTTATATGTAAATAAAAGAGCTATCATAAGAGCCAGCATTGGCCTTAAAAGCACACCAGAGGTGCTCTGCTGCATGTGCTTCTTGCTTTCTTTATGTCCTTAAAAGAGTCATTAAAGGTCTTTTAATTTTAGAAAGTTGTCTCCTATTAATTAATAGATCAGGATAAATAAATAAACAAACCTTTAACCTCCAGTCAGAAGTTACTTGTTACTGACATAAGTATTAGGTGGTAAGCGAGGTCTTAAAAATTAACAGTGAAACAATGAACATGTGTGGGCTACTATATTTTCAACTGCAATGAACTCTGAATTCAGACAGCCTGTCCTGGAGCACAGTAATAAAAATATGTCTTCCTGAAAGACATTATGTATATGCCATTCACTTGTGCACTGCCTCATTTCTTTACCATAATTTACTATCTATGCAGAAAATCAACATTAGTTTCAGGCGACTCTCCCAGCGTGTGTTATTGCTGGTTTGTATTTTTGGGTAGTATATCTGAAATTAAATCGCTGACTGTATTTTGCCTGTGGTGATCACTAGCAAAGCCTGTTTGTGGAAAGTGTTAGACTTCTTAAAATTTAAGTACAGTTCTTATGCAAGTTGTTGGAAATGATTTAGCTCAAGATGTCTGGTTTTACTGATGTTGTATCTTTGTTTTGGGGAAAAGAAGGAAGTGGTTTTTTGGTTTGTTGAAATTCATGCTGCGCTGTGCCTGGAAATGGCAGCATTGTTTACACATGTTAAAGGGGAAATTATTGACATTTGCCAAAGCTCAGTATTTCATATGGTTGGGTACTTTCAAAATTGTTGAAGTAAAATAAGGGTTATAAGCATCAGTAAAAACTGAGGTAAAACCTGAAAGGAACCTGAAAAGCATTTCCAAATCACGTTGAACCTAATGTCAAACTCTGTCCCAAGGTACACACAGCACTCCTGTTTCTTGCAGCAAGAATTGTGTCTATGTATGTTCATCCCAGCAGAATTTGGTTTGAAGGACCTTACTGAGTACTAGCTGAAGTCGAGGGAGACAGGGTGATGAGCTCCCAGTTGAAGTATTACACTTTTCAATCACTGCATTAAGTCTTTAAACACAAAGACAACAGGTACTAAATATGAGCTTGACTTTGAAGCTCTTCTGCACATTGAGGTCTCGCTGACTTTGCTGGGAAACCCGAACAACTGCAGAATCAAATGAACTTACTGGATCAAAGTAAAGATTAGTTCTGGATTGTAATTCAGAAAGCTTCAGTTCCTCTTTCCCCCCCCCCCCCCCCCCCCTTTTTTCCCTAGAATCAGCTAGTAATTTATTGGTTGCTTTGCCATCTGTAGAAAAAGTGACACAACTAGGGAAGAGTTTACCGTGAACTCCTTGGAGGAGAAACTTGGGAATATAGTTTGCATAATGGCAGTCCTAGCATTCTGTTTGTGCTTTCAGTAATACCATATTGAGATTCCCTGCTCATATTGGTGGAAAAGGATAATAAAGTACATTTTCATAGAGGTGAAACACAATGGAAATATGTATACTTGTGGCTTTCTACCTTCCATTGGGTTGCTCTTATAAGATTCATGGAAATTGCACATCTGTAATGAAAATGTGTACTGGAGGGGGTTAGAACCACCTTTTGTTTGGTAGCTGCTTGACTGGCATGTGAAATGCTATTTCTTTCCAGTATTTTTCTTTGACCGTACACTTTTCTGTTCAGTGTATCACTTGGCAGGGCTAAGAGTTGAAAAGTGAACGTTACATTCATTCTAACCATTTTAAAGAGTTCACTTTGATATTTTAGCCACTTAAAACACCTGCTGTCAGAACAGTACAATTGATTTCAATTAACTTTGAATTTCTTCAATAAGATGACTCTTATAATAACTCCAGTAATCCCATGATGCCTCATTAGAAGAGCTGGCTATGATGATTATCCCTGTGATTTAGCAATTTTTTCCTTACAATGCCTTTGTCTATTCAGAAAAAGGAATTATGCCAACAATACCTTTTTATTTCAGTTCTGGTTTTACACTAACAGCACTTGCTACCTGTTACACATTGTAAAATATCTAATTTATATTTGCAGCAAACAGGTATTTTTTCAGATGTACACGTTACTTTGGTAAGGAGACCCTTTCAAAGAAACTTTAGTTCTATATAGGAACTCTACCTCTTGGAGTTAGAATTTGTTTTAATTTTTAAGAGACACTTGGACAGTTAAAAGTGGTGCTTCTGCAGGAGTCTTTGTCTAGAGCTCTGGTTTAATGGAACAAATTCTCCACTGGTTCATGTCATGTGTGCAGCTCATCCAGAACAGTGTATCATGTCAGATATTTATACTAGTTCATCTTGTTTCAGGATCTGGTCCATGGACTCATTTTGCTTGTGGAAGAAAAGGGGAATATGGCTCCAAATGTCTCCTTTCCGGAGAAGGGGTTCTGAATGGTGATTTTAAATCATATTTCCAATGGGATACTGCATCACTCTAAACATTTCTGGTGTGTTAAAGTGGAGAAAATCCCTTTTCATCTCATTCCAGATTTGATTTTCAAGTTGAAAGCGTGAAGGCGTATAAAGGCACGTTAATACAGAGTTACTTTTAACTTTTCCCTCTATGCCTTTCTCTTTGTGATCAAAGATAAAATATGCAGTATTTTTGTACTTGATTATAAAATTATACTTCCCTCTCCCCTCCACCCCCCAAAACAAAATCTGAAGCATCAACACAATTTCTAATCAATAGAGTTAAAGGGTAGAAGTTTGCAAATCAATAAGACAAGGCCATGGTAAGTAGTGTATATGTGGCCATGATGTCAAAGAGGGCAATTTGTACATGCAGAGTAGTTGGAGGTAAGGGAAGTATAAAAGTGGGCTGCAAGTTTAAGATAAGAACAAAGAAGAACAAAAAAAGAATTGGACTAATTGAAATGCAAATTTGTCTTTCTGCCATTAAAGTAGACAGTTATTTCAACCTAACACTCATATTTGGTCTATCCATTCCTTGGTGTTGAATCACCTTAAACACAGTTCCCTTATATGCAAGTATATAAATGTATGTATATCCTTTTTTTTTAAACTTAAGGTGGTACTACTCTTTTCTTTGGAAATGTTCTTCTTGAGCCAAAATGTACTTCCTTAAACATGCTTTCTCTCCCCTCCCCCCCCCCCTTTTTTTTTGAATCAGCTACTTATTGTTATGTAGTAGCAATTTCCAGAGTGTCATATGAAATTGCTGATGCGGCTTAGTTCTAGCTACAACCTGCAACTGCCAATAGTAAGCATCTATTGGAATCTAATATGTACCACAGGGTATTTTTGCACATGTACAGGCAGACCCTTCTGGTTAATATACAGAGACAGTGGAAAAATAGGACGACGTATTTTCTTTTTTTTAACCCATGGAGGAGTTAAATATATATGCCTGAGTTTAAACTACAAAATGACCCTTGTGACTGAATGAAAGTAAACCAGAGAACTGGCCCTAAATGAGGCTGCAGTAAAATCAAAACAGCAAGTATCTGGGAACTTTGTAGGTGTGATGGGTGAAGTTAATTTGAGATTTTGAGAGGCAATCTTATTTTCAGAGTTGGAATTTAGTCCTAAGAGCCTGGGTGTTGAGGCTGTGGCAAGAACAGTGTGTTCACCTGAGTTTGATTGCTTGCGTTTAATCGAGAGAAGCATACAATTGGTTTTGAAATAGAAGTTTAATCTATATAGTGTATAGGTCGTTTTCCTTTCCACATTGATTTAACTTGATCATGTTGGTACTTTGTGATGTAGCTTACCTCTTATCCAGGGAGAAGGAACGGAACAGCCTTTCTGTGCAAACTCAGCTATTGACGACAAATCTTACAAGGTTACAGAAAGCGAAAATGTATATTACATTTTGATTAACAAGAGTCAAGTGAGAATCATTGATACTTTTGACATGCAGCAGAGATTAACCTGCATTTTCTGTAATTTTCCATTTTTGTAAAGCACTTTGAATCAGCTAGGATTGCCTAAAGATTTATTGGTTAACTGAAGCTTTGCTAAAAATGAGAAAGATGAGAGAAGCTTCCATTCTCAGAAATGTACAGACTCGAGTGTCTCTGTGTATAAATGTGCTTGTGTATGTGTGTGTGCGTGTGCTTGGGCGTGAGCATAAGGTCTTTCTCTTTGATATCATTCAGGCAGAAAGCCAATATGCGCATGTAAATGAGCCTGAAAATGTAATTAAAAATATATACATGCTGGGGACTGTGATACAGAATTTAATATGAGATGCAGGTTACAAAGTGACAAGTAACATTTCCTATACAATCACTGATACTAACTCTCATCTGTGATTTATGCATCTTATGTGTTATTAAGTGCCAAACAGATAAATGCTGGAATTATTTCCTTAGATATAATTTCACCACAATGAGTGAATGTAAAGTACGTCTTGCTCATTCTTTTCCCCTCAACCAAAACAGAAGTCAAAATACACCTACCATGAAAATGTTACTACGGAGACTAAAAGTATTTTATATAGGGTCAGATAAAGACCTCTTTGATAACATATCTTTCCTGGCAATAAAATGTGATAAAATAAACTTATTTGTGTTGTTAATATATTAAGATCAAGGAAATTCTGCAAATCATTAACACACATCTAGGGACTCATATACAGATAGAAGAAGATAAAGATTGCCAGGTAAAAGACATAAATAATTTTAGCCTTTATTTCAGTGTAGATAACAAAGGCTCACACCTAAAAGCTTACATGGGAGGCATCTCAGAACCTCCAAACTTTAGGCAAGAAACCAGTTTTCTTAGCCTGAAAGTATTTTCTAAAAGTTACGTTAGAGTGCTGGGTGCAGAACCTGACATTTCTGCTCTCCAGCTTGGGGAGAAGCTACTTGGAAAAGCTTTATTTTGCATTTAAAAATACAAGTGGAATCCAGATGTATTTATATCAACAGCTCCATAGCCCATAAATGTATACAACCTAAGCCAGTGCCTTATTTACGTTATTTTATTAACATTCTTTGCTGAGTGGGCTTGAATGGAGCACAATCTCTCATATAGAGGATCTAATTATAAACACAAGGGACAGAACCAAATAAGCAGTCTTTAAAGGGAAAAGAGTCTGGCAGCTTTGTTTAAAGTGTCCTTTAATGAACTTCTTTAGCAGCTTGTATCTTAGCAACACATTTTATTACATACCAGTGCGGGAGAAGCAGTTTGCAGATGGAGTTGCACACAGTAATTTATTTCCCCCCTTTTTTTTTTTCCATTTTTTTTCCCCCTACTTCTCTGTGGTGACTCAACTGGAATGTGCAGAGTAGCTTTTCTAACACTGATAGCTCACTCGAAATCCCTGATTGGTTCATTTGTATCTGTTCTGTTTTGTTAGTTGATGAAAAAGGCATTTAGTATGGTAAATGCATAGTGATTTTGCTTGCTCTTAGAAATTCAGATATGACTGTTTTGAATAGGCATGGATTTAAATTAAAAACAACCCAAGCTTCTTTCAGTGCACTTTTTTCCTTGTATGTGTTCCACTCAACGCTAGTCCTTGTTGCACACACAGATGAGTTTACAGATTTGCAGATTATTTACTTTCCACTGTTACATGGGATTGTTTTAATCTATCATCTTTTGCTTCTCTAAAACTAATTGGAATATAGCAGTGACAGGAACATTTCCAATCCTTTTTCTTTCTTCTTAGACAAAACCTGGCACTTAAGCTGCAAATATATAAAAAAATAACTGTTGTTTTAAAAGCAATTGAAATACCGCAGTACTGTCACTTCTGGTTATAGTGTTTATCTTTGTTGAAAGAAATACTTTTTTGTTCTCTCCATTACTAATTGCAGACCAAGTTCTGCTTCTATGTTTATAGTGAAAAAGTCCGTGAGTAGCTTTTTTCAGTAGGGTCTGTTGAGGAATGCAATACTAGTGAAGATGTGTCTGAGCAATAGAATCTAGACTTCATTATTTTTTTCTCATAAATTAAAGGGAAAAAATGCCTTTTATGAGCAAACTAAATACCATTCATCTCAATTTACATTTTCTGCTGGCTAGGCAGGTGTAAATGCAGAAATATATTTCCCTAGAGTTCACTGGAGTTACCCAGAGTTTGCACTGGTGTGATAAAAATCAGAATCTGGCCAGAGGGAGAAAAGCAGGTGAGAAGAGGAGAGGGTGGATGAAGGCAGTCCAGAGTGTTAGGAGAACCCACAGAAGATGGAGATTGTTGGCTTAAAGATACTGCTCTTGGGGAAGGTTTCATTAAACTTCCATTAACAGCTAATATGTTAAGAGTTGATATTAAAAAGACAAAAAACATCTGTTTCATAAAGTCCATTGATACTTGCAAGTAGACAGGAGATGGTTTTTGAAAGAGATGTAATTGTTTATTTGCTTAACATCAGTTAAATGTAAATGTAGTTTCACTAACTGACAAACTGTTACATTCCTTGCGTCCTTAATTCAAAAACAAGTTTCTTTTCACTCCAAAATATGTATTTGACTCCAGTTTTTTATTTTCAGTATCTCAGTTGAGAGTCTGCCTGTTGTCCCCTTTGGATCTGCAGTATCTCAGCCTTATGAGGAGCATAAAAGAAGTCCTTTGAACTTTAAATACAGAAAGTGCACTACAAACAGAGGAGAAAGAGACACAGTCCCATCTACCTTTAAAACACTGTGATATTAGACCCAAAGCAGAAGCATGTCCTCTGAAGCCAAAAGCGATTAAGTTGCCATGTGATTAACTTATTTTTTTCTTTTGCAATTCAGTTCACTGTTTATTAACTTAAATTGGATTGAAAAAACTCTAAGCTGGGGGAATGCATCAGAATCTTGCACGATCACCAGGATTAATGATGACAGCCTGAACTGTCGAACAAGCTAAATCATGAAATTCGCAATATTGCTAGACAAAGGGGTTATGTGTTTTTCTGCAGCTGTATTGGCCATAACAGAAGGGACCAGCAGTTTCTGGTACAATTCATGTCCTGTCATGAGAAATAGTATTTACACTATGCACAACATTTGAAGACCATGTCTCAGGGTTAGTTCTTTAATGTGGTAGCGCATGCAGTATTTAAGTGCGGTGTAAAAGCAAGAGTCTTAACATACTTAGAAATTTCCTCTGCAAATGTTGCGGTAACAAAGAACAAAATGAAGAACTTAATTATTTTCCAAAACATTTAGGAAGCAGTTAGGAACCTGTGTATCAGATTGACCAAAAGAAATCAACCAGCTAGAGTTGTTAATTTTTGCTTCAATAAAAAAAGAAAATACTGTTTTTTTCCAGAAGCATAAACGTTTCCAGAAACTTCTTTAACCCTCTGAGCACTAGCACTGCACGTCATTACAGAAGTACTTTTACTAAGGGAAACTTAAAGGAACTTCCATCCCCAGATGAAGCAAAGACTCATTTATAAACAATGAGAGCAGGAACAATAGAAAGCTGAGTGCATTCTGCATGAATAATATAACTGAGGGTTGTGAAAAGCCCATGATTTTCGTATACCAAACTCAGTGTGGGAGTGCAGTATTCAGCTGATTTTTTCGACATTGGAGATTCGTCCCTTCTCCCCTCTACGTGTATGTGCAAACATACACATACAGAGGACTAGCACTGACGATTAAAGAGGGAAGTCATCAGCAGCTGCTGTGCAGTGATGTTGAGACTCGACTGTAAATTCATAAAACTCATGGAACTCAGGTTGAAATCTAGGCCAACACTTAGCTTTAATATATGCCTTAGGTAGGTGGAGGAACGGCCGAAGATTTGTTTTAAGAACAGAGTTTGAGTGTCAGTCTGTGTTCTTGGCTGTGAGTCTGATTTTGTTTGCATTCATGACTTTTTAAGTCAGAGAGCTTGTGAGGCCTTCAGTATGAACTCATGTTTATGGCACCTTTAGATATATCATTTTTATTTATGAGACTAAATCTGGATTTAAGCTCTGTATTTCAGGCCTCCTGGTTGAAAAATATAGTTGATTATTTTCTCTCTTTTTTTTTTTTCCTGTTTTCTTAATTAGAGTAATTCTCCTAAAGGTGCTGAACTGTAAACTCTTTGCATCTGGGTCTGTCTTTGTCCTGTGTGCATTCAGTGTTTGGCTTAATGAGATTCTCTTTCAGGACTCCCAGACCATAAGGTAATGCAAACAGTGAGTAATAAATTGAAGGCAATAGTAGATGAAGTTTAGCCATACACAGTAGCAGAATAAGCTTTCCCCAAAACTCATCTTCGAGTGTCTTTGCCAAATACGTTACAAATCTAGAGCAAGAAAGCTGGAATTTTCCTGGCTAAGGCTGTCTGAGGTGGTCCATTCCATCCACTATTATGGATTTGCTATCCTATAAAGATGTTCATAGTTTTATAGAAAATAATATATATAGTTATTTTCTTAAAGTTGAGTTGTTGTTGTTTTTTGCAGTTCAGTCCCTGGTTGCTCTTTGAAATTGCCACCTATTAAACCGAATGCTGTCAAATGGTAATGATGGATTTTGTTACATGATCCAATGTCCTGAAAGCTGGAATCCACTAATGTTTTTCCTGAAGATCTTTCTACTGTGTGACACCTTTTTATTCTACTGGTGTTAGATGGACACAGTGGTGAGCAAAAGCTTTGTCCCTAATTACAATTTCTGATAGTCTTCCATTTTTCTTCACCATTTGAAAAAAAAAATAAAAGAAGGAAAAGGTATGACATCAGTCAGATTAAGATTTTGTGGTTTTGTTGTGTTCAGTTAAGCTGTGACTGTCAATACTTCCTGAGCGTCTGGGCCAGGTGGACATAACTTCCCCCACCATTCCCAAACTACCCTTTATTAAAAAAATGTCCTAAATTGGCCAACCACTGATAAAATGTTTGACTTGATCCCTAAAATTTTTGCTCTTTCTTTAAGCTAGTTTCAACTGAAGCCACTGTTAATTTGCTGATGATCTTTCTCTAAAGACTGTGGCTAAACCTTCAGATTTTGGTGTGACTTGCAGTTATTTCTTTAAAAAAAAAGCTTTAAAAATACTCTTCCAGAACAAAGTCCAAACAATAACAAGCTGAAAATCACTACACATTTATTTAACAATTCGCTATTGCTTGAAAAAGATCTTTTGATCATCAGATACTTATGTATTTATCAGCTGGGCTGTTGCAACCTATCATATAAATACATAAATTTTTTAAAATGCATAGTTCTCACCAGACTGGACACATACATGACCTGAGGTTTATTAAAATGCAGACTCTTGACATAACTGAGCTCAGAGCTCTTATAGTCTGTTGGGTTATGATCTGCTGAAGGAATTTTACCTTCCCAGCTTAAGGATCCATGAGGTAGGAACAATTCCTCCAAAGTTCTTGCACTATTTTCAACTTAGAAGGGCTTCAAATTAGCATTAATGGAATACTGGACTTTGATGGGAATTTGGTTTGATATGCTGAATGCGCAATTAATCAGTCTTAAACAAAAATTATTTGATTGCTTTACAGACCTATCCAGTGTTACTCTGGGAGAACTGTCTGCTGTCTAGACTAAAAGCGTCCAAAAATTTTTGTCGTGGAAATGGCTTAGAAGGAGAAATAGACACAGAGATTTATGTTTCAAGGGACAGATTCTGCCAAACTCAAGGATTGGGCATAAGCACCTTTCATATTTTAAGGATAAAAAAATCCCCTCCACCTGTCAGAAGAAGTTTCCAGACTGTACGGACATCAAAACACCCAAAGAGCATGAGAAACAGGAGTAAGAGATGATATCTAGAACAAAGGGAGTAAAGTTTAAGTTTATGGGTTCTTTGTGAACACAAGAGGGAGGCCCCAGTATTGGGATGGGAACTCAAGAAGGATAGGTAAAAGTCTGACATGGGAAGATGATTGTCTTTCCCAGTTCTCCGCAAAGAAGAAGCTGAGGAGCTTCTGTGGAGCAACTGCTAGCAGGCAGGTTGTGACTGTATGCATACCTGTAGCTGGCATAGGTCTGAGCAGTTTCCTCTTCCTACATTTCCTCCTTTCCTGGCAGAAACAGGAGCTAACATTTTAAGACTAATTAGCTAATGATGATAAGCAGAAATTCTGTTCTGCAAGTTTGATGCTAGATGAGGAGTTAAGATGAGGATTGATACTCCTATGCACACTTTTCAACTTTTCAGTCTTAACTCTGTTTATTTGCATGAAGTTGATGCATTCTTGCATGGAACAAGCTTTTGCTGAATGTATACCCAGGAAATGTAGGGGAGATGAGTTTGAATGTGACTAAACCCATTAGTGGTTGTAATTGTCAAAATGCTGTGCATTTTTATTTAACACTGAAATACTCCATCTTTTTTTTTTAATTACCAGCTATAACTGGAGCTCTGATTGATATTCTCTACCGGAGTATCATTACTAGCCTTTCTATATTCAGATGTCCACGTCAAAATATTTCATTAACCCCCTAGTTAGAGTTACGATGTCTCTGCTCAATATGGTAATTTAAAGCTAAATCATTGCATTTGAACTTATTCTTAACTCCCAGAATGGTTGAGTCGGTTTTCTTACCTTACCTGTGTACCAAGATGATCTAGCAAAATGCATGAGGGACCCCCTCTTTCTTTTTGTTTATGTAGGTAAATCTACCTCAGCTTTCATTAAACAAGTATGAAAATACATCAGCGTTGTCTGAGAGATGTTAACATCTGATGCTATCATTTGCCATGACGAAGATGATCTGTTTCTAATGTGGGTATTGATATTGCACTCTTGAGTAGTGGAAGTAATTGCACAGTGAAAACTGAACTTCTGCTAGTCACTGGTAGTCGGACTGGCTCCCAGCTGGCTTCCTATCTTTACTACATGGCCTTGGCTCCTTCACCCTGAAGGATTTTTAGCTTGAAACATAACAACATACCTTCTTGCAGTAAGATCCTATTTTCTTTAGTCTCTTGGGTTTTGTAGGAAGATGGTTGCTATGCCCATGTCAGCGAGTAGTGCAGTGCAATGGAAAGAGATCTGGAGTGCATAACAGTTGGTACTGAGGACTTGTTGGTGCTGAGAACACTGTACACATCCTGACAGTTCAGGCTAGCCCTAGTCTGGTCCTGGGGACTGAGTGTCTGTTACTGCATGGAACAAATTAAGTGTGCTCCAGAAGTGTACTCTTCTATTGAGTTTAATCCAAAAGGAATCCACTTGGTCTACTCCAAGATGACTTTGTAATGCAAACCAAAGTAAAAGATCTTCTTTGAGCAGATCACTGGGTCATCTGCTTCGGAAGTGAACTCTTGATTTGGAAGTGGTAATTAACACAGCACCACTACAGCCCTTCTGTTCTCATAATGATGTCATAGGCCATGAACAGAGAGGAGGGACAAAGACAGTTGACCTCCATGTGAACATGGGTGTATCAGCTGTATTCCTCTGTATTCTGCATGCTGGAGGGAAAGGGAATGAAGAACCAACTCCTGTTATCTTTTCCCACAATATTTTGAGGGCTAGACATGTTTTACA
The DNA here is from genome assembly GCF_963924245.1 of Chroicocephalus ridibundus. Classification (NCBI taxonomy): domain Eukaryota; kingdom Metazoa; phylum Chordata; class Aves; order Charadriiformes; family Laridae; genus Chroicocephalus; species Chroicocephalus ridibundus. The sequence continues at coordinate 136,106,099 of NC_086284.1, read as the reverse complement.
TCCCTGAGCTCTCGGACATTTCGGGTCTGATGGAATTCTGGAATCCTACTTAAAGCTTTCATTTTTTTATTTCAGATGTAGTGCTGAGGGACATGGTTTAGTGGCGGACTTGTCAGTGCTAGGTTAACAGTTGGACTTGATGATCTTAAAGGTCTCTTGCAACCAAAATGATTCTATGATTCTAGGTAAGACCTATACCTCACTATGGCTGGGAACCGAGTCCCTCAAGGAGAAAGTCTCTTCCATGGCATAGCAGTATTTTGGGTTGCAGTCTGCAATCAAATTTTCTATGTTAACAGAAGTTAGTGACTGTCAATTTCGTTACCTTGCTTGGATATAACATTAGAGGGACACTTTGGAACTCCTTACATTTCTTCAAGAAAATGTCACAAATTCACTTTTTCAGTAGGAAATATTCCCTTTCTTTTCAGATTCCTAATGTTTGTAGCATTATCTAGTACATGACACCCAGGAAAATCAATGTGATTCATAAACATATTTGGCTTAGTTTGCTCTTAACATTTTGCTCACTATAGAAAAGCATGCAAACACAATTGGAAGAAAGCATACTAGTGCCATTCTTTAATGTTAAATAATATTGGATGTTATAGAACAAGGGAAGAAATGAGTAGTCTTCCAATATTCCTTTTTTTTAAAAAAAAGTAGCATTCTTTTACACAAAACTTTACCACTACAGACCTTCAGTGCTACTAGGAGCTGTGTAAGCAGCCTAGTAGGGGATCAAAATGCCAATGGTGCTTCCTCTTACCAGACTGGGGACTGCATAGGTTGGGTTAGTTCTCACACTGACCTAATAGTATGAGAGTTGGGCCATAATGCAACTGACCACTCTTTTTCCCATCAGGTCCTCAGATACCACAGGTATAGTTGAGCTTATACAATTCTTGCCTGACACACAGTCGTGATTTCATGCTGTCAGGATGTTTTTCAATGGCGTGACACTCCTCCTCCACAGTAATGAGTCTGCATAGAAACATCTGACTACATCACACAATTAAATGGAGAACTGTGTATGCTAAGGAATTAGTGTACAGTGGTGTGCTTGGTGTGTAACAAACATTTCTTTAAAACTTTGCGAGATATGTGGTGTGTAAAGGTAAGTTATACAGTGGTCCTCTAACTGCAGCTACAATAGAAGTGAAGGTTGGGTTTTGCATTAGCCTCAAAGAAGTGACAAGAAGAATGATGTTCTGGAACAACTTTCCAACAGAGAAAGTGGAAGCAAACAACCAGTCTCTTAATATCAAGGGGAATTTGTGACATGCAAATGTGTTGAGGAGCCTTGGCTGGCAGCTGGGGAAGAAAACACATAGCAGCCACTTGTTTGTGAGCTATAACATTTGAAACTATTTCTGCAGGATACAGGAAAAAATGTTAAGGGATGAAAGGGTAACTCAACATGTTAGCCAGTCTTTATTTACCGCATATGGGGAGTCAGTTTCAGCTGTCATAAATTTCCTGATGCACAGATCCTTTTGTCGTATTAAGAAACCAATTTCAAAATTATTTTCTGTTCTGGGACTTACACCATCAGTCATAGGAGTGTCTTTTATAATAACTTGAATACAGAGTTTTTTCTAAAACAGAGGTTGCTGACTTAGTTTGTAGGACAGAGTTGGTATTCTCACAGTAAGTCAGAATTTTTCTGGTGCTTCATTTTTTCTTTGTGATTTTGGTATCTGGAAGAGCTGTGAAACATTTTTCTGGAGTGCAATGTTGCAGTCTGACACAGGATGGTAAAGCGAGGAGTCCCTACACAGTCAGTGATGGGGGTGACAGTTTAAGTTCTGACACTGGTATTTCTTTTTTGCTGCCAGGAAGCACCAGAAGATGGCATGGTTTGTACAGATGCATGCTTGAAAGTGAATGAGTGAGCTTGTGAAACTGCTATTAATAATCTTGGATAGGGTGTTAAACACCGTCATGGAGAAAAACAGCAACATGCAGTATTTTAATCCTTATTTCTTCTTTCTGCCAGTGAGGAACACCAGCGAAGTCCATCCTATCCACCTATCTTTTTCTGAGTTTGGATGGCCCAGAAAAGGGGAGGGAGAAGTGAAAAGAAAGCAAGTGTGATGTAATCTTGGTGCAACATGCACAGAAAGGTCAGCCTGACAAAAAAAGGTATTGATGGTAACTGGACAAGATGGCACCTTCGCTCAAGAATTTTGACATAAAACTTTTTGTATCTCTTTTGTATCTGTCAGTTCAACCCTGAAAGGCATAGACTTATCCCTCTTGCTTTCCCTTTGTCTCTCCTCAGTTCCCAGAAAAAATGCTGTAAGGAGCACAGGGTATTAAGATACTATTTTACCATCTTAACTGAAGTGCCAGAGTCTGATAGCTTTGGAGATTCAGGGTGTAAAAGTATTTGTTTCAGCTTAACAATCCTAATGTTAGAAAAAGTGGGAATGTATTTTAAAAAGCTGTGTTTGTGGGATTCTGCAGTATTAGGAGGCTCTGCATGGCCTCCCGAGATTTTCGCTGGAGGAGACGAGGAGGCTTCCACACCTCACGCTGCTCCTTTCCAGGTGCAGGGGTGCCGGCTGCCATCCAGGGGCAGGAGAGTTGGTGGAGCTTTGGCTCTTTGAGTCACCATAGCCTGACTGATGCACATTATCATCTGCTTTTTACAAATAGAGACAGAAGTGTATTTGTTTTCTCCCATGGGAGAAAGAGGAGAACAGGAGAGGAACTGTGTATGATGTGAAGGGACAAGAAGCTGTTAATTTCACTTTAATGAACTGAGCCAGCAGATAAACACGTTTTTTTGGTGTTTGAAAAGCTCAAACTGTGAGGCTACTAAAAGGCAACAATGCATGTGGGCACATTTGGAAGGAAATTTTTCTTTTACTCTGATATAGGAAAAAAAGGATTGCCTGTACTTTACTGCTGGACCCAAAGTTTGCTTTCACACAGCTGAAACTACACGTTACATAGGTTTTTACCAGTACTACTGAAAATGCATTTCAGTGCAGCTGTTTGAGATTGTGGACTAATTGGTTAATATTTCTCTAGCCTTCTGAAAGAACTACAAAAATGTAAAAAATTGTACAAATTCTTAGTTAAAAATTCATTAGTATGGATATGAATTTAGACAGGAGAAGAACCAGTTAAAACTACCTCCCCTACCATAACTGTTTCAGCATGTGACATGCTGTGGCTGATAACCACTGCATTCTAAAATTCATAGAACTGTGTGGTTACAGTTCATAGTACATAGCTGCTTTGATTTTTATTTTTTTATCATTGGCTATCCAGAGGCTGGTACTTCCTTTTTAAGGGCAGGTTGAGTTTAACTCTGTGACTTGGTCTTCTCTGAATTTTTGAGGCAGAGAGCTTGATACAGGGTCTGATTCTGATCTATGCCAGGAGTAACTCTACAGAAGTTGGTGGAGTGCTGTAATGTTGCAACTGCTTTTAGACTGACCACAATACTTACAGGGGTACTTGGAATTTGCTCTTTGCCATCCTGTAGGCAGATGGGACATTTGAAACATACAGGGACATCTGGGGGATGAGTCATATTTTCTGCTGGTGTAAAATTTTCTGAAATCAGTACATTTACTCTAGTGGATTACTTGGCTCAGTATGAATAAAGGTGGGATTTTAACAGAACTATCAGATAAGTGCACTCAGTTCACTTCTTTTCATGTCTTCTGAGGTGCTGTCTTTCATTTTCTGGGGTAACTACTGTATTCTGATGCAGAGATACACAGAAGCACATTCTGCAAAGGCGTATAGTTTGGATTTTCATGCTAAAGCCGGGTGTGTGTTTATTTTGCAAAGAATCTGTGTATATGTAGAAGTATAAAGAGGCGGTGATTGCTTTACATTGTTGACCACAGCATTTAGGCATTGGATAATTATTTCAAACTTCTTTGGAGTAACTCATCTTAACCGGGATCTCAGACTATCTGTCAAGGATGCTGGAACTGCCTGGTGGCTGGCATGTTAGAAAAGCTGCCTGTGTATTTTTACAGGCTGAAAGAGCTGAAGAAAGGTTTGCATCAGGCTCTTTTTTTTTCTTTTTTTTTTCCTGGCTTTATTGGTCTAGTTAGTAGTTAGAAGTAAACATTGTGTTGGATTGTTCTGGAATTTTATGTCTCTGCAGTATCATGTGAATCACTTTGCAGGTGGGATGCTTCCAAGTATAAAGAGTCTATAGATAATGTAACAAAATGTAATTTTCAAACTGAAACTACGCGAACCACAGTGGGGAGAGGAAATGCTGCGCATGTATAAAGCTAACATTACAGGATTGCAGTCAGAAGTTTGTAAGGAATACAGGGAAACAGGGTTTTAAATGCAGTTCTGTATCTGTAGTTGCATTGCCTCTCCCGTATGCTCTTTGGTGTATTCCTTACGGCACAAGGAGTAGTACAGTTAAGTGCAGCTCTGCTCTGAGAAGTGTCAGTGTGTACAGCTAGACTTTTCTTGCTCAACAGATCTGCTTTTTGCTGTGTAGCTTAATGATGCAGCATTGGATTTTCAAAAGCTCTCAACAATGGCTTATACTATCTCTTGCTAAAGTCAATAGGAGTTTTAGTATTGACTTCAGCTGAAGCAGACTAAGTGCTTCTACAGTGAGAGCTTTTGTTGAAACTTAACTGTAATCCCGTGTGTACGTTGTCCCAGAAGGGACTGATCACAGCAGCACCTCTGGTCCCTGTCCTCAAGCCTTTGATCAGCGAAGTTCCTGTCTCCAGTGTCTGCCTTAGTCCAGCATCTCCTGGGGTTTTCTGACTGGGAAGGGACAATAGACAGTAGGACTGATGCTCATTAAACTTCGCTAAATTTGTAGGAACTGCTAAAGGAACGTGTTCACAAGTTACTTTTTTCCCAATTACCTTTAACATGTTCTTCTTTCCTCTCCAGACTTAGTCGGTGTTGCTGTCACCAGTAGAGACTCGGCCAGATCCAGAGCCATTTCAAAGTCAACGGAAAGGTCCCTGGCATACAGCATGAATTCAGTTCCACTTCTTTACCTGTTAGACTGGTTCTCACTGCCTTCAGTGGGCTATAGATCAGTCTTGCTGTCCTTGACAGCTGAGACAATATGGGTTTAAAATGGGGGAAATGTATTTACATTCACTCTTGGGAATCCCCAAACATCTGAAAGGGTTTGGTTCAGATTAAGAAAACCCCCAATGCTCAAGCCAGAGGTTAAGCAGTGACCTGGAAAATTTCAAATAAAGGTGAAACACTGGTGCTGCAAAGCAAAGAGATTTCATCCGATTGGGAACCTGGAGTCAGAATTAATTCTGCAAACATGTTTCTAAGGCCAAGTTATGTATGTGTGGAAATGGAATTATAATAGGTGTTGTTTTGCTTCTTTAACAGACACTGTAGGAAGCTTTCTGTAATACCGTTGACCTTCAAAACACCTTAGAAACATGGCTTAGTTAAGTCAGGCTACCAAAATGCTGTGGGTCTCAACTTGGTGTGAATGCATAGCTGTGGTTATTTAGGCCTAGTGGTCCTATGGCATTTTTGCTCTCTCAGGTATATTGTTCTGTTAGCATAAATGCTTCGGAAACTAGGTTTTTGATGGTTTTGTGCCTTATCTTCGTGTTTAAGGAAGAGGCAAACTCTGATTCAAGGTTTTGCAGTGACAGGGGCATACGGAGGTGTTCGCAAATATTAATTCTCTGGCGCCTGTTGAGAGATGGTCTATGGTGCCTGAACTTCAGTTAGGCCAAATACTGAACCTCGTATTTTTGTGAAGCTTGTTGGCAGCCTAATATCTTCAGGTTGTCTACCCTTCTGTCCAGTTTTGTTGAAATTGCACAATAGGTTCAAATTAACACAGAGAGGGATTGTAATTTTTTGTGTATCACTTCCTTAGGAAATGAGCTTTAAAATAGCTTTATTAAATATTTTTGATACAAATTCTTTTTTCTTTTTTAAAAAAAGCTTAATCTTATCTAAGAATTTCATCTGCCATATGATGGGAATGGTGGACTTTTCAAGCTGAAAAGATGCCCTTGCTATAATTATCGCAGTGTTCTTTTCTACTTAGCAAGTCATAAGAACAATCTTTGCACCCTTTTCAGCGCTAGTGAACAACATTTCTGCTTTTCTGTTTATTTCAGTAGGCATCAGTGGCATTTAACCATCCCCAGGAAGGGCTGAGAATCTTGTAGGTCGAGGCCTCAGCCAGGACATCTGCTCCAGGAGATGCTGACTGTGTTCTTGCGTTCCTCTAATGAAAGTACAGCTTGGCTTTTGTTCTGTCTATGCTGTTGCCACCAGATTGTGCAGCTAAAACTGTATTTTGCATTTTGAATTGGAATTTGCACAGGGCAGTAAAATCTTAAAGTGGAACAACTTTTTAACTTCCCGTCTGGGGTCTAAGTAAGAGCTATTGGGGTAAGAGTGGCTGTAGGAAACCCCTCAGATTGACTGGGCTGAGCACACTGCATTACTACCCTGCAGAGCTGCAAGCTGGCTTTGCTTCTTGGAGGAGGCCACTCTAAGAACCTCATGAATGAAGCAAAAGTTTTCTAGAACCTGTAGGACTTTGGTTTGGTATTATATTTAGGTGCAGCGTGATATGCTAGCCAAAGTTAAGGCACAGTTGTAATGTGCTGCAGATACTGGTCTAAAAGACTGGTCTTTAGAGAGTTTACTATCTTTGTCCTCTATCTAGCAACTAACTCTGAGTAAGGGCAGCAGAGCAGTTGACTACTGGGTGGCTAGGTAAAAGCTTAATTTAATTGTGACAGTGACAAAGAAAGGGAGGAACAAGAAGGTGCAGAAGGGCCCCAGATTTGACGTGACTTGGAAAGAATATTCTAGTAGCTGGCTCGTTGGCTCGGGTCTTTGGAGACATAAGATCCATTCCATGTTTTGGTGGTTTCTTCCTGTGTGTAATTTAGCCAGCCCCTTAAGGCACCTGAGCCTCCCTTCCCATTTTTAAAATGGAAGCAGCAGATAGCTCTTGTTTCAAATAATCACCATAGTATACTTTAAGAATAAATACCTTCAAGATTGCTGAGTATCAGAATGTTGAGTAGTCCAATTGCAGTGTATATCTATTTATACATATAAATGATATAACTGTAATTTTGCCATGGTCATATAAATATCAGAGATATCTAAATATCTAAACTCAAAGATGCACAACACAGAAATCCCAGAGAAACTGAGAACGTTCTCTTTTTAAAATACAAAACAAAGCTCCTCGTCCCTTCAGCAGGTACAGCCACACTGCTGTTCACTGGTTTGTTTCTGTCAACAGTCTTGAAATAAGATTTGAGGAGAGGTCTGAAAACCTGGTGGACTAATTCAGGCCAATATGTTGTCAGGCGCTCTTTGTACACTCATGCATAGACCAAGGGTCAGATGAAGCTAGGAGAAAAGTTTTCATCGTATCGCAAACTCATTTGCTCTAGAAGCCCAAAAAGGAACCCTGTTCATGTAAATTACAGCTCTTGCTATCACTGACATTAGTGGCAAGACTTCATTTTTCTTCAGCAACTGCACAGTTATCAGAAGTGTTCACATTTTTGGGTGCTATTTTAAGTGAGAATGTGGCCACCTTTTACCTTGCCCTGGAATGAATCTCCTGCTGTGATGTGATGAGCTAGTTTAGGGAGCTGATTCAGCCAAAGCTAACCTTACTAAAAAATAAAGTTATTTGTTTCCCCTGGGCTATGGATTGGCTAGTAAGACCCCTGTGCAGGATTATGGCTGCCATTTGGCCCAAACTATTTCTTTACGAAAGCAGAACTGGGCTGTATTGTTTTGTCGCAGGTGGCACCCAGACCAACAACGCCACATGTAATGTGATGGCAGCTTTGTTACAACCAGAAAACACGTGGCACGCGTGATATTTTACTGATAGGTTTGCAGTGTGCCGGAGAGTGGATTAATCTCATGGACCTGTTGTATAAAATTTTTCCATTTGGTTGCTTTCTTTCACACAATGTTCTGTAGCAGTTAACTAAAGACTATTTATAACTGTGTTAGTAACTAATATTAAATTATGCTTCAATTTTTACATGAATAATCACAAAAAAAATCAAATGAGGCATATTATCCATATTCTGTCTTCTAGAAATAGCGATTTTCATGTATACGTTGGTGCAATCGGTGTGGTATTTTACAGTTGCATGGACTTTCAACAAGTCATGCAAAACCTATGGGGTGTCTATTGATGCTAGAGTTTTAGCTGGAAATCTGATAGAGCTGACAGATGTGTACTGTGCAAGCTCTTGTTCCTTCCCACACAGTTTCTTTGTACTCAGTCATCTGTGAATTCTCAGGCACAGCATTGGTTCCTTCTCAAAGCCAGAATGGCTCCAGTTCCTAAACACACCTTAGGTTAAATTCATTTCTGATGTAGTGTATGATCCTCTATCAGAGAAAGTTTGATTATTTTTTTTTTCTGATTTACATTGTTGAAAGGGTTCCCTACTAAATTTCTTGAATCTTTATATAGTTAGGTGCTGTTAAGACACAGAGCCTTTGTAAAAAGCATGTATTGTCTGGAAGTTATGTGATTTGCTGAAGTGTAATATTCGTCTCATAGCTTGTTTCATAGAATTTATTTGATTTTGATGGGCTAGAGGCAAGGACTTCATGGCCAAACAGAGGTGAAGTTTTGTCTTTGCTTCTGTAGTTCTGGGATGAAGCTTTCCAGTAGGCACTGACCACACTTCCTAGTACCTCTCTCAGCTTCAGTTTCTTTCCAAGAATATTGTGCTGGTGGTAGCACAAGAAATTGATTTTTCTGCTTCCTAGCTGGAACTAGCAGGTAAGTACAGATGGTAGGTTGAGCTGTACACTCAAACTAACACTAACTTTGCTATTTAGAAAGCCTTTTAGATACACCTGGCATCTCTTCAAATGGATACTTAGACTGCGTGTTGGAATTTAGGCACTCCAAAGTGCAGGATAGCCATAGTCACATATGTCCACTGGCCCCAGGTTTTTTCTCATTCATGTCAAACATCGGGAAGAGGACATGTGTCTCACACTCCTGTTGAACTGCAGGGAGGTGAGGACGTGTATTACCTCTTAGGAAACGCTGTGGAGAACTGGTCTACAGCTTTCCAGGCAATTTCTGCTCTGTGGTGTGCACGACTCTTGTGTTTAGTGGACTGCTGGTGCCTCTTGCAGCACAGAGTCAGGCTTCCTCAGAGATTTCACATTCCAGAACAATTATTTTAAATGAATGTAGGGGAGAAAAGGGAGAATAGATACAGGCTGTGATTTTTTGCAATACTAAAGTCTTAAGCAGGTCAGATTTTTTTCTATCTCTATTCAGTTAATTTTGATCATCTTGTCACAATTTTAAATCCCCTGATTACTGTTCGCTCCAGTAGCCTCCAGGTGCTTCTTCTTGTATGTGGAAAACTTGGCAGTTATGAATGTTTACTCCTAATGAGTTGCCTTTTGTGAAAGCACATTGATTTCTAGATCAACATCACAATTTTAAATGGCCTTTGTAAACTCTGTTACAAGTAGCTGTTTGCAAAGTTCAAAGACTAAAAATTAATTAAAATCTGAGGCACTCTACAGTATAAAATATTTAGTTGTTTTCTTTCTTCTTTGTTAGGAATGTCAAACGTTTGTGCTAAATTGGCAACTAATGGTAGCTGCGAGTTAAATTGGTTATTGCTTTTTAAGGTGCTGCTAAATATTCAGATACAATTCCACTGTTACAGTAGCTATGGTCTTTGCATTTGTAAAAATAGTGTCTAACATTTTGGAGCAGGAGCTAAGTGACTGCACATTTACTGATGACAGCATTTTGAGGACATGTGTTTCTCTTGTGACATAATACAAAAAGTTGGCTGTTGGCTTTCCCTCAGAAAGCTGTTGGCTACAGACATGGAATTGGTTGGATTTAGATTGGGAGAAAGTCCTCAAAAAAACGGAAGCGTTTGAGAGTCTGATCTTTCAGGAACCTTAAAGATTTCCAAGGGTTGTTTTGGTACATTGGGGAATAAGTTCCAACCTTACTTCAGCATTAAGTGTGTCTGTGGCAATTTGTGCTATATGTTCTGTAGGACTGTGGGTGGAATAGTAACATTCACTTCAGTTCAACAGCATCAGTACTCTGGAACTGCCTTCTTGCCAGCCTGAAACTCCTTTCCAGAATGTGCAGATCTCTGGTACACATTAAAGTCCCCAGTTGGATGGTCACCTATTAAAAATGTATAGAACGGTGCAATTTTTAAAGGAAGAAGTTCCATTAATTTTTTTCAGGGTGAATGAAAATCATATATTTGCAAACATAATTTAATTTCTGAAAACGACATTTTAATTATTTTTATTAAAAGAGCTTCCAGAAGCCTGTTAAGGGTCTCTTTGTGTTAACCCAGGCAGAGAGATGCAGTAGAGAACATTTTCTGTCTGAAGAGCTTTCAGTTTAGACAAAGACGTGTTACAATCCCACTTCCACAGACAGGCAACTGAGGCATAGAGGTATTTAGCAAGGCAGCCAAGGTTACCCTGGAAAGTTTGCAGCAGAGGTGGAAACTGAATCCAGGGTTTCTGTGTCTGTTTTGTCAGTTTACCCACAACACTGCCCTGTCTTTCAGTTAGCGCCTTCTACTGCTGAAATCAGAAGTTTCTTAATAGCTCCGTAGCAGAGTGGACGCATGGATATCCTCTAAAGGTGCTGCTCACCTGCACTTCTGCTGGGAGTGAACCGAGCCGTTCCCCTTCTTTGTGGGCAACAGCAGCAGTGGCTGGGTCAGATTGAGAGGCAGTGCAGTACTGTGCATGCGTCTGCTCACCTCCTCTGACTCTTAAACAAAACCATTCAGAGTGCCAAATAGTCTTCCTGATGGCATTTTCTACTACTTTTGTCGCAGTGTGAAATAAATGAAAAAAGCCACTGGCCTCTCCAGACAGAACAAAGCTTCATTTTTTATCCTTGCTGAAATGTTTATTTGAAAGCAGCACGGCAAGGTGGAATAGTTTGATTTGATTAGCAAGTCTAAATGTATTAGCAGCAAGACAGAAACTATATTACAATTAGTGATAATTAGTTGCACTGATTACTTCAGACTGCAATACTGTTTGACAGATGTTTTTCTGTGGTACGGTATTGAAATAGGAGGGTGCTTTACCCTTGTGGTGGTTCTTAGCTTTCCTTCTGGTGGTATCTTTGTCTTGTCATTGTTTCCTAATGAAGTCTCCACTGTGGCTATTGTAATTTGTGGCTTTGCAAATACAAATACTCCTTTTATAAAAAAGTAAAGTTTAAACTGGGAAAATAGATCTTAGTGGTGTGTCTTCTCATATTGATACTTGACAGCCCTAGAGAAGGCCTCTCATTCTCCATGGAAGCAGTTACAGCCCAGCCCATCATCCGTGCTACTGCCAGTCAGCCCTGTCCTTAAAGTCTGATCCAAACCCCATTAAATATCACAAGAGTCTCTCCTTTGACTGCAGAAGACTTTGGATCAGATGCCTGCAGTCAGAGAGGAATCCAGCTTCAGTGTCCGTTCAGCCCTTGGTCTCTGTAAAACACAGTAGGGTTGGCTGGTGTTGTCAGGATTAGTAGCAAAAAGATACTTCTTGGGGATGGATTAACTAGAGTAAAACCCTTCCTACCCACAGGTAGGAAATGACCTCTTCAGCTGGCTCACTCAGACCCGTCTGTGCAGACAAACATGGAAACCAGATTGCCATTTTCAGACTGAGTAGCAAGCAGGGAGGAGAATGCGCATTCAGGAGCTCAATTTATAGTTCATGTGTCTATAAACCACTTCATATTCATTGCTTTGTTGGTTACAAGGTCCGGAAACATTCCTGTGAATTACAGGTACCACTCCAAAGAGAATCACTTTTCAGATCAGGTGTCCTTTCTTGTAGACAGTTGCTCTATCAAACGCTGACTGTGAATCCTGTGACACAATCGTATTCTCTAATTTCCAGGAACTACATAGAGCTAACCCCGCTGGCTCAGCCTCATGATGATAAACATATTAGGCTCTGACAATCATTCTGTTCCTTAGGAATAAACTGATAGAATTTTGGCTGTCTTGCTTTTGGTATATGAGCAATAATCCCATTATCAGTCATCCAGAATAAAGTGCATTTTGGTATGTATTAATATAGACCCATGCACTGTCTGTGAGCTGTTTGGGGACAGATAAGCTAGAAATATGGATTTGTACAAGCCAAATGTTTCTGAGTTTCTCCTAAACATACATCTTGTGTTATTGTACATGTGTTTTGCTTGTTTCAAAACAGGCGTTTACAGACTCTACAAACTACTTCTATCAGTTGGAAGACATGATAGGTCACAGCAAAAGGGATCATTTAAATGTGTAACACAGTTACTTACTTATTAGTATAGTAGCGAAAGCCAGAGGTTGGGAATTGCCTATGAAAAACACTTGAAGATTTCTGGACGGCTAGCTCTGTAAGAAAGGTCTTGGTTGCTAATACTGCATGACCAGTCATTTCATACCTCTCAATTCTTTTAGAAATATGTGCGTGTTTCCAGCCGGGTGAAGCTATGAGTCAAATTTTAATTAGAAAAAATAAAATTTAGACTCTGTCTTATCATTCTAGAGATTAGATGTTTACATCCTCTACCAGCTAGGCTGTATTTCTGGATGTTTCATTTGGCAGATCACCTGTCCCTTGTTACTCCTCTGATAACATTGAGTATTGAAGGATTTTCCTGTATTGTGGTGTACTGGGGATTGTTCTGGGTGACTTGTACAGTTCTCCAGGTCTGTTGTTAGTTTGTGGTGTAGAATCAGGGTAACTGTACAGCAAGTAAGGCTGTACCCACATTGCTAACCTATGTTGTCAAGAAATGTTAGGAGAGATTTGTTTGCTGATTTTTTTTCTCCGATGCTAGGATCCTGCTGTTCTGCAAAGCTCTGAGCACCCTCAGTCAGAGCTTGCTGAATTCTCTGGCTGTGGAGCATTCCACAGGGGAGCTCAGCACCCGGCAGGACTGAGCCCAGAGCTTGCAGTGAGCTGCAACAGGAGCAAAGTGCCAGTTCTCATCTTGTTTGAGGAGAAAATAATCACAGGTTGGAAGAAATACACAAAATGTGAAATGAAATAAATTTGAGGAGTACATAAGAAACAGTGAGTGGGGGAGTGTACAGAAGGCAGGAACGTAGGAAGAAGGCTGACTAGTGGCAAGTCTGATGGCGATTCTGCCATAATGCGCCTTCCTGCAATCAGTGTCTCCCTCTGTGCACCCTTCCCCAGTTGGGAGCCTTCCTTCAGGATTACAGAAGTTGTCCCACTTTTTGTCTTCCAACTTCCTTTAATAAAAAGACTTTGCTTTTACATTTCCCTTTCTTCCTCAGCTCTCCAAGCAATTAATAAGCACAAATTAATACCAAACTCCCCGAGCCCTTGTTGTAGATGATACTTGTCCCCCTTTCCTCGTTTCACAGGTAGGTGAGATAAAGGATGAGGCTAAAGTGTTGTGACGAAGGTCACGCTAAGAGTTTGTGGCAGAGGTGGGAAGAGATCTCCTGACTTGTATGCAGATCCATAGAAGCTTTTTGCAGCTTTTAGCCCCTTGAAGCTTATAGATATGTTTATGGATCTGGACCTTATTTCTAACAGCTGCACTGTCTTTGTGTATCTACCTAGTCAGCAGAAGAGACTTCACCGAAATAATTATGCTCATGTGGCTTTGCAGCTGTAGCAAACAGGAACTGCGCAGTATCTCTTTAAATTGTGTATGAGCTTTCCTGCATGTTCCCAGTGCAAACAGAATACTTTTCTCCAGCTTGAGTCTTTACGTGCTGTCGTGGTTTAGCCTCAGATGGCAACAAAGAACCACGTGCCGCTCGCACGTGCCTTCCTAATAGAGGAAGGATCGTAAGAAAAGGCAAGACTCTTGGGTTGGGACAAAGGCAGTTTAACAGAACAGCAAAGGGAACAGGCAAACAACAACAACAACACCACGGGTAGGGGAATATACAAACGCGATTACGGAACCGCCGCTCCCCGCCGCTCCGCTCGCCGACCGGCCGGCCCCGGGACGCCCCAGCCCGCTTTTAAGCAGCAACTTCCTGTCCCCTCCCCCGGCAGCTCAGGGTGGGCGTGGCTCACATGGCATGGAATACCAGGGAAAATTAACCCTATCCCCACCGGAACCAGGACATTATCCACCCCTTATTCCATACCATCTATGCCACGCCCAGCAGGTTCCAATGAATTGCCACCACTTTCCCCTGTTATATATATATATATATACACACACATATAATGCCCTTAGTTTATGGGTCATCCCTCCAAAGTGTCCGTTGAGTTCTTTTAATCCACGGCTTTGGGCTCCATCTGTTAGAACAGTCTCTCAGGGCAGGTGAGACGCTGGGTGGTGCTGGTCTGTTGCATGCTGTATTTTTCGGAGCTTGTGACTGGTGCACCTGGTGTGGCTCATGCACGCGGTCCGTGGGCTGAAGATGTAGATCTTGAGGAAACTGCTGGGCGCCAGCTGCTGAGATCAGTTCTTATCCCATCATCCCTGTGCCTTACTTGTAGTACAACTGATAGTAATTATAGCAATGAGGACATACAGTGACAGTGTTACTTAGCAATTAACAGCACACAATCTGATTCATTGGCTATTCTCGCCCAAAATCAGATCCCCATAAGGTACACATCGGACTTCCCCATCCTGCCGCATCACCCACCAAGTGCACCCAGGTCCTTGGGCAAAAGCAATCCCACGGATGGGTTTGCCTTTGCCTGAGGCAGGACTAACCCAGACTGTCTTCCCTAGCATATTCTTCATGTGCACTACGGGGACTTTATCCCCTTCTACGGTACGTGGAAGTTTTGATTGGGCAGGGCCAGCCCGATTGGTAGATCCCCTGGTGTTAACTAGCCAGGTAGCTTTTGCTAAATGTGTATCCCAGTGTTTGAAAGTCCCACCACCCATTGCTCTCAGTGTAGTTTTTAACAGTCCATTGTATCGTTCTGTCTTCCCAGAGGCTGGTGCGTGATAGGGGATGTGATACACCCACTCGATACCATGCTCTTTGGCCCAGGTGTCTATGAGGCTATTTCGGAAATGAGTCCCGTTGTCCGACTCAATTCTCTCTGGGGTACCATGTCGCCACAGGACTTGCTTTTCAAGGCCCAGGATAGTGTTCCGGGCAGTGGCATGGGGCACAGGGTATGTTTCCAGCCATCCAGTGGTTGCTTCCACCATTGTGAGCACATAGCGCTTGCCTTGACGGGTTTGTGGCAGTGTGATATAATCAATCTGCCAGGCCTCCCCATATTTGTATTTCAGCCATCGCCCTCCATACCAAAGAGGCTTCAAACGCTTGGCTTGTTTGATCGCAGCGCATGTCTCACATTCATGGATGACCTGTGCAATAGCGTCCATGGTCAAGTCCACCCCTCGGTCACGAGCCCATCTATATGTCGCATCTCTCCCTTGATGGCCTGAGGAGTCATGGGCCCACCGAGCTATGAATAGTTCACCCTTACGTTGCCAGTCCAGATCCACCTGAGCTACTTCAATCCTGGCGGCCCGATCCACCTGCTGGTTGTTCTGATGTTCCTCCGTGGCCCGATTCTTCGGTACGTGGGCATCTACATGGCGTACTTTCACAACCAGATTCTCTATCCGGGCAGCAATATCTTGCCATAGGTCAGCAGCCCAGATGGGTTTGCCTCTGCGCTGCCAGTTGCCCAGCTTCCACTGCTGTAACCACCCCCATAGAGCATTTGCCACCATCCATGAGTCAGTATAGAGATAAAGTACTGGCCATTTTTCTCGCTCAGCAATGTCCAAAGCCAGCTGAATAGCCTTCACCTCTGCAAACTGGCTCGATTCACCCTGTCCCTCACTGGCTTCTGCAACCCGTCGTGTAGGACTCCACACAGCAGCCTTCCACTTTCGATGCTTTCCCACAATACGGCAGGACCCATCAGTGAACAGGGCATATTTCTTCTCATTTTCTGGCAGTTTATTATATGGTGGGGCCTCTTCTGCACGCGTCACCTCCTCCTCTGGTGACATTCCGAAATCCTTGCCTTCTGGCCAGTCCATGATCACTTCCAGAATTCCTGGGCGACTGGGGTTTCCCATTCGAGTTCGCTGCGTGATCAGTGCAATCCACTTACTCCATGTAGCATCGGTTGCATGATGTGTGGTGGGGACCCTTTCTTTGAACATCCAACCCAGCACCGGCAGTCGAGGTGCTAAGAGGAGCTGTGCTTCTGTACCAACTACTTCCGAAGCAGCTCGAACCCCTTCATATGCTGCCAATATCTCTTTTTCTGTTGGAGTGTAGCGGGCTTCAGATCCTCTGTATCCACGACTCCAAAACCCTAGGGGTCGACCTCGAGTCTCCCCTGGTGCTTTCTGCCAGAGGCTCCAGGTAGGGCCGTTCTCCCCGGCTGCGGTATAGAGCACATTTTTAACATCTTGTCCTGCCCGGACTGGCCCCAGGGCCACTGCATGGACTATTTCCTGTTTGATTTGTTCAAAAGCTTGTCGTTGCTCAGGACCCCATTTAAAATCATTCTTCTTCCGGGTTACTTGATACAGAGGGCTTACAATTTGACTGTAATCTGGGATATGCATTCTCCAAAAACCCACAATACCTAAGAAAGCCTGTGTTTCCTTTTTACTAGTTGGTGGAGACATAGCTGCTATTTTGTTGATCACATCCATTGGAATCTGACGGCGTCCATCTTGCCATTTTATTCCTAAAAACTGGATCTCCTGCGCAGGTCCCTTGACCTTACTTCGCTTTATAGCAAAACCAGCGTTTAGAAGGATTTGGACTATTTTACTCCCTTTCTCAAAAACTTCTTCTGCTGTGTTTCCCCATACAATGATGTCATCAATGTACTGCAGATGTTCTGGAGCTTCACCCTGTTCCAGTGCAGTCTGGATCAGTCCATGGCAAATGGTGGGACTGTGTTTCCACCCCTGGGGCAGTCGATTCCAGGTGTATTGGACGCCCCTCCAAGTGAAAGCAAACTGTGGCCTGCACTCTGCTGCCAAAGGGATTGAAAAGAATGCATTCGCTATATCAATCGTGGCATACCATTTGGCTGCCTTGGACTCCAGTTCGTACTGCAGTTCTAGCATGTCCGGCACGGCAGCACTCAGCGGTGGCGTGACTTCATTCAGACCACGATAGTCTACAGTTAGCCTCCACTCTCCATTAGATTTTCGCACCGGCCATATGGGACTGTTAAAGGGGGAGCGAGTCTTGCTGATCACTCCTTGAACCTCTAGTTGACGAATCAGCTCATGGATGGGAATCAGAGAGTCTCGGTTAGTGCGATACTGTCGCCGATGCACCGTTGTGGTAGCAATCGGCACCTGTTGTTCTTTGACCCTCAATAACCCCACAACAGAAGAATCCTCCGAGAGACCAGGCAAGGCAGACAACTGTTTAACTTCCTCTGTCTCCAAAGCAGCTATGCCAAAGGCCCAGCGGTACCCTTTTGGGTCCTTAAAATACCCTCTCCTGAGGTAATCTATACCAAGGATGCATGGAGCCTCTGGGCCAGTCACAATGGGATGCTTTTGCCACTCATTCCCAGTTAGGCTCACTTCTGCCTCCAGTACAGTCAACTCTTGGGATCCCCCTGTCACCCCAGAAATACAAATGGGTTCTGCCCCTCTATAGCTTGATGGTATTAAAGTACACTGCGCACCCGTGTCCACTAGAGCCTTATACTCCTGTGGGTCTGATGTGCCAGGCCATCGAATCCACACCGTCCAATAAACCCGGTTGTCCCTTTCCTCCACCTGGCCGGAGGCAGGGCTCCCCTAATACTCGTCATAGTATCCATTACTCACTTCTTGCATAAATGACTTGGAAGTTCCTTCAAGAGGATCAGAAGCAAGATCAGGCCTTCTGCTTTGTCTGGGGAACGGCCCACTGGAAACTGGGGCGGCACTTTTCCTGGAGGGATCCCCTTTTGTGGTTGTCCTTCCTTGCAACTCCTGTACCCGTGTCCGCAGGATCGAAGTAGGTCGTCCATCCCACTTCCTCATGTCCTCTCCGTGGTCCTGCAGGTAGAACCACAGGGTGCCTCGTGGTGTGTACCCTCTGTACTCTCTCTCTTGAGTGGGGAAATGCCTGCTTCTAATAGCTGAGATGCTGGCCCGTGCAGGTGGGGAGTAGAACATATTCTCTTCAAGTTGCTGGACCTTCCGCGACAATTTCTCCACAGCTGAGACAAGGGGGGAAGATAGACTTTCTTCATATCGCCGGAGCCGGCCAGCTACCTCATCCACCGTTGGTCCCTCTTCACCTTTCCATTCCATTACTGCCAGGGAGTTGGCATATGACGATGGTGCGCTCCGTACAAACTTCCGCCACATGGGCCTTGTGCATCGCACCTCATCAGGGTCTGTGGGTAAGTCGGCATTGTCCAAGTCATAATAAATCATCTCCCGCACGGCTAATTCTCTCAGGTACTGGATACCTCTTTCCATGGTAGTCCACTTGCTTGGCTGACATACAACATCCTCACTGAAGGGGTACCTCTCCCTCACGCCTGACAGGAGTCGTTTCCAGAGGCTGAGGGCTTGGGTCTTTTTCCCAATCGCCTTGTCAATGCCGCCTTCCCTAGACAGGGATCCCAGCTGCCTGGCCTCCCTACCCTCTAATTCCAGGCTACTGGCCCCATTATCCCAGCACCGGAGCAGCCAGGTGACAATGTGCTCGCCTGAAAGTCGGCTGAAATCTTTTCGCATATCCCGCAGCTCACTCAAGGATAGGGATCGAGTAATTATCTCTGGTTCTGCCTCTTCCTCCTGCTCTCGTGATGGCCCTGGTTCATCATCATCTCTTACTAAGCGAACTGATTTCTTTGTGTACTTCTTCTTCTGTATGGGGGCAACTGATACCGGCACGGGTTGGTTTCCTGGTTCAGTGGCAGTGGCTACCACGGGGGTTGCAGTAGCCGCAGTGTCTGCCGCAGGGGTTGCAGTAGCCGCAGTGTCCGCCGCAGGGGCCGCAGTAGCCGCAGTGTCCGCCGCAGGGGCCGCAGTAGCCGCAGTGTCCGCCGCAGGGGCCGCAGTAGCCGCAGGGGCTGCCGCAGGGGCCGCTGCAGCAGCCGCAGGGGCCGCCAGTCTGGTTTCCATCTCTTCCCCTTGAGGGTGCTGCATAATTCTGAGCAGTGCCTGGTAGATACTGGCCAGGGCCCAGCACAGCGCGGTGAGTTGTGCCTCTCTAGAATAGCCACAGCATTTTCCCTTCAAATATTCTACCACTTTATCAGGGTCCTGTAATTGTTCAGGGGTGAAGTCCCAGACCATTGGAGGTGAGTAGTTCTCTAGGTACCTGCCCATGCTCTCCCACATGCCATGCCACCCCTGACTATCCAGCCTCGGAGCAGATCTCCGGGTGGTAGTCTTAAATAGTTGCTTAACCCTAAACAAGACCTGGAACGTATTCAGGAGACATAGCACTAGGAACACACTAGTTTGAGTATCCCAAGGATATTCAAGATTCTCAAAAGCTGTCATACCTGACCCGAAGGAGAAAAGGGAGGCAAAAGGGCTGGGGAAACTATTAACAAATTCTGAGAGACAGTGTCCAATGTACGGACAGGACAACAAAACCACATAAACACCCCAAAATAGCCGTCTGAACAGTGATGTTATCATATCATAAACAGATATCGCACAGGACAGCAGAATGATAATCCTCATCCCTCTTCCAGACATGGTAAACAGCATCGCAGGGAGTACATAAGCCATATAGGAATTTATGTAACACAGCCATGAGAACAAACCAAGCAACATGATGACCAGTGACTATTTACCTAATAAAATGAATGCATACAAGAAAAAAAAACCAAAACCGTTTTTTCCACGTTCTAGTTGGATTCTGTCGTTATCTCAACCCTTCGTGCCCCACGTTGGGCGCCAAAAAGGACTGTCGTGGTTTAGCCTCAGATGGCAACAAAGAACCACGTGCCGCTCGCACGTGCCTTCCTAATAGAGGAAGGATCGTAAGAAAAGGCAAGACTCTTGGGTTGGGACAAAGGCAGTTTAACAGAACAGCAAAGGGAACAGGCAAACAACAACAACAACACCACGGGTAGGGGAATATACAAACGCGATTACGGAACCGCCGCTCCCCGCCGCTCCGCTCGCCGACCGGCCGGCCCCGGGACGCCCCAGCCCGCTTTTAAGCAGCAACTTCCTGTCCCCTCCCCCGGCAGCTCAGGGTGGGCGTGGCTCACATGGCATGGAATACCAGGGAAAATTAACCCTATCCCCACCGGAACCAGGACACGTGCTTACAGTTATCTGGTCGACATAACGAGTTGAAAGCCATCTGTGAATGCATGGTTTCCTTGGAGCATTTGTATGTAAACTACAACGTCATGACAGCAGCCCATAGAAAACTTCCTTTACTGGAATTGTAGAAGGTGGCATATTTATTGGTCATCTGAAGCAGGGAGCTTAAATGAAGGAGAAAAAGGGTTGGTGATATAAATCTTGTTATGAGGAGCTTCAAACGTGAAAAAATTGGATTTTCAGAATTAAAGGTAACTTAAAATAAGGCATTAGAAAAGACATAAGGTAACCTTCTGGCTGTCTTGCTCTGTCTGTCTTGATTTTGGCAGTGCACCTGCATAGACCATTAAACTGATTGTCTCAGGATATATGCTTGAGATGGAGTAAACTACCTGATATTAATTTAATAAGAGGTGACAATGGTATCATGCTGACAGTGTATCAACCCTGGCAACTGTTTCTTTGAAAGCTCTGAAACATAAGAGCACGAATTTTCATTAATGAAAAAATATATTATTAGAGACATGCCTAAAAATGAAATTAGAGACAGCTGTATACCAAGGTATTAAAAACTGTGTTTTTAAAAACATTACTTGGATTCTTGCACTGATCAGAACGTTGCATTAAGGGACTGTAATGGGCCTACTGTACTCATTTCAGAAAGTGGTTAGAAAGCCCGGAGAAACCAAATCATCTCAGAGCCCAACTTCACAACTACACCTTTTCTTAGGTACTTGGCCAAATGACAGTCCCTCAGCCACTCAGGACAGTATCTTAAAAATCCAAGTCTGAAGTTGAATTTGAATTTCATAGCTTGCGTATGTGTATTAATTTTTGTGTATATATATACATACACCTTTTTTACATATATATGTATGTAGTCTCAGCGTGAGCAGAGTTTAGCATCACTGCCAATTTTTAAGTCTTTGAAACTGACTAACAGAATGTCCTTAAAAATAGAGGCCCCAACTGAGTTATTTTAAAATATGTAATTTTAAAATATAAAAGCTTTATTCTGCGTCCCCAGTGATGTTTCTCAGAGTCCTTTGCCAAGAGGAAGTAAACGGATATGAGCATAGCAACCCCAGATACCTGCTGCCTGAGACAACTAATCAAAAGCAAAACTCTGAACCCATCTAGACACAAACTGCTGTGGAATGTACAATGAAGCTTACTTAAAAAATACAGGGAGTGGTTTTCCCTTTGCTAGTGTAGTTCAGTTGTAACAGAGTTAGTTGCCGTTTGTAACCATAATAGATAAAGTAATTTCACTGTTTTTTGAAGCTGGTAATGTTTCTTTAACTACAGTGTTACAGGTCATACAGACTTTTATACAGCTGGTCACCCTCAATAAATCTGTTTTTAAAAATCATTTGGCAGTTGTGGAATATATGACAAGTGTCTTATTAGATCTAATCTTTATATAAAACATACTTAGCGGTGTTCACTATATAATACTTGCCCTGTTAAATTTCAATTACTATCCTAGTTTGGAAATACTGATTTAAAGTGCCCTTCTAGATGGAATGGAACGGTGCCTAGTATTTAAAAGAGACATTTTTCTTTCTATTCTACTTTCTGGTGTTTGATACCCAGTATCCTATGCTAGGTCACATGGGGGGATATCAGGGACCAAATGAACACAGACGTAAGCTGCTTCAGCCAAGTGCATTATGATGTCTGTGTGCAGCTGTATTAGAAAACTGAATGAGGCCTCTATTCAATGTAGGTTTGTCTATCTGCAAAAGAATAAAAACCTAGAAGTGTCTGAAGCTACCTCTTGGAGCAGGCATTTGCTGCTGTTCATGGATAGGGAATATTACACTGGTGATTATGTTCTAGAGCTAGTTACTGCTATGCTCAGGATTATGAAGCCAAAATCATGAGAAATGACACAGTTGTGTTTTAGCACTGCAAAATTCCAAGTATATGTCCAAAAGATTTGACTCTCTTAAACCACTTGCAAAATATAGCTGTGTTCTTATATATTGCACCTGAGCAGTTGCTTTCTGGAAGTTGTGCACTGGAAACTTGCAAATTCCGTCTCCTTTTCCAGGACAGCAAATCTGCTGGCTTGCTTTCCTAGCACAGTGTAGCAACATAAAGCATCACTGGCTTCACTATCCTCCTGAAGCTCTTTAAGTTTAATCTTGCAGCCTCCTGCCCTCTCTCGCACTGTTTCCCAGTTATCAAGCAGGAGCAGGGGGTCACTTGGCTTTTCAGAATTTGATTAGTGCCATTGTTATGAATCATTCAGTTTGTTTGGTACCAGCAAAAGTGATCCAAGTAGCAATTTGCAAAATCTCATTTAGGATTTAACATCACTTTAAAAAAATTAATTAGTGCCACTGTTGAGGGCTCTCAACTTTGTACATTCATATTGATGAATTTAGTGCCAGTGAAAAGCAAGACAGAAACAATCCAGCCAAAACAAGTCTATGTTTCTGTGACACAGAGTCCATATTCTATTATAGACACCCAGTGCCGCAGTGCATATACTCCTTCCTCCTCTGTTTCAATCTGACTGCCTTACTGTGTGCAGTTTTCTTTCTGGAGAGTGAGTTCCTAAAAATGGAAGCTGTAGTAACATGCTGCTGTCAGTAATGGTAGGTGTTGCATGGGTGATCATGTGTCCATGATTTCTTTGTGGATATAGTTTTATGTGATCCTACAATACATTAATTCACAGAACATTCCACTTCCTTTGTTCTGTACAAAACCGAAGCTGCAAACATCAACCTCATTTGTGACCAGAGTTTAGTTAATGCCAGTGGACAAGTTTGCCTCTGATGTAAGTTGGTGAATTTAACTTGGACATAAATTTGACACAAGTCATTCCAGTACTTTTAAGATTTGAACAATGGTACGGGACCTTTGCATGTTTAGGGCAGTTTTGCACTGCTTTCATTAAAGAAGTAGTTGTGAGAATGTGGCAGATAGAGTGACACACTTCACTTGTAGAGAGAAGCAGTGATACATTTATTGATATAAAACAGGGATTTAACAAAGTTTGATAGTAAAAGCAACTGTTTTAATAAGGTTCGATGGCAAGGCACACTTGGTTATTTACTGCGTAGATGACAGGATCAGACAGAACTGTCAGGGAGACCGTCCCATTGAGTTGATGTTCAGAAAGGACCCCCTTGGTTTTTAACTCCTTCTCAGAGAGGAGTCTAGGTGCGGCTGGATCCAGTCCTAGTCCCAGACTTGGTCAGTGGTTTATGTCTGAAGGATTATATATGCAAAATCAATCCTTTATATCATTTAGCTAAGATTTCGAAGTTTAACATGCTGTAAAAAACCCACTTTGCAGTCTCCCAGGCAGTAAGATGTTGCTGTTTTACACATTGAGAGATCAATGGAGAGATTTTCAGGAATGCCCAATACTTTCTCCAGCTCTTGTCAGTGGGAAGCCCTGGCCATTCTGGAAGATGAAGCCTTGTGGCAGAGGTGACCACAGCACCCCTTGTCTTGAGTCCCTGGCTAATGTCACAAAGGGTTAACCAATGTCACTGGGCCATTGCTAAGGCACAGCTTGGAAGCTTTCATGCTCTGAAAATCTGCCAAAGTCCAATTGCTAGATCTTTTTGTAAAATAAGAACCTACACTTCATCTTTGAGCATCTGGCTGGTGACTGTGTGTAGTATCTCATATTCTCCCTGGCAGCTTTAGTTGACGTGTTCTGGTAGCGGCCCATCCTCGAAGGGTCCTTCCACTAGCCTGCCTCCCTCCTGAAAGAGGCCCATGAGAAGGCCCCTGTTTGGCAGACATGTTGGAGTTTCAACGCGGACTCTGCTTAATCATTGTTGAGTTAAGCAGCCACAAGATCAATTTTTAGCTTTGTGGGTGGGGCTCCCTCTGTTTTGAATGGTGCTTGTTTGCTATGCCCCTTTTTATTCACTCGGCTGTCGAGTTGGCATCTGCTGAGAAACCCTGTAATCTTGGCCAGTGTTGGTCAGCCATTTGCTCCGCGCTGCAATGCGAAGCTGCCTGCATAGTGCACATCAAGCAATGTGCCAGTCTTTATCCTTGTCAGCGTTATGCAAATCCTCAGCACTGATGTTAATGCCAGTTTGGTTTTTATAGCCTGGTGACAGCAACAGCCCTCAATATTAAATACAAATATACGTACACAGTTACAGCAATGATTACTCTAGATGTTCAGCTAGTCATAATATTTGCACTTGGTGTGATAAGGAGCTTTGAATGATAATAGCACTATAGTAGAAGCTTGTTAAAGTGACAGTAACCCTGGTGTCATTATTGAGTGGTGCACTCGCACTTGTTTTCCTACAGCTTTCTGTCCCTCTCCATTTGCCTGTGTGTAATGTGTAGAAAGTGCTCTAGCTCAGCTTGAGGATGCTATGTGAAGTCCTCTAAACTTTCAGAGTTTCATCTGCTCTAAGACAGCACTAAGACTTCAGAGTGATTGTAGTCGTTAGGAATCTTTTTCTACGTAAGTCTTGTTTCATTAAAATAATCCAGTCCTGATGCAGGATAATCAAGCCCCAATAGATGCTGCTTTTATTTACTAACAGAAAAAAGGCTCACAGCCTCCATCCAGCTTCTTTAAATGGTACCACCAGCTGCACAGGTGAGCAAGTAAGACCTATGCTGTCATATCATGACTGCGTTTCGTGTTTTGTGTTTCTGTTTTAGCTAAAGTGATAACATATTAGAAGAATAACAGCAACCATCTCAAACCCTGTGTCTTTTTCAAAATGCAACCATGTAGACTGGCTTCTATTTTGGGAATTCCTGGGATCCCACACCACAGTTGGGTCGGTAAGGCCCAGGACATTTCCTCTGCTGTCAAATGAATAGAAGCAAGCTGCCAGAATTTGCTGGCAGGGTTAGTGCTTGGGTGCTATTGCAGCCATGGATGTTATTCAGTAAACCTGAGCCAACAATCCTCCTCTTCCCAAATCCCATTCCCCCTAGGCATGGTCTGGTCAGAGTTCTCCTTGTGCTTTGGGATCTTTGTTGGCTTCCAGAATTCTTAATGTCTTGTTAATGCAGGGTTGTCTTCATGTGGTCACTGTTACTGCCAAGTGGGTCAGCACATCAATGCCCCTCTTTTAAGGGCTTTTTTGTGTACGTTGCTGTAAAAACTTGGTCCATGCTTTATTTGGGGAACATTTGGCATATAATAGTATCTACTGGCCCTTGGAATTTTGGAAAGGGATGAAAAGAAATATGTTTCAGTGGCTGAAATGTTTTAATGGCTATGCTATTGCATTCAGCTTCCAGCAGCAGCATGGTGTGAGGATGATGTGCATGATCTACAGAAGCAGTGAGTTTTAGGACACTCAGCTTTTCCAGTTGTGCAGCACTCTTGTGTGCTGGTCATAGGGCTGACTGACTGCAGTGCTGGGTAAGAGAGGGAGGGGTGCATGTAGTGTAGGGGGGAGACAGGCTGGAGGGGGCTGGGGGCCACACATTGACTGGATAGTAGGCCTTCTTCACTGCAGCCCAAGCCAGATTTCATAAACCTGCTTGTGTGCCTCATCTTGAAAGGGTAGATACTTGATGGTTTATAAAACTCAGTCCCTTTAATCTGTGTCAATTTTACATCCAAAAGAAAGACTCAGCAGGTAAACCTCTATTGTTGTGTCTAGATTTTG
This sequence comes from Chroicocephalus ridibundus, assembly GCF_963924245.1. Classification (NCBI taxonomy): domain Eukaryota; kingdom Metazoa; phylum Chordata; class Aves; order Charadriiformes; family Laridae; genus Chroicocephalus; species Chroicocephalus ridibundus. Next base: position 136,080,218 of record NC_086284.1, on the reverse strand, counting down.
CCTTATCTAGCTCCTTGCTTGGCAGCCCATACAAGACTTGCAGCTTTCGTGTATTTATCGCATGTAACAAATGCTCATAAAAAGAGCCAAGTGAGGTCTAACTAGAGATCTGTCTTGCCAAAGCTTCAGCTTCCAGTCCTGACCAGTAATGATTTTGTAGAGAGAGCTCCTTGGTAAATGAATTTAGATACATGCCTGGAAACAGGAACACAACAAAAACAATACTAAAATTATGTTTTTATGTAAGTATATGAAAGACTGATAACGGAATAGTTGAGTTATTTAGAAAAAAAAAAAGAAAAGTGCCTTTTTATCTCATATCCAAGAGACCTCTCTGGTAAATAACTGGCACTTTTGAATTAGTCTTTAATTTGACCCATCTTCAGGAAAGCTCTCTGGCCACGAGCAGGAAAGCTCTGCCCATGCATTACTAGAGTCCCGTGGAGCACCCAGGCTATTTGCCAGGTATTGTACCACCCATGTCCCCTCAGCGACAGCGGCCTCTCTGATGCTATTAAGAAAAAGAGGGATGCAGGAATTACAAATAACTGACTTATGGCAGAACAAACACTACTGAAAAAAATCTAGTGATTTCAAATGGGTTTCTTGTTAAAGCTGGTGTTCTACAAGTAATAATCACATTTGGAGTAGGCTGTATTGGCAGATAATGTGCCTTTAATGCTATTTTATGACTTCACCTTCTTTTCATTGTGAATAACTGAGATTAGAGCCCATTATTTGCCCAGGAAGCCCACAGAAATCCCTAACTAAATGTAGTTACCTGAGTGTCCTCATCCAGGAGACAGGAGTCACTTCTTTGAAGCCATTTTGTTGAATATTTAGTGTGTATTTTAATTCCAGTTCTTATCTGTTTAATATGCAGTACTGCAGTTTCCATATATATTTAAGGTATGCTTCTTCTAAAAGATGGGAATAGCTCTTTTTTTAGTTGAGTTTCAATTTGGCTTTACTTTGGCAAAATTAATGGGCACTAGACAATTCATTTATGTCAAAAAAGAACATGTGAGGGTTTTGGACAATTTTTCAAAAGACAGAATATTCTGGTTTGAGACTATCATTTGCATAGTTTGTTGTGAAATTTGAAAAACATGGAACAGTTGAACTCTGAACCAGCAGATATGCCTTTTTCTAGGGTAAATTGAAATGAAACACTGACAAGATACATGTTTTATAGTCCTTTACCATCTTGAGTTTATGTGTACAGCTACTTTAATGCTAAAGGTTGTGGATGTCTCTTAAATGTTAAGAAGTTCAGTGTGTTCATGCAGATTAATTACGTTAGTATATGCTGTAAATGAATATATGCTGTAATCTTGTGCATATTTCAAAATCAATAAAACATTGCAGGGTTGTTGTAATTATCCCAGAAATAGCTATTATGCACACACAGAAACAGAGTTAAAAGATTAAAGTTTGGAAGTGTATAAGCATGTTTTAATATGGAATTGCAACATTTAGCCACATGAATGTTCGTAACTCTGCATTCAAGTAGTGTCTGGCCTTAACCATACAATTGTGGTTACTACAATTTACTGTTTGTAGCACTAGTTTTGATTCATCTGTTTTGTTTCAAAACACGGGAGGGCTTTTGTCCTTTGCTTGTTTTTATATTTGTGTGGTGCTATCACTTCAGGACAGAGTAAGGGTGACTTGATTTTCTATCATATAACATGCTAAAATGTACGAGGGAGATGCTATAGTGTAGGCTGTGCCATTTTAACAGAAATAATGGGAGCACAGAAATGGTACTTTCTTGTTGTTACTTTGTAAGTGTTGTGGCAGTTCCTGTGAATGTAAGTCACAACTCAAGATCCTTTCTCCTGCTCTTTACAGAAATGCAGAACAAAAAGGATAGATCCAGCCCCAAGATCTTACAGCCTAAGTTTCCTTAATTTATAATAAAAATTAGCGCACAGTGTTATTATGATCTGAAATAATGCAATGAGGTACTTCTATAATGAACTGACTTCTAGACAAGTGTGATAATGTATTTTTGCATGAATAATAAAATGAATTTTAAATTAAGAAAAATGAACCATGTTCTTTGCGGTTGTGAAAATGCCAATTCTGAAACTCCAGTAAAGTCTTAGGTATTCTGGAGTCTTTTGTCAAGGAGTAGTAGCTTGTCATGAAAACGCTGACTGGTAATTGTGCTGTGTGACATTTTATCATGCTGTCTCTCCACTGGGGAGTTTGTAGTCAGTGTGTACTACAGCAAGCTCTGGCTAGGTAAGCTTAGTTGAAATAGCGTGTTTTAAGCAAACTGAGCTTAACATCAGGAACTTGTCCTGAGCACAATGTTCATTAATACCTTTCTTGAATAGATTAGTAGTGGTTTAAAAGAGGTACTGCACTGGATGGGTGAGATTCAAAGCTTGGGGAAGCCAATCGTATTGATTCCAGAGGTTTGCAGCTCACATCTTATGTTCAGACCTGTCATGTCTCTTGCTTAGAGAAGGGTCTCAACAGAATTTGCCTCTCATTTCCCTTTCCCGTGCAGGCAGACTGTACACCTCACTCAAGTGCTCACTTGAGCACTTGACTGTACACCTCACACAGCAGTGTCCTGCTCCAGGATCATCTGCACCAGATGCAGCATGTTAGATTCATGCTTTGCTGGCTGGGGCAGAGGGTTGCAGAGCTGGGGAGAGCTTGAGACAGGAGTGCTGCTAGAAAATACACTGCCTGACAGATGTGCTTCTCTTAAGTGCTTGCTTCTGGCATGTGATTCAAGATTGTGCTGAAATCCAAGGGGTGATGTTCAACTAGTTTTTGAAAGTATTTCTTGGCATTGCTCTGCTTCCGTTGTGATCAGAGCTGTAGGAACTGAAATGGATGCCAGAATGCCGAGCTGAAGCGGAGAGTGGTGGTATCACCAGAGATACCAAGACCTGTAGCTTCTCTTGGGAGGTCAAAAAAATTGGGATCAGCTAGGAAACTAGAAGCATCACTGTTTCTCAGAGACCACAGCTCTTCAACATCCCTTGAAGATCTGTTTCTCTGTTTACTGCTGCCTTTTTATCAGGCTTTTGGTTATTTCTGACATCTGTACATGTTCAGCCCAGTGATAACAGTCTATAGCTTTAATTATTACAGCATCTTTGTCAGTATGCAATATCCACAGTAGGTTTTCAATGGCATATTATTGTGTAAGTGCAAAAGGAACTACATCTTATTTTTGAAGTTGTTTCTTCTTTCCAGCAAGGAGAGAGATGTGTAAATTGTACCAGCAAGTTAGGCTTAATGAACCGTTTGATGGGGAATGCTTTAACTTTAGGTGAGCCCTGAAGTGGTCAGGCAGTTGGACTAGATGATCATTGTAGGTCCCTTCCAACAGAAAAGATCCCATCCCATCCCATCCCATCCCATCCCATCCCATCCCATCCCATCCCATCCTATCCTATCCTGTAGGTGTTGTTGAATAACCCCTTATTCTGTGAGGAGCCAGAATAATAGAAGATGCTGATTTTCTTACACCTTTACCAGAGGGGCCATGCTCAAATTTTGTGAGCAAAGCTCATGCTTATCTTTGGCTTAAGATCTAGAAAATGTGAAGTTAAGTGTGTATTGTATGTATATAAAAGGCAGGGCTCTCAAGTGGCTCTTGAGGTTGAAAGAATACCACAAGCAAAAAACTGTGCATTCCAACACTGTGTCCAACTTCCAGTTTCTCATCTCCAGCTGTGGGCAGATCATTACATGTCTGTGGCCTTAGTGTCTGCATCTGTTGTTGAGGATAGACAAACTCTGCTTTAATGTGATAGTTAATGTCCAAATGCTTTGATATGCGTGCGTAGAAAAGTCTGCCACGTCACTTCCACCCAAGTTATTGCACATGCTGTTTTCTCTTTAAATGGGAGAATCTCCCCTCTTAAAGTGGGAGATGCCTAGTATATCACAATTTTTTGTTGCCAGACCTTTCCTGTAGGTAGCAGAAGCAAGGCAACGAATGCCATCTTTTATACAAAAGAAGTGGAATAAAGGATGAAGAACAACATGTTGTGACCGGGAACTCTAACTGCACCCATTGAAATCTATTGATTGAAAGGGGAGCAAGATCATAGCACTTATGCTTTTATTAATGATACTGCCAGTTTAGTATGAGTGGAGAATGGCTTGTAATTGGGTTTGGAACCATTATTGATTATTGTCATTTTCAGTATTGATTATCTTACTACTTGAAAAAAAAATAATACTGAGACTCCTCAGCGATGCAGAGCAGGGCCTCTTTGGCCTGCCTTTCTGCTGTTGCAGTAAAGATTAAGCTGCTGCTCATGATCAAATGAAGTCCTGTCAGCCGTGTGGGTTGGGCTTTTAGTTTGATAATGCTGGCTGCATTCTCCTCCTCCCGTGTGGGATCTTAGTGCATTGGCTGCCATTCAAGGAAGGATACACCCGTTCCTTTTCTGAACTCGTTTCCTATATAAATTTCTGAAGGAGATGGGGGCTAAATCTTTACGTCTTAGATGGAGAGCCAAGATTAATGGTAGTTATTTGTCAGCTGATAACCTCTGAAAAGTAAACATATTTGTCACCCACCCCTACAATCAATGTTGTATAAAGCCATGCATATAATGACTTGGAACAAATGAGAATATCCATGATATAAGCTAACAGAACCTGAGGTGCAAAATACACAGAACTCCTTTGAAAAGTCTCTGTGATCCATCTGATGCCTCAAATAATTACCATCAGTCTGTAAGAACAGACACTACACTAACATTAAACAGCTCCAAAGCTGCTAGATTTCAAAGGCCAGCAGTGCTGACCACTCAACATATCTGTAAGATCGAGGTTATATAAAAATAGAGTCTGCAGCAAAGGAAAGGTGCGCTTTAAAAATAGCAGAAATGCCTGAGTCGCTCTTCAGTTGTGGTGACATGGCTCGTAAAGGAATTTTGTGGATGGCTGTTCCAGAGGAGAAAAAAAGTGGTGTGTTTCAGGTCTGCTGAGGTCACTGCACCTCTATCAGCACCCTGGGAGAGCAAAGCTGCCTGTAGCAGAGGCTTTGGATTGTGGCGAGGGTTAGAGGGCATTCCAGTGACTGGGCAGTATCGTTCATTTGTCTCCTGCATTCAAAACAAAACAATAAGATTTCTGGGGAAGAAAAAAATTCCTCAAATGTCTGGGATTTTTTCCGAGCCTTTTGCAGCAAGGGCATTTTGCTGAAGTAGTGCAGAGTATTGAATTTTTGCCTAATGGAAGTTTCTTTGAACCCAAGAAAATAAAGTGTTTCCAGTGAATAACAAGAGAGACAAAAGTATGCTATTTTTTCCCCTTGGTCAGCTTCTGCTAGATCTTAAGGTTTTGTTTTTTCCACCATTTCTATTTTCATTAGTATGGAACATCTCATTCCACAGTGGATTTTTTTTTTTTTTTTTTTTTGAGGAACAAAGACCCCCTTTGACCTGGATTTGGATGCATCTGTGACAGCCTACTTCACTGGCTGCCAGCTGAGCATAGTGCATTTAATTGATGAAATAATAATGATGAACCGTGCCTGAACTTGCTTTGACGACCACTTGAAGCAGAAGCCGTAGTAAATCAGGCCAGTGCAGCAGCACCCCAGTGGTCACAGTCCATCCTCAGGCTTGGTGCATGGAAGACATCATCTAAGTGCTGAGCTCTGTGTCCCGAGCGTGTCCCCACAGGCTTGCTTCATTCCCATCTAAGAACTTACCTCTCCTTCCTTTAATTAAAAGCTAAGTGAAAAGAATCTGTAACTCTTTTTTTTTTTTTTTTTTTTAAAGAGCAACATTTTTGTGCACCCTCTTAACTGCCCACTGCATTAAGCTGATTAAAACAGAAAGCTTTCCCTTTCTAAACTGTCTTAATGTAGAGACAGACTAGGGTAGAACTGCTAAATAGTTACAATGGCAAGGCAATATATCTGCCTTAGTAACAGTTCTTTAGTTAACGTGCAGCCCAAGCCTGCATATCATTAGCTTCCATACTGGGATTTTCACTGATAACTGTGGCTCCAGCCCTGCAATTTTTACATGGGGAAGATGTAAAAGTCTCAGAAAACTTTGTATCAAGACTCAGCCTTTTTGTGTACATTCTTAAATATCAGCAGAACATACCAGTGGTTTGTTGTTGTAGTGCTTTAATGAGGGGAATAGATTTGGAGGGGGTTTTGTACAGCTTAATTAACATTACCCTTTGGTTTAATGTTGTGAAAGAGGACTTTAAGAAGATAAATACTTTGCCTATAAAGTCCCCCTAGGTGTCCTTTGCCTTGAAAATTGGGCTTTTGTTTTCAGGACCAGTGTGGAAAGAATAAGTACAGGATGTAGAAGGAGAAAAGGTTTTCTTAGACCTTCATTAGAATTTCAGCTGTTTGTCTTTTTTTTTTTTTTTGTTCTGCTGGTGTTCTGACATGCCAAAATGTATCAATTAACTGCAGCAAAGAGATCAAAGCAGTTCTTGCTTTGCAAAAAAGGAATATTTATGCTGAAATATTGTCCTTTAGTGCATGGGATACTGAAAGTTTATTTTTTAAAGTACTACAATATCTTTTTTTTCCTTTTGAGAGAGATGCTTGATCCCATATACTGATGTATATTAAATGAGCAAATTAAGTTCAAGAAAGAAAATTAATTTTTCTTTCAAAATGAACCACTTGATAAAGGAATTGTGCGGAGTAAGAGGACTGTGTACATATATCACTAATAATTGTCACTGTTAGGTGTGCAGTTTATTCCAAACATACTGATAATGGAATAACTTGAGCAGATATAGTGAAGTCCTTGATACTTCATGGTGGTCAACTGCTGCAGAATTTTTTGTACAATGTAAGGAATTTGGCAAGCAATGTGGTATCCCAGGAGATGAGGATTGCTTAGAAGCCCATTTGACTAGCTTAAGACTGTATTGGGCTAGATAACCTAGATTGACTTTACAAATTCTATTCCACAGAACATTATCATAGAATAGAATCATAGAATTGTTGAGGTTGGAAGGGACCTTTAAGATCATCGAGTCCAACCTTTAGCCTACCCTGACAAGAGCCACTTCTAAACCATGTCCCTAAGTGACCCATCTACCCTTTCTACCCTTTTTTTAAACACCTGCAGGGATGGTGAATCCACCACCTCGCTGGGCAGCCTATTCCAATGTTTAATAACCCTTTCAGTGAAAAAATGTTTCCTAATATCTAATCTAAACCTCCCCTGACGTAACTTGAACCCGTTTCCCCTCGTCCTATCACTTGTCACCAGGGAGAAGAGGTCAGCCCCCATCTCTCTACAACCTCCTTTCAGGTAGTTGTAGAGGGTGATAAGGTCTCCCCTCAGCCTCCTCTTCTCCAGGCTAAACAACCCCAGCTCCCTCAGTCGTTCTTCGTAAGGTTTGTCCTCCAGACCCCTCACCAGCTTTGTAGCCCTTGTGTTCCCTTATGTTCCCTTAGTTGTCCCATATAAAAGTTATCTGTTAATGTCAAGGAAATACTACGACCAGGTTGAAAACTACCTTGCTGTGAGTTTCAGACTTGTAATGTTTTACTGTTAACTGATGTTACCTTCCATAGGGTATATGCCTATTGACCTGCAGCCTGGGTGCTTTAAGTCCTTTGTTCACAAATGCTTATGGAAAATGCTGTCTAATGAGTAGAGTACAGGGGTGGTAGCCAGGACTCTTGGGTTCTTCCTTACAGCCTTGTGGCTTTATCACTGTGGGCATTATCCAATTCCTAATGAAGGCATTTCCATTGTCTTCAGCAAGAAGTCATATATAGCCTTGGCTGCATCATTCAGTTTATTGGTATTTTTAAAAGAGGGATCCCAAGTGTTGAAAGCACTAATCTATAGTTGTAAGAGATCAAGGATATGAAAAACAAGGTGTTCCCTAGAACAGCGTATCATAGTTATTAGTGCTTTTCTGCATTTTTTTCATCTCTCCAAACTTAGATGCATTGCTCCACCCATTAGGTGTTTTGGTTAAGGCACACAAGTAGTCACATTGGCAACTTTAAAGTTGTTGACTTGGTTGTGTTACGAATATGGTCAAGCTGTTAGTGTGCTGGCTGTGGTGCTGTGGCAAATAAAAATCCAGCTCCATTCTTGTGAATAATTTTGTAACTTTTGGACTTTCAAGATCTCAAAGTCGTTTGTCAAAACGCAATGCAGATCCTTCAGGAGATCTTCAGTAGCATCAGCAATCAGATATACATACTAGCGTGATTTCATAAATGTTAACAATTAGGAATTGGCTTTCTCTTCTTTGTGGTTGGTCATACATGTGACCTCTTCACTACTTAATCACAGTGTTTTGGGATCATAACATAAGGCATGATTCTGGTTTAAGTTTTATTTAAATTAGGAATGGCCCTGTTGACAACAGTAATTTTACCCATGCAAACCAAGTGCTAGGGGAGAGAAGTCGGGTCAGCAATCTTAGACTTCCTTCTTGAGCTGTATAAATCATCAAAAATGGGCATGACTGATACATTTTGGGTAGATATTACACAAGTTCTTTCAAAGTAAACAAGCATCGAAAGTCAAGGCTTTGTTTGCCCTTTTTCTTATATCTCAGTTTTACTAATCTGGAACTGAAATGTCACTAACTGCCAGGATTGACATTTCTTCACATGGCTTTAGTGGCATGTTCCAGTATCCAACAACATTATGACAACCTGTCTATAACTGGAAACTGATCTGTCAGTGCTTCAGCTGGGCAAAATAGAAGCAAACAATAGGAAGAGTGAATATTATTGACTTAAAATTGACTTTTTATTGGCCTTGTTATCCTAGACAGTGTATTAGGATGAATGAGGCATTCCCCATGCCCACACAGCTTTCAGCTAATGGCATTTGTTTTGAAAAATGTAATCATATAATAAAAATAAACACTTGTGTTACTCCATTATTTTTAGTTTGCTACAGATCCTGTAAAAATGCCGACAACATCCTGTTAGGGGCTAAGTCCCATTTGGCACTAAGTCTTGCCCTTCACACAAACCCTCCAGCCTGTGCAACCTGCCTGCCAGGACACCCCTTATCAGAGCACCTTGCTTATTTATTATTCCCCACTCAGCACTGTGGTTCTCAGAGAACACGGAGTGAAGCCAAGGGATTTTGAGATCCTGCCTCAAGTCTGGCTGATTTTCTGTCAAGCTAAGGAATTGTGAGGAGAAATGTAGGTCACTTTGGCACTCTGCTTCTCCCTGGCTTTCAGACTGTGGTGCAAGTTGAAGCAGCCTTCAGGCCACTGTCCCAGCTGGAAATTGAAAAGGGCACAGTGTAAAGACTATAAAAATGGCCAGATTCTGCCTTGCTGAGTGTATGTTTGAGCTGAAACTGGGTTGAAGTGCGTTTTTCAAAGCACAAAATAAGTTAATATTTGGTGGATGAAAATATTACAGGATTGATAATGCTTCCCATGTTTTCAGCTCAGAGCAGTCTGTTTTTAAATCAGCTGAAAGCGAAGTTCCAGATTAAAAAAGAGAAAAAAGAGAAAGAGTTTGGAAGGGAAGAGCTGGCAGCGCTTTGACAATGGAGTTAGCATGGAGTTGAGCTTTAGCTCCTACAAAAAAAGACTGGATAGATGAGGAGATAGAGGAGCAGAGGTAACAGGATCACGTGGTGATGAGCAAAGTATAAACACCTGGCTCACTGGAGAAACTCCCTGCTGCTAAAGGAGGTTCACGTCTCACGTTCTGACGGTATGAAATTATCTGTCTGGAACTGAAAACCTTAAAATGACAGTTTTTGAGGTTTCTGTTTAGCATTCATGCTATATTGTTGAGTAATGGAGAATCTTGACGAGCAACAACGTGTCTTTAAGCCCCTTCCACGGTACCTGAAAGGATTCCTCTCCTCTTCCTTTCATATTAAGCAAGGATGTGCCTCTCCAGTGAACGAACATTCTAAAAATGTACCTTCTGTCTTAAAATGCCAGAGGGATGGCAAAAGTACAGCAAAGCAGACAGAAAAAGTTTAGTCAGATTGAGATAACACAGGAGAGAGAACAGAGAAAAAAGAAAAAAAGAAAAGAGAAGCTCCTACTAAAATTGTACCTTAAATGTGAAGAAATGGTGCTTATATGAAGTGACAAGGAGCTAGTTAATGGGATCCATATCCACAAGTTACAATAATGCAGTTTTTAAATTGAGTTTTTGTGGCAGACCAGCTGAATAAAATTGCTAAGCTGTGCTTCGGTTGTGTAGTAAGTGGTGCATGTGGTGTGAAAGACAAGCTGCAGCGTGATAACGGACTATCTCTTCCATGCACAAAGAGTTCTGTATTCTGATCAACTCAACAGCATGCGCTGGTAAATATTGGTCCAAGCTACTTGGTCATTAGAATTTATTGTGTTCATTAATCTCACTGAGTTTAGTCACTCTTTCTGTCTGAATTTAGTGGTTTACTTTTGGAGACATTCCTGTGCAATTATTATGCTGTGTCCTGTTGGCATGAGGTGCAGGATTACCAAGGAGCACAACAAGATATAATAGCATGTGCAAGAGATTGGGGTGTGTGACAGTGGAATCAGCTTTTGCTTCTGTCTGGGTTTTCAGGGTTAGTTCCAGAAGTGAGCATCTCTAATCTGAGTTTTTGGCAGGACTAGAAATAGAACAAATTCCACCATGGTTCATTGATCACCTAACATTCATTTGGAGAAGTTTTGGCTCGTGTTTTTCAGCAGTGGGGTAGCTCCCCTGTGTCTCCCACCACCACCTCATTCTGTGGCAGAGTTGCTCTGCTATAAAGAGGGACAGCATAACCTCAAAATCGGCTGCTTTAGTGACTTGGCAGTGATGCTGCTGGGATTCTTGCAGTGCACACTCAAAGCATTGGCATCATTTTCAGACATTTCCCCCATGATTTTTCCTCCTATAGTTTACAGATGTCAACAAGACCTTCTCGATTTTTTACTTGGCTTTGTATTTTTGTTCTAATGTAAGGTCTGTTGGTTGATGAAGTGAAACCGTGGAAAACTCACATTTACTTTGGACCGTGGCTACGTGCCTAGAGTATCCTTCCTGGTTACTCTAGATACTGGATACTCCTGGATACTCCTAGAGTATCCTGGGCTGATGTGAGCGCAGAGACGCTGTTATTGCAATTCCAGGAGTCTTTGGGAGAGATAATCCTAGTTGCCCCACTATGTTTTGTGATTTTGGGATGTTGACAGATGGGGATTAGGAGGAGATGAAACACGTAATTTACGGCTTGTGATTTAACCCAGGCTTCAAACCAACACCAATGCCCTAACTTAAAATGCTGGCACTCTTTGAGGCTTATGTTGCTTGCAGCCCTTATGGTTTTATCACAGATCTCACAGTGGTGAATACTTTTCGGATTAAGGCTCTGCTTTTCTCAGCAAATGTTAAACTTTCAGTCTAAAAAAAGAAAAGTTTTTAGTTCACCTGGTGGTGGACAGAAGCTCAAAAACTCAGTTCATTTGCAAGAGCCCACCTGAATTATTTTACTCGCATTTTTCAGTTTTCAAGCGCATTTCTGTTCTTGTATGTGTGGGAAGGGGCCTAGGTCTTGAGTTTTTGAATGTTCGGAGCTGCCAGTGTTGCTTTTTATATACCACTGCAAGATTGTAATTCCAGGTTTTTAGGCATATGATAGCTTTTAACTCTCATTGAAATCAAAGACAGCACAAGCACCTAAATACCTTCTAAAGTCTGATCTTCAGCTTCATACTAGCTTATACCTTCACAGCCCAGGTTATTATTTCTTTGAAAGCAGTGTAGGGGTTAGACTCTTTTGGAGGGAAGAAAAGTTTCTAAAATTCCTGAAAGAACTTAGAATTATCTATGTTGTCTATTTAGCAGGCTTCTCTGAAGTGGAAGTAAGTTAGTGAGAAGACATAAACTGAAGCTTTTTATTTTTGAATTGCATTCACAGCCACAGCAATTTACTGGAATCGGATTGCTATTTTTGCCTGTGATGTTTGGAGAAATAAACTCCTTTTAAGATGTAATTTCCAGCATACTCTTTGTAGTATCTGCAATCATTTTGGCTCTGGAAATGCTAGGAAATACTGTAAAGTCAAGGTTAGGCATTCTTCCTGGTGCCAGTCAAGTAGGAACCTTTGAGTTCGTCAGAGTTCATCATGTGCCTGCCAGGTTGGTATTTTTTTTCTGGTGATGGTAACTTGAAACAGTTAGTATTGGGCTTGAAATTTTTCAGTCCTCACTTCTTACTGATGCTGGCTTCTTAAAAACAAAAAATATCTCTAAGAACTCAAGAACAAGGTCAAATCAAAGGTGCCCTTAGCCCACTATCCCATCTCTGATAGTGGAGTGGCCCATAGCAGGTACAAGGGAAGGGTATTAGAGCAGGGCAGGCAAACAGTGATACTTCACTCAACCTCCCACAATTTGTGGCTCAGGGACTTCCTGAGCCAGAGGTGGTCTTTTTCTAACATCTCTGTAATGGTCCTTAGCAGTGTCTTTATTTAAAATTCAAGTAATAATTTGCCTACTTGGACTTGAAATAATTTTGGAGGCATATTTATATTGAAGGCCAGGGGCCCATTGGATAGCCCAGAATATATTTCTTAAGTGTGAATCACCACAGGCAGCATATCTAGCTGTGCTCAGAAACATGAACCCATATCAGCTGCATTCATTATAGCATTACACTTGAGGGGAGAAAGTGAGATGGAGAAATTAAACCCCACAGCCAATTAATGAAACAAAAGGAGTGGACTGTAAATTTACTGCCAGATTTTCCAAAGCGCTCAATACCCGAAGCTTTCACTGGAAGGTGATAGTTGGATTTTCTAAGCAGCTCAGTGCCCAGTATGTGAAGCCCTTTTGAAAAATTTGCCTTAGAACCTTAGTGAGGAGTTTCTGAATGGTTGGTCTTTATGTTTGCAGCCTAAGGAGCCCTGGCAGACGTTCATGAGTCATTTCTAGTGCTCTTGGGCTCTCCAAATGAGCCCCAAGCTGTTGTGGTGATGCAGGTGGAGTGGTGGCTGGCGGAATGGGAGTAAAGCAAGTTGACAGGGTTGAGGGCAGACGAAGTATCCAAAGAAGGCAAACAAAGCTGGTGAAGGGTCTACACCACAAGTCTTATGAGAGGCGGCTGAAGCAACTGGGGTTGTTTAGTGTGGAGAAAGGGAGGGTCAGGGGAGATCTTATTGCTCTCTACAACTACCTGAAAGGAGCTTGTGGCGAGGTGGGTGACAGTCTTTTCTCCCAAGTAACAAGTGATAGGGCAAGAGGAAATGGCCTTAAGTGGCACCAAAGGAGGTTTAGATTGGATATTAGGAAAAATTTCTTCACTGAAAGGGTTGTCAAACATTAGAACAGGCTGCCAAGGCAAGTCATTGAGTCGCCATCCCCGGAGGTATTTAAAAGACATGTAGATGTGTCAGGGACATGGTTTAGTGGTGGACTTGGCAGTGCTAGCTTAACGGTTGGAGTCGATGATCTTAAAGGTCTTTTCCAACCAAAATTATTCTATGATTCTATGAAATAAGCCTCTGCGTGATTGACCCATGCAAGACACAAAGCTGCTCACTGGGTGAACAGGTTATTGCTGCTTCTTTGCCAGCCTTCATGCTTTTCCCAACTATAAAGGCACACCATTTCTGCCTGGAGACCTGTGCTTTTCCTCACAGTGGGGCTTTCCTTCTTATTTGTGGCTAGAAGCTTGGAGGAGGTGGCTGATAAATTATAGCACACTATCCTTAAAGCATTCTCTTGCCCAACTATTTTTCTGCCTCCTACACTTCTGTGCACCATTCATGGACTTGCTGAGGCATTTGTGTGCCAGCAGGACTATTTGGAAAGCATGGGGGCATCTTGGATCAGTTTGAGGTGACAGAACTGGGCCTGAGATACAGTGAGCGTAAACACTCAGACAACGCGTAGGCCAGCACAAGGTCAGACTGCAAATGCATGCGTAGTAAATGTAGAGGAAACACTTGCTAAATCAGCACTTGACCTACAAATCCCTGGAGCAGTGCTTCTAACCAGCCACGCAGGTGTGGTGCACCTCCTCCTGCCTCTTCCCATGGACATGATCAGATGGATGGAAGAGTGGAAGAGGGTTTTGCTCGGTCACCCGGGGGTATCGGTGAGTGCTGCTGAGTGGGGTTGGTGCATTGTAATTTACTGCTGCCGTAGATCAGCAGAAAATTACTATCCCTTGGAGCAAAGAGGAGGCAGAGATTTGATTCTCTTCCGATGCTGAGGAGGCAGAGTTATCCGTGGTGCTTGGGGCAAAGATACAATCTGGCTCTCCATTGTTAGCACTGTAGTTTTCGCATGGGATCATTAACACACACAGAAATGTAAACAATGTGCCCAAAATTTGTAGGGACTTACATTCAAAGTTCAGGTAAATAAAAATTGATCTCTAAGTGGAAAGAAGGCTCTTTGGCTATGGGCACAATTTTATTTTCAAATATGTACAAATATGAAATTATTCAACTCATTAATTGACTGTGCAGCTTTATGAGAATGAGCATATGGCTACAAAAATCTTTTTCTCCCTTCTTCTGCTGCACCGCCCCCCCCCCCAGTGATAATCAGTCTGTGTTTAGACCTGGAAATTCAATGCACCATAAAAACTATTAGAATTTCCTGGCGTTGTGGAGCATAAAAATCTTTGTAGTATCAAGCTCATTATTCCGTTACGTCAGTTTAATAAAGATTCGAAATACTTTTGGTCTGGTTCAAAAATTTAAACCGAGAAATTTCTAAATGAAAACCAGAGAAGTTTTTTGTTGGGTACAAATGCTTACGACAGGACCAACTGATTGAAGTGTTTGTGATGGAAAATAGGGACAAAATTTTCTGGTTTTTAACCAGATCCTTGCACATTAACAGAAAGCAAAGTATGATAACTGTGCACTCAGTAATGACATACACAGCACATGGAATTGCAAACAAGTATATGCAAACACATGATTAGCAAAGCAGATTGTTACCCAAATTAATCCCAAAGCAGATTTTTAACTAAATCACTTACAGGAAACAAAAGCACATTTCCTGAAACTTTCTTTATCAGCTGTGTAATTGCACACGTTGTAATGTCGTCTTAGGGCTGAGCTATTTCTTGCTTCGCAGGCAGATAGAGCAGGCACCTTTTTATGCACTAGCATCTTGGTTTGCCTGTGAGTGGCTGCTGTGAGTGCAGGATTTCTCACTTCAAGCCAGTGGGGAGCAAGGAGCGAGGGACGTGCAGAGCCCCCTCGTGTGTGAGATCCTGCAGCTGAGCCTGTGTGCGGGGAGAAATAATGTGCTGTCAGTATTCATAGTGCAGAAGGGACCCTGTTCAAGCCAACATTGGAAAAACTCAGCTGCATTTTTCTGCCAGCAGAAATTCGCAGGGGACTAGGGGGTGGTAGAGGCCAACCTCAGGCATCTCCCTACAAAGCTGCCTTGGTCCCAAAGCACAGATGAGCTTCTGTTGCTTTTCAAGGGGAGAGGAGAGCTGAAGTCTTTGTGCTTGTCTGCTGATGCTCTGTACCAGCTTTCAGCTGGTGCTTGCTAGCCTCCATCTCTCCTGCAAATACCTCCTCAACTCACCCTCCGGTGGTCACCTGAATATGGGTCTTTATACAAGCAAATACTCCTTTGAGGTGTGTGGGGATTAAAGCAAACTTGGCCCTCAGTCCCCTCTCAGCAAGAGACTGGATGAGAGAAAGCTGAATGTGCAGTTGTGCTTTTACTGTCTAATTTCTTACCTTTAAGCAAGAACTAAACTGTTCATGGCAGATACGATGAGGTTTCCTACACTGCAGTAACTGGTGATACGCAGAGAAGCCCCATTTTTCAGGGGGAAGGGGCTTCAACATAAAGTCTCTCTCATCAGGGAGCTGAAGTGCATATTTTGGTTCACCCAAAGTAGTGCTAAGAAAAAGCAAAAAATTGTAGCATGTTCATTAAACAGGAGAAATAACATTGCCACTTGTTTTTTCCTCTGGAAACAGGGCGAAAATGATCTGTCTTCAGTTGATGAACTCTTAAGTGGTCAAAAGGTCAGTAATGAATGTCACGAAAAATGTTTCTCTTTGGACTCCCCCTACTTGTGTAATGGCTTTTATGTAAGTAAGCCAGCGAGGTCATAAGAGTAGGAATTAACCCTGATTGCCCTGGACTGTCATTGGTATATCAGGTTCTTCTAAATCCAAATGTTCTGCGCCACTAGCTAGTCAGTGGGTGCTCTTGGAAGAATAGAAGCGTAGGTGCTGTCACGATTAGCTTACTAGGTCTCTGGAGACTTGCACAGCACCATTATGCCTCTTCACTGATAGTGAGCACCCAGAAAAGCAGGGAAAAGGAACACACCCTTAGTGTTCAAAACCTGCACTCTCTAAGGGTGACATATGACTTAAAGCTGCATGGACATTTTGCCTAATGAAGGAACCCCGTATCTTCTGAAGACTCATAAAAAGTGATAAATACCAATATTTCTGTCATTAAATGATATCGTAACAGGAGCTAAATCGCCACCTGCAATGAGTAAATTAAATATTGACTATTTCATTGACTGTTAGATTTAATTTGAAGCAATCATGCAGGAGCTATAATGGCGCAGAAGATGAGTGACTATTTAATCTTGGCTGTCATCCCCGTTAAGTGTTGAATAATGAGAAAAATATGCACTTGACAGAGTAAGGGAGTTGACTTCATCTTGGGTTTCTGTGTCAGGACTTCCACTTCATAAATTTGTAACAAAGCTGTTAGGAACAGCTGTTGTTGCGGTACTTGTCTTCCATTTAACATGGCAGGATTTGGTAACCTCAGTACTCTGTCTACAGCAGATCCAATTTGACTCTGTTTCCAGCAGAATTGTTTGTATGAGCTAGCAGGGGGAATCGGTGCTTTTTCGAGAGCCTGTGCTCTGCCATAGAGGACAGCTGTGCCCAGGGGCCAGATACTGCTCTCATTAACCATGTTGCCTTCTGCAAGCTTATCTTAGAAAGTAATATGGCCTGCTGTGTTTTGCCTGGGATAGTGTTATGCAACTCAGACACACATATAGCGTCTTCTCCTCTTTTTCCTTTTCACTTACTACTTTGCCAACTCTATTAAAATCCACACCTCCTTAGCAGAAAGCTTTGGCTTCTCTTGGGAACTGGGCTCTCTTTTAAAAAGAAAAAAACCTGGTTCCCATGGAGTGCTGAGCACTCTCATCTCTCATTGAAATCAGTGGCATTTCAGGCGCTCAGCACTATTTAGCATCCAAAAAAGTCACGTTACAGCACCACTGCTAGTGGCATTTTCCAGTTTTTGCTCTCCCAGAATTGTTGAGTTTCTAAGGGACAGCAAAAGGTGTTCTTTACGAAGAGTGGGAAGTTGATCTTATCCCATGCTTAAAGCCCAGAGATCAGACAGAATTTAAGTCTGTCTTTTCAGTTGAACTAACTTACTTTTAAAAATCTTCTCACCTTTCTCATTTGCGTGGATATTTTTTAAGTGTGGAACGGACAAAGGTTCTTGTTTGCACAATGCTGACATTTTTCTCCCTTGCATTCACTTTTCTTCATGAAATAGAGGGTCTCTCAGCAGTGCGTTCAGACTAGTAGCTCTCTGCAGGTGAATGCCACCATTACTATGTATGATGAAGTCTGCTGTTAGATGATTAAATTTAAAAAGCAGCTGTCATGTACAGGCAAGCATAGAAAAAACTATTAAAATGGTTCTGTTTGCCTTTAATGCCTTCTGGGTTTTCAACTTTGCTATGTTATTGCTTATTTAATTGTTTTCTCCTGCAAGTAAGGTCTTCAGCTCTTAGTGGTCAACTACTGACCTCTCTTTCCATGCATCTGTAGCATCCCAGTCTTCAGCTCCACAGAAAAGATTGGGATGAATTTAATACAGTAAATGAGGTCCCTTTGCCAAACAACCTATGATCTGACTTTGAATATAATTACAGGCAGTCTGTGTTGCTATATACCATCTAGAGGCTTGTAAGGGTAAGCCGTTAGGTCTGTAGTTTTTTTGCAACGTGCTCATAATCTATGAGAAATGACAGTAAAAATAAAGGGCAGCTGGCTCCTGAGAAGACAGTGACACTGATATTCCTTGGAATCAGCATTGCATTAAATTTGGCAGCTGCTGCTAGACCTAGTTCCTAGATTTAATTCTGGTTTGCTATTTGAAGAGGAATAGCAGCAGGCCCAGACCTTCCATCTCCTATTCCTAGATGCAGAAAAGTGAGCTGATGTGAAAAGTTCTCTGCTTTGCTGTTTTGCGGGGAGGATCAGTTGCGGGATGAGAGAGGTGGAGCAAATCCTGTGTCAGGACCTTGTGCTTGACCTTGTGCTGGAGTGGTTTCCTGCGCATGATATGTCCCACGTAGGGAGTCCTGCTTTGCAGTTGATCTGAAGCTGTTTCACACAAGGCCCCATCCAGGTGGGTCTGGTAGCATGCAGGCACATTGGTCCAGAGGCTATGTCTGGGCCTGAGCTTCCAAGTTTGCTGTCCCTAGCAGCAGTGAGTCTGGTCTTCAGGGTGGCTTTGTGAAGCTCTTCGTAAGGCTGTGCTTCACTGCTCTAGGGACAGTCTTTCATGTAACCACCCATCCTGGGCAATGACTTCAGCAGAATTGCGCCTGGTTTAGACAATGTTAAGGAACTCAAATTCAGGCCCAGTGTCTTCTGGGACAGCTTCTGCATCCACTTCAGATTGGAATTTGTGCTGTCGGTGGTGGAGGATTTAAATGCATGCTGTTAGTTAAAACGGTGAACTACTTAACATTATCTCCTTGTGTCAAACTAATACGTTCACTGTGGAGGTACCATGCTGTAAAGTTTTGCATGTTCCATTGAGCGCACAGAAGAGTCTATGAAGTGTGTGAATTTCATCTTAGTCTGTTGGCAAAGGTCCTAAATGAAGTTTGCACTGCTGCGAGATACTTGCTTTGCCTGGCTTCGCTTGCCCAGGTGGGTTATGAAATAAGGAATGTAGATCTGAGATCTTCAAATAACTGTCATCCATGTGGTGTGTTGTCTGTGAAGATGCTCCTGGCAAATGTTTAATAAGCCTTGAGGGGAAAAAAGGTAAAAAAGCTACTAGATAATTTGCTAATTAAATGAATTATGTTTGCAAAGGTAGGTATTAGAGATGACAGCTAAAATTTAAATGGAACGTAGTGATGACTGCAGGAATAAAACAGAAAGACAGAAAGCTTGCAAGTGTAACAGATAAGTAATTACGTCATGTGTCCAGGGCAAGATAGATCAGATTTTTTCTTTTTTCCCTCCCCAGTATTCAGCAGTTCTAAATGAATTTTCCGCATGTTGGACATTTTTTGTTTGACCACAATGGCACAGTTTAGATTTCTTTTTAAGACGATAATCAAGGTAATACAGAAAAAAATAGTAACTTGAATACAGAGTGGCTGCAGAATTAATATACTAACCATACCTGTGATAATCTAGAACGCTTCCTTTCCTAGAGCTGGTAATATCTATTAAACATTTTAATGCAATTTGAAAGCAGCCATTCTGTGACTTGATGATGCCTGGGAATTAAAAGATCTACCATTTCAGTAATGCAGCTACTGGCGAAAAAAAAGTGTGACCCTGTCAACTATTTGTTTTCAGTGTAAGTAAACACACTGCAGGCCTTGATTTGGACCAGCAAGTTGAACAGCTGCAGATTTCTGCAAGTTGGTACTAGAGGTTTATTTTTATTGGTCCATTCTTGATCTTGGATAAAAAATTCCCCCATTTTAGTAAAAGCAAGGTTTGGCCTTCTGCTTGCTGCAGTTTATGTGTATGCTGGTGGCTGCAGGTTACTTTGGAGACAATTTCATCTGAAGTGCATTTACTACCTAGTGACTCATGACAGGCAAGTAACAGAGAGAACAAGCGTACATAGTACATGACTAGTGTATCTTTTCCTTTTCTCTTTCCCTTTTCTCTTTCCCTTATGTACTTCATAGTTTAATCCCGATGTTTATTATAATACAACCGAGGCCCTAACCCTCTGTTTGTGACATAATATCAGCATTGTAAGTAACTGTGATATCACAACGTTCTGCTGTACTGGTGAGTCTCTCAACAGTCAGTGGGTTTGTTTGAATAAACATACATAATTTTTTTAAAGTTTCATTTGATCATGGTCCCTCAGTTAAGGCAACTTAACGGTATTTGTTGCATGACTTTAATACAGGACTCAAAGCCAACACTCAGTTCCAATTTAAGATACAATTTGAGGGCCGAAACTAGACTGACATAGTAGATTGGATTGGGTGCTGGTCTCCTGCATTGGGTGAATTTCACTGTTTCCTTACCTAGCTGAAATCCATTTGAACTCCTTGAGAATTTATTTGAGTGTAAATTGAGAAGGAAACAGTACCGAGAACTGTGGGAAACGAGATCAGT
The DNA here is from genome assembly GCF_963924245.1 of Chroicocephalus ridibundus. Taxonomy (NCBI): domain Eukaryota; kingdom Metazoa; phylum Chordata; class Aves; order Charadriiformes; family Laridae; genus Chroicocephalus; species Chroicocephalus ridibundus. Next base: position 136,059,893 of record NC_086284.1, on the reverse strand, counting down.
GAAAGATTTACTCAATAACAGAGTAAAGATTTCAGAATTTTGTCCTTTGTCTTGCCCAGAAAAGGGCTTCTGTATGGGAAAAGTATCGACAAACCAAATTACTCATCAGTGAGAACAGTCTTCTCTGGATTACATTGCTCTAAATTGTTCAGCAATTCCCAGAGGGAAGACCTACTCCATTTGAGAAACATTCCCTCCAGAAAACATTCAGGGTTTTTAATTGCATTAAATGAAATACACTGTGGCTGGATTATATTTCAAGACAGCTGATTAATTAATAAATTAGATCGGCTAAAAGGAAATGAAAGTGAATATGAAAAAAAAGCATTAAAAATGTGAACTTATCATACAATTAGAACACAATGAAATACATTTACTGTCTTAATTTGCATAGAGTGGGAATGGTGAATTTTGTCATTAGACTGGAACGTATGGATTGCTGAAAATGATAACAAATGGTTCGATATTTGAGTGCAGCTAATTTTAAATGACCACAGCTGAGAAACAGGAGAATGTCTGGCAGTATGTGAGAACCTCTATACAGAATGCACCAATAGCCAGCTCCGGCAAAACTCCAGATCCTGCTCTTCAGTGAGCAAAGACTTCAGCTATGATTGCAGGATAAGGCATTTGCATCTCTGAACATTGTCTTTGAGACTGAATATCTTTCTAAAAATCATGCTGCTTCTCAGTGTTTCCCATACCTAATTGAACCATCTACCACGATGAGCACTGTACATTTTGGGGTGTTAGCAGATACTGCTGTTTCCAGACTTGTAGTTGTTTTCAGGCTGAAAACACATTTCAGGAGTATGGTTTCCAGAGCAGCTGTGGATTGCTGGTACAACCAGTGGACCATAAATTTGCGCCAATTGTTTGGGAATTAGAGCTAGAACCCAATCAGAAATTATTCAGCAGATACAGGAATTCCTGAGTGGGACTTGATGCCTGCTCAGAAGGTAGACGATAAGACTAAACAAACCTTGCTGACCTTGAAATCTTTGAACCGCAGACCCTTTCTGTCTAGTGAGTTCTTAGAACTGTGACTTTGCAGGAAAGAAGAGAGTTTATGTTTCCAGCAGTAGGATGGACAACTGCATGTTTGAGCAGAGCTCTGGTATAGTACAAATGGCAACCAAGAAGAGACAGCATAGGACTAAATACACAAAACAATCTGTGAGAAGAGAAGCTAGAAACTATAGCTGTTTGTTTGAAAAAACTGAGTACATACAGCTAACAAACAGAAGACTCCATATTAGTAGCTTTCCTTTAAACAGCTTTTTTACTGCTGTTGGAGAATGAAGAAAAAACAATTTGTCTTCAAGGTAAAGGTAGAACCGGCTCTCAGTCCTTTCCAAACATTTTAAAGCTAGTGTATAATAAGATGCTCCTTAAGAATGATGCTTTGTGTGAAATGCTGAAAATACCAGGGATTATCAAACTCCACAGAAAGCATCCTATCGAGGAAAAACACTGATATATTCCCAGGAGACCTATTTAAAGAGATTAATATTCCAACTCCTTTCAGACATTCCCGGCAGGAAGTAATAACTTTAGACCTAAGCAGGTTTTAAGATTTTAACTGTGGCAGTTGAAGCTGTTTTAAGGAAACGTGCTTATCTGTAAATAGATAAAAGTAAGTACAGTGTGGCTTTGGAGTCTCAGAGCTCTGCAATAAGACATTAAATAAACCAAGATCCTAATTTAAAATGGTGAACCACATCCTGAGCTGGCGTAAATATGTAATTCCTTTTGAGCAAGTGGAATTATGCTGATTAACATCATCTGAAGACTTGTCTTCCTGTTTCTCAGACTGAATAGATTTTTTTAAAGTCTGTAACAATTCTTTGCATTTTGATAATTGGCCAGATATGAATTTCAGACAACAAATGTGTGTAAAGCTACCACTGTCAAGAAAGAAAACATAAAACAGGTTCACCAGAGAAAGGAAACACAGATAATATTTGATTGCTGTTGCTGTTGTCAGTCTTCTTTTCTTGATAGTAGATGGAATCAGAGACTCTGAAACTGTTACTTTAGATTAATCTTAGTTTTAATATCCTCACACAGTGTATTTTGTTCAATGTGGTTGAACGTTGCAAACCTTTTTTGTGTGTTGGGTTTTGTTGTTTTCTTAAATAATTTCTGCACATTAAATTTTTTACTGAAATGTTTTAATTTTATAAGCTAGTCCAAAACCAGAAAATCTTAATTGGTAATAGAAATGTTGAAAACTTTTTGAACAGTTTCCAGGATAGAAAGAACACTTGTTGTGTTGGATGCCTGAGTTTGAAATAATATCAGTTTTGCCAGAGTAGCCTCTAAAGATGTCCCACATGAGATCTCAATTCCACGAATTATAAAAAAGGAGTTGGTAGCAGTACGGGTTGCAGTGATATTACTGATTTGGAGCGGTCTCTCTCCGAGCCAGAGATGGAGGTAGTGCCCTCTATGAAACGGTTAGGATTGTGTGGACTCACCTCAGCCTCCTGGATATAACATCCAAAGGTTTTGCTTCAAATAATGATGAAAATTGGGTTCAATCTAAGCCTGGACTTTGCAATGAAACAATCAGGGGGAACACCTGTGTACCTTGTATTCAAAAATTCTGCTGAGGGAATGGTAGTCCTGGGTGAGGACAGATGAGGGCAATAAAGTGTTTGACTGCTAAAGCTGGAGTTTCTAGACCGTGACAGGCTGAAATAATTCCTGACCTCAAGATTTAGATGAAGCCAACAAAAGGTGAGGGAAAGAGGGTTGCATCATCTTTCTACATGTGGGAAAGTGAAGCAGAGAGGGGTGTACCTTAGGCTTCAAAAAAGTGGTAGCATTTAATCCAGATTTCCAGTTAGAGCTCTGCCCGCCAGCCCTTTAATTGAGCTAGAGTTTTGGCCTAAATCTGAATCATTATGCTCTGATTGCATGAGCTAGGCAGCCATAAAGTTGCTATTCTATCTGTGTAGTAGTGAGAATGAAATGGCGGTCGGAGATCTCTAAACCGATGATTTTTGAAGCATAGAAGGTGTTTCCATATCTGTGAGCTAGGAGTGAACAGACCACACAACTGAATCTTGAGTCTCAGATCAAAATCTCAAACACAGTTGCTATCATGAAATGCTGTTTTTCTCTGTTTTGGGAGAGGTAGTTACTGGAATAGTGAAATGTCACGAACATAAAACTCTAAAATCCTGTGTACCAAATAGTTCTCAGGATAAATGATGCCTCATGATAGAAATGCAAATACAATGCAAGAGATACTTGAAGTACAGTTGCTTGTGGATTAGATATCAGGACCTGCTTCTCAGCTGTGTTACGTTGGGGTGAGCTGATATGACACACAATTAAAATAAATAGAATTGCGCAGGCATAGAACTGTGGTGTATGGGGCTGGGGAATCAGTGCCTTGCATTCTTAGGAGGGCTGCCAGTTGCTAAGGGAAGTCCATGAGCCATAAAACGCTGATGATTTTAAATCAGGTACCCACTGAAGTGTCCATACAGCCTCTTTCGTTCCCATTGACTTTAATGGGGAATAAGAGTGCTCAGGATACTATAGCAGGAGGCCTGATCTGTGCCTATCTGCAGGCCTTACTCATGCTTAGTTTATGCCTAAGGGCCTGATGCTGCTGTCCCTGTGTGCATTCCCGGAGGCATCAGTGCAACAACTACCATGTAAAAGGGCTACAGGATCAGCCCCTGTCTCCTTCATTCTCCGATTGCTAATTTTTAAAATATGCTGGAGGAAAAATAATGTGACTAATTAATTATGCTTTTTCATTGTAGCTCTTTAAATGTAAGGTCAGATTTCTAATGATGAGAATTTCCATTGAGAATTACTTATGAAAAACCGAACCAAACATTTTTTCCTTCACTACAAGAAATTCCTCTTAGAAGAAACATTAGAAACAATTAAAACATTTTAGAAGTTAATAAAGAGGACTCTGAAGTGGGAAAAGGAAAGCCATGCTCATCTGTTGAAGTGTTCAGAAAGAATTGTTCTTATAGTATCTTCCAGGGAGTCTTTTAATATTAATGTAATTAAGAGCACCAGTTCATTCTGGGAAGGTTGTTCACTGAGATCTGTGTCTTTTACTTGCCTTCACGCATTTTATCCTCATTCCACCCAGCGGATGGATTTTCAAGCTGGGTAGCTCTAGAAGGAATGAAGGAAAGAGGAAGGGGAGGTGTAAGATGTAAGCCAGACCGCAGGTTGCATTGTTGCTGCAGCGGACCTCCCAGTGGCAGGTGTGATTTGCCTGGCCATTTCTTTACCAGAACGATGCCAGTCTGCATTGCCAAAGGAATGCTTCCTTGTCCCCCTCATCTTCCTCAAGGCTGTGCATGCATATGTGTATGTGTAAGTGCGTACGGGGTTTTCTCCCCCTTCTCGCTCTCTCCTAAAGCACAATTGGAGGAAAAGTCAGAGAAAGGAACAGCTGGCAGGTTATACAAATTGTTTTAGGGAGGGGTCACCCAGGGGAATGTATACATCCTTGCTCACAAAATGGCAGCCTGCAAAGAGATTTACCAAACACATTCTGGCAGATGGACTTCTGCTCCCAATTACCAAAGACAGATGCAACTCTAAACAACAAATCCACAAGCGCTTGTCATTGAGGAACTGCACTTCAGTCATAATCAAACAAAAAGTCCTTTAAATGCTTGCATCCTCCTTGCCCTCATACAGATGGAGCTCTGAATTTCATGTATGTTGTATGGAACTACTTAAAAGACAATTGCATTTAATGGTGCAAAATGTTACCCCTCCTCCAGCAGGGAGTTTTAACTGGTTTCTTTAAAAATTCATTTGGAACATGGCTTTCCATCTGATTCTGAAGAGGTTATTCTGGAGTACTACAGACTTGTTCTTGCTGAACTTTAATTGTGAAACACCTTAGAAGCAGTCAAGGACTGTCTGTAGTATGTTTCCACACCCTTGGGTCTAAGAGTGGTGTCAGGGGAGTGATTTGTGGCTCAAATCAGTAAGGCTTTTGGCTCTAGGCAAGTTGAATGTGCATTGCATGTGCAGTCATACCAAACTTCTTTGTGTATCCATCAGCTCTTTCTTATAATTGAACTCAGCAAGAGCAGTCCTACCTGTTTGCAGCTAATCACATCTTACACTTACAGTTAAGCTGTGTAGCAGTCAGCACCTTATAATATGAAAACAGTATTTCTTTCACTTATTGCTAATGCTGGCACCTGTGTTTTAATCTGCTGTGTAGTTAGGATCCGTTTGTTACTGTTTTCTTTTTTTTTAATCAAAGTTAACATTTTTCCGCTCATTCAGTAGCTATCAGGAGCTTTGCAATCGCAGCCAAGAGAGCCAGTGGCTGTGTGACAGACTACCTGGGAAGCTCAAAGCTGAATTGTTTTAAGGAAGTTCTCATTTATTGCCTCAAGGAAAGTGTTAATTTTGCAAGGGACAATATATCTCTTTAATCCTATGTTTGGAAAGCCTTGGATTAAGGCTGAAATTTGGAGAAGGGATATTTTTGATTTGAAGCAAATTGCATATTCCGTGTACTAAACGCTGTGAAAAGAAATGGAAACTTAGTGTGATTCCCAAATATATTAAAGTCATCATGGCAAACATCTAGAAGTTTCTGTGAATTTAAGTGTGGATTGCAGGCTCATCTGCTAGGGAACAAAAATGAAGCAGCATAAACCAACTACGGTATCTTTTTCTGATGAGAACACCGAGTTTTTGGGTAGGAGTCTTTTGAATATCTTCAGTTACCCATCCTGGGACAAAGTGTTCACACAGAAGTGAAAGTTCCTCTGAGCTTCATTTAGAAGTTCTTTGTCTTTCATATCATTTTGCTTCTTCATTGTTCTTGTCATACCCTATCTGCGTTGCATCTCCCTAACTCATCCCCAGGTTTTTCCAATTGCTCCAGTTGCTTTGAAGGCTGCTTGGACCAAGGTTCATTTTTGTGTGCTGGTAGGGACCCTATGTATCCTCCTTGACTAGCCTCTCAAGAGCCGTGAATTAATTCTTGTCCTCAGTTAAGTGAGAAAACAACAATTGTAAAAATAGCAGTGATATTTAATTGTTGAGTATATGTCACTGAAATATTCTGCCTGTCTGCTAACAGTCTTGGCCACCACATGAGAATGCGATGACAGAAATTAAATGTGAGCCTCCTTGGTTTGACAACACACAGAGTGTGTGTGTTGCATTCCACTAAATTCCACAGGCCAAATGCAATTTTCTGTTCATAGATCAAAATCTAGGTGGTCACCAATTTTTATCTACTAGGACAAAGAGAAGGAAGCCAGAAGAGTAAATAATTATGGTACTTACCATTGATATTGCAGTTCCTTTCATCTTCAAAGTGCTTTGTAAACATTAAGTAATTAATCAGATTCTGAACAGATCCTTGAAAGGCAGTGAGACAGCCAAGTACGGTAAGCATTTGAGACACATGGCAACAACAAAGTCTGTAGCTACTAGGATTAGTGCTGGGAAGTGTGCAGGATGGAGGGGAACAGCCCTGGGACCTGTCTTGCACTGGAAGGAATCTTGTGAAAGATACAGTGTGCGTGAGGGGGCTGGGGAGAGACTGGTGAAAAGGAGAGGGGGAATGTCATAACTGATGTGAACAGCTATTAATTTCTAAGACCCTCCTAGAGCTTGTCAAGAAATCCTTGCATTTTCTAAATGCAGTGATCAAAAATAGTACCTGCAAGAGATGCAAGCATCCCGAGCAGGGAAAAGACCTGCTTATATCTATGAACCTAAAAGGCGTAAGATATTGCATGTGCTACCACACATGCACAGAAGTCTTGTCTCCCTCTCTCCCCAGGACATATAGCCATAGTCTAATCTCTCCATGAAAAGACCCATCTGTCCAGGCTATTCAAGTGACATTTACACTTCAATGGCCTGTGATCATCACTGTTCAGTGGCTTCCTGTATATTATGGAGAAAGAGGTACAAAATTAGTTTTTCTGCACTCACTTCCAGTTGCCTAGTATGAAATGATTTTAAGGCCTGTGGAACATGAGGCAGCATTTCGCAGAAATGTCTTCTTTCTCTTAGATGGCATCATGATTACATCCCTGCTACCAAAAGAGAATAGAAAGGATTTCTAATCTGTCTGTGTTTTGATATCCTCCAGATCAAAAGGCGTTTGACCTCTCTTCAAACTCAGGTCACTGTTACTAAGGGGACTGGCTTTATGTTGGGAAACTTAAGTTCTGTCTTTTGCCTTGGAATTAGCACTGGAAGCATTTGAATATTCTTCAGTTTATGTACCTCTCTAACTAATACTCAGATGCCTTGAGCTGGTTGTAGACAATTAGGATGGAAGAGGAATCATCTCAATCTTTTATCACCACAGCATCAACTAATATGTAGGTTTTATAATTAAAACAAAGGTCTAATTTCTCAGCACATCTGTTGAAATAAATAAGCATTAAATTCTTCAGGCATTAGTTTATCCAAAACCTAAAATTAAGGAAAAAAATTAAGCTTGCAATTGGAAAGTGAAGGGTTTTTTTTCATCTGTGTGGCAATACAAGTAAAAATCAGCAATTATCACAATAGCCCCAAGATGTTTAAAAATATCTACATTTTAACCTTTTCACACTATGGCTGTAATGTAACAACATATGATTTCTAATTACTCATGGCATATAAGGTGCCTTGAGGAAAAGTATTATATAAACAAAACATTGTTTGTTAGCTTTATTCTGGCACGTGTGTTGTTCATTAACAAATTAAGTTAAAACTTTATTCTAACTAATTCCTTCATTAGTTCCTGGGATCAGTAATACCGACAATTAATGTTACATTTTGCAGTTTGCGCTTGTGTCTGTAGCCTGGCCTACACACAAATAGTACCAGTTGAAATAAATTGGTTTCTAAATCAATTTAATAAAATCATTGCAAACCCCTTGTGCGGACATTCTTAAAACTGAATTAAGCTAACATGATATTAGCCATTCTTAAACCAATTTATGTGTCCTCGCTTGGGAGCTGCTCCAATTTAACTAAATTGATTTAGAAACCGATTTAGTTAAATCGGTGTAATTTCTCTGTGTGTAGACCAGACCTTAGATTCATCGTAAATTACTCAAAGTATCAGTTTATCTAATCGGAATGCATTATAAAATGTTCATGGTTGTAAGAATAAACCAGAATCACAGGCAAGAACTATAGGTGAGAAGTTTCTATGAGATGCTTGGTCAAAAGACAGTAAATGGGGCACTGGCAGGTATAAACTGGTGCACTGATTTATTCAAGTTGGGGACCTAGAAAGGTGCCTTGGAAAGCACCAAGATCCTTAAATGGTGATAATGTGATTCTGTTGCCTGATAGTACGTCTGACTGTATGTGAATCAGATCTCGTACCCTTAGTTTGTCATGGCTGCAGATGTGTCTGTCCTGTCTGAGGATACAAAGAACAAGTACAGATGTGCGTTTCTTGTGCTTGATTTTTGAGGTGCTTATGCCAAAATATCCTGAAGGGGAAGTGAGTCCTTAGATCTTCAGAAATCCAGCATTCAAATAAAATCTCATTATACAAGCAGTCTGGCAGCAATGTTTTACATCAGCAACCAAGGAAGAGCAGGGTCAGACATCTATTGTTGTGTAGCCATCACTTAAAAGTAGAAATTATACAACAGACTATGAAAGCCTCGTTTCCAAACCTTAATATGATAGGAAGATGAATACCTTGCCAGACGCACATGGCATTCTCTCTGTTGTTTCTAGATTAAGAGAGGTATCGATCCATCTTCTCTTTGGTAAGGAAAACCGTGAATCTACATGCCAGTAGTCTGAAACGGAAGCCGGTAATAGTTTCCTCATGACAATGATATAATTAGTGCAACAGAAGTAGTCACTTATTTCTGTCACTTAGGAAAACAATTTACAAATAACTGTGATTTTTACTGGTTGCATCAGGGAGCACGTATTTAGTTTTATCACAAATGGACCTGACTGCAATAGGATGATCAACGTTTATGAGTACAGTCATTCAGAATAGGGGAAATTCTCAATGGCAGTTAGGAATTTTCATTTAAAAAAGAGCAGAGTGATCTGAAATAGTGGTTTTTTTAGATCCATATTTGCTAAAGCCCTTGTCCTTTGAGAATGCGTACAAAATACTACCTGTCATTGATACTGTAGCTGAGCTCTACCCCACTCTCAGTTATGTTAGGTCCTTGGTTTGTTGTGATAGCTGAACAGAGCTTACTATGGACAAAACCCCACAGTTTTTGCAGCACAGCCTTGTGGCTGGTGCAACATGGCCCTGATGGGCTTGCCTAGAGGTAAGAATCTTTACTAATCGAGCTATGACTTGCTCTCTTATTGACCCTCATTGGAGACCACAAGAGTCTTCTCATTTCCTATGGCCTTCCTGACAACAAAACTAACAGTTAAGTCCAGCTCCTTTTTACATTAGAAACAAAAAACAAAAGAGGTACCAAGACTTCCCTGCAACATTATGCTCTTTGGCAGGAGAACTTACAAATACATAGATCCTGTTATGAGTTTGTCCTCAAAAGCAGCTTGTAATCACAGGGTTTTTTTCCATGAAGGTGAAGTATTTCTTTCATGAAAATGGTGGACAATTAATAAGTTTATTATCTTTCAGATCTTGCAGAGGTTTGCTTTTGTCTCTTAATTGGAGCAGGGTTCTTTTTTCTTTTTTCTCTAGCAGGAAGAAAGTCTTTTTAAGAAAGAACTAATTTAGCATAAAATGCATTTAGTGTCATAGCTTAATAGAATGAGTAAATCATCATCTAATACAATAATATCTTAGGCTAGTTAGAAAAATTGTCAGAACATGAAGTAAGCATTGGTATAGTGAAATCCCAGAAGAGCACATCTAACATGAAAAGCTGACTAATAAAATTTCTAGTTTGGCTAATAATTTTTTCAGAGCATTAATACTGCAGCTAGTGTGTGGAGTCTTCCACCTTTAGCCCCATGAATTATTTGAACTCTGAAAACACATTGTAAATAAGTTATAAATGTGAGTGTGTTCACAAGGATCTTTATGTTTCCTTTCATTACAATGAAAAATTTCACATAATTAAGAACCTGACTTCTACTGCCAAGGAGGAATAATGGTTAAAGGTGGATATGAAAAATGATGCTGAGTGTGTAAACATGGAAACATACTTTGAGATAAATCTTACTTCCAAATCTATCCCTGTCAGCTACCATCTGAATTCATATTGCACAGAGAGCATATATAGAATGCTGCATCCGTCTCCTGGAATAGAATGTACAAGCAAACCCAAACCTCATTAGCTATTATAATTTCTTCTGAAGGTATGTAGTTCGCAGTGTCTTAGTAAAGTGCATTAGCTGTCATGCTTTTTAAATGCCTCATAATAAAAGTGCCAGCTGCCGACAAGCTAGCCTTCTCTCCTCCCCCTCCCACTGCACGCTGGTTTTATGGTTGCTAACGCAGTTTGTATTAGATATTCTGATTTAACTAGCAGAAATGAAAGTGTGTGTAAGTTTTGAAAATCTGACGATAAGAGACAAAGACGTGTGTTCTGCTATATCTTTCATTACGGACGTGAAGTAGTGAAGTGAGTGTAGCCATGGAGGCTCTCGAAGGCATTCAGGGCAATGTAGCTACACTTTTTAGGCAACAAGGAGAAAGTAGGAAAAATATCTTGATGTTTTACTTTTTAAAAATGGCTGCACGAGTATTATTCCAGCTGTAATTTTGAACATCTGAAATAAAAGATCCTCCACTGGTGTTGCTTTGCTTATAGCTATTAAAGACAATAGATTTACATGACCTTACATTGGCTGACGAAAACACTCCTTTTCCAAGCTCATTTGTGTTTCCAGTGATGTTAATAGGAGCTGTGTTGTTATGCATATGAATGAGAATGGGACTGTTGTAATTCACACACTTGTATCTCCAACTAGAGTCCAAAGTCAGCTCTGATTTGACATAACAGTAGGAAAATCAGCTTTCATTCATTAGTTTTCACATTTTAAGGCAGGGAAAGCGCAGATGCTTAAAGATTCTTCCTGGATAATGTGTAAATAACTGTAAAATGGCTAGAAAAGAGGCTGGAGTGAATTTAAGTTAATTTCTTCTGATCCTTTGCTTTAGTTAAGATGCATTAGCAGAATTTACCCCACCTGAGATTTAAAGGGTTTTGTAATTTTCAAATCAGAGTGGATGAGTGAAACAGTCTTGTGACGTATCCTGAGTTCAGTAATGTTTTTCACTGGATATGGGTTTTCCAGTTCCATTTCCTATAGTGTATTTCTTATAAATTAACTTCTCAGCGGAGTCTTGGCTCAGTTCGTGCCCCTGTCACCAGCTCTTTCTACTAGGTTGGAAAAGACACGTATGGCTACACAGTGCTAAGTGTCCTTAGTTCTGCTTGATCTCGGTAGCTATTCAGGACATATTTAGGAGTGTCTAGGAAATACACATCACCCTATAAATTGTCTCTGTTGATAATCTTAAACCTAGTTCTCTGTCTCCTCTACAGAAGTAATAATAACAGTAACGTCTGGCTATTTTGTAAAGGATGAGGTGTGATGCAGTTCATCAGTGTTTGAGAAATTCTTTGGGATCCCAGGCAGAAATTGGCTTCGTTAGGACTCAGTTTATTACTGGCGCTTTATTGTGACCGGTGCTTCCGCTTCCCCGTGGAAAAGGTTATAACTAGATCAATGGTTTTCAGCATGACCTGAGGGGTCTGCGAGAGGTAACAAAAGGCTCAGAAGGTCTGAGGAAGCCAATCATATTATTGCTATGCTTAAATTTATTGTCCTGATATTAACACACACACACAAGATTTTAAGAGTGCACAAATGGGAAAAGCTCTGTTGCTTTGCATTAAGGTTTTAAGACCTCGTAGTCGTATTACAAGCATTGTTAGTTAAACTGGGCATTTAGAAAATATGTCTTTTATACAGGGGGCTCCTTTGCTTCCCTCTGTCTATGCTCAGAGAGGTCTTAAACCCTTTAAAAGGAGTGTTACATTGCACTTCGAGCCTCTTTTCTTTAACAGAGCAAAGTCTGTGAGAATTCAGTCCAAAGTGGCCACGTGTGAGTTCCGGGAGCTGCCTGTGAGCCAGGTGGCTCAGTCTTCAGGGAGATTTCTTTAGGATGAGAGAGAGGAATTCTGCGAGCCATTCTAAGTGGCACCTGGGTAAGCAATAGACTTTGCAACAGACTTTACTACACAGAGCCCTGCTGCTTTACTGCCATCCTTATTGCCTCCAGTCATGTCCCACTGGGTTTCTGTGTGCCTGGGCCCTCAGCACAGGCAGAACAAAGAGTGATATGAAGTCGGAAAGGAAAGGAGGAAGACGAATATATCAGGGGAAGACAATGCAGTGTAAATGTTGAACAGTGGCATCCATGTGACTCCGAAATAACAATTGGTGGGCAACAAACAAAAATCCACCTAGCATAATAGGCAATCAAAGTGCCGGTGAAAATCAAGCTCATTTGGAAGATGATTTGCTAGTGTTATTTGTGAAGAATGATTCGAAACTGCTGGGTACTTTTTTCTTTGTTTTCTTTGTGCTGCTTTTGTTTGCATGAGCTGGAATATGTTATATTATACATCTGTGATAATGTTAGACCTCACAGGCAGAGGAAAGAAATGAGATATGGGACAGGAGGGACACCAGTAGATTTTATTATTATTATTGGTTAGAAAATAAGAACGATGGAATTTGAACATATTCACTATTTTTTATCAAGATTTTTGAAGTGTAAATTTTCTCCCTCTGTTACTCCTTTACAGATGGGAATAGTAAAGTGGTTTAAACCTTGAAAGCATGTGTAAGTAATCTTAAAGTAAAAATCACTTCAGGATGTTGCTCTCAGAAAACAAAACCAGGATGTCCAAGGTCAACTCAAAGAATACCTGAAGCTTTATTTAGTTATTGAGATGCGCAATTAAAGAAAGCCAAACCAACCTTACCTTATCCCTCCCATGGTATCATTCAGTTATATATTACAGGATGTGTAAGAACAAATGAAATTACACAGACTGACATTTTCCCCAGTTTTTTCTCCTCCTCTGATATCACCAGAGATCAGTTTTATAGTCATCTGGACTGAGCTTCCTATCTTGGATTGTCGATTACAAGATGCGTGGTTTGTAAAACCAGCCACTCACTATAATCCATGGTTAGTCTAAGGATGAGGCCCCAGGCCTGATGTATATAAAGCTGCTTCAGTGACTGAATGTGCAGTTCCAGTATTAGCAATAGTTTAAGCGGGGACTGAGGCGGGGTCAGGAAAATAGAATAGATATGTTTTGATCCAGTGTTTCCTGTCCCCAGAGGTGACTGGTTCACCTTGAGTGCTACAGGTGGAAGGTAGAAGTGGCAGCATTGTTCCTGCCTGCAATGTTCCTGACTGCAGTCCAGTCACTACATGATCTGATAGTTCCCTCCCTGTTAAAGTAGGACTGTTATCAAAGGGATCAGGCATTTCTCACTTGTTGATGGTAGAGGATTTGGCCAGTTCCTTTCCACAAAATCTCTTCTTTTCCTCTTTGAAGGACGATCTCATTGTAACATGTCCTCTCAAAGTTGACTTTGATCAGTGCTGTGTACAGTCAGGTTCATGGATGTACGCTGAGAAGCTGCTATGCCTGCCACTCAGTGCAGCTTTCTGACATTAATAATTTTGGCACTCCAAATCCCTAACCCAGCATTGACAAATTAAACTTTTTTTCTCTTGGCAGGCTGTACTTTGCTTATGTGAACTATAATTTCCTGCTGCTCCTTTTCCCCATTGTAGAGGTTTTTAGCTTTATAGATTTAAAAAATAGTCATTGTGTGGCTTATTTTGAAGGGATGTTGAGATGTAATGAAAGGAGCTTGCCAAGGTAAAAAGGAGCAAAATGGCTTGGCCTGTTTGTTTTAGGAAGAACATTAACAATTCACTAAGATAAATTCAGCCATGGATTAACTGTATAATAACATTAATATTCCCCCTGCAGTTATACTCTATTGATTTGTACCGGAATTATGTTGCCTTTCCCTTACTGCATTTTCATAGTTGGATTGATACTATAAGGCTTTATTGTCACAAATTCCAAAATTACTTTATGCTTTCTGTTCCGCATCACTTCATTATCTGTTGGTTTGGGAGTACCTAAAAGATGGTATATGTGTCTTCTGGGGGGCATGCAGACCACTTCAAAACTTCAAAGTCTGTCAAAGAGCAGGGAGCTCATGGACAGGGAGTTTGAAGCCTGGATTCAATGGCCGTAGCTGTCCCTACTGCTGCCTGTCTGAGGCCCTCTGGGCCTGGCCTGTGTGATACCACTTCTGCCACAGATGTTATTTACTGCAGGAGGATCTGGCTGGTTATGCCTGGGTCAGTTATCTTTGCTCCTTGACTTCTTTCTTCCTGGCATATGTTGTATTTTTTTGTGTGGCACTCTAGTGCCTATGTTTAATCCAAATTTGTCAGTGATCTCCACCTGTATTTCCTCCTCTTCTTGCTTCAGCTCAGGTTCTTTGTGGTGTGATCAGGAAATCTCAGTATTTTCTGATGTCTGCCTATGTTAAGCCCACATTAGCTTTCAGTTGTCCCCCATTACTAGAAAGCCCCAAATTTAAATTTAAAATGTACTATTATCCTAGTCAGACCTACTGTTATCCTCCTGTTTCATTATTCTAGTTTATTAACATTTGAAGGCCTGAGAAGAATGCAGCAAGACAATAGAGGACCTTGTAATGTGATGACTCGGATGCAGACACAGCAGGCAGAGCTTCAGAAGATTAGAAATGGTAATACTTGTAATTAGAAATTCTGCAGTCAAGTAATGTTAGTTAGGAACTCGCAAGCAGAATTTAAGTACTCAGATTAATCTATATGGTGTGAAAATAATTATGTCAAGCCAAGTGTTTCACCATCAGGCTATCTCTGGGATCAGTCCCTTGGATCGATCTTCATTTTGAATTCTTGCGATGCGGACACAGAGTGCAAGGCATTAGTGAGTAGGGTGTAGGGTGTGCCACTAAATACAGCGAGTAACTGCTGTCTTCCACAACTGTAGGGGAAATGGAACACCCCAATTCTCGGTTTATGGAGATGCATTTACGTACTCAGCCCATCCCTGTAAACTGTGCTCAAAATGCTGCTGCATTGAAGAGCGCTGGGCTGGGCAGAGGAAAGTTTTCTGTAGGCACAGATGAATACTCATTTTTTTTCCAGCTGATTGGTAAATGCCATTACCATTAGACAAGTATGTCTTAATTTTCTGCAGTGCTGAGTGCATATATTTCCCATCCATGTCTCCAGGAGAGTTGTGGGCATTGAACACCTTGTTTACGATTTTCCTCTTAGGGAATTTGTCATTGTATAAAGCAGTAAACATTGATTTTGTAAGGATCACAAAAGCATTCACCTTTTAACTAGCACTAGAAATATACAGGTTTATGCAAAATAATTAATAATTACAATTCTTTCCCCCGGTTCAGTTCTCTCTCTGCTCTTGAATGTTACTAAGTTGGGGATCCCCATCCCTGCATATGGCTTGTTCTCTGAGGGTTTTTTTTTATTTCACCTGTACCTGCGGTTTCTCTGGTATTGGCAGCATGACTTTGCTCCTCAATATGCTCGTGCTACGTGTGTTTCTGAGGCTAGTTTTCCAAGCTCCAGCTTTTACACTGGTTTTCTTTTTTTTTTCTGGGAAGACTATAGACAACCCCTGAACCAACCCCTTCAGTCAATCCCCTGCAGCTACTGTACGGCCAAGCTGATTTTCTCAGTCCTTGGATACTCCATCATCTTAAGTGAAACGACTTGAGGTGGAGCCATCAAGATGTATCAGCCATTTCTTGTTTGCAGGCTGAAAGATGCGTGAAAAGGTGCTGTCAGCACTGAGGCACTCCATGACACAGCAGTCTCATGGCATACACCGGAGCTCTACATAGGCAGTCTCCTGCATTGTCATGCACAGCAAATGCTTCTGTGTATTTTAACATTTAGAAATCAAGTTCTTCTTAAGTTACAGCAATTAAAAAAGGCTGCTGCACAAGATCACTTCAAAAAACTGTCTTTTCTAGAATACAGGAAACTAGGAATATCAGTTCAGAAGCTGAGGTGAAAAAGGTGGCGGATTTATTTTAATGAGCATTAAAAAGTGTCAGTCATTTAAATGCGACTGTGTAATCAAACTTTCAGTGGCTAGGTTAAACAAACATTTGTGGGGGAATGTCTAGATATACTTTAGTGCATTTGAGCCTGCCTCAGAGCAGGAATACAGAGATGACTGCCTAAGGTTCTGGGGACTCAACATTTTCTGTATTTCTGTTTCTTTTTTGCATAAAGAATGTATCTTGATCTGAAAACTGTACTGGAATATATCCAGAATTCTTTATCAGATTATATCCTTGTTTCACTTCCACTGTAGATCATTATATTTTTAATACCATAATTGATATAATTAGAAACATTGATTCTATTTCAAATGAAGCAATTTAACTGTAAACGTGCCAAGAGGCCAAAAAATAATCCATCTACTGTTGCTTTCCTTGTATGAATGAATCTTGATCCAGAGTCAGCAGGGTTTTTTTTTTTGTCATTCTTTGGTTTGGATAAGTTGCCACTGATTTAGTATTGTCCTCAACTCATGTATTTTTTGGATTGCTGGGTGTCAAAAGAGATGCTAAAAGGTATAAAATTAGTGTGTTAAAATAATCTCTGATAGTATCATTAGAGGGACACAGCACACTTAAAATGTGAAACAATTTTCAGTTTTAGTGCGTGCTTCTCCAGTGGGAGATCATATGGTAAAATTTAAAATAGTGTGAATATAATCTGGGTCCTGGAGTGTGGAGCAGAATGACATTCTGCATGAGAAGAGAAAATTAGAAGTTACATTGCTTTTTGTCTAAATAAGTCAGAAAAGTGAAGTATTTATATTGCATCATTTACAAAAAACACTGTTTGACTAGATACACGTTTCTGAAACAAGGACTTTGAATAACTGTGAATAATGTGCTGTCGTGGTTTAACCCTAGCCAGCAACTTTGTCCACACAGCCGCTCGCTCACTTCCCCTCCCGTCTGCCCCCAGTAGGGCAGGGAGAAGAGGGAGAAAAGGAGAGGGGAAAAAAAGACTCGTGGGTTGAGATAAAGACAGTTAAATAGCACAGTAATGGAAGAGGGGGGGGGGGAAAAATTAATAATAATAATAATTTTATATGGTAAATATATCTTAAATGGTAAAAGAATATACAAAATAAAGTGATACAACACAAGTTGCATTCACCACCCGATGATGGGTTGCTCAGCCTGTCCCAAGCAGAGATCGCGGGTTTCTGCCCCCTGGCCTACCTCCATTTGTACACTGAGCATGACATCTATGGTATGGAATATTCCCTTGGCCAGCTTGTCTTTTCTAGTCTCCCTCTCAGCTTCTATGGGAAGTCCTTGACTAATATAAACATTACTTAGCAACAACTAAAACAATATGTGTTATCAACATTATTCTCATAATAAATCCAAAACACAGCAGCTACTAGAAAGAAAATTAACTCTATCCCAGCCAAAACCAGGGCACGTGCAAAGAAAATCTTGTTGGTGTCCAGAATGGAAGGAACAGATTTGAGTCTACAGTTTAAAAAAAAAACAACAAACCACAAGAAACCTTTTAATCAACATATCGATTACCGAATTCTCTTTTTGTACCTCTAGCACAGCAGTGTGATTTTTTTTCTCATAAACCTTTAGGAATGTTCCTGGATGCCATTTCTATGTAGTACTTTAAAAGAATGTAAGAAACAGCCAGTGCTACTCTAGGTCTCCCTGGAGAAAATGCCCAATCAATTCATTCTGGCAGAGGAAAAACAGCGGTGGTTCTTTCAGTAAAACCAAAACTGTAGAAGTAATCTTTAACTATATTTAGCATGGTAAGATTTTTTTTTTTTCTTGGTACATTTTAACTTAAAGTCTGAAGCTGATTTTCAACATACTACACATTTCCAGTAAAATGTGGTGTTCTTTCTAAAAATACAGACTTGGAGGAGAACAGAATGTTTAGTACCACTTAGCCAGGAGTTGGCTGTATGCATAACTCCTGCTACAAATGTCTTCCTGTGAATGCTTTTTGAAGCTGGTTGTATAGTTGGATTCATGACTTGAGAAAGGTTCAGTGTAGGCTATTAAACAAGCTTGTGCTTTTTCATGGGATTAGGTTTAAGATAATAGATGAACACTGAAGGAGAAAGGCAAAGAGTGGAGGAGCACTAGAAGGTTTGTGTCGCTGCCATTGAGGCACTGTGTCGTCTTTTGTAATGGTGTCATATATGAGCTTGGCATTTTTCTTGGCATGACATTTGAAGGCTGCTTTCCCCCCTTTCCCTCTCTCGCTAATTTTATATGGATATATGGCCAAGGAGAGATTTAAAAGGCCAGAGGCAGACGCTGTCATTCTTTAAAATCAATTACTTTTGTTACGTTACACTGACAACAGTATCCAAAGGAAGACTGAGAAGTATAATGACATATTGCATTGCCTATTTTTATGCCTGTTGTTTTCCTGGATTGGAATGTTCTTAAAATAGAAACACGCGGTCCATTTTCAAAACACTGTATAAAATCTGAGTCAGAAATAACACCTTTAGATAAGTGGTAGTTTGACAAAGAGAAAAGTCATTTATCCATCCTGTATGTTTTTTTGTGATCCTCTGGAGGAAAGATGCTGTAGAAATATGAAACGTTTCTTTCATGAGTCTCACTGGTTTACTCCACAGATCCAAACTTTTTACTTCTAGAAGATTGAACTAGGAAAAAAAAATCTTTGTGTTTGAAGACCAATTTTTTAGTTCCTTTCATTATCCCTTCATATGAATAATGTTCAAGATGCTTGAGTAAGAAATTGATATCAGAAAATTAGCCAAAGACAAAGTAGGGAGACATTTATTGAGGAGCTGGTGTTGTTATTACCTAATTACTGAAATGATACTTAACATGTCAGGCTCCATTGTACAGTTTGCTTGTAAGCAAAAAGAATAAAAAGTCCTCAAAAGAATAAAAAAGCAATCCCGATCCTAGTACACATCAGTTAAGTTGTTTATTTTAGCATATACATGCATATATATACATACATACACAGAAATAAATATATACACCTACATATATATGTTCACATATATCTGTGTGTGTGTATTTATCTCCTTGATCTCATTATCTGATGTCTGTTAGAGTATTTCAGCTTGTTTACACTTGTTTTAGTTAGGATGTAAATTTAAATTGCCACAGCTAACTGGAATAGATGCATGTGTAGACAAGTCTTTTGTTTCCAGTAGAGATGTTATGAGAAATGTAGTGCAGACTTTTTCATACTTTTCCTTGAATTTCTATTCCTTTGCTTTTTGAAAGTCATTTTACCTCACAGGTATGTACAGATGTTTCTTTTAGAAATGCGTTAAGAGAAAATCAATGCGTTGCGTGTGGCTATGTAAGATGAGCACAGCAGATGCTGCTAACTTGTCACTTCTTAACGTGCCTGTTAATAATTACATTTTCCAAAAACATAGGACGTTAAGAGTAACTACTAGCCAACAGCGTACCCATTTGCTGCTTTATGTGTAACTGCCTGTACAGTTTAGTAGTCGTCCAAATTTAATACAAACATATGTATTAACTTTTTAATGGAGTAAAGACTGACCCTGAAGTGTTATAATTTTAACCACCCTGGTGCAGACTAGCGGAGCCCTGTCTAATGGCCTTTGAACCATCACGTATATCACTCTATGGGAGAAAAAAGGCAGATGTAGCTGGTGAAGGTTCCCATCTGATTGCAGTTATTGATGAAATTCTGACTTCAGCAGAAGCAGAGCAGGGTCCTATAGCAGGATATAAGACATAGCCAGCGCTTTAATTGATTGCGACCTCCCAATTCAGCACAAGTCAAACATTTCAGTCTTCCCTGAGCTTGATTTAATTTGTTTAAATGTCGTGTGCAGAAGTGGTGGGGGCTGTTGGCTTCTTGACAATCTGGTTGGCATTTGATCAAAGTCAAATGTTGCTTGCACTCACCAGGAAAAAAAATGAGGAAAAAATGGAGTATTCAAAGGTAGAACTCGTGCAGGAAATGTTACCATTTACTGTGTAGTTACAAAAGTCTCCCCCAACCTTCACTATGTCACTTAACCCCAATTTAGATGAGGAAGAGATTTGACACCTGCCAGCTGTATAGTATTGAAAGGACATTCAGTTTATTTCTGCTCAAAGACCATGTGGACAGCCCACTATGTTTTTGACTTGAGTTTCTATCAGAAAAAGAAGAAATGCTAATCTAGTAGGAGAGAAAAGAGTGACCCTAGTCAACCCGCAGAAGATGCGGGAATGGCTTCAAAACTCTTGCCAGCTTGTGGTTACTTTCACTCTCTCAATTCAGATAGCACATGCTTGGAGAATGGTTCACTCTCCTGCCAGACTCTTTTGCTTTTTTTTGTTTTTCAGTTATGCTCACTGAGCTTAAGCTGAAAGCAGTACAGTAACCAATGAGATAACTCATCGTTTGAGTGAAAGGGAAAGATTTTTCAAAAGGAATTAAATGAACTAGAAAACAAAGGTCTTCCTTAAAACAAAATGATTTATTGATTTTTTTTCTGATTGACTGTAATCAAAAATAAGCCTTTCTGAAAATTGCATATGTTGTTCCATTGACTCCTAAAATATTTTTGATTTTTCTTTTTCATCATCAGTAAGGACTGAACTCTTTCTCCTCCTCATATATCTTTTAAGTACCCACATTTTAATCCTTAGAAAATGATTCAGAGTAATTGGCACCATGAAGTCCCATAGTTATTAGCTCTCACTGATTCAAAATCAGGTTTGCATTTGAAAAAAATGGTGTTCTTAAACATTATAACTTCAAAACTATCCTGCTTTCTGCAAATCAAGTTGAGTTCTCAATTACATATCATCCACAAAATCAAGTTAAACCCCGAAGGCCTGATTACTATTATAAGAACATAATAATGGTTGCACTGAGTCAGACTGGATGTCCATCCAGGTCGGCATCCTGTCTGCATTAGCAGCCAGAAGTGAATGTGTAGGGACAAATAGAAGAGCAAGACAAGTATATGGGATGCTTTGTCAAAAAATCCCCAGCCACCAACCTCGCCTCAGGTTTCCTGAGCCAAACATAGTCTCTATGTATTTGGACACCCTCAGTGGCGTTCTTTACCATGAACGTGTCTAGTTTTCCTCTGACCCCATGTAAGCTCTCAGCACCCACAGTGTCCTTTCAGAACGTTTTTCCATTTTGAACCTGGCTTCCATGAGTTTCATTTCATAGCCCGTTGTTCTTACTGGATGAGACATAAACAATGAATCTCCATCTACTTTCTGTAAACCCCTCAAGATTTAGCAAACCTCTATCATATTCTCCTATGTCAGCTCCGTGCGAAACTGAAGTATCATATTTCTAGTCATTCCTTGTATAAAAGGTATTCTTTACCTTTGATCTTTCAGTACCTTATTGACCTCTGAAGCTTTTCCGGTTCTAACAGTAACCTTTTGCAATGGTAGGATGAGAACAGTACTCAGGATACAGAATGTCAGGACTTGCTTCTCTAATCTATAATCTCCTTAATTTGTGTTTGGCTGTCATACAGAGAATGAAATTGATTACAGCAGAGCTTTCCCTTTAATTCTTTTTCTAATTCAGAAAGCGAAACCCCACCAGTTAGGAAGTATGGAGAACTTTAGAATTAAAATTGCAGGACTTTGGGGAAGGGAGGGGGATTCAGGGTTCCTGGGAAGAAGAGGGAGGAGAAAGGCATGGTAGAAGAGTTGAAAAAGTGAAAAGCAGAAACTGTAGATGGCTTACTGTTGCATACTATAAATACATTTTTCTCTTTTCTTTCCTCCTTGCAAAACTTACGTTCGGAATAGAAATGGTCTGCAAGTTGGGTTTTTTTTGAGCAGCTTCTTTCAAATTTGTCTCTCACCTTAACCTTTTTTTAACATGGAGGAACCTTTTTTATCTATATATTCACAAACTGGGATCTGTAGTTTTCCTCTTAGTACTCAACTTTAAGAACAAGATAAAGTGCCCATTAGGCAATACAAAATTTAGAAAGGTAGAATATGCATGGTTTATTAAAAGAAGAAAAAAGCTGAAAAAAACCTCATTATGCCCAACTTGTTAATACATGCCAAGATGGCCTCAGTGAAAGGAGGAGGCAATCAAATTTAAAAATCACTTCAGATGTGCACAGGCATGAAACATGGGCATATCAGGATTCCCCAAAATATCTGTTAAAACATAGCTCCCTCAAGCAAAGCCATGGCTCTGTGCTCTGAAAGATAACCATATAGCCAAGCCTCCTATTAAATGGATAAGCCCTCAAAGATAAAGACACACCTCTAGGTCGGTCTCGCCACGCTTATTATTTTCCAATTCCACCCTATGCCCTCATTTGACATATTTAGTCATGTGAGATGCTTCTCCTGATGTCTGGCCTTCCCTGCCAAGTTTTCAGAATTAGGACCACAGTTGGAAGCAATATGAATAATCTCATTTTATGAGCAGCAGATCCACAGATCCAATCCACAGCAGAGAGTGGACTATCTAAAATATCCAGTCTGCTTAAATTTATTTTACATATACTTACCTGGCTTTTTCTAAAAAGTGCTGAGAACCTGTCAACCAAACCAAAAGCACCGTGTGCCATTTATTAACTGATTCAGCATTTCTGATAAAGCCTGGATCTTACACACTGAGACTGACTATTCAGCGTTGAAGCTGTTCCCTTTAGAAAGTCCTTGGAGGGTTCCCAGCAGAAGTAGTGCAGGCACTTTCCCTGATTTTATAGTTTATGAGGTGATATTATTTTTGATGCATACAAAGAAGAGAGGGAAAGCATAGAACCCAAAGTATTAATAAACCAGATATACTAAGGCATTCACTCGTCCACCCTGATTCCAGCATCCAGATACCTTTTCAAATGTGATATTTTGAGAGGTGTAATCTGATTCACTGTATTACAGATCCCCAAATTTTATTTGATGCTCAGCCATGGGAGCACTTCAGTCCCAGCAGTTGTCCCCGGTGGTTGAAAGTAAAGACACCCAGAAAAAGACTCCTGCACGTCTAGTCCTCTGAAAGGACAACACTGAGTGCTAAAAGTCACCAGTATTCTCACATAATTTAAACATATTGATGAAATTAGTCTAGAGCCTTTGAAATGGATATAGTGAGGAGAAAAGGGAGAGCTTAAAGATCATTGCAAGTGTACTGTCAGCAGTCATAATTAACTACTCTTGTAAAAAAAACAACACCAAAACCCAGGAGACTGTACAGTGACTTGCAGCTCTCTGAAAGATAGTGCTTGTATTTCTTACATGATTTGCATTTACGTGCAAAGAATATTGTGAGACAGCCCACTGACTTAAAATATTTCATTAGAGACCAATCACTAATACAGAAAGACCTACAGTCAACGGCACTTATTAAATGTGCTTGTGCTAGCAAAGGGCTGTACGAGTTAGTTCTTCTGATAGTTGAAAGATAAAAGAACAGTAACAAACCCAGTACTTTTTACCTGGTGGTTCCAAGTTCCCTGTTGTGGAGGTTAGCTAAGGGGTTTTTAGGTTTTTTTTATAGAGAGGGGTTTTTAAAACTGTTCTGTATTCTTTGTGAGCTTTGCTGCAGTTAGCAAAACCCTGTAAAGCATAAAATCTGGCGATTTTATATCTCTGTAAATAAAAGGTCATTACTGTCCATACTTTCATTAATTGTTGCAGTTTTTGTTCAAACAAACAAACAAACAAAAACCCCACAAGTAAACATACCTCTATGTTACTCTGAGTTGCTGTTAAGACAAACATTGCAATGCTGTGTGGGTGTCTTATAGCAAAGAAGTGATTCGAACTGAGGGGTTTTTCTTATCACATAATATTACTATTTCATAATAGCACTAACAGGTAATTCTGTGTATTAAGCACTATGAGAAAACTTGGGCCCAGAGTCACAAAAACACTTAGGACTTTGGAATTCAAGATCCTCTCTGTGAATCCAGGACACAGTGTTCTTGCTGAGATGTCATAAGCTGACAAATATTGCCAGGCATAGCCTCTAAAACCGTGAGTAGTGTATGAGTATTGATCCTTAGAGGGTGCAAAATTGGCTTCAGTTTACTGAATTCACCTGAATATTCACATTTATAAACCATACCTAGTCCGTAGCCCTCATGTGTAATCCTTCAAATGCGCATGTGGTTACTGATGATTCAGAGAAACATTTGTGCCCTGACACTGCTTACAGTAATTGAAGTCCTGGCCTGTTTTGATACGCAAATGTTAGAAGGGTGAAATCTGAAAGCTTGAAAAGCTTGTGACTCACCAAGAATGAGTAAGGACTGAAATACAAGTTTTGAACAGCAGCATAAGGTAAAACACTGCAGGAAAACTGATTTTCATTGTGCAGTTTGAGCATACAGCATATAAATGAAGCACTGCCAGCTGTAGCAGGGATATTGTGTGTCACACAATACTTGACTTTATTTTTAAAGCCCTAGCTGTTGGAATCATGTGATTGCATAAATTCTCTACTTTAATTTGTATAAATAATTGCATTTCTGATACTTATTCCTGAAAGTTTGACAACACCACTTCTATAGAATGAATTATTAGAGGGGAAAGAAAGACTTTATAATTTATTGCTTTTTAAAAGAGTCAGATTGTTTCTGTGATTAGTTGGAGTTACAATATTTGAACACGTGAGTTTTGTCAATATTCAGAATTTAAATGAAGTGATATAAAGTTTTTTGGTTTTATTTGTTTTTTACTTTTGTTCATTTACATTCACTACTAGTGACCTGGTTCAGAAATATTTGAACAGTGATGTTATTGGTGGAGTCCTCTTAAAAATCATGTGTAGTCTTTGCACTGCAGTGTGTCAAGGTATTTTAAGATTAGGGAAATGGCCAACATAAACGAATCTTAAGATCAGAGACGTGGTATCTGGTAAACTGGAAGGAAGGTTGTCTTTCGCATCTCTTTCTGGTGTCTACAATGCAGCTGTAGACGCTGCACTCCAGTTTCCACTACGGTTCCAGAGTTACAGTAGCACAGCAGTCGGAAGGCATGTCATAACAACAGCTGATCTTCCAACTGTTCCAGGAATAACTGAAATAACTCCATTTAATCACTGAAATATTCTCATCAGATAATCTAATTGTGGAACTTAATCTCCTCTGCCTTTAGGGTCTCAAAAGCAGTCCTCTGTTTGTCAAGGTTAGTGTGGGATTTTGACTATTTGTTGATTACCTTCCCTGGCTCATATCTACACACATGCAAAACGTGGAGGGGAGGAGTGTGCAGTATGTCTCATCTTATTCACAGAGGACAAGCTTGGCAATAATCCAGGATGCTGGTCTCTCAGATCGAAAAAAATGCTGGTTCAGAGTGAAAGCTGGATGCTAGGTATGTTTGTTGAATCTTTTTATTTTTGAAAAGGAATTTGATTGGGGCAGCTCATCATAATCGACATGAGAACTGATTTAAACCTGTAAAATGAGGGAGAGAGAGAAAGAGGGTGGGGGGTGAGAAAGAGATTCTCTGGACCTTGAAAGGACAAATAAGTTTTTGGTTCCCATTTCTCTGGAGACCCCCAGCTTATTTAAAGGCTGAAGAGAGCTGTGGGACTGCTTAGCTTGGTTTTGACTTCACAGAGCTGGAAGAAGCATTGAAAGAGTAGGTTTCTCTGTGTAGCGATAAGCCATATGGGAAGTTTGTGTAATATCTCCTTGTGGGGAAAGGAATGAAACAAGATCGTGATTCTCTGTTCCTTCTTTAGAAAGTCCCTCATTATAAGACTTCTGCTCCTGGAAAAGGCTCCACCCTCTGACATGCAGAACCAACCACCTTCTTTGTACCAGATACTCTGTTATAACACACACACACACAATGTTTGGCTCCATGCCAGGCTGTAATTTGTTTTTGACATCTATCTACTGACTAATGTGACAACCCACACAAGTATTTATTTCCAGAAGGAGGAATGCATAATGAGAGCAGTAGCTCTCCCAAGTTCTGAAGAGCCGTTTAATGAAAAGGAGGGGGAAAGAGCAGCCTCCCACCCTTCCTCCCAAATGACAGGTTTTTCAAAGCCCAAGCACCAAATTCAACAACTTTGAAGTTGGCCTTTTACGTTTTTTTAGCTACCATTTTCTCTCTGCTGAAGCTTCACAGAAGCTGGTATTTGTTCTTTGTTGGGCCGAGGGTATTTGGGGACTTGAAGGAGCAATGTTGCCAGAATGCGAATGGCTGAGAGCTAGGCGAAAGGCTGGATTGCATGCTGCATTGCACATGAATACCACATGCTCCTGCACACTCAGCCTGCTTTGGCTCCCTAAGTCTGATTAAAATACAGAAATCCTAGAGCAACAAGGGAACTGTTGGAAATTCTGGCCATACTAGAGGCCCAGTAGCCCTAGCAAACCTAGCAAACACTGCAGGTAAAACTCCTGAGTAATTCAAGTCAGAAACCAGGCTGAAGGCTTTAAGGGGGAGGGGGGGGAGATTTAACTGTTTGAAGGGATGACCAAAGGAAATAGAAGATTTGCTGTTTCATGAAAGCCTCATATCAAGGCAGGATGCCTTCTCTGGAAGGTCAAGCTTTACGCGAAAATAAGTTATTAGTCCCTAATTGGTTGAATGCTATGGTGGTGTTATATGAGATGCCAGACTAGGTGAACTGGATCATCCTTTGTAGCCTGAGAATCCATGAATGGGAATGTGTTGTATTTTGTTCCCTTCAGATGTGTACTACTACTGCTGGGTCTTTACTTGGATGGGAATTCATTTAGTTTCAGCTTAGGTCTGTAAGTGTGCTGCTAAGTCTTCAAAGTCTACAGATTGTGCACGTTACAGGTACCTGGTTAATGTGCTTATATTCTTTTAATTTGCTCCTAGTAATTACTATCACATTGGTAGGTTTAAAAGCAAAACCAGTGATAAAAGAGTTTGCAAAGCTATTTTACGAAAGAGCAGTGCATCTTACTGAAAGTTTAACACAGTGCCACAGGCAAGCCTCCCTCTGACTCAGCTCTTTAGTATGGATTGAATATAGTTCATTGAATATAGAATTAGTGTAACTGAAATGGGTTTTATTTACACACCATTAGTTAATATAATGAGTTAATTTTATGTGAGGCAGCTGTCTTCTGGAAGAATCTCCTGACCTGAATCAAGAAGGCCAATGGTATGAGGTTCAAGAAAGCCAAGTGCTGGGTCCTGCACTTGGGTCACAGCAACCCCATGCAGCGCTACAGTCTTGAGGAAGAGTGGCTGGAGAGCTGCCTGGTGGAAAAGGACTTGGGAGTGTTGGTCGACTGCCAGCTGAATGTGAGCTAGCAGTGTGCCCAGGTGGCCAAGAAGGCCAAAAGCATCCTGGCCTGTATCAGGAACAGTGTGGTGAGTAGGACTAAGGAAGCAATCGTCCCCCTGTACTCGGTACTGGTGAGGCCCTACCTCGAGTACTGCGTCCAGTTTTGGGCCTCTCACCACAAAAAGGACATTGAGTTGTTGGAGTGTGTCCAGAGAAGGGCAATGAAGCCGGTTGTGGGGTCTGGAGAATAAGTCTTATGAGGAGCAACTGAGGGAGCTGAGATTGTTTAGCCTGGAGAAAAGGAGGCTGAGGGGAGACCTTATCGCTCTCTACAACTACCTGAAAGGAGGTGGTAGAGAGATGGGGGTCGGTCTCTTCTCTGACAGGCAGTAACAGTAACAGGCAATAAGACAAGAGGAAATGGCCTCAGGTTGTGCCAGGGGAGGTTTAGACTGGATATTAGGAAAAAATTTACACTGAAAGAGTTATTAAGCCTTGGAACAGGCTGCCCAGGCAAGTGGTTGAGGCACCTGGAGGTATTTAAGAGATAGGTAGACATCATGTTTAGAGATGTGGTTTAGTGATGGTTTTTGTCAGAGTTAGGTTCATGGTTGGACTACATAATCTTAAGGGTCCCTTCCAACCTAGGCAGTTCTATGATTCTATGATTCTAAGAGAATTTGGCTTCAGTGCACAAAATTCTGAAGGTAAAATATAGATTGCTGGTGGGTCCTCTGGCTCTCTTCATTTTTGTCCTGGTATTGAGCTGGGTTCAGGGATTGGTAGAGCAAACACTGCATCTCCCAGCAATACAACAAGCTGATTTGGCCCCATACCTAAGTTGAAACAGTAAAAAGTGCTCCCTTATCTTCTATTGCAAGTGCAGTGCCATCTGTGCATATAGGTGTCCTCACGGAGAAAAACAGAATCATCATCCTGTCTTCCAGGAAAGGAACATCTGGGTTAACAGGCAGCTATTCTCTGTAGCTAGGAAGAAGGCGTAAGTGGCTAGAAGCTAAAGCTGGAAATAAGATGGCGATTTTTAAGAGTGAAAGTCATTAACCTAGGAAAGCAGTAGATGCTATTACTTGAAATCCTTAAATTGAGGTTTAAGTTTGGTTGCAGAATGGCTTCTGGGAAGAAATTTTAAGCTTCATGCAAGAATTCTTGAGTTAGGTTTTCTAGTTGGTGCTATGTGATCAGTTAGTTAAATAATCCTAAAGTTGCCTTAAAGCATTTAGCTGTGCGTATAGTCATGTCCAGACCACTCTGTGATAACCAGCAGGATGTGATAGCCTGTGAGATTGAAATGAATGGTGGTCCAAAGGAGTTTTGGTGTGTACCTGCACCAGCGACTTTTGTCCCTTCAAAAGATTTTCTGGTAGACATGCATTATGGTGCATGCCTACTTAAGCAGTTTTGGGCTGGAACCTGACTCACACCCTGTGGCTTGAGGCACGGATGGACAATTAGCAAATAAGAAGTGCCCTACAGATCTGACAGGCTTTCTCTAGCAGTCATTGCAAATGCTCTTTCATTGGAGCTTGTCCCAAGAAAAATGGAACAGTTTTGGAGTGCTTGGGCCAGTCTCCAAGGTAAATGTGACTGCTTTTCAGGGACACCAGTTCCTCAAGGTGCTAATGAAGGTGTGCAGCCCTCATTCATTCTTGCCCGTGTGCTAGGAAACATAGCAAGAGGCCAAGGAAAATAAAAACACTTTTGTAGCTTCCTGTTGTCTGCTGTGTTGGAAGTCAGGCATGGTGGCAGGCAATGGTTTAAATGCATTCCCATTCCTGCAGATGGCTGTGCAAATTTTGTAATTGCCCTTGAAGGGCTTGTCTTTTTCATAAACAATGTATTTTCCACTGTTGCTTGTGGCCCAGCAGACACATGCCTCTTGATATTTTAATATAACGCAATGCAGAGTAATTGTCCTAAAACTCACTTACCTTTTCTTACTGTACCAGGCCCAAAGCCTACAGCACCTGTCCTATTTGGTATCCGTCAGTTGAAAGAAACTAGGCATTGTGAGGAATTTTTTTTTACTTCAGCATGAAAAGGCTTTAAAAGTCACTTTAACAATATTTCTATGTAAAATTGTAAGAAATTAGTCTCATATTGCCAGCCCTTATAAAGAATCATGAGTGATTAAAAAAATGGAGGTATCTAATTATAGTTTAGTCATGATGATGCAAGGGTGGATTTTTGTTGCCATGAGCCAGCTTTTGCCTGTTCTTGTGCTCTTTGCCAGGGCACTGAGTTTGTCCAGATCATTTTGCTCTGTCTCCTGCATAGTTTTAAAAATCCTTGCTGATAAGGTCACACCAAAGCTTCATTGCTCAGCATGAGCAACCTTAACAGTATCAGCGTGCCTCCTAACCAAAATCATTCTCATATTACATTGCAGCCTCTCAAGGAAAGCCAAAACTTTCTAAGGTAGGAGGACTTCTTCATAAGGCTGTGCCAAAAAGACTCATGCATGTTGCCTGTGTACCAAGGGGAGCACGTCTTAGGAGCTGTTTTTCATTTTGCCTTTAATTTAAAAGCCGGAACAACTAACTGTCACTCACAGATAGAGGGAAGGTGGGGCTACCAACCTTCATAGGCAATGTTGTCCCCCACTTGGGGAATGCTGGCTGGTCAGCAGCCCATCCATGTGTGTGGGAGATTATTGCTGCAGATGCATGGTGACAGCAGATCCAGTTCAGGGATGGCAGGATATTTTGTCAGATGACAAGTTATGCACCCTCATGACTGCATCATTCTGGCACCTGAACACCTGGATGGGAGATGTCTCACCTAAATTGCCTGTCCCTGAGATCAATATACAAATTCTTCTGCTTTTGTCATTTAGACTTATTCTTAACATGTTTGAAGCCAAAGTAAATGCTAACATCAGCTGTTCAGGAGTTTTCTGTGAACATCAGGAGATGTTCAAGGTCTAAGGTGCAAAGGCCTGGACTAAGGCAAGGTGACCCTGATTCATGGTTTGGGAACAGAATTCCTGCAGTTCACTCCCCACTGAGATATTCCAATTTTATACAAACACATCTCCCAAGATAAAGAACAGTGTATTTGAGTGACCAAACATTGCACTCTTAGTATTCTGGTCTTCAATTCTCCAACCTTCATCACCTAATAGGCATGATTAAATTAGAAGCCCACATGCCCAACGTCACTGGAGAGAGAAAGCCCCCCTCAGAGGAGAGTTCACCTATCAGGTGGGGTGATTTTCCCTCTGAGGTGCTTGTTTCTTTACATGAAAAGGCACTGGTAAGATGTTCCCAGAGGGGCTGTGGGTCTATCAAGTGGGGTCTGTAGGGTCCCCACAGGCTGACTGAGGAGTGTCATGCTTTTCTCCATGTTTGAGCTAGTTCTCACAATTGACAGTGGAGAGAGCCTCACTGAGCTAGTCTGCCTTGCTTGTAATTACCCTTCATGAAAATAGCGACCAGAGAGAAAGTAGCAGAATCATTTAAATACATTCAGTGGTGTTTGTTTCTGCTCTTAACACCAGTTTGAGTAAGCCTAATTCTGATGAAGTTGATAGGTGTTAGTCTGCTGTAGGAGAAAGGAGTAAAGCTCAGTAAGCACGTAAACTGAAGTACAAATTTCTTCTGAGTCTGTGGTCCAGCAGCGCTCTGAGCTGAAGGTGTGCTGGTTTTAAATCTGCAGTTACTAAGTTCAGTGAGGAGAGTACCTCTTGGAAGATGAGTAAGTATCAACAAAATCTGAGGCCCTGTTTTTGTCTCCTGGGCCCAAAGCTGTCTTGCTGTGAGGGTGGGCACGTCATCTCCCCTTTACGCCAGCAAAGAGGCTAGTTTGGACATATTCACGTGCCAGTCCAAAAGAGTTGGGTTGTTTTTTGTTTTCCTCAGACCTAGAGTTGCCCTTGGAACAGCATGAAGAGTGCACTGGCTGCTGTGAAGCCGTGTTTGTCAGGATGAAAAACTTAGTTTTATTTCCCCCTGCACTCCAGTCATTCTGGACTGGACTTTCCTTGTTTTTCTGCAGCTTACGCGTGGGTAGCACTGCAAGTCCTATTATACTCATAGACTGTACGTTATCTGGCAAACTCTCCTAGGAAATTGCTCATGTGTCCTAGAGAACGTTAAAAAAACCCAACCAAAACGACACAGATCTCTCAGCTGAGAACATATGTGCCCTGTTTCAACATATGTGCCATATTTTGTTGATCCACACCCTGCCCAGATAAGCAATCAACTAATAAACTTGTATCGTGTTGAGTTTTAGAATGGAAATGCTGGTAAGCCCTTAAGTGCAGTGATGTTAGTGGATGATACTGATATAATAAATAGCAGGAGATTCACTCATGCTCACTGCTAAAATACCTAGGAGCTTCACTTTCTTTCCAGCTTGGAAAAGTTTCCATTTACAGGTTGCTTTTCCCATTTATAGATTTATCTACTGCTGAATTCAGCAGTCTTTGTCTCTTGCCACTTTGTCCACCTTCACATTAAGAAAACATCTCTGATGCTGTACTTAATTCTTTTTGAAACTTTTAGTTAAAAAATCGAATGTATTTGCCTTTAGCCTATTCCAGCACTGGATTCCAGCATATCTTGCTTTTGGTTCCTGGAAAGAATGCTGTCAAAAACTCTTAAGTTTTGAACGCCTTTCCATTAATGTCCTGTTTCTTGTCTGCTCTCTCCCTTTGCATTTGACTGTTTTTTAAAAATAATTTTTTGTTGAGTTGTATTCTTGACAGCTCCCATTCTTGTGGTTAATTTCTTATTTTATATGTCAGCATAAGACTCAGGGTAGTGCCTTGTAGGTGGATGTGTCTACGTGGGGATGTTCATGTATATTAAGCAGAGGTGTGAATTGCAGGGCATGAGCTTTTTTGGTAAAGGTGTTTGTAGATAGAAAATGTTATTAGAATTATTAAATATAAAAATATAATAATTTTTATAATCAAAAGACTTATTTTCTTGAAATGGCTGTTGAGAATAAAGAATGTATTCCCTGTCAAGCTACAAATGCTTTAAGACAGGTCAAATTTTAGATCTGAATGACCTGACAGAGACCTATAATCCTCTGAGGGTTGAGAGGGTAATTTACTCACTGTGTCCATGCAGTTTTTAGCCTCTGTGCTGAGTCTGCATATTGGTTATGTTGTAGGCAGCAGTCTGCTGTAAATGGGACTGTTTCCTCATAGGCTGCTGAACACCCAAGTAACGAAAGTGAGTGTTGATTACTACTGGAAGTAGTATTACTACAACTTGTTGGCCTAGCAGTGAAAGGCATGGTGGCTTTTTACTTAGTTCCTTTTCTTTGTCCTGACGGGCTCTTGCGTGTGTTCTGTTGCTTTCTTTTATTCTTTAATCCCTTCTTTTATATTTCCCAGTTTCCTCACAATTCATTGTGAAGTTGCCAGGCTTGCGCCCATAGCTGCCCAAACCCCACAGCAGCACCCTTCTGGAAGGGTGCTTTTCCTTCCTGGTTCGCTCTTCCTCCCCTCTTTCTCCTCCTGATGCGTTGTCCCAGTTGTTTCTGCAGCTATGGTGTGAACTGAGGTGGGAGACCAATCTGCATTAAAACCTAGATTTTTTTCTTTGCCAGCTTAGCTTTAATTAGTAGAGCTCCTGGTTTATTGCACAGCTAGCTATCTGGATGCTGGAGCAGCCACATAGCTCGGGACGGCACAGAAGGTTCAAGACACCAGGAGACAGCTTGCTTTGGAAGCACTGCTGATGTATATCAGCGTACAATGTTTGGTAAAATGTGGCCTGTTCCCCTTACCTCCTGGAGGAAGCCATAATTATTAGGCTTTATTTTATTTTTCCACAGTTTCTTCTAAAGGCTGTAGTTCTTCAGAAAAAAAATAAATATTATAAAATCAGGGGCAAAAGCAGAAATAAAATGATACAGGACTGGATGCAGTCACAGTATTGATAGAGAAGCTGTGCAGAGAGCTACTTCTTCCAGATTGAGTACTGTTAACATCCTCACCTCCTGCTCAGCTGGAATCCACTGGAATGAGCAAAGCATGATTTTTTGCCCCATTCTTTTTCTACATCATGCTTTTTCAATTCACACAACTGCAGCCCAGTCTTATCCTGGGGGGAGTGGGATGGGGTTTACACCCCAGATGATTTTGAAGCATGAGAACTAGAACAAGGCCTTCGTTTTTCTTTCCCACTTATGGCTTGACCTGTATTTGAACTCGGATCTCTAGGGGCTGCTGCACAAACCTGCCACAGAGCTCCATGGTCGTGTCCTAATCCTTGTCTTCTGTTCTGAAGGTGTTCCACTCTTGCAGAAGAAAAGGCTAGCCCAAATGGAAATGTAAAAAAAAATAATAAATGGGTGCACTGCAGAACTGGAGAGCCAGAGCACCAGTTTTTTTACTGACCATCCTGTCATTTTTTGTGTTCAGCTTCTTTGCAAAATGGCTTTTATCAGAAGAAAAGCTATTGGCTGCGATAAATGTTCCAGGCACAGGATCTGAGTGAGTGACTGAGGCAGAGTTTGTATTGAGTGGCTATGATGTTTTGCACTCCGTAGCACACAATGGGAAATAAGGCCAAGAGGATGTTGTTTATTCTGATCCTTAAATGTAACAAAGTTGTGAAACAGTTTGCTAAAGCTTCTCTCATTCTCTTCTCACCTTTCTTTTGTGCCCTTGAATCCTTTCTAAGTATACACACAGATCTGTGTCACTCTGTGCAGCTCCCTATATAGCTCACATGGCTGAAAGATGTATCTAAGTGCTTTCTACTACCATAGCAAGAAAATCAATATACCAAATGTCTGTCTTTCTCCTGCCGCTGTTCATGGGAGTAGTTTAGAAACTAGTTCAGACACTCATAACTGCAGACTAGCGTCTAAATTTTGCAGATAATTTCCATTTTATCTGTGCATTGTATAATCATCTCCATCTTTATGTGTGAAGGCAACGGCAGAGTTACTGTGTAGTGCGTCCTTGCTTTCTCCTTAGCTATTGTGTTCCTCTCCTATTGTTGTTTTGAAGTGGGCCCAGTCTGTTCTTTCTCATTCTCTCTTCTACGTTCCATTTTATTTACTGCCATTGGCATGATCTGCATTATTTATTGCTCGTTACTCTCTCTTTGGCCTCTGGAATAATGGTTGTGTAGTGTCTTGGTTTCACCCTAGGATCTACACAGTCCTTCATTAGCAGCTTCTTTGTCTCTTTTTAATGTTATTTCCCAACACTGCTGCTGTATACCTTTCTTTCCCTTTAAGCATTATCTTAGCATTTGCATTTCCATTAAGTTAGAGTGAAAGCATATCATTCCCTTGTTTCTTAAATTTACCCAATATTTTCAACATCTGCTAATATATTTGTACAGTTCAGTCATTCTAAATAGTTTTTTCATGCATTCTCTGAAGTCTCATTAAAAGGAAAATATTACATGCTGCATCCCCCTCTTATGACTGATCAATTATCTGTATCTAGTCAAGTGGTATTACTTGTGATTCTCAGGCTGTAAAAGTTTGCTTTTGATTTTTCACATGTTATGTACTTGCACAGCATTCTTTGTCAGACTGGGGGGGATTAGGGAGGGGAGGTTAATTTTTTTTTTATCTGTCTAAACCACCCATGTCCCTAGAGTAACCGGGCCATTACGTGTTCCCCATAAAAAAAGTAGAGCCTTGCACAGTGGTCTGAGCACATGACAGAGGGCTTGGAGTTACTAATTTCCTGTATCCCCTACTTTTGTAAGGGGTGATATTTGATCAGGTGGTGTTAATTCAGCCAGGTTTCGAAAATTGCCATGTGTTTTTGATAACCCATTGTTTGATAATCTGCCTTTTTGAACATCTTGAAAAACAGAACAAAAA
The DNA here is from genome assembly GCF_963924245.1 of Chroicocephalus ridibundus. Taxonomy (NCBI): domain Eukaryota; kingdom Metazoa; phylum Chordata; class Aves; order Charadriiformes; family Laridae; genus Chroicocephalus; species Chroicocephalus ridibundus. The sequence continues at coordinate 136,024,744 of NC_086284.1, read as the reverse complement.
ACTCACTGCTGTGGCTGCCTCAAGTGCTGCGACAGCCACCCTGTCTGCACATTCAACCATAAGGTTGGATAAACAGGGCAGTTTACTATTCAAATTTATGTTTTGGATAGCCCTAAATAGGCCACATAACAAACGAAGTGGTGCAACTAAAGCAAAGAAGAAGGATGGAGTGAGAGTGCTCTCCCGACAACTAAAGTTTCAGGTTTTTAACGTCAAGGTTCAGTTTCCAGCTTTGACTTGATATATCACGTGAGCATGTCTCTGGCCTCACTTTTAGCTCCTGCAGCTTCTCTCCACAGGTGTACTGTTAGTTGCTACCTCGCAGGGATTTCTGTGACTGATGCAGGGATGCTCCGAGATCCTGGGAAGGGACAGAGAAAGGCATTGAGACGCATTGAGACTGTCATTTTACTGTATATTAAGGTGTATTAGAAAGCAGGAAGTCTTGAGATGGAAGTCCATTGTCAACTCATCCTTCTAATTTACACCTGCAAAGCACTTGCACAATTGTTCATCATTCTTATTCCATAATTTATAATAAATTGTTTTACCTTACGAGGCAGGAGGATAATCTTTCAGAGGCTTGCCACTTCAACCCTTTTCTGTCCATTGATGAGCAGAGCTCCAAAAGCGCTACTGGGAGAAATTTGGCCCCCTGTGTGTCTCCTCTCCCATTCCTTCCAGCTTCCTTGAACACCTTTCTTCTTCAGACTTGTAGCAGCTCTTTTTAGAAGTGTAGTTATCAGTTGTGTGTTTGTCATCTCTGGCTCTGGGCTTTGCTACGTTTCTGGATCCATAGATTGTTTTTTATGCAACTCGTGGAAAGGAAAAGACATATAATGAACTTTGTGCCCTCCACTTAGTTCAATATGTGGCCAGGCCTGCACACACAGACCCAGAAAAATACTTGGAGCTGTGAAGCCTCATCTTCATCTCCACAAGGGTTCCTCTGGAGGACATTAGAAAATATCAGTAGGCAAGCTTAGATAAACAGTACGATTAGATAAACAGTAGCAGTGCACTACCTTTGATTTGGCAGCCATAATCCAGTTGGATTAAGATGAGATCATATGATTTAGCTTGCCTTTAATAACAAAGAAACAGCATTTAATAGCTGCTAGCCAGTTAATTTCCACAATACCTTTGCGAGGAAGGCATGTTATCAAGTTGGGAAACTGAGGCAAAGGGATTTATCTAAATCTTAGAAAACACCTCCGATTACTTTTCAGTTCTGATGTGCTTAACCAGAAGTAGACACAGGTCCAGCCAGAGGCTGGGGTGGAAGGACACTACTCACTGTGCTGCCAAACCATATGGGGTTTTCGTTAGTAAGGTGTGCTAATAACTGATGGGTTTTGCAAAAAACCTGTTCATACTGTTGCCTTCCCCTTCTGTCCTCTGAACTAAGCACACTCTTCAGGTTTTGCGACAAAATCTAGAGCTCCGTTTCTTTCATGTACCAACATTCACTTGCAAAAATGAGCAGGGTCACCTGAGTTCAGGGTGCATGAGCAGAAGGTGGCTTTGTCTCTGGTCGCTGCTGCCCTGTGCCAGTTGGCGGTTGCCTGTGTGGACACAAGAGCCTGGATTTGGACTGAGGTGCCTAGATGTAGGCACTGAATTTGGGCCCTTTTTTTACCCCCTCTGCTTTGTTTGCTTTCACCAAAGCTCCACTTTGGAGTGTTGGAAAATTAAAAGGTTGCTCAGAGCAGTTTCATGACTACCATGCAAATATACCTGCCGTTGGAAAATAGTAATCACTCTGGAGTAACACAGTAATAGTAAAAGCTCGTGCTGTCGGGATGAAATGTGCATATATAGAGTTGCTGGGGAAATGTCTATACAAGGTCTGCAGAGGAGGCTGGGATTATTTTTTTTTCTTTGCAACTTATACAGAATTTCTGATGGGAATACTTCACAACTGAAGCTCTGCCTTCCCTTGGGGGAAATGCAACCATTTAACTTCTTTCTTCTTTATATGTATACTGAGGAACTGATGGTTTGATCCCATGGGAAGTCTGTATCTGTTCACAGTTACATTTGTTCATTTCAGGAGGATTCTGTGTTATCTGGGAAAAAGAGAAAAAAAAAAAAAGGATTTGGCTTAGTTTATTGTATTGCCAGTTCTTTCTGCCACACCAAGGAAGATGTGCATTTACAAATTTGATTTTAAACTGGGGTGAAGGAGGTAGAAATCAAAGAAATTATTATCAGGTCGGGGGTGGGAGCTGGTGGGAAGAATATGGGGGGAGGCAGTGTGAATCAGGAGGCAGTAGCTTTGAAACTGGATACAATAAATTACTCTAATTTATTGTTTATATTTGTGATTGCATGCAGTTGCATCTCTTTTTGCTTTGCTTGATCATAGGAAACAGCACATTTTTAAGCAAAAAAGAGAAGCCTCTGAGTTCCCATCTTGGTCTGGAGACGTACTACGATGCAAACTTTAATGACATTTGTGCAGAGGAAAGGAAAATAGTGAGACAGAGTACTGAAACAAAGGGAGGCAGGATATCGAGAAATGTGAGCTTTGATGCCATTTAGAAAGGGTCTGGATCCCATGATTTATCTAAAAATGACAAGATGCCCCTCTAAAAATGCAAATGTTGGCACTGCATCTTGTGGCTATAATGAATGAGTCTTTCAGACAATGGAAACATTCAACTTGTTCTAGGGCACTTACTGTGGCTCCATATGCTGAGCTGCATGCTCCTGGCCTTTAATCACTCTGCCTTTGTTTTTTTCAAAACTTAAATTAGAAGCACATTAGTGTTTATATGGTGTACACTCGGGATTTGGGGTTTTTTTGTGTGTTTGTTCGTGGAGAGTTGGTTTTGGTTTTTAACACTAAATAAGGCCGATGAATGCAGTCATCTTGAATGTACGGGACAGGACATGGCAAATCATTGGAAACTTAAGTTGGCAACAGCAAAACGATGTAAATTTTGAGCTGCTAATGGCAAGTAGGACTCCAGCTTTGGGGCGAGGGGAGAAACTATGTTACACAGTGGGGAGCCATTTAAACCCTCCTCTGACCCGCCAAGAGGACGCCTCTATGCTTTCTGGTTTATTCGAAGGGAGATAAAGCCAAAGTTTTCCTTTGTTGTAAGTTTGGGTTTAAAAGAATCATTTCATAGACGTGCAGACTGAGCTGCAGTCTTGCCCCTATGAACCTGACCCGGAGCACAATGCACCCCATCTTATGGCTGTCGTTAACAGGGGCTTTAGTGTTGGCTGCATTTTACTATTAGCAGTTTACTATGCAGATTTTTTTGGGATTAAGGAAAAGAATAGAGAGCCATCCATCAAATAAAATAGGAAACCGACCACTCTTTCCTTGAAGATTTTTTTGGGAGGGGTTTATCCCACATGCATAATATTTAATTTTCTGGATGCATATATGCAGCGTATATGCGAGTGGGCACATGTATAACTCCATTACAAGTTTTAAAAGCTCTGTTTCTGACAGAAAAGCGGGCTAATTAATAGGAGTAGGAGACAAAATGCCAGCTTGTAGATTTGTTTCCCCTGCAGAAATCAGCCCCCCTGTTAGACTGCTCCTTCTTGATCTGATGTAACAAGAAGAGAGAGTCAGCTGTGAATCAAGCGCCCTGTTCTCATTTCCTTGATCATTGACATGGTTTGAGAGAGAGAAAGGAGGAGGGATTATTTGTGAGGTTATTAAAAAAAAAAAAAAAAAAATCCTCGCTCCCCCTCCTCCTCTCCTTCAAGATGCACAGGCACTTCCAGAATGTTCCATAATGTGAATCTGACTTTTCTCATTAAACATCGTCCTCTTTCCCCCCTACTCCTTGTTAGTTAAAAAGCGCTGTTTACAAGTCACTAAGCAGATAATTCTGAGCTTTGACGAGCGGATTGCCAGTTTGCAATACAGTTGAAAACGCGTTGTTTTTTTCAGTCGGCAAGCTGTTTAATGGTTTCAGAAATTAAAGGCTAATTGCACTTGAGTGAATATGTGCTTTTCTAAGCCCACTGTTACCATTATTAGGGTGTTTACCAGTTCGGAAAATTCTCTTTTTACATAAATCTGCTAATTCTTCATTGCTGCCCTGTCCTGGAAAGCAGCCACGCTGAGAGTTTTGGCCACATCAGACTGACAAGCTGGGGTGGGTTTTTTTGGTGCAACTTTAATCGTTGCGTGTCATCGGATTTCTGTGCAATGGTTTCGCTTGCAGGATTGTGCAAGTTTGTTCACATAACGTTCATGTTGTAAATGATCCCTTGTGAAAGAAAACTGCATGTCGATATTCTCATTCTCTAATCAAGGAGATTAGGAAGTTGATTGCCTTCAGAGAATAAGCAAGAAATACAAGGGTAGATTTGGTAGCAGAAAAAGTTTGGCTGTTGTATGCTGCAGTATGCTTCTGCAATATATAAAATTGCTGGTGAGTAGAAGAGCTTGGGAATGCTTCTAAAACAGATTTTCAATACCAATAATATTAATGGAAGCCTTTCCTGGAGAACGTGGCTGGTCAGAAAATCCAAAGCCATTGCACCTTAATAGAAAGACTGTTTCATTATTTCCTGGCATTTGCTTTCTTTCTAATTAATGTCATACACAGAAGGGGTAATCATTCAGCCATCTTTCTAGCTTAAAAAGAGTCAAAGATTAAAAAACAAACAATTACCCAATGTAATTAATTTGAGAGGGGATTTTGGGGGGTATGTTTAGAGGGAGGGGTTGTTCCCCTCTTCTGTTGCAGGCAGCGTTTGTCATTCTTTGGCAGGAATGACTAATTTATTGTCTGACTCTCCAATCTGGATGCATACGGGGTGGCTTTCATTCCCTCCCCCGCCGCCAAAACTCTTCTGATGTGCTGTGTATTTGTTTGGGAGGGGAAAGAGGAGGGGGGGAAGGGAGAAGGTTATATGTTTCTGACCTGCTTTACTGCTTTTCAACTGAAAGTAAATTAATGCACACGCTAGATTCCCCTCTGCTGTGCTGATTGGATCCTTGTGCCGATTAAATATTTCACACTGATAGAGGGATGCTGAAAGCACTCAGCTGGTAATGTGGTATGTACATCAGTGGTACAATAACTGACTTCCAGGTTAAAGTCAAACAAAACCCCCAGTTTGCTGCAGTTTTGATTAGAATGAGTTTCACTTTGAATTTAAATCCTTGAGCCTGCTGCAGCGATGGCTAATTAACTGAGATCTGATAGAAAGGAATACATTCTTACTTCTAATGACAGGCAGGCAGGAAGTTGTCAAAAAAAAGAAAGAAAGAAAGAAAGAAAGAAAGAAAGAAAGAAAGAAAGAAAGAAAGAAAGAAAGAGAAAGAAAAAGAAGAAGCCAGCAGACAAAAGAAGCCTTTAAAAAAATAAGAATGCTGAGATTGTACTTCTGCACATGTAAACCTCCCTGCCCGTGTTTCACACTCAGCCTCCTTCGGCTGAAAGTCCGCCCATAGAAAGCCCGTTTCGATCGAGTTTCCAGATTTTCTTCAGCTATTATCTTAATACTCCTGACTAAAATTAACACCCGAGTTCCACCTAGTCGGGCAGTCCCTGCCTCCTCGTTTATTAAGCGCGCTTTTGGGGGCTTCCTTGAGGAGAGGGCAAGGGACACACACAGGGGTTTGCTGCGCGGAGCAGCCGAGGGAGTGTCCGCTCCGCTCCGCTCCGCGCAGCGCCGGCCTGGAGGAGGAGGAGGGAGGAAGGCTTCCTGCCCCCGGGTACCGCACATCATCCCGCACAGCAGTGACCCCTCCCTGGGGGTCATTAAATACTTCTGTCGAGCGATTTCTCCTCCCTCCCCTCCTTTCTCCCCATCCCTTCCCCCCGCCCCAGCTTCGGCGTCGCAGGGAGAGCGCTTGCATCAAACTGACAGGTCATTTACCGAGAGACTGGCAGGAGGAACTACCCCAGCCTTCCTTAAAAACGCTCCTCCTCCTCGGTTTCACATCTTGAACACCATTACATCGAAATACTGTGTTTCAGAAACAGTGCATAAAACTTTTGCATGCCAAGTGTCTTCATCCTTGGTTGTATGAAAACATGTTTTACTGTCTTCTCTTCGGGCACAGGCAACCTGGTGCCCAAGGGTTGTATGCAAAGGGAAGCATTTTTTATGGGAGTCCAGGGATAAAATATAGACTACAGAGCCTTTCGCCTCCATAAGCATCCACCAAACTGCCGTGGGTGCCCATGTATGCGTACATATATATGCTCAGCCAAAGCCCTGCTCATTCCTTTCTCAGTGTGTAAAGATATGCAGGTGGTTGGTTCATCACTAAAAGCACAGATTAGGCAGGATCAGCTGTGTATGTAAGTAGCAACATGGAAATTCACGGAGAAATACGTGGAAATTCATAGGATTGTACAAAAATCCTAAGAGACTATACTAAAGTGCTATAGCTGGTGGCCCGTCCGCAATGCATTTGTGTGTTGTCGCTCTTTGCATATTAAATATTCCGTTGTTCAAGAGAATTTTATTGTGACAATTGAGTAAATGAACAGAGGTCACGGCTCTCATTGCAGGAGAAGTCTGTTCAGCTGTTTTGCATGCAGGGCCTTAGATTAGTGCCGAATGCTAAATTATTAATTGACGAGCCATCATTTTGGTTTGAAAGTGGATTGCCAGTCTTCTGCAAGCTAAATAAACTCTCAGGGTTATGCCAAATGTTTTCTCTTAGCCAGGGGGCCACTAAGGTAAAGAACTGATATTGCTCTGAAAACAATTGCAGTTTTTCACAGTGAAACTGCTTTGTCAGGAGAGCATCATTCTAGAAAGATTAATGGACTGAAGTCTCTATCTACAGCATGTAGGTCTTAAAATATAAATGTGATGGACAGTGAATTTTAGGTCCTTTTTAAACAGGTCTCGTATTTTACTATGAAAACGTGAAGGTTTGTTGAGAGGCATGCGTTTGTTTTAAATCACTGCTGTGGCAAAGAGCAGCCAGTAGCAGAGTATTCCTCCATTGTAGAATACGACCGTATTCTTGTTTGAGACGTATGTGCGCAGTAAAGTTGACATCAACTCTGTAAGGATTTGAAGAAGTGATGTAAGCTGCAGCAGAGAAAAAATGAAGGAACGGAAACATTGCGCTGAAAGTGACACTGTCCGTGCAGAGCCTGCTGGAGCCTGCGCGCACGTGTATGTGCATACATGTACTGTGTGGCTCAGCGTGTGTATCACAACAGCACAGCCGCCTTCAAATCCTTTCTCCCTTTGCTCTTTCCCATTATTCACTAAACAGAATGATTTGTGGTACGTGATGGAGAAGTAGCATTTGAGTAGCCGCTAGTAGGGACACTAAGCCTGTTGCCCGGTTGCCGTGTCATCTGCAAATCTTCACAGCACAGACCTCGTCAGGAAGGAGAGGGCGGGCAGAGGGCTTACATGTACAAATAAATAGAAAGGCCAGAGTTATTTTGATATATATGGAAAAAATATTAGCTCTGCTTTGAATAGTTGAGACTGTGCCACATACAAGATGGGAAATCATAAACAAGCGGCAGCTTTCCAGCACATTGTAGTGTGTTTGCATGTGACTGGCATACATATTTCAAACTCCGGTTTGCCTGTGGCATCCTGCAGTGAAAATGAAAGTTGTGTTGCTATTGAAAAGGAACTGCTTCAAAATTGGTGTATTGTGAGGACTGTTACGCTGTGGATGAGAAGCAGCGACCTGCTTTCCAGCATTTAAAGCCAATTTTTTTTCTTTTTTCTTTTTTTTTTTTTCTCTTTTGGCTCTTCCATTATATCAGCACATGTTTTCAGCTGCAGTGTCCAAAGCTTGCTTAGTTTCTTATTATTCATCATTCCAAAAGTGTCAGAGAATATGTTATGCTGACTGATTCTCAAAATGCAGATTTTCTCTCTCTTTAAAAACCAAGACTATTCTTTTAATTAATCTGGCAGAAATAGAATACAGCAGATGTAGGTTTTGTTGAGGATTTTTTTAATCTCTCATATCATAATCTTTGTTTCTGCCAACACTCCTTTATCAATGTCTTCTTGGGGGTATAAAATAAAAATGGTCATTACAAAGAAAAACAGCATAATAGCTCGTCTCCTACTAATGTAATCTGATTAAGGAGGGTATTTCTGAAGTTTTGCTAGGTACATTTTCAGAAAATTAATAAATGAGACACAGAAGAGATACTGTAGCTTCTTTTCCCCAGACAGACAATTTTTCTGTAACTCTCTTTTGGAAGCTAATCTTGAGCACCTGATCCTTTGTATATGCTTCCATATTTAGTTTCTAAAATTTGCAGTTATTTAAATAAATTTAGCATAGCATTGCTCTGTGGGGAGGTCACTGGCATGGGCCAGTTGGTCCTTGCAAGCCTATCACAGGGACACATTTTTCCCCCCCTGTATTTACTTAGAAAAGCCGCAAAACCTAAATGAAAATGAAGGTTTTCCATTAGATGAATGTTTGATTTTAATATTTATCTGAAATTAGACTGAAACAAGCAGTAACCCTTACCTCCTTAGCTTTTTTTGTCGCATACATCTGAATAGACAGCTTTGTCAGTTTATTAGGAAAATACTCATCACATACAAAGACATACAAAACTGACTGTTAATGCATATAGAAGAACAGTGGAAACAGGCTGGATAGTAGTTTGAGTCATGAAGTTTTTTGTTTGTTTGTTTGCATCATTTGCTGCTTTTGTACTTCTTGGTACGATTTCCTCCTTTGGAACAAGACAAGAAACAATTACATGCTATTGAATTGTGTCAGGAGAGTCATAATCTACTTCTGCTTATATACTTGACTTTTCCACCCAGCTACTAAGTATTGTATGGGATCATGGAGTTTTATTTGCTTGGATGTTTTTTGTTGCTGAACTCCCTGAGAGAAAAGTAAAGCTGTACTAATACGGTTAGAATACTACATATTAGAAATCGTATTTAAGTGAAAATCTTGAAATCAGTACAGTAACAGTATTTCTGTAAGAAGTTTTTCATCCCGTAATCAAAATACATTTCTGAGGACAGACATTAAAATATATTTCAATACAATGACCTATCAGGGATCATGAATGCTCTTAGTTCCACAAAAAAAGAAACCCTGGTGCTGACGTCAGCAGCAAACCTCTGGTTGTCTGTAGCAGAGCTAGGATATCACTCCTGGACTAACTCCAGTTCGGTAATGGATTTACAGCACTGAAACCAAGTCCAGCATTTTCTGACAGTCTGTGAGCTTTGGAAGTCTTTCACGTGACAGAAATCAAAACAAAAATACAGTCACAAGCTGAACTCTTAATCCGAAAGCTTTGTATTATTGTACAGGTTAATAAGGCGCTGCACAAGGAGGTTTTCAGTAGAGTTGGGAAGAGGTAGTGTTCAGCTCTCCTACATGCAGTCGTTTTGCATCTGTAGCAACATAACAGTACAAGGAACACCAGTGGAAAACTGCACAACAACCAAACAGAAAAATAGCAGTTCTATAGAATTTTGTCATAAGCAACTTCTCCTACCTACATAAAACACACCTGAGCTTCTTGGCTTTCACTTGAGTACTTTTAAACTAACAGACAGGTGTATTTCTGTACTGAAAGAAAAGTTATTTCCTCTTCAAAACATCTATGACGTGCAACAGTATAGTTTAAGGAAAATAACGCCTATGCTTCCTTGGGATGGTAGGATAATGAAGAATGAAAGGTAAAGGCACAAGTAAACAAACTTAAAACAATTTATATGAAGTCATGATTACTAGAATAATGCTGACATTAAAAGAGTAATTTCTTTACATTAAAATATGCAGCAGCTATCTCTGATAAAGTGCATGCTTGCTATTTCACATAAACACAAGAACTACAGTTCCTAGAGCAAACATATTTGACAAGTAAGGCTTTACAGCCTTAAAGTATATAATGGATTTAAAGGTAAGAAGGAAGTTACCTTCTTAAAAGTCAGTTAGTTTTGTACTACAAGGCTTCTACTTTATGCCCAGAAGTAAGATTTTCAGCCTTGATTCTAGAAAGAACTAAGCACGGCTGTGACTTTATACACACACGCGCGTATGTTTAAAATACAGTGTGTGTGTGTATATATATATACACACACACACCCCCCAAGGAGGTTTTCATACCTCCTTTCATATATATATATACACACACACACACTGTATTTTAAACAGGCAAAGTTGACAACAAAATTCTTAATGACTTTTTTTAATAGTACAGCAGCAGACCTAGACAGGCGGTGAAATTTCCTGAAAGGGTTCGCATCAGAGGCAATTGCACGGAAGCCATAGGACCAGTCAGCGAATAAAGTTAAACATGGGCAGAAGTCTTTGCAGGATTAAGTACCTTTGATGTCAACTCTTGTAAAAATGAGATGTTTAATGCTTCGAAGTATCAAAAGAGGCTCGAACCAGGACATTTTTTCCCCATATAAGAACAGCTTCTGAGATAATTTGAAGTGCAACAACTTTATAAAAGTTTTTTTCTTTTCAAAAGCGAGCATTTTATGCAGACACTGGCATTCACCATATGGCAATTTCAGAGTGCCTATAGAAATCTCAAGTCTTGTAAGAGATACTGCAAATAGGTCATAATCAATGTGTTCCTATTACAGAGGACAGAACAGCCACTCTGTAGCAATTTAAAAGTACAACTGTTAAGAAAAACAGAGAACTGCGAGTTAAAATGGGTGCCGTGGAGAAAACTTCGCTTGAAACAAAAAAAAAAAAAATCCCACCCCAAAACCAAAACACTGGAAAAACAGTGAAAGTTTGTGAGGGGAAAAAAAAAAAAGAAAAGAAGTTGTTAAAGAAGAAACAACAACAAAAAAAAAAAGAGTCCGAAGTAAGTCAGGGTGAAAGAACAGACGTAAGGAAGCGCTGGGGTGAGGCGAGCAGGTGTAGATTTTCGGACTGATGGAAGAGAAAGTTGAAAAGAACGTTCTTTACGTCTAAAGGCCTTTTATTATTAGTTAGAGCTGAGTATTATCTAGACCTATACCAAGATCATTAGTTACGGGCATAAACAGATACCAAAGGAAAAAACCAACCCGAGTGAAACCGCGAGTCCCCGAGGGAGCGGGGGAAGCCCAGCCTTTCCCCTTCCCTTCCCGCCTGTCCCTTCCAAGGAGAAAACCGTAAAAGGAAGTAAACCCAAATCCGTGTCGGCGGGGCCGAGCCCGGCAGGGCAGCTCCAGCCGGGCCGGGGTGCCGAGCGGCGGCGGCGGGGGCCGGGGGGCCGGGGTCCGGCTGCAGCCCGGCGGCTGACGGTGCCGCTTCTCTCTCCCCTTCTCTCCCCCGGCAGAAGCTGGCGGTGCGGAGCTGCCCCGCGGCCCTGCTGGTGGGCAGCGGCGCCAGCGGCAGCGCTAAGCCCGGCGGCGTCCCGGCGCTCCTCAAGGCACCCGGCGGCGGCGGGAGCCCCAGCGGCAGCCCCGGGCAGAGCCTGTCCATCTCCGTCCTGCCGGCCAAGGCTCCCATCGCGATGGTGACGGCGCACCTCAACGGCGGGCTGGGCTGCAGCGCCGCGGGCGTGGAGCCCCCGCAGAGCGCCCCCATCAACCTGCAGACCACGGCCAAGCCGCTCGGCGCCCGCCGGCCGACCGACATCGGCTCCAACGCCCAGGTAACGGCGGGAGGCAGGGAAGGAGGGAGGGAGGGAGAGAGAGCGGGGGGCGGCGCGCTGCGGGCTCCGCAGCCGCAGCAGCCGCCGCCGAGGGGGGCGGGCGGGGCGGGGCCGGCGCCCCGACGGGGCGGGGAGGGGCGGCTGCTGGTGGCTGGCGGGGGGGGCGGCGTGGTGTCGGGGCGAGGGGAGACCTGCTGCTTCGTCCAAGTGCGCTCGGGGTACGGAAGCTCGCCCGGCTGCCCTGAAAGGGGAAGGGCTTCTCCCTCTGGTGCTGCAGGGACCCTCCGCCCCACCGCGAGTGAGGGGGTACGGGGACTCCCTAGCCGTGCCTGGGGCAGAGGAGGCGGAGAGCAGGCAGGGGAGCGGGGCTGAAGGGCGGGACTGCGGGTGTCCGGTGGGTTTGGGGGACAGGCAGGTCCCCTCTCCCCTGACGGCGTGGGCGGGACGTGGGCCCTGATCGAGGAAAGGTGCGGTGAGTGGAGGGGGAGTTGGCTGCTTCTCGTTGCTTGCCCTCAGTTGCCCACCTTTTGTGATTAGGAATAACTTAATCACCTTTTGTGATTAAGGTAACTTTTTTGATTAAGAAACATTTCTTAAAACCAACAAGGTATCTGTAAAGAAATGTTGGTTGCCACGTTGTGAGCTTGGATACTACTCGTGGGGACGGAGGGTGTCCTGGCTGTGCCGTCCTTTCAAGCACCCGTGGTGTGGTGCCGGTACCTTCTCTCGCTTAGGCAGAGGGAGCAAAAGCACAAACTCTATGGGAGCAGGCAGGGTGGCAGGCTGTTGCTTCCAGGTCCAGGTGTTTATGTATGTGTATGTTTAATGCTTATGTTCACAGTAGTCTAAATATGAAATAAATTTATTGAATTAGAGAAAGGAGGGCAAAAGAGGAGGGGGTGCTGTTTGCCAGACACATCGTTTCATGTAGTCCGTTAACAGCCACAAAAGAAGTTTTTACTCCAGGAATGGTGTGTGTCAGGAGAGGGAAATTATGCTAATGAAGTTAAAACGTGTAGAAAGTGTCAAAGCCTTCCCTTCGGAAAAGGGAGTGTAAACTATTATTGCTAACATTGGAGATGTGGATTTCTTTTCTGCTTTCTGCACATAGAAGCTCTGGCAGTCTGTTTTTTGTACCTTAATTCCCCTTCACAAGCTCAGGATGTGAATCTCTAAAAATCAGCAAAGAAGAACTGTACCTGAAGACGTTTGTAAATCAGGCTTATGTTGGAATCTGTGAGGCTTTTTAATACCCAAGAAGTTCCTTCTTAAACACCGGAGAGGGAATGACCATCACCTACTGCGTCTGCTAACAAATGGGAAAGCACATCCAACCACTTGAGGAGCCAAATTGTCCTGTCACTTTTTCTGGGGAAATGGCATTGTCTTTAGCTGTTGCACTAAAGCAGCTGTGTGTGGAATTTGGTTTTGAATCTCTTTTCTGTATTCATGCTGGGTAATTTCCTTTATTGAAGGTGTTGTTTATGCTTTATTGAAAAAGATACTTGAAGCTATTTCAGTAGATATTTCTTGGAATCCTGGAACATAACTATATGAATGATAAAGTTTCAATATTTCAATGGTCTATCATTTTGTGAAGGACTATCTTTTACTGTCACTGTCAGGAGGCATAGGAAGAAAAGAATCAAAACAGTGAAGGAAGAAGCTTGAAGTAACATTTGATGTATTTAGCCTGAATAGTGAAATAACAGTCCCAGGGACTGGAGAACAGTGCAGGTTACAACAGTTAGCTGCAAACTTGTAACTTGTGCAAGTGTTGTTAGAGGAAAAGACTTTCTAATCTGGTAAACTGGTGTGCTGTTGAATTATCCATAGTGCTTCCCATGTACCTTTCCAAAAAGGGCAAACTGGTCCCACTTCCACCTTGCACGTCCTCAGATGTGCTGCCGTCAGCGGTGTATTGCAACCTGCTGGAGCTTGTGCACGTGTTTCTGTTCTGTGTTCTCTCAAACCTGAAACCGTATTTGCCCTGGCATCACAACTTTTCTTGCAAAGAACAGCCTCGTTTTGAGCAGAAGCTTGCTATTATTGGAATGGCATGGGAATATTGTTCAGCATTTGGGGTTTGCCTTGGTTTTGATAGACGAAGAGGTCCAGAGTTTCTCTTTAGAAATGTCTGCACGTTGCAAATTTTCAACAGCTGTAGTTTTGTGATTTAGTATCTCTGATTATGTTAGTAATTTATGGAAGAAGAAGCTGAGCAATGGCAAGTTTCTGAAGCAGAGGGCTATAGTGGTTTCATCTTTTGAGAATAGTCAGCAGGCATAGATAAAAACAATTAGAAATACTGAATTGTAAATGTAAAAAAAATGCAAGCTGACCTTTGGTCCTAAGCTGTCAAGAAGTTTAGTGCTGGATTGCATGTTAATTATCACTTCTCTACCCAAATGAAATTTGGTTTGCAAGGTTTCTTTTTCTGGTCCAATGTAAAAAAAATCTATTCTTGCTTCACGGTCAGTATTCTTGATTGTTCCCGGAGTGGTGGTTGCAAATCAATAGCAGTAACACCTTAGTTACTAGGATTGTAGTGTCGGAGGAAAATTTCATTGTTGACATCTATTAATAAGCATTTATTTTATCTTCTTTTTTTGTGTGGCATTGTTATAGCTCAGAGAAGTATTTTTTTCTGTTGAAACATATGAAGTTTGTGAGATGGAGGATAATGACAGCCTTCTGCAAACTGGGTTAAGGTGGCAAGCTGATAGTAGTAAATGAGATTACTGGTGTAGTGTAGCCTATTCCTCTGCATCTGCAAAGTGAGGGAAAGGGCAAGGGCATGAAATGTAATGTTATGAGTTTCTGAACAGTGGTTTCTGCTCGAAAGCATTTAAGGGGATCAGGATGTGTATGCGGTCATCTCAAGTGGTATCTAGCAGGAAGAATGAAATGCTAAATGAAACTCAGCAGAAAAAATAGGGCATCAAACACTATAAATACAGAACTTTCAAATATAGATAGGATTAAATGTAAGTTGTTACACAATTTTCATTTGGGCAGCTGCATGTCAGCACTTTCATTTTAGGCTGTTGTTTACCTAGCAGATTTTTAAAGTGATTTTGAAACGTTGTTGACTGTAATGGAAGCCATATCTGCATTGAAAAAAGTATCTAAGTAATTACATGCATAACATTCTAGAGGATTGTTTAGATATTTATCATATGTTTTATTAGAAGCAGGAAGCATTGCGATAGTAATAAAGATTGAAGTCTGTAAGCATTGGAAATCATGAGCTTCAGAAACTAGCACTACGTCTACAGTATCCCTTGGCAGCCTTTCAGTGTCAATCCAGTGTATGAAGACATGACTGATGGAGTTACATTGACGAAAGTGTACGTGCATGAGTGTAGCTCTTTCTCCTGCTTAGAAAAATGAAGCTTAGAGCTTCATTTGGATGATCTGGAGCAAGTTACATTGGCAAAAGCAGAATTTTGCTGTCATAAGCTGAATTTTGCTGGCATATGCTGTATACATGCTAGGAGTGCTCTGCCTTCAGAGAATAGCTATTGCTGTTCTGTGTAGAGAATGCCCTAGAGCTACTGGATAGTTGTAGGATATCAGCACGTCTGTACCTACAAAGTACTCTCAGTATAAAGAGATTTTAATATAAGCCTCTCAAATTATATTTTTATTGTAATTGTATTTATGTGGTATTTGCTGTTTCCTATCCTAGCCACCATTTCCTGACTGAAAGCAGGATCTGATGTTGCTTTGCTGAAGGACAAAGTCCCATCTGCTGTGCTGGAACAATGTACTGGGTAAAGAAAATGCCCCTCTGCTACCTCCTCATTCTCTTCTAAATAGCAAAGCTGAGGGCCAGCAGGCATCCCAGAACCTAGTTTGAGGAAAGCAGAAAGCCTTTTGGCTGTTTGAAAGACAGTTGGATCAGCCAACTATTGGGAGAACAGGCAAAGAGAGGGGGAATACAGCTGTCAGACCACTCGGCTGCTTTTCAGGAGCTGCAGTGAGAGGAAAAAAGCACTGGAAGGGCCTATCTGCACCGGGCCATGAAGCACCATGATACAGACACACAAAGCTGCTCCACAGAAACGTGGCACAGAGTGGCTCTGCAGAGGTAGTCAGTGTCCTGGAAGCAGTACACGGGTACTGCTCAAGGTAATATTTGCCTCTCAGGCAGCTCCAACTTCTCCAGTTCCAGAGAGATGTTGTTTGCAGCGAGCTTAGCTATTTCCGCGCAGCCCAGTGTTGCTGGCTTTAAACTTACCAATGACCCTGGAGTGAGAGTGCTGCCAGAACTGGCTCTCACATTGTCCACATAAACAGTATTCTCTGCGTGTACCTGTCATGTGCTGTATGTGCACTGGTCACCTATCGTAAGTCCGAGAGGCTTCTGAAGTACGAAGTAGATATTAGGTGCAGGAACATTTGGATACTGCTGTAATAAAAGAGCTGTGTCTTATCTGTGATCCTGGTGTGATGCTCTGTCCCCTATTCCTCTATGCGTCTCTTAGAAAACATCTTAGCAAGGCACTGATTCCCCGTCCGTCAGGACTCGACAAGCAACGGCATAAAATCTGCCTCCTGCTCTTCTCTGTGCTTTCCTTCCCACACGTGTGTTCCCTGGGTCAGCTGGAGAAAAATTTGGCAAGCTTCCCCACGCACATGTGCTGTTGCGTCCTGGGGCTTGTCTATTCAGGGAGGTTATTTCAAAGTAAAACACAGTATGAGGATTTATAGTGCTATAAATTCTTGGCAAGATAGTAAACTGTTCTCCGCAAATGCTTCATTAACTCCACAGCTCAAAGAACTACTTGTATCTGTGTTTAGATTGAGCAGGCTATATGGGTATCCATTTTTTTTTTTCAGGAAAAAGTGGCTTTTATACCTGTAGGAGGATGCTCATATATACTTCTTAGCTATCTGTATATTCAATTTACTCAAAAAAACCTGCATTCCAGAAGTTTAAGAACATACCTCTGCTTGTGATGGCCATTCTTCAGAATAATTTATTTGTAGAATGATTTATTGCCTTTCTCTTCACCATCCCACCTAATGTGCTCCACTCTGCTCTCTGTAAAAGTGCTTCCTCCATAATTGGAAATCCGCCTGCATGTATGACTAAGTCTTTTTGGCTTTTATTTATTATTTGTATTCCAGTAGTACTTAGAGGTTTTATTTATAGATGTATTTATCTATGGCTATATATAGCTTTTTTCTATGATCTGTGTTACCACAGAATCTAAGAACACCGCAATAGTTAATTTATCCTCACAATATGGAGTTATTATGACTAAGGTGCTATTATTCCACATGTTGCTGTTGGAAAATTGAGAAATAAAGGATCCATTTATGCTTCTTCACAGGAAGCTCCCAAGGGTTGCCTTAGGCAGGATCCCTGTATTGGCCTTTTCGGTCATTTTGAGAATGCCTCAGACATGTCCATGCTGCACACATCATCCTTGGGAACAAGAACTGTCCCACAAGTCCTTGGAGCTTGCTACAGCCCCTTTTAGCTCTTGCCATAGCTCTTTACCCATCTGCCTGATACTTCTTGATCTGCTGCTCAGTCTTCAGCATCCACATTGATCTCGGTGTGCCAAGACGCAGGCAGAAATTACAACTAGTGAGCACAGGGAAGGATGCAAAATAAAGATCCAGAGGCTCCATACAGGCCTAGGAAAAGGGAAAAACGAAGATGTTACATTATGGATTGTGACTACCATGGTCATTTTAGCAATCTACAGGAGCATCGGCAGTCTTGTTGGCATCAGAAATGTACCAAAAAAATTGTTGCGTTTCTGGAGTCCATGGCTTCTGGTCTTACCGTCACACCAGTCATATCTTTCTCCAGGTATGGGTTCATCAGTAATGACTTGTGAATTTCAAGATACTGAAGAGTTTTGTTGAGGGCTTACTTGAGCCTCATTTTATCTGGCACTGTGCTGGTTTCTGGATGTCTCTCCTGGAGGAACAGAGCAATGATTGCTCTGTGTGGGTGACAGTTCCTACCGACTTTCCCAAAATTGTGCAGTTTTTTATAATCTCCTCAAATGTGGAACAGGGGCTGGGTCTCCTGCTGGGGCCAGATTAGCACTCAGAGCTGTCTGCCTCCGCCAGTTTGTGAGGGAAACTTGGTGTGGTAACAGTGTTCTATTACAAATAACAATGCAGGAGAGAACTACGCAGAAAGCCTGTGGCAGGAAGATTTTGAACAGGAAGGCCCAAGGATGAGATAGTTGTGGTACTGCCCTTGCTGTCACGCCTGTGGGTTCATAAACCAGAGCTACTGTAGACAGAGGAATTCTGAAGTATGGTTCTACTAGACAGTGTTAGAGGAACCTGTGGAGAGCTCCTAAGAACCAAAATCCTTCTCCTAGGATCGCACTTGAGCTGCTGTGAAGAACAGTAGCATAGATAGGAAATTTTGCGTCAAAAACTTTGCAGAGATTATGACAGGCAGAGTTAGAGACTGGGATACTCTGAAGTATTCCCTGTCGTACATCCCATTGGAAATTCTGCTTGTGGTACCTGGACCCAAGTGTCTTGCCTGCGGACTCACAGATGCCCTTATAGAGCAGAGAGTTGAAGCAGAGTCTTATTAGCATATTAACTACTTGATTAGCCATCTTGTTTGGTCTCCGTGGCAGGCACTGAAGGCATACCTGTTGGAGATCATATAATGCAAGCAGGCAAGACAAAATTTGGGGGGGAATCAGAGTGCAGAGAGATCAAGTGACTTCTGGGGCCACACAGCAAGAGAGAGCCCAGATTCATCCATCACAGCCCTACATTTCGTCCAGTGGACCACACCTCTCAGGCTTTCAGAAGCCACACTGTGAGAATGAGTAGGACAAAGACATTGGATTATTTTAGCTGTGGACCTCAAAGGATTCAGTATCACATATTCAGTCTCCTGGATCATCCTTTGATAGCTTTAAGGCAAGTTATGAGTAGGACAAAGACATTGGATTATTTTAGTTTTGGACCTCAAAGGATTGAGGGGACTGAATATCCCATATTCAGTCTCACGGATCATCCTTTGCTATCTCTAAGGCAAGTTATCTTCAGGAGATATTTTGTAGATATAGAAGAGGAGAGGTGGCTCATCCAAGTTAAATTAAAAAGAATAATAAAGAAAAAGACAAGGAGAGGGGGAACCCCAAGGATTCACAGCCCCCCACACCATCCAGTGATCTGTCATTGAGGCTTTACTAACTTTTAACTCTACCATTAGAATGTTGTAAAAAGCATGGTAATTTTAGGAAATGGATTACAGAGTATGCATGTCAGATTCTGCTTATATTTACACCATCTTAGTTGCAGATTTATTAAGGGAGGCACATGAATTTACTCCATATTTAAATATGGGTAGCTAAGAGCAGGATTTGGCCTTCCTACTCTGATATATACCGCATAAAAGCACTTTAAAATTTGTATTTCTTGCTAAATAGCATAAAATTACATCCTTTCAGGTTAATTAAACCGTTTTGCAATGCTGGTTGCTGTTGATGGGATATTTAAATGTCAGATTCAGAATAAGCACTTATGCTTCCTGATTATAAATGGCTTCCTTTTAAATATCCCAGACATACGTATATGGTCAATACATCTAAAGTGCGTGGATTTCTGCTTTTCTCAGTCTGCATTTTCATTTGGTCTACAATAGGGTCAAACACTCACTGGTATCAAAGACTAAATAAAGACTCTCAGTGAATGAATAAAACCTGATTAGTCCCAACATGGTATTCCTTACCTAGCCAAAAATTTCCAGTGAAGGCAGTGGAGTATTCAGCAGGAAAGGATAAGCAGAAGTGGACTCACACCGACTGTCGGACGCTTTGTTGTAAGAATGTAGGAGCAACCTCTCCAAATTTGCTTCTGTGAGGACTGGCAAACAAACAGCACGCTGAAAGAACTTAAATGACTAGGAAACAACAGCAAGTCCCAGTTTTGGAGACTGTAATATGGTCAGTCCTCTGCAACCTTTGTGTCACTAAAGTCGTCTCTGCAGATTGATGCGAAGTGGGATGTAGGAATGGGTGTGCTACTTCAGTATTTATGGAATGGGTTTTCCTCCTGCAAGTTTCTGCGAAGAGTCTCTACAGAGGAACAGGAGTGGAAGGAAATTTACTAAAACAGCTTTTGTTTTGGCAATGATTCCTGATACTGCAGAAAAATGACAGGGCTCTCAGCCTGTTTGTATATCTAGGTCCTTATAGCCAGAAGTAATTAATTAGCCTGTATATAGAAAACCAAACAAGAGAGACCAGGTTAAAGGAGGGAAAATATTTGCCTGAATTTGATGCCTTTTCCTGGGAGCTGCTTTAAGTTCCTAATAAGGATAGTCCTAAATATAGGCGTATATAGGCAGTCCCCCTATGGAAGTTTCTGTGGTATTTTTATACATATATTTTTACATCATCTGTGTAAACAAAGTTCCGAGTCCCTTGTTCTAATGGTGAGAGTTTATAGCACATTATTGTTTTGACACTAATCAGAGTAGCTCCCCTGGAGAGCTTTGATTCACTTCAGAAAACCAAAGAATGCTCTAAAAATGGTAATACACTGTAGCTATTTCATTGTAATTGGAGGCTGTCTGTGTCTCACAGAAATTACCAGGCAAGCATTCTTGAAAACGTCAGAATTTTCACGTTACTTCTATTTAAAATGGGGGAGCAAGAATGCGAGGGGATGGATAGAAAATTTGAGGGCTGTGTGATTCAAACTTGAAATGCAGTTTGTAATAATTCAAGATGATCAACTTTGGGGGTGGGGAAATCATCTCTTAGGTTTTCTAAATTACAGGATGCATAAAACCATCCACTTACTCTACATGTACTGTTACTTTAATAAAAGGCACCACTTTAGGAAATGAAAGGCTCTGGAATATCGCCAAATGTCTTAGTTCTGTTTATCGTCAAAAGGTGGGGTTTTTTCATTATCCACAGAGTTTGTGGGGTAGTTGAATAATTTGCAGGAATTTGAGTGTTTGATACCAGACTGCAAACTCTGTATTTATCTTCTTTCAATATTCATATTGCAAATACAAGCATGATAAGATTTCCTGTTGGTGTTCTAACTGTATCAGGATTCGGCAATTGGTCTGCTACTAATCTCATAATGTGCATTTGTGCCTTTGTTTAAATTAATTGGAAAACTGTACCAGAAAATACTGCTCTTAAATTATTTTATGTATAAATGGGGAGGGAAGAGGGAGGAAGAGAGAGAGACTAGAAGCTGTAAATACAGTGTGCTGATGAATACTCAAGTAGTAAATAGAAATATCTTAGAAGTCATTCCTGACAGTAATAAAGGCAGCAATTTGATTTCATCTGTGGATAATAAACTGGTTTCACATTGCAATAAAAGTGGTGCTTATGTTATATTAATATTTATTAGCACTTATTGATGTTAGGGTTTAGTTGTTATCTTTTCTTCACATCACAGCCATTTTATAAAAATTCAAGTTAAATTGCTACACAATAAGCAATTAAAAGTGTTTGTGTATGTGACAGAGAGAGAAAAAAAAAATCTGTCTGTGGAGATATTGCTATACGGAAGGGCAGACCCTCACTGCCTAGGAATCTGGAGAGTTGTGCTCAAAATGATGGAGTTATGTGAGTTTCCACTGCTTAAAGATTTGGCTCTCTGAATGCATATTTCAACACATAAGCACTGTTCTGCTGCTTATGTCAGAATTGTTTGTATGGTTTCCTGTTGTTTAATGATGTATTTTTGTGTTCCTTGCTTTGACTATGTGCAGTGCCTCAAAAAGGTAAGAGATTGTGTATTACATTCAGCGGCCTTTTTTGTGTGACGTGTGAAGGATTGCTAACTTGTAGGATAATGTGAGTCAGAAAGTGATCTGATCCAAATTTAACCAAATTTGTTCATCTCTAAATTTAGAGAATAGCTGAATGGCAAGACAGATATATTTCAATTTCCATCAGTGACAAGGACAGAGTGTTGGCGGATTCCTGTTAACAGCTATATCGTGTGTTTTTGATACTCATATATGTGTGTATGGGTGGGAAAAGACTAGTTACTAACTTTTATTTATCATGAGCCTGTTTCTTCTTTGACTGCTTTTAAATCACACTTGGGCTTGATGTTCCTTCAGTGCAGATAATTCTTGTGCAGACGGTGCGCTGTAGTCTTGAGTCACGTTTTTGCCCTCTGAGTAGAAAGACTTGCATTGGACTTGGATTTTTATCATTATGAAAACTGAAACATAGACCCTTTTAAAATAAGACAGGTACCAGGCAAGGTAAGACAAACCAAAATTCTTTTTGTTAATCTTACAATCCGGTTTCAATATCAATAATTTCAGAAAACAGGTTCAAGTTTATCCTTCACTTGAGCATAACCCTGAGTTTAACGTGTATGTAATTCACATGTCTTCAGTAGGATTAATCATGTGCTTGTAACTGGGTTTGTATTTACCTGCTTTTCTGTGCTGGGGTCTTAATCTTTTTGATTATTCTAATTCTTTGGCCAAATATTGTCCTTGGAGATTTGACCAGTGAAAGCAAGAACATGTCCCTACTGCTTTTATACAAGACATTTAATTAATGGGTACAACTATGGTTGGTTTTTGTTTTTTTCCTCAGTGAGATCCTTATAATAGACCTCTGTTTAGCCTATTTCTCATGTTTGATTTTATTAAGACCCCAGTTCAGTGACTGTGTCATCAAATTTGCACGTGTGGTGATGGATTGTGATATTACAAACAATTTGATTGTTGCATCCCTCACTGAATCAAACAATGAGGCTGGCTGTATTGGAGATAAGTTCATTTTTACATACAAGATCACTGAACTAGCAGTGACTGAATAGGTAATACCAGAAACTACATAACAGCTTTGTTAAGATTTAAGTAACGTTGTGTTTCCTGTAGTTTGCTGAAGTGGTAGTGATGATTTGAGGATCTTACTTTAAATCTTTACTGTCCTTACGGGTGTAAAATAAAAACACAAGTCAGCCTTGTTTAGTTTAATATGTTAATTTCTCTTTAAAGGATCAGTACACTAAAATATTTTTAAAAGGACAGCTATCTTAGCATAACAGTAATGAGAATATTGTAGAAATTTGCAGGGATACTATGGGGTATGATTTTAGAAGACTGTATGTGGTAATTAATTAGCACTTGCTCTAATAAAATCACATCACTCTATTCGCTGATTTCACAATGTTTTCTTCACAGTGAAACATTACTATATTAATTTTCCCTTGCACTTGTCTTCTTAAAATATAAGCCAATAATCTATATTCTGTCGACTTGTTTTACTTTTTAACGTTTCTTGTTATATGGAAAATAAGACACTGCATTTGTTAGTGTTGCTGGAAAAGCCCAACCTCTCTAATAAGTGTGAGAAGATAAAAAGCTTCAGGTTTCTGCTATATCCGTGTTCTTAATGTGGGCTTTAAAGCCAGAGTAAGTGGCTTTGAACCACCACTGTTATGGCTCAAAGTGTTTACACTTTTTTTTCAAGTCTTGCGGAGTATGAGTACAAACTCTGTTTCCTCTAGCCTGAGTCCAGAAGTTGTTTCTGAATTTATAAGTTATTACATAGCACCAGAATTAACCTATGTCTTGATATACATGATGTCCTCAATTAATTTAAATGCGTAAGTCTTGTTAATAACAAAGTATTACTCAACAAATTTTATGAGCATTTTCAAATGTGTCAATTTGGAATATCTCCACAGAAGTCAAGTACTGTGAAGCTAGATTCATACCAGCAGAGTTAATCTACAAGATTACATCACCAGCATGTATCTAACCATTTTCCTAATAAAATACTATAAATAAGCTTAGTATGGTATTATTTTATTACATTTTCTTTGAAAAGGAACTTTTAATTTTTAAAAAACCCATCTTTGTGACCTGTTCATCCTAATTTTTATGATTTTTCAGTTTACAGTGTCAGGGTGTAGATTATACAGAACTTTCATGTCTGCAATTAGAAGATTAACTGAAAATCTGAGCAGCATCCCTTACCAATGTTTTACTTTTTGAGCTGATGGCATGATATAAATAACCCAGTTTGAGTAAAAGCCAGTCAGTCTAAAAAATTAATAGACATCTCAGGTAGTAATTTTCTCTTTGTATCCCTCTGGCAATTATTTTGGATTTAAGATACAATTTTTCCCCTTTTAGCTCTGGGAATGACTGGGTTGAAGTCCTGATCTTTGCAGTTATCTCCATATGGATACATGCACAGACCTTCATTGAACTGAGCTAAGACTCATAAAGGTTCATGGTTCTGCCTTCATGAAGACGTTATCATTGTGCTGTCTAATTTGCAAAGTATGCAGACTGAAAACATGGGACATATTTTCTCCTTATGTCTTTAATTTCTAGCAAAAGAGATTTAGACTAGATCTTTGGAATTACTTCAGTGTTGAAGTGCACCTAGCTGTCCGGAGTTCAAAACTTAGATCCTCAAACTCTGCTCAGTAGCTTTCAAGTTTGGACCCAGGTGAAATCCATAAATGCCTCTATTTCTACTTCACATATTCCCTACGCACCAAAATGTTTGGACTGGGGCATTGTAAGAACTGCTGTCATGTTAACAGGGTTGAATAACAAGGTGGCACAGGTTTCTGGGAGTGTGTTTTGAATGAAAGTGGTTGAACACAGATTAGTCTTCAGGAGGGAGCTCAGGGAGGTGAATCCCAATGGGAATGAAGCAGGTCTTCTCTTTCAGAGCAAAGTACCAAGGCCTGGGGTCAGTAATGCAGTAAAACATTCCCATGGAGAACATCTATCTAGTCATCTATCTTCTGCCCTAGAGTGCTGGTTTGCAAATTTCTTCCCAAGGAACCTCGTCATACTCTTTGGATACTCTACACAGGGAAACGTGGATGCCTAATGAAGAACTGCAGTAAGACGCATAAGAGCTGGACATTGTACCATGCAATACCTTCATGCATTTGTGGATTCAGTTCTAGGCAGTGAGTTGTTGACACCTCAAAGGTGATGTTTCTGGGCTTGCCGAGAAGCAAACCTTCAGGTGTCCAAAAATATTAATGTTAAATCTGAAGCACATGAGGATTTTACTGTCTTTAATGCTTGACAGCAGCTGGGTGGAGGGGGTGGTGAAAAGATGATTTTGAATTCTTTAGCTGAAGTCAGACACGGGCACGTTGGGGCTTTTTCTGAAACTCAGCCTACTAGGACCTTGGAAGATGTCCCAGTATCCAGGTTTATCTGGGACATCCTAAGTAGGAGACAGAGATAGTCACACGGGCTAGATAGTAGACCAGAGTTGTGGTTTGATTTTATTCCGATTTTCTTCTTATAATTTCTGCACTCCAGAAACAGATAAAATTTCTAGGCTTGGAAACAAAGGAACCTTTGCTGACTTTAGTGTTTACAAGGCTGGTTCTGTGAGCACTAATATTAACGTAGCATCTCAGGAAGAAGAGGAGATTTTCTACTTACTAACTCTAAAATTTCCTGGATCTGTCATTGTAAGGAAACACTAGTGCTCACTTTGATATATTTACAACTCTGGAAAAATATTATGTGTAATATATTGTTATAGGTTCTGAAGTGTATGTTCATGTATTCACATACATGTAGTGTATATATATGTATCTTACATATATATTTATGAATTTATTTATATGAGCATAAATTTGCCAAATCCTGTTACTGTCTGAACAAGTCAACATAAAAGAACAGCCTTTTTATTTGGCTCATCAAAGAATCAATTACATTTGTAAGTGAATACTGTAGAGTTTATTACCATCCAAAACTAAATAAGGTGCTGCTGTATTTTGGTATTTTCTTTTAATTAGAAGGTGGCACCCACATAGCAATATCTGCAATAATTTTTCACAGCTGCAATACTACAACTGCAGAATACCAAAGCTAAGAATTCAATAGCAACGGTAATTCAGCCATACTGTACTAAAGCAGTATTTTCCACTGGGTTTTGTTGATGGGTAAGTGGCTCAATATTGCTGAGTAGTCTGCCTAAAAAAAAAATAAAGCAAGCTTATGGGATGTTCTGCACATTCGAATTAACATTTCCTGGGAAAGTTATTGCTTCCTTTTTTCTAACATTATATTAACAGTGGAATTTTAGAATCAGTCATATTTATACACGCTTTATATAGAATTCAGGCAAAGCCTTCATGTTCCTTCCCCAAGTTCTACGCTCAGGGAAGTTGCTTTTGGTAACAACATCCAGTTATTATGGCTGAACTGATTTAATAGCTTCCTTTCTCCAAAAATGTTGGAACCATCATTCCATTTTTCTGTTCCCCTGCCTTTGTGGTCTTTGTCTTCCCCTCCCTCCCCCGCCAGCTAAGAAACGTGGCTTTTTCCCTAGCCTTTATTCTGTTGCCTGTTGGATACTTTCCTAAGCTAATTCAGCTAGCAGAAAACTTTCTTTATCCTGGTTAGCAAGCTGAATTAGCTCAGCTCAGGTCCTGACAAAAGGGACTGTGTGGCAGCGAGCAATTAGATCATCTCAGGCTGTCACTTCCCTCATGTTTTCCAGTTCTTCAGAGCGACTAAAGAATGCATAATAAAAACTCAGAGCAAGAACTGCAAAAGTAGCTCTGAGCCCTCTAAGTGCTAAGGTGGAATGATTTGGAAGATGATCTTAATTTTTCAGTAGCTGCTAATAAACTGCATGGGCCATTCTCATAGGTGAGGATTCCTAAATCACTAAGGAATGATGGTCATTTCCTCCTTTGTTTTTCCTCCCCCTGCCTTGTCTTCCCATACCCTAATCCTCATGTCCTGCAACTGGGGTAGAGCAGTAGTACTTTAGCAGCTGCTGAGCCTCTGGTGAAGATTTTCACTCATGCTTGAACTCTCTTGAGGGTGAGGCTAGAAACTGCTTTGTGCGACACGCTGTGCATGCATTTTTCCCTTTACTCGGAAATATTTCTGCAGACTGTGATCAGAGAATAAGTAATTTGAAGACATTAGTCATTAAAAATAACATCAACCAGGAACAGTTTAGTAGTTAAACAGCAAATCTTTTATGAATCAGCTGAGCTGATTCAAAAGTGACTATAGGTGTGATCACAGCTGCTGAGTGGTGGTGTTGCAACTCGGTGAGACTATACTCATTTGTGCAGGAGGTGGAGACTTAATTGAATACGATTTCTGAATAAAACTTCAAATCACAGAACAGATATGTGCATGCTAATGCAGTTCACGTAGCCAAACTTTCTACCCCCCTCCCCCCCCCCCGCCCTAAATTTAGAATGTGGTCTAATGACTGTGGAAAAATCACGACTATTTCCTTTGATAAACATAAGGGTGCCTTAAAAAATACTAACCAGTAAATAAAATAATGTGTAAATAAAATAAGCTGTGTTTAAGAACAGGTATTCAGCACAGCTGTCTATCCTCTCGCATAAGTAACCAGTGGGATTTCTAAACCAGGAAAACTCATGAACTTTATTCATCATGTTTTTCCTTTGCCTGAATACATACCTGCAGTGTGTTCAAACAGAATTTGTATTTTTGAGTTTACCCAGATGGGAATGTGCAAGTGGTAAGAAGTAGAGATAGTGGTCTGAAAAGTCAGAGAGCTCTGGTAAAAGCAGAGATAAATGAGATGGTGCTCTGAAAAGCTTAAGAGACGTGGTAAAAGCAGAAAACTGTTTGCTTTATCTCTGCATACGCTCCTCTGATACCCTCATGAGCTTTGATACCACTGTGGGTTTCCTTGCAGATGAGTGGTGGTGAAAGGGTTGCGTAGGAATACCTCAGCAGCAATTAAGAATTTGGTCACACTGTGGTTTTCAAAGCAAATTTGGAATTTAAGGTGGCACCTTGCATCCTGCTGCTTGTTGCTATCTGGGTACTGGGCCTTGTAATGGGCAGTGACAGCAATTGTAGGCTGTTTCAGTGCAAAGGCATCTGGCATAGTTTGAGACATCGTTAATTGGCTATAATGAGGGTTGGTTTAAATGGTATTTTTAGTGCCCATAGAAAGGATGGTTTCAAAAATACCGATATTTTAAAAAAGCAACAGGACTTGTTTTGTTTCTGATTGTCTACTTCATAACAATAATAAACGTGCACACAAGAGCGTGATTGATGAACTCTGAGTAGAGAGAAAGGAATTGGGGAAAACAAACACTTTTAAAAGCTGGGAGAGAAATCTTTACCTTTCTGTGAGATTCTAATTAAATTACTGGTTACACAAAATATGTGTCTGAAATACAGTCTCTGTGGGATACAATCTGAGTGTGAAACTGAAATACGCCATTATTCCACCAGATTACTAGACATACTATGCACGGTGATTTCACCGTACTTTGAAAATGAAGAATGTTTTCCGTGGATCTTTGTAGAAGTTAAGTCTAGAAGGCAAGAAAAAAATATGTATGCATACACGTCTTGCAGGAGCCTCAAAGTTATTTCCAAACGTGCAGTTCCCTTACTAGTGGAGTATGTGGAAAAAGAATAGCATTCGGGTGTTTAGGTTAGCTAGAGGACAGCAGCTATCCTGGATTATTGAGGTAAGGTGCCGCAAGTTTTGTCAGATGAACTTGGAGGTTGCATATAGCGCTTGGCATTTATATAAAGCAAGCTCAAGGTTGAATGCAGCATTCAAGTTGTAAAATGGATGTAGAATGGGTAAAAAAACCCTGCAATTACTTCAGTGACGATCCATTCAGGTTAAGAATTTTCATCTTTGCTGTTGCCATAGCAATCTGTTCCCCTGTCACTACCACATTAAAAATCCATTCTGTAAAACTGTTGTTGCCAATATTGAACACATAACAGACAAAAACATTTTTTTAATAGCTTAGGTGTCTGATTTGCAACATGAAGAAGACCTAGATCTTAGAGAGATGCATATGTACGTTAAAAAGAAAAAGATTAGTGTTTCTATAATACGTTGTAGGAACACAATATTTGTGCTGCAGTATTGATGTCAGTATAAAATAGTTTGCAAATAATACAGCAATGCGGTGTCAGTTGAACTCAAATAATTGAACCGTTCTGCTAAGATATAACAAACCCATATGTTCCAGAGTTTACTATTTTGGTAACATGCTGTAGTGAAAGGCTTTTGAAACTATGTGGCTATTTAACCTTCTGCTACTCATTGAGTCTGATTCTCTTCAGTGATTGACTTCAGTGATTTTATCTGTACTGGTGTAATTCTGGAATGGGAGGAGAGTTGTGTCCCCTAACAATTTTATGTCTGTGATCTAATCCTAAACTGCTCACGTACCCAAGCTCCACAATGGGTTTGTGTGGATAATGAATTGTACGAACAGGTCCTTAAGTGTTTGTTAGTACATCCAAATGAGGGGGGAAAGGAATTTGTAATTCAAAACAAACGTAGCAATGGTCTGACAAATATATTTACCCAAACAGAGTAAAATGTAAGTATCTTTTAATAAAGCAGAGATACATATCTGTAGAGATATATATAGATATGTATTCATTCAGGGCTGAAATGCAGAAGTTTACTAAAATCACAAATGCGCGTAGGTCATGGATTTAAAAACTCGGGCATCGACTAAAGAAGGCATAACATAATCGACAGTAGGCCCTTAGTCTGATCATTGGCAATGTAAATCTCATCCTTGTTTCTGCTTCAGCATCCTCTTATCTTCGAACCATCTCTAGCCTTCAGCCTTTGAATTCTTATTCTCTATCTGTACCATACTTCTTTGTTTCACTTTTTATGTCTCCTACTTGCCACTGTCCCCATGCTTCTACCCTCAGTTCTCTTTTAGAGCCTTGATCTAGGGATGGTGTTGATTTAATGCAGGAGAAGCATAGGAAAAACTGTAGCAAATAATTACAGTGCTATTGGGTATTAATAGAAGAATTGAGGGTGAGAAATTATTTTCTTTTTTAACTGCACTTGGCAATATCTTCTAAATTTTTCATTTTATTTTCGCTACATGGGAGGAACTGCTTTTTTTGGTCTTCTAATGCAACTGTGTCCTCCTGTTCTGGGGCTTTTGGGTTGGTTTTCTTTTTTTTTCAAATTCTTATCATTGTTATTTTCTTAGTGAGTACACTGGCCACCGAAAAAGATTATTTCATTTGCATCTCTTCACCTGTTTTTGCAATTTGAAATGTGACCCTTTGGAGCGTGCTACTGGATGACATTTACCCAACAACTGAGATTGCAGGTCACTGACACAGTGGGCCTGCTGAAGTTCCTGTCTGAGGGCATTGCTCAAGCAAAAGAGGTGTCCCTGACATGCCAGATACCTGTCTGCTCTGTATAGGTCACTGAAGACAGGGGTTTGTGTTGCAGCCATATGCGTTCATTAGCCATTAACTCCTACAGTGGGTGATGCAGTGGCTGAGGTTCCTGTTCCAATCCACCGCTGGGCCTGGTATGTGAGGTGGGAGTTAGCAAGGAGTCATGAGCTCTCAGATGTTTGCCTGGGATAAGAAGTGCTGCTGGATGTGAAGTTTAGTGAGTTAGACAGCAGGAAATACACCTGATGCATTTGGTTTTTTCGGAAAAAAAAAAATAAAAATTCTCATATAAAGATAGTAAATCTGGCTTAAATGCATGCAATCAAATCAAAACAATTCTGAGGCTAACTGAAACTTGGCTCTTCACTTTCCCCCATCGCTGCACATTTCAGTGCTCCCTCCACATTGTAGGTGTTTCAGGGGGTCACCAGAAAAGCCGAAGTAGACTTGGATAGAGGAGAGATTTGGAGTAATCTTTGACTTTCATGGACCTTTTTTATTAAAATGCTTAGAGCTGTAAATGTAGAAATAAGAAACTCATTTATCTTGACAAAAGTGCTGCCATAAACTATTCAGTGCTCATAAAATAACCTTTTAAATTATTGTTTCTGCTGGTATCGATAAATTCATACAAAGTGCTTAAAGGTCAGGCATTGCCAGAAAAATGTCTTTTCAGCTTGTTAATTAAAGGTGAATAAGAATGTGCACCAGCTTGCTCTTTGGACAAATTGGAAAAAAGGAAGGAGACAAAAAAAAGCCCCACATGGAGTAAAACGATAGTGTGGAATTAGTGAGTGACGGGTCTTTGGTCCACCTGGCTCACCACGGCAAGCTTGGGCAGTTTGTGAGTGAAAATAGGTAGCACTGTTAAGCGGAGGAAAAAAAGTTAATTTCCCTTTCTGGGAGGAAGTTATCTTGATTACTCAGCTCTTGCAGCTCATGGGCTTGAGCTGAGGACCCACCTAGAACTGAAGTATTAAGGTGAGTGTGAGCAGTATTCGTCCTGTTATAGCTTGAGCCATGGGGAGTTTGTCCAGTTCTCATTGCCTGACCAAGAACATCAGATAAGGACGTTTACATTTTTCCAGGCAAGTGGTTTTATCTGCTCGTTTATTTACCACTTAAACTGGAAGAAAGCAGTGCTCTGAAGTGCACTGGAAAATGTACCCAGAGCCAAACTGCCCGACCATCCATTCTAGCACCTGCACCACCTTCATTGCAGAGACCGCAGCTGCGATTCCCTCTGTTTTACACTTCACCTCTTTCGCCCCTCGTCATGGAGGCGTCCTGGTCTGATCATTAAAATCTAACCTAAAAATTAGGCAACTCAGAGATGTGACTCTGCGTCAACAGATGAGATGAGGTCAGTCAGTCACATGAAGGAGACGCTGGAAGTAAGAAATCTGGCTTGCGTTTCCACCTGCACAACAGTCTAGCCCTGACAACATTATTTTACCTCTAAATCTCGATTTTTTTTTCATCACTAAAACGGAGACAATAATACTGACCTAGGTGAAGTACCCTGAGATAACAGATGAAATGTGTTACAGGAAAAGTACAGAGGTTTCTGTCATTGAATTCTGCTGATACAACAGCCTGAACTATTTATTGCCCAAGCTGGGAAACAGTAACAAAACAATGTAAATAGTGAAAAGTAAGATAGATTCTTAGATATTTTTCTGTCTGAACATACTATAGTGCTATTATTAATGTGAGATTAAAGTTTTGAATTTTCCCTTGGCCATATGATTTTTATACTGAGATTGTTTCCTCGAATATTAAATAACAGATCCTTACTATAAAAACATTTGTAAACAGGAGGCTGCATCTTTGTCACTGAAAATTTCATAACCCGAGAATGCCATAATTTGTTTTTGTTCTCTCAAGATTGCTGCAGAACTCCTAGTTCAGGAAAATAAATCTGACGAATTTTTTGAGAGTGCAGGTGACAGAACTAATGATAGTTCATTTCTCCGATACCCACAGACAATACATCCTGGCTTTGTCTTCGAGTGAAGCTAAGAGAACAGTGCAGGGTAGTTTCATGGCGTTTCTTGTTTCTTCTCTCCCTCCCATTCCTTTTGTCTCAATGGTTCAGTGTTTTAAAACATAAAAGGGAATTGGCTGAATGATGCTGAGATGAGCTTCTTCCTCGCAAGACAAAGGCATTCTGCTCTAGACAGGGTTGGTTTGTTGTTTTTTTCCCTTGTGATTGGTATTTGAAGTAGTACAAGAAAATAGATTTGTTACTTAGATGTGGAGGTTTTGTGCATCAATTGATAACTGTATCTTATCTAAGTTCTGAGTAATTTGATTCTTATCTATATAGTCAATTCACAGTTTCACTCTGTGTCAGCACTTCGGATTTTAATACATGGTATTCTGTTGGCCAGTTTTAAAATCTTTGCAAATCTATACGTATCTGTAGGAACAGGAATATCAGAATGTGTCAAGGTCAGAGGTAGCATATATAAAAATGATGAGAGATGCAGCCACACTTTTAGCACAACCTTCTAGAAGGAAGGACTTCTTGTTTTAACTTTCTGTAGAGGGTATATGTGCAGCCCAGGAGAAGTTGTGGTGCTCCTAGTGTTTTCAGGGAAAACTCAGGCTTCACTGCATTGTGAATGAAATCCCAGTGTTGGGATGGAGGGAAAATGTAGATCATACCTGTGATAAACTCCCAGTTCCTCTAGCGTGGGTTGGGAAGTTCACTTTGTTACTCACCTTAAAAAGCAAATAACTGGGCTGAAGTAATTTTGGTTCATGCTAATATAAAGCAGGAAGTTGTGATATGTATAATAAGTAGCAATAGCAGCAGGTGGCAGCTCAAGTTCTTCTGTCCAGACTGCAGGAATTCCTCATGTCCTTCCCAATGTGTGAAGCTGTGATATGGTAGACAGGGCAAAGTAGTAATTAATTCAGGTAGTTTATAGTACCCTTCCTATTGTTTTTATTACATATGTTGCCCTGTAAGGATAATGGTGGTGGAAATAGCCCCTTCTGTTCCTCGCTCCTGCTGCCAATACCTTTACTTCTGCAGGAAGGTGTAACTTACTTGTTCTGGCCTCCATGGGTGGAAATGCTGCTTTCTCTGACACACAGCTACCCACCCCATCCCCTGCCGTTGGCTCAAGACAGGATTTTAATGGAGTATATTTTTCCACGGATAATCCAGGGTACTGATAATCCACGAGTACTCAGGAAAAATTGTCTTGCGTGTTTATCACTGGACAGCTCTCCTTGTTTAACTCAGGCAAATCTTATGCAAATTTAAATCTTTGCTGAATATATAACATCACACCCCCAAATGTCTCCAAGAGGAGTAGCAGCGTTAAAAATATAAACTCTGTAGGACAAGTTTATTAAAAATATTCTGCATGAAAATGCATGGTATTCTTATAAAACACTGTAGTTAGAATGAAAGAGACTGTTTACCACTGTTATTTGGGTCTGAGGAGAACATATCAGCATGGACCTGACACAGTTCTGTTTTCCTTGAGCTGATTACATTATAGTTTCCTTTCTTTTGACAAATTTCATTACCAGATTGGAGTAATATTAGCATACTTTATCTTACTGACTGTGATCCGATACTTTTGTTTTGAGGGGAGTTAAATTTAGAGAAATTCAGTTGAATCTATTTTTCTTTCCTTATTAGCTATTTCTAACAGCCTGGTAAGTTGTCACGATCAGTGACTAAGTGTCTCTTGCTGTTATAATGCCAATTGTCTGCTTGCTTATGTTGCCATGTCGTCCCAACAGCAATTAAAAAACGTTAGATAGAAGTTATAAAATCTTGCCTTAAGAATATTGGCCAGTTAACCAAAATATGAACTGTAATCAAGGGTGAAGGAATGAAAGAGGTTGAAGGGGAAAAGTTAGCTATGTTCTTTAGACCTATGGTCCAATCTTAAATTTATAAGCTATCTGTCCTTTTTAATGGAGAAAATAAAGTACAAGTTATTTACAGCATCTCAGATCCACTATTTTAGGAGCCTCTGTGGGTGAGGCTTGAAAAAGAGGTGCCATTCAGACCGTCTATAGCAGAATGCATAAATGTACATCTATAGAGATCTGCATCACTACAGATAGATGAAAAGTCAGCAACGGATTGGAGCTAAACAGAGATTTTTAGGTGAGGGGAAAACTTGTGTGTACTCGACTATGTATTACAGAAAGATAACTTGCTTACTCTTGCTATCCAACTGTATTCATAAGGGTTAAAGATAATACTGGGCTAAAAAATACCACTTCTCCATCTACAAAGTAAATTTTATGTAGAATGCAGCAATATATTTGCTCATAGAGGGAGCTGCCTCAAATGTCTTACACTGGGAACTATTGAAAGGCATTTAAAGAATAATGCAATCATCGGGCACAGTCAACATGGGTTCACAAAAGGAGAGTCCTGTTTAACTAATTTGATATCCTTCTATGATAAGGTCACCTGTCTAGTGGATGAAGGGAAGGCAGTAGATGTATTTTCTCTGGATTTTAGTAGGCTTTTGATACTGTCCCTCAAAGCATCCTTCTGGACAAGCTGTCCAGCTGTGGGATGCGTGGGTTCACCGTGTGCTGGGTGAAGAACTGGCTGAAGCTCAAAGGGTTGTAGTGAATGGGGCTACATCTGATTGGCAACTGGTCACCAGTGGTGTTCCTCAGCATTCAATTCTAGGGACAGTTCTGTTCCGTATTTTATTCAACAATCTGGATGCAGGAGTTGAATGCACCATTAGCAAGTTTGCTGATGATGCCAAACTGGGAGGTGCTGTTGACTCTCTTGAGGCAAAGGAGAGGCCTTGCAGGGGGATCTGGGTAGATTGGAGTATTGGGCAATGATTAATTGGATGAAATTTAACAACAGAAATTAACAGATTTTGCACCTAGGGCGGAGTAATGCAGGGCACAAGTATAAATTGGGAGAGGAGTGGCTGCAGAGCAGCCCTGAAGAAAGGGATCTGGGGGTGCTGGCCAACAGCAGGCTCAATATGAGCCAGCAGTGTGCCCTGTCAGCCAAGAGGGCAGACTACATCCTGGGGTGCATCAAATACAGCATAATCAGCTCCTCAAAAGAGGTGATTATCCCGCTGTTTTCAGCATTGATGTGAACTCACCTGGAGTACTGTGTGCAGTTCTGGGCCCCACAATTTAAGAAGGACGTTAAGATACTTAAAGACTGGAAGGAATGTCCTATGAGGAGTGGCTGAGGACTTTGAGCTTGTCTAGTTTGGAGAAAAGGAGCTTGAGGGGTGATGTCATTGCTCTCTACAGCTTCCTGAGGAGGGGAAGTGGAGAGGGAGGTGCTGATCTCTTCTATCTGGTATCCAATGATAGGACACGTGGGAATGGTTCAAAGCTGTGCCAGGGGAGGTTTAGACTGGACATTAGGATGCATTTCTTTACCAAGAGAGTGGTCAAATACTGCAACAGGCTTCCTAGAGAGGTAGTCAATGCTCCAGGCCTGCCAGTGTTTAAGAGGCATATGGACAATGCCCTTAAAACATGCCTTAACTTTTGGACAGCCCTGTAGTGGTCAGGCAGTTGGACTAGGTGATCATTGTAGGTCCCTTCCAATTGAAATAGTGCATTCTATTCTGTCTTAAATAAACTTTGAATAAATTAGTTATGCAACTAATAGAAGGGTGAGTAGAGAAAATAAATGTGGATAGTAATAGCTGCTGTGTTGGCCCAAATGGATGCCGTCTTGGCTGAACGTTATGTTACAGTGTGCTGTAGTAGATTTATAGGTAGCTTTCAGTTTTAATAATTTAGTATTTACTATTTACTAAGATACAGTGAACTTCTCTTGTGACCCTGGCTACCATGAAATGCATCATCTTACGAATGCACATTTTGAAGTTTCACTGTGGCGTGTTTCATCTTTCTTTGGTTCTCTCTTGAAAACAAGCTAGTGCCTAGACAGCCTTCAGCCATGGCAGCACACTTGTATTTTCTTTGTGTACCAAAAAAATCTCACAACAATGAGATGTACCCTTTGCGCTCAGAATTACCAAATACTCTAAGGAGATAACAGGCTTTAGTTAATGCTTCGTAGAGAACGTTAAAGAGAAGGAAGAGTCTCTGACTCTTTAGGCAGAAGAGAGAGAGCTTCAAATGAAATGATATATTTGAAATATCATGGAAGGAAATGGAAGGAAATATCCTTCCATTATAAGTTGGGAAGAGACAAAGAGCTGGAAGGGGAACTGCTGGGTTGGGCAGATTCTATTTGGGGAAGCTGTGCAAGTGTTTTAAGCTGTGTTCAACTGTTTTTCTTCCAACAGACTTTGGGAACTATCACTGCAGTGCCCATTAAGGTTCCTCAGGTCAGCTCCTTGCAGAGGTTGGCAGGACAAGGACCAGCAGTGCTACCTCAGGTACAAAATACAGTTCCAATGGGGGGTTTGTGTCATTTTGTATGTATTCTACTCTGTTGCTGCCTGGTGCCCAGGCCCGAGTAGGTCAGCACACTTATTTTGCTGAATAAAGACTCACCTTCAGTGAGTTGAACAGTGGAGTTGTGATTTTGTCCAATTTGTGGGAAAAAAAAAAAAGAGAAATCATTTTTTTCTGGGAGCATACTGTTACCACAATGAAAAGCTATAAAAAATCTTGTAGATTCATTGTGGAAGAACAAAGTACAAACAGTGAAATGTGAATTTGTGCTTTATAAGATGAATCACAAATTACAGAAATGAAAATCTGCAATTCTGTGATTAAAAAAAGTGGTGGAAGTATTAACCTTTCTGTCCAAGATTTAACCTCACACATTCTTTTACTAACTTATTTGCCTTATCCCTGTCTATCGCCGTATAAAGTTTTGGCCCAACTAACCCAGGTGCCAGACTGAGGCAAGATTGGCTGGGTAGGAGTGATAGGAGAGTTACACTCACAGATTTTTAAAATCCTTTCAAACTATGTCTTCTTTTCTCAATATTCATCACTGTTTCCCTAACCATACTCTTTATTCCCCATTTCAACACTCTTGCTCAAAATTTTTAGATGTAATTTTCAACAAGTGTTTTGCTGCAGTTCTGTGGTTTGCTTTTCGGATTCATGATTGTTAAGTAAAATATGTTTGTCCCTTTGTGGCCCTTAGAGGTCTATTTCTCAGATGTGAATGCCTTCCTAGCATTAAAGTCAATGTTGTGTCTTCCTATTGTTCCTTTATTTTTTTCCTAATATTTTCTTTGTGGCAGAATCTAGTAGAAGATCTGTGAGCTAAATCTGCCTGGGGGAAGGAGTATTTTCAAGATAAAGTTCTTAAATTCTCTCTTTAAATTACATTTTGTGGAAGGCAAAGTTGTGAACATAAAGGAAGGTTATAGTTTTCTTATCAAGTTCAAGACTTTGCTTTTCAGTTGTTC
Source organism: Chroicocephalus ridibundus (assembly GCF_963924245.1). Taxonomy (NCBI): domain Eukaryota; kingdom Metazoa; phylum Chordata; class Aves; order Charadriiformes; family Laridae; genus Chroicocephalus; species Chroicocephalus ridibundus. The sequence goes on along the minus strand of NC_086284.1, from coordinate 135,987,617 downwards.
TTACAGCATAATAACACATTGATTTCTGCCATTTTGAGGTGTCAAAGATGAACAGATTGCTCCTGAAAATAGATGAGGTTCAAGAGCAGCTCAAAGACCTGTAACAGGGGCTTAAATTATCATTAAGGTTATGTTTCAGCAATGATGATGGCATTGCAAATGCTGCACTTAGAGGAGCATCAATGTTCTATACTTTTGTTAAGTAGAAAAATTTTCATTCAATTTTGAAGAATTGGAAAAAGCAGAGGAAGCTGATTTCCTCAACTTTTTGAAAAGAGCATATATCCTTTCTGTCTTGCTGTTTAGCTCGTGGCAATATTTGTGTTTGTATTTCACTTTGTTTCACTCTTTTTCCTAGCGCAGCCTTCAATTTCAGACCTGTTTATGCAATCATACTTACTATTAATGAAACACCAACTTTTCCTCAGCAGCCCCGAGCCATAGTTCACTAAATTTTCTATTTCGTATAGATAGCATGGGAAATAGCCACATAGCAATCTCATTTCAGTCTAAACTGAAAACAAAGTAGGCAGCTGTATGTAAGACCGCATTATCAGAGGTACACCTTCAGTTCTGAGTCTTTTTTGACTTTTTGCAGGCCAATACTTCTTCGACAACAGCTTGCTGCTTTTACAGGCTGTGTCCTCCTTTGCAGTTCATCATGGTCTATCTGTTCCTCTCTCACACAAAGCTTACAGAGAAGTTTAGAATTTCCATATTGTTTCCTAATGGGGAACTCCCTCCACCCATCAAAGCTTTCTGCTGGATGTCTTTAGAGAGATCAAGTTATCGTCTACAAGTGGAAAGTTTAGCTTCTAACTAAGCAGTCAACTACCTTCATTTAATGTAGCCATGAATCAGAGTCATGTAAAGCTGTCATTTCCTAGATACAGCCGGATACAGGTCATCTGGGAGGCCACTGTAAGTGAGCTGCAGTACCATATCACTGTGAAAGCTCTCCTTTGTAATAACTGCAGGTGAGTGCATAGTCATCTCCGGCAAATTTTGAGGGTCAATAGGAATCTGTGGTCCAGGAGAACTGGAAACTTCAGATGGAAATATAAAAATGCCGGGAAGCAAGGCCATTTAATACCACGAAGGCATTATGGTAAAAAATATCCCTTCCCTCTTCTCCCTCATAGCTCTGAGAAAACAAGCACCAAATTAAAAATTATTTTGGAAATGAAGGGGCATATAATGTCTTCCAGTAGGAGCTGAAAAATGCAGAATTAAATCCTATCACAGTCCGTGTCCTCTCAGCTATTATGCATCAGACTTGGTTGCAGAGAAGGCTGGCTGCTAACCCTCTTTTGCCTCCTGGGTGACAGGCATGGCTCCTGAACCTTGCTCTGAGTTAGTGGCAAAATCCTACCATTCCAGGACTGACTTTCTGAGAGACAGCTTTGCCACTGTCTCCCAAGCATACTAGCATGCAGGGCCCAACTGAGTTTGGCATCTGCTAAAACGTTTACTCTGGATGCCCACGTAGCAGCAAATTAAAGGGACAGCGTTTTCAAAACAAAACCATACGCATCACTCCTTTACCAAGAAGTCTGTAGTATTTTGCTCAAAGAATTAAAGCAGTACAGTGTCCGTACTCATGCACGTTAGCTATGGCTGAATCTTGTTCTGCCAGGTATTGCACCCTCCTCAACGTGCATCTCTGCAAAGTCCAGCTTTAACAGTGAATTGTGTAGAGCCCTAATAGCAACGAAACAGTAGCAGCAAAGGCTTCAATAAGCCCACCTGCATGCCTGCCTATTCACTCAAGCAGCTAAATCTAGGTGTAGTTTGTTCAAGTGCAGTGGCAGGCACAGTGGCAGTCACCTAAACTGCCTTAATCTTGTCTGTATGTGCTGCTGGCTCTCTTCTTGTCTGTGGAGGGTCGGAAAGGCTAGATGGATCCCTTTTGGGATCCCTGCCATGTTAGGAGCCTACTTGTCTCTGAATCGCCCTCTGGAAGTGGCTTCACTCTTAGCCAGACAGACTGCACTTCTGTTTCAGGTGCGTGTAGATAAGTGGGATTAATCCAGGCCAGTGTCTGCATTCTTGACAGCACACTGATTCCTACCTGACGTTTCTCCTTTTGGCCAGTCGCATCACTTCTTTGGGATTTCAGACTCCCTTTAGATTTAGATGTGGTCATGACAGACATAAACATTGCCAGGCTGGCTGGAAAGAAACAGAGGACTCCTCCATTTAACGGCCCCTCATCACATCTAAAGGAGTTTTATATTTTCAATGCTCTCATTCTCATCTAGACAGCCTTTTTTGATTTACCTCTATGCAGTCAAGCAGGAGAATAGCACACAAGTAAACTGAGGCACTTAACAATACTTATGTAAAATAATACATACAGCTTTCTCATTTTCCACATTTGTACAGATACTTGTCATTTGTTTTGTTCATTTGAATGGGTTTATGATATGACCCCCTGGGAGCTCTTCCATATGGGGAATGAAGTTTCAAAATCTGCACATTCACAAATGGCAGCAAAATCCCATCACTTAGTGCAGAACTGCTATTAAATGGTGAGCAAACAAACATTAATTACAAGTTCATTGCACAATACAAACAATATTTCTTTAGGCATTCATTATTTGCCAAAACAAGCCTCTTTGGCAGATCTTTTTTCTTTTCTTTTTTAATTTTTTTTTTTTTTTTTACAGAATATGAAGTTATTTTTGCTTTCATCAAATAAATAAAATTTCTGCTATGAGCTGTGATGTTTGGGAAGTTAATTCCAGATAGTCTTTCTCTTCTTACTTTGGCCTTTGAGGTTTCCAGATGGCTGAGATGTTTTGAAGCTGCAGACCCTCCACTGTACTCTGAGAAGCAAATCCTGAAGGTCTTCTACCCAAACACAAGGGTGATGCACTCTCTTACTCTTGAGCTCTTCCTCTGCTTTATAGCACCCATCAACTGTAAGGAGGAGGTGGCCTTATGTCAGGTTGGGGCTCCAGTTTCCAACCGCAGTGCCGACAGTCTGTCTGTTTTCAGTGTTTTACATAAAAATTTAAGTCACACTGTAGCCACCTGAAGGCACGTGGCAAATCTTATTTTCTGTTCTTCAATGCAAGATTTTAAATGAAATGGTGAAGATATTAAAATAAACCTCCCATTTTGTTGTCAGTAATTTGGGCCCAATCCAATTCTCACTGAAATTAATGGCGAGACTGTGGTGATTTGCATAGCACTTAAATCAGATTATAATGCTATTTCCCTGACCTATTTTCCAGTCCTGGTTGAAGGCAGGGCTTGGGATGGCTTTGCTCATGACATTGCTGATTAGAGCAGAGCAGAAAGTCGCGTAGCAGAAGCCTGCGGTGGAGCTATCACGCAGGTTAGTGGTGGAAAGAAACAGGTATGCACAACCACTTTGGATGAAACATGCGTGTTTTTCAATCGACTCTAGCCAGTTCTGCTGTCAAGCGCTGCTTGCTTTTTATATTCTGTAGTGATTTTAATATGCATAATTCAGTAGGGTCTGAATTTGGCCACTGGACTGCACGCTGCTTTGGGACAGGGGCTGTTTCGTTACTGTGTGTTTGTCCATCAGTGGGTCGCGTGTGAGCCCAGCCAGACACTGTGGTCTCTAGGTGTTCCCAAAACTTAAAGGCACATTCTCATTTTTAAGATTTCTTGTCATAGTTCTCACGAGTGCAGTTCCACTGATAGCTGCTGCTTCTCTTCGTGTGTGTACCAAACGCAACCACTGCTCCTTCCCCGGTGGTAGGGCTTCTGGAAGATTTCTTGAAAGGAAAATGACTCCTAGAGACAGAACTCAAATTGTGTGATGCCACTGTGTGCTGTAGAAGAAATGTGTTAATAGATTGGTCAGTGGCAAAGTGTTTCTCTGTTTGCATCATAAGTCTAAAAAAAAAAATAATCATTATTTTTAAGTGTAATGTGTTAAGACTGCGCATAGCCATTAGAAAGTGGAAAAATACTACTAAATGCAAGTCAGCCTTTTGTGAAGCTAGAAGAGAAGCTAGCAGATATACATGTTTGTATAAAAAGTCACACAGAATTGTGCAGTGGAGAGACAAGAGCACTTTATTGTTTGTTTGAGTAAGGAATAATTGAATTGGGTAAAGTCATTATTACAATATCAGAGGAGAAAAGGACTATAATCCCCTAAGGGATGTCATGCACCTTTCTGGTATATAACCCTCAGAGCTTCCAGGAGGATGTGTTGGAATGCTAGTGGAGGAGAAGAGAGATAATCTAATTCAAGGTAACTTAATCAGCGTGGTATATAACCAAGCTAAGGGGTTTGCAACAGTATTTAATATTCATTGACTGTATGCGTGCAGAAAACAGAAACAAAATTGCTTTTTCAAAAGAAAGGTTTGCAGAGGCCTGGCTGAAAATGTAGCCCTTAATAAATATAGTTGTTAATCTGTTTTATTCTATATAAGCTTTTATACTGTGCTTGTCACTGTATTTGAAGCACCTTCCGGTAATGTGTTAAGCACACAGATTAACATCTGTTGTAAGCGATTTCTTCTCTCATCCTTTCCCTTTGGGAAGAAGTGCGTGCAGCTGAGAGTTCTAGTTAGGGTTCCTTTTTATCAGTTGGCTTATTTTTAATAGGCATGCGACTATTAATTGCATGCCACTATATATTTCTGTCAGAGGAGTATAACATAGAAAATGTTTATTGTAGAAAGTGATGGGGCTTATGCCTCATAAAGTGATGTTGCTTATGTTTTGGGCACAAACTGGAACATAGGAAGTTCCACCTAAACATGAGGAGGAACTTCTTTACCCTGAGGGTGGCAGAGCACTGGAACAGGCTGCCCAGAGAGGTGGTGGAGTCTCCATCTCTGGAGACATTCAAAACCCACCTGGACGTGTTCCTGTGTAACCTGCCCTAGGTGACCCTGCTCTGGCAGGGGGGTTGGACTAGATGATCTCCAGAGGTCCCTTCCAACCCTATGATTCTATGACTCTATGACTCTATGACTCTATGTAGAGGAAAAAGGTTGAGATGCCTGCCTATATGAGCATCAGCCTTGCTGTAGAGACTACCTGCACCAGAGACACGTGGCCACCTTGGCCTTTCTTGGGAGAGCTTTGAAGATCGGGATGAAAACACGGTACTTTATTGAAAAGTCTGGGGGAATAGCAGTTATGCACTAGTGGATAGGTTTCAGAGGTAGCCTGTGTTGCTGAGAGGCATGGGCTTGTTGGAGCATCTGGAGTGCTCCATGGTACGTATTTAAAAATGCTGTAGCGCAGCCAAGACAGATGAAGGTATGAATAAGGTGGCATGATAAGAACTGTTCCTTGTGGATGGTGGTGTGCCAGAGGTTGGCAGTGATGAGAAATCCAGTCTTCTGCAGTATGGACAACGATGAGTGCGTATGGTATATCAAGGGGGACTACACCCTGATGCAAATTTTCCAAAGTGCCTAGCTCTGTTACCTCTGCCTTTCTGAGTTTCAGTTTCAGTTGTGCTGGGGAAGGAGAAGTGGAACTGGCTGTTACTGATGCTTAAGATCTTCAGATCCAATCAGTGTCATGAACGTTTTGGAAAGGACCTCCATGGAAGTCAGATCTCCATGATAGTTCGCACGTAGGAGCCTAAAGTATGCATACAACTCCCATGAAAGACTCAAGCCATTTTAATACCTGACATGGTATCTTTTTCCCAGTGAAAACTCTCATGTTTCTCCACATCAAATGCTGATCTGCGGAGTATCAGGAAGATGAGAAGAAATGTCCCCTCTCTCCACTGAAGCCATTTGTATCCATGCGAATGATGTGGCTTCAGATCCATGTCTGGCTTGGAGCCGGACTGTGCTGTGTCTCTGAGCCTCCATGCCAGCAGCAGAAGCTTGCAGTAGGCCTCTGCCCAAATGACAGGCGGATAGGAAAGTTTTCTCTGTCTGCAGTACCTCAGCAGAGGCTTGGAGGAATTCACATCACTGATTCCTGTCCCTAAAACCTTCATTTTCATCTCCTGATGTCTGAGCTTTTTGTGTGCTTCTATCTTGCTCAGGCTGTCAGCAGACAGAAATGATTTTTGTCATTATTTTTATTATTATTTTGTCTTTCAGCTTTTTTTGATTTTGGCTAGTAAATGAGTTGAGGCTGGTCAAATCATTATAATATGCTGTCATTACGATGAGGGGTGATGGTTTTAAACTGAAAGAGGGTAGAGATTTAGGTTAAGTATTAGGAAGAAATTCTTTACTGTGAGGGTGGTGAGGCACTGGGACAGGTTGCCCAGAGAAGCTGTGGATGCCCCATCCCTGGAAGTGTTCAAGGCCAGGCTGGATGGGGCTTTGAGCAGCCTGGTCTAGTGGGAGGTGTCCCTGCCCATGGCAGGGGATTGGACTAGATGATCTTCAAGGTCCCTTCCAACTCTAACCATTCTAGGATTCTAGGATTGTTGCCTAAAAGCAGGAAAAGCTCTCAAAATGATGGACAGTACAAAGCAGTGACATCCATGGTCTTTAAAGTGACACCAGAGTTTGAGTCCAGTGAAAGCCCAACTGTGTGGATTAGTCCAGAGCTCGCCTGTGAAAGTGTACGGATAGGAGAAAGGCAGACAGATGTTGACTCGTTTGTGCCTAAAGGCTTCATGGACACTTTATATTTAAATTGAAGTAAGTTAATCATAGATGAGTATCTATGAGAGAAGCAAGCTGACTTTGTAATGCTGAAAAGAGTAGAAATGGAAGTAAATTATTGACTGGTGTGTATAATCACAGTCTAGCTTTTATATTTCTATTGTAATCCTAAACAATAAAGATTAAATTCTTTCCTCAGAGGCACATAGATAACTGCATATTCAAGGACAGAATCATTGTGCAGAAGGAAAAAAAAAGCAGAAATCCTTGTCAACTTCAACCCCTACTTCTTATTTTTTTGGAATAATATTGATTTTAATTTGCTGGTTTAATGGTAGTTTTCCCCTTTGCAGATGGAAAAGAGACACTTAATGAATCATCAACTCAATAGCAGCAATGCCAAACCAGAAAATACAGGCAGTATAGCTGAGGAGAAAATATACATTTCATTAGCAAAAGTCAGTCAAGTTCCTGTGAAAATACAGTTTTGTGTTCAAAACACTGATAACATTTTTAATAAAGAACTCCCACCTGACTGCCTTATGCCAACATCCACAAAAAGCAGAGCTGGCGGATTCCCACACAAACATCCCTCTCAGCAAAAGTTCCATTTCTGTAGTATCAAGCAAAGCTGAAGGAAAAGAAAAACTAAATGAAATAGCTTTGTCTTCTTAAAAATTGCGCAGGGGTTATATTATCTGTGTGTCACCTTTACACTAAAGTTGGCTATCCATGACTAACAAATTGAAATACCGAAGCACAATAGGTATACAGTCCAGTGGAAAATGTCTGATACAGTGCACATAATTAGAATATGTGTGAAAATACCCCAGGGGGATTCTTGGGTTGTGTGGCATATAAAATGAGAGACTAGGGATTGTTTTGAGGTGCTACTTGCAGTTCTGGACTTACTGAAATCTATTCAAATTTGCTGTTGGTTTCAGTCAAATTAAGATTTCTTCCCTGGTCCTCACTGTCCAGAGCAGCAGGATTGGAAACGTGGGCTGGAGAAGTTGCCAGGGTTTTGCCCTGCATTTCATACCTTTTTCTGCGGCTTACCGGGCTAATATTTCAGGTAGATGCTAAGGAGAGGCTTACGTTGTGTGTGAGCACAAGATTCACTGAACTGGGTCATCTTGCCTGGGGTTTGCTCATGACACACACTGAAAAGTAACTTCTTTTTTGTGTAGGGGGAGGAAGAAAAGGGTGCGTGGATCCATAGTCACGTGTGGTTTTAAATCTTCCCCCTGGGGCAAGAAATCTGTGTTTATTTTGACTGTGGTCTCAGACCAGGCTGAAGATAATAGGAGCTTATCGGGAAAGGAACCAAAAATCAACCAAGCTGGAAACACTTGTATTCTGGTCAGTTGGGCAGCCTGGGTTTTAGGGTGTGTCATTGCTGTAAAGTTACACAGAAACCTTTTCTTTGACATAATTTTTATTGATTAAGAAAAGAAGAGGGAGAGAATCGGTCCTCAGCTGGCATAAATAGACACAGCTTTACTGAAGTCAGCGTGCATCTGTTCATTATGGTGAAGGATATAATTACCCCATATTGCACTCATTTTATCAGCCATTGCTAATGTTTTCTGTGTGATCCTCTAAAGCTTTTCAAGAATGAAAGCTCTGTCTGCTGCTCCCAGCACTTTGCCTCTGTGACATATGAATTGTGCCAAATCCATTTTGAGTTTTTGTTTTTAAGCTCTGAGTACAAGGGTGAAGTGAAAATAAAGTGTGAATAATGGTCTTTCTCTCAAAGGCAATGTGATATTGCGTTGAGCTGAAAAATTTACTCTCATACAGATCGGCCCTGCCAGTATGAAGGGCTGATTGATGCTGAGCACGATCCAGCTGATATCTGATATTGGGGAGGGGGAGGGCTTTTCAGTGCTGCTGACAAAGCTATAACAAGATCCAGGGGCTGGAAGCTGAAGTTAGGCAAATTCAACCTCGCAATAAAACGCCAGTCATGAGCATAATAAAATATTATAACAGTTTATTGGGACTCGTGATGAATTCATCCTTAAAAAGCCGTTAGTATTTTCTTTTAAAATCAGTCTTCAGTTTCTGGGAGAAATTCTATGGCCAGTCTGTGAGCTGGAGGATCGTGGTGATCCCTTTTGGTTTTGTAATTGAAGAGCATTTGTTAACTTCCCTTCTTGAGCAAGGAGAACGCATTTACCAGAATTGCCCTTAACAATGCTCATAGCACCTGCAGATTGGCACAGAGATAACTGTTCTAATTAAATCCTGTCCTTTAGGACTACATGGGATTGCCCACAGAGATGGGAGGGATTGTGTGCTTGCCTTCCCTTCTCCTCCTTTTCCCCCATACTTGTTTGGGTTGGATCTTGAAGGCTTATTTTCTAAGAGTTTCTCTTTTTTACATTCTTTTTCTTTACTGCAGCGTGGGAGCGGTTCACCTGATGGGATGTAGCTCGGGCAATAGATTGCCCAGGATCACAGTAGCCTTTGTCAATAGTGACACGCATCAGGCTCTCCCACCTCCACCACTCAGCAGTTCGTTCACCTCTGTGGTATTCAACCATTTGTACTCTTGAGAGCTGGAATGACGTTTCAGTCTAATGGAAGCCTTTGGGCTTCACGTAGGGACATCTGGATGGAGCTTAATGATATGGGATATACAAGACGTCATATTAGTCACAGGAGCCCATTCCCTCCTGATACGAAACTCTTTAAAATATATGAAATTAGAGGTTGCTGAACAAAAAAGCGCTCTGCACATCTCACAGGATTGGGCTCCCTGTTATTTCCCTGTCTGAAAAGCAGACAGCCCCCACCTAGTGAATTCTCAGGCCTGGGAATATCTTCTTGAACAGTGTGCTCACCTGCAGGCTATTTGAGAAGTACTAGAGGTGTCTGAATGTTGCCGCCTAAAATCAAATGTTTCTGTTATTGTGGGCGTTGAGGAAACTCAAGAAAAACACGGGCTTGTGAAATCATTATATTCAAGAAGCAGCTCTCTCTTCTCCTGCATTTAGAGCCCTGGTAGTATCACATTCTGTTTTGACAGCTGTCAGAAGTTAAATGAAAGATATTTGGGGAGAGGAGGGTTGAGCTACAGGAGAATTGTTATTTGCAGCGCTCGCCAACAGTTGCAGTTTTCATTTGGTAACATACATGCTGTCTGTTACTCTTGTCTTTTTTCTTCTCCTTTGCTGAACTTCTGCGCCTTTTATTTCTGTGGCTCTTGTCACGGGGACCGGTGCCATCCAACCTGTGCTACTTTCAGTAGAAAACGTCTTTTTGATACCTTGCATGTGAAATGCAGTCCCTGCCCTGCCCTAGTTTTTCTCCGGTTCTTCTTCAGTGACTGTCAACTTCCAAACTTCTGTTAGTACCACTGTCCTCCTTTCATCTCCCAAATTTAAGCTACGGTTTTGCCACGAGGAAAAGGAATTTATGCTCTTTCCTTCATATTTTTTTCTTGCCAGCTGACACCATTTATTCTCACAGATTACTGGAGCAGTTCGGTTTTTAACATGAAACTCTGCTAAAGGCCTTTCACTTAGCTGTTTATTAAGTGCTTACGCTTAGTGTTTATATTCAAGGGGGGAAGGTTCATAGGTGTCAGAGCTCAAGGGGCTTCTATGCTTGCTTTCTGTTTTGGATTCACGCCTGCAGGCTGCAGAAATAAACATTATTTTAACTTCAACTTATTTTAGCTTTAACTCAGGAGCACCTGAGACTTTTTCTGTAGCCAACCCTTTTTATTATTCTATAATTGCAAATAAGTATGCTCTCACAACGTTAGCTGAATTTGCCAGGGAATTAGCAGAGGCTTAGACTATGAAGAACGCTATACCTCCTTTGTATCACACGGTGGCAGAAAACGCCCAGCGTATGTTCTTGGGCTGTACCAGTTTGGTAAGTCCTGTCAGCTATTTCAGCATGCAGCACTTTATACGGAATTTGTTATTTTGGAAAATTAAGCCTGTTTAATTGTCTCTGCAGGAAGAGCTTATTTCATAGCAAAATAATATGCATTCATCCACGACTTGCAGAATGTGTATTAAGGATGTGTATAGGATTCATTGAGGTATTACATCTGACAGTCAAAATATATATGCAATAGTATAGAAAAGATAATTATATATCCGGAATATATATAGGCATTTAGTTTTAATTAGGCTTTTGATTAAATATAACAGTGCAATTAAGAGTGACAGATACAGTAGATCCTGGTAGACTACATGACGGTTTTTGGCTAGAAAAACTCTTAAGCTGATTTTTTGTCAGACTTGATTTTTTTCTAAAGATCTCAGTGACTGTTCTATTGAATCTTTGATGTGAAGTACTCCTTATTCTCTCTCTCTCTCTTGCTTTCCCTGTATATACGTGCTTATCTGTATGTTTACAGTATTTCTGTTGGTAAAAGATATTCTATTAATTTACAAGAAAATTGTTTTGTTTTAAGGAGACGTGGTAAAATCTAGATCTTAGCCAAACAGCTAAGAATTAAATTTGGATTTTTTAGCCATGCTAGTACATTTTAACTGCATTTTGCCAAGCTTCTTGTACTTTCTTTTCTGAATAACGATATTATTTGTGTGAATGTGTCTCTGAGCACATGAGCAACTTGTTAAAGGCTTACATATGAGAGACTTATATAAGATATAACATAGGAGGGAAAGATTATTATGAAAATATAAAGGTAGATATTACGAGATCGGCTTGTATAACTGACTCCGATAGAGACACGAACAACCTGCTTTAAGTATCACGTCTCTTATTGCATTGAGCTGCTGTTTATGTTAGAAGCCTTAATTTTGTAGAATGCCTGGGCCAAGATGGGTTTAAAGCAATCCTCTGTGCACTACTTTTGAAAATAAGACCATGAACTAATTATGGATAGGAAGCTACTCATAGACTCCTCTCTTAAACAACTTCGCCAGGGTATTTGTCTTGTATCTTAACTAAATAAATCAAATAATCATTACATAAAGTGATTGGATAGCAGAAAAAGAGCAAACCCCCCTTCAGTTACTATCAGTGTATCTTGAATACGGTTAGCCATAGTTGAGCATAGTTTTGTGTCACGTCACGGTGGGTCTGTGGGGCCTTCCGGTGTTACCCCGCAGTTGTGAGCCAAACACAGCGACTTCCTGGCTTTGTCACCAATCTGCTGCAGGACCTGGGGCAAACCCTCCTCTCTGCTCTTCTTTGGCTCTGTTTCCTCTTTCGCTTTCCACCTATCTCGGTTACTGACCATTTAGACACTCCCGAGCAGGACTGTGCCTCTGATACACGTTTGCACTGCTCGTAGGTGTTAGGATCCTATCGGAAATTGAGAGCCAAGTTATCAAAACATGAAGAGCTCGCAGTACGTGTGTCACTGCACTTAATATTGGCTGTGGGGACAAACAGGTATGGCTCCTCCTTGACGCGATAGAGGATGATGGCCAGCCTTGAGAGCTGATTTTCTGCACATCAGTAAATCCCCACGTTTTCATTAAATTGCTTACTTAGGCTCAAGATTGAAGTCGGCAGCATTGGAAGGGCTCCTGTAGACTACAGTGCAGTGACACTGGCAGCTGTTTCCCGTGTCTGTCTGTTACAACTTGTCATTTTGCTTCACAGTATGGAAGGTGCGAGAAGTGACAGGACTAAATAAGCACAGAGGGAACTGACTGTTTCATCTGGCCATGTTAACGAATAAGCTGGGAGTGAAGTTAACTTCATGTGAAGCAGTTTAAATTATTTATTTTCAATCCTGGAACTGTACTTAACTTGTTGTTAAGGCAGAACCATGTTGACAGGGTGACGTTAATTACCCCACTGGAAACACATCACATTAGCTGAAAACAATTGTTCACAGCTATCATTCATGGCTCTGGGTAAAGCCACAGCCTTCGCAAATCTTGGCACACAGTTTCCCCCTCCATGCATAGAAGTTCCTTCTGCATCCACCCACAGCTGCAAACTAGCTCTTTACTTACAGCAACAAAACACAAAGTTAGGGGGTTGTGATGAGTTTCCTTTTTTCCCCCCTCTTTTTTTTCTTTTTTTTTTTTTTCTTTGTAAGCTGAGTGATTGCATGATTGATCTCCTCTCCATTAGACATGGTACATCTTAAAAATTTGAGTATCTTCATTCACTGATCCACCAGCATAAATGCATACGCTTACTGTTCCTGTAAATGCTTTCCCACAACTCCCTTAATGATTTAGTTCCTATTCCTTAATTCATAGTAAGAGTGTTGTGTCCTTCAGAACAGGAAATTATTGTGTCTGGGGTTTACATTCTTTGCAAAGGCTTTGGCTTAAACATCCCTACTGAGAACTGTATGTGACTTGAGTAGCATTTGTATGGATGTGTGCTAATAAAAGTGAGGTGTTGGCTTTTTCTTCCATTCCTGTTCAGCATTGCAGTGAGTTAAGGACTCTAAAATGACTCAACTGGGGAGTGCTGGGAATATATCTACAAGTAAATGAATGCCTGGCTACTTCGAGTTGCTGCACTATTTTTTTTTTCCTAGATGCTCCTGTTCCATGGGTAATATTAGAGATTCTACTGGGAGAAAGCATGTATGCGGTATTTGTTCGTTACAATGGGAGGTTGTGCCTAATAACGTCTAACTCTCTGTTTGTAGGTTAGGCCAAAGACCCTGATTCCAGACAGCCTCCCTATCTCCCCGTGCAGAGACCAACCTTCCAAACAGCCTCCCACCTTCCAGAAGGCAACCGTAGTCAGCATCAAAAACCCCAGCCCTGCCCTCCCAACTGCCAATAACACCGTCAGCCATGTACAGACGCCTAACAGCCAGTCACAAAGTGTCACCGAGTCCACAGCTATTTCATCACCTCTGAGCAGTGCAGGTGTGGCGTACGCCATCATTTCCACCTCCCCCAACAATGCAACTCCTATCAGCACCAGCGCAACTGTCTCTGTGGTCAACGATAGCATTAAAGTGCAACCACTCCTCATTAGTGCCGATAGCAAGGTAGGTTCTTCTTTTCCTGACATGTGTTTTTTTTTTTTGTTATCAAACACAGGAATTACATTGTAGATGTAAGCAGAATATTCCCCCGTGAGTGCACAGCCCTGTGCAGAGTGATGTCAGTGGTTCCTTTTGAAGAAAATAATCAGAAAGCAATGGGAAAATTCTTAAGGGGACACATAGACATTTGTCTGTGTACATGCATATGTTTTAGCGGCAACAAATTGTATCATGATGTAGCCTGACATTAATGGGACCGTATGATCTTCCATTTCCTTAAACCATTCCTCACTAATAATATCCCTGGATTCTGTGCAGGCTCAAATTTCCTGTGGACTCCCTCTTCAATTATACAGTGATACTAGTTATATTGACTGACCCCGAGGGACTATATCAAATAATCAGACATTCCCTTCTACACTTTCAGGGGAAGACCAAATGAAATGAGAGCTCAGGGTTTCAAAACTGATCAGCAGATGAATCAATGGGGAAAAAAAACAAGTTATAAATTACTTGTTTCCTCTTTGTACTGCTTCTCAGCTTTGAAATACAAAAACTTCACCACTCTCCTACCAGTAACAGATTCAATAAAAGCTGCCAATGTACCCAGCAGACATTCATTGTAATTTGCTACTGGGATCCTGCTACTTTTTGTTTTGTTGGCAGCACAGGTTCTCATGCAGTGCTAAAAAAGAATACAGCATGTAGGATGGCTTTTGAGGTAAATAAAAGCAGGCATCTCTTCCCCACTTCTCTAGCATAATTTATTTTTCTCTTACTTAAATTGGCTGCTGGTTTAAAAAAAACCATCCCTTTTTATTCTTTTGAATCTTCTATAGTGACTGAGTTGAGTTAAAGTATCTAACAATTAAATAACATTGATTGAAAGTTAGCAATGAAATAGATGGAAAAGGCCAAGCATTCAAATCCAATAACGTACATCTAGAAGGTGATCTTGGGAAGGTCTTCTGTAGTCCTTCATGAAGCTTTGATTATGGGTATAAAGTCACATGTGCAGTTCTGTGGTCAGAATCGTCCTTCATTCCTTTTAAAGTAATAGCTTCTGAGATAATGTTCTCTGCACTCTAAATCTTCACGTGGTAATTCAAATACGAGCAGATGGATATATTAACATACATGCACACATGAGAGATCTGTGTTGTAATGCCTATAGGTTCTAAACCAGAATTAATTTTAGTTTAAAACACATGTAGTTTATTTTGTTTATGCAAAACTGGACATCCACTGTTCATAACACATAAATGCTGAGAACTGAACTCTGA